>NC_083700.1:116108220-116813220 GCF_033118175.1 Dama dama | reverse complement strand
TAAGACATTCATGCATGGAGACTTTTCAAAACAAAACTAAAATCTGTAAAAAAAGAAGTCAAACAGATGTTCCATAACAAAAATCACAATATATGAAATTAACCGCTGATCCTCGAACAACATGGGTTTCAACTCTGTGATTTCACCTACACGTACAATTTTTTCAGTAAATACTGCTACACTATTATGTGACCCTTGGATGTGGACCCTTGGATTCACAGGGCTATCAGGTCAGAACACCTGCACAGGTGAGGCAGGAGCCACGGCACACCTGCACAGGTGAGGGGGACGAGCCTCAGCACACCTGACAGGTGAGGGGGGTGGGGCCTCGGCACACCTGACAGGTGAGGAAGGAGCCACAGCACACGTGCACAGGTGGGGGGAGGGACCACTGCACAGGTGAGGGGGAGGGGCCTCGGCACACCTGACAGGTGAGGGGGAAGGGGCCTCGGCACACCTGCACAGGTGAGGGGGGTGGGGCCTCGGCACACCTGACAGGTGAGGGGGGACGAGCCTCAGCACACCTGACAGGTGAGGGGGGGTGGGGCCTCGGCACACCTGACAGGTGAGGAAGGAGCCACGGCACACCTGCACAGGTGAGGGGGACGAGCCTCAGCACACCTGACAGGTGAGGGGGGGTGGGGCCTCGGCACACCTGACAGGTGAGGAAGGAGCCACAGCACACGTGCACAGGTGGGGGGAGGGACCACTGCACAGGTGAGGGGGAGGGGCCTCGGCACACCTGACAGGTGAGGGGGAAGGGGCCTCGGCACACCTGCACAGGTGAGGGGGGTGGGGCCTCGGCACACCTGACAGGTGAGGGGGGGACGAGCCTCAGCACACCTGACAGGTGACGGGGGTGGGGCCTCGGCACACCTGACAGGTGAGGAAGGAGCCACAGCACACGTGCACAGGTGGGGGGAGGGACCACTGCACAGGTGGGGGGAGGGGCCTCGGCACACCTGACAGGTGAGGGGGAGGGGCCTCGGCACACCTGACAGGTGAGCACGTCTGCAGCCTCAGCAGTGACTGGTGTTGCCCTCCTGAGCAAACACCAATGTTGTTCTCTGGGGAAAAAGATAAAAAGCACCTCTCACCCTCCTTTATGCTTCTTCTTCTTTGGGGTGTCGTCTTCTGAGGTCCTCCTGCCGCGACCCCTGGAGCCCCTCTTTTCTTTCTGACCTCGACCTTCTGAAACAAGACAGACCCCAACTTTGTTCACAGAATTCCTGAGGCAGGACAAGGTTTACCCAAATATGGTATTTACCGTAATATTCCTAATACACTTACTGGACAAAATTTTTCAAAACTCCATGGTTAGCAAGAAAATGAAGAAAAATTAATAGACTTGCTTTTTAGCCCCCGTCCTCCAGAGCTCTCGAAGTCGCTGCCCTCCAGCTTGTCCTTTAGGTCCGCCTCAAAGCGAGCCAGGTCTGCATCCAGCCTCCGGATGTGCTTGTCCACCTGCACGGAAGGACGCTCACACAATCCGTGTGGTTCTCGGGGCAAAACGCCCTGGGAATCACAGATGCTCCCAGTGTCAGCCAGAAAGTGCTGTCTGGCCCTTAACTGAGTCCTGAATTAGCAAAGCTCTGCTAGAACAAGGCCCACTATTTCCTACTTCATGCAAAGGTCTTTTTTCCCCACATATGAGCGATCAACAGAATAAAGCCGACTGGGGAGAAAACCGTGAAGGGACGAGAAGCAGCTCTGAGACATGGAGTCAGGGCTGAGGACAGTAGATACCGAACTGTAACGTAAAACGTGAAGAGCGCACAGGTCCTTAAGAAGAGAGTGACTTAACTTTTAGGTTCCGGATGAAGCTGGAAGGAAGGAGAAAGAGGTGGCAACATCACCCGTGACCACACAGGACAACACGGGAGGGCACGCTCCTGCTGAGCAGCTGCAGGGACATCACGAGAAAAGCGCCTGCCGGCAGTGACAACCTCCCAACGGCCCCTGTGGCAGCGTCCCAAGCGGGAGCCACACAGCCCCGTCTGGGAGTGAACCAGAGCCCTCAGCTTCATTACACATCAGAGAGAAAACAGGACTGTCTTAAGGATGCTGATCACACCTAGCTCTCGGGAAGACGGGCTGCTTACTCAAAGGACTTAGTGCTTTAGATCAAAATCCCAAACATAAGCATGAAACTCTGCTTCAAGATGCTTCTTTCTCAAACACAACCAAATGCAGGCTCTAAGAAACCACTATTGTCTTCCTGGGGGAGGTGAGGATGGGGCACCTCACGACACAACCCCACGTGCGCCACTTCGTGAGCCTCAAGTGAGGCTGACCTGAGAGGGAGGTGGACAGAACAGGCTCACCTAAAGCTGATAAAAACAAGCATCAGAATATACATATATATACATGTAACAGAACAAGCTGAAAGGGCACAGAACACTAGACCACACTAACACTCCCAGGAGGAGGAGCCCTCCACTGCGCACCTTTCCTAGCCGCATCGCTCTGTCCCAGCCTGACCTCTGCCTGACCTGCCGTTTCTGAGCAGCTTTCCCTGCGCATGGGGGGAGCAGCCCCCCAACTCACCATCTCGTAGGTCTGCATGGCCAGCTGCACCTTGTCGTCACTGTACTCCTTGCACTTGTTGTAGGCGCTCTGGATCTTCTGCAGGTGCTCCACGCGCTGGTCTGAGGAAAGCGTCTTCACGGTGGAGATGTACTCCGCGGCCAGGATGTCAATCTCAGCTTTCTTATCTGAGAGAGAAATGGCTGAAGAGCTACTTCCCGTGTGTGATCCAGGACAAGCTCACCAGACCGGCAACCAATAAAGCCTGACGGTGCCAAGTTCCAGCAAAGAAGTGGTTGGCTCAAACTGGACACCCATGGTGGCAGGGGCAACAGCCTTCCCAGACACTGTGGATCAGGGCCACAAGCAGACACCCCAACCAGGGCAGTGTGCCCAGCACAACCCAGTGTATGATGCTGCCCAGCAAGGGCTCACTGTGCCTCCCTGGGCTCTCAAGAGTCCCTGTTTGAATAAATGATGTGCTCACCTCACCTATGACCGGCATGCTACTCTTAGGGACATACCCTAAAGATTCAGAGGCCAGGATACACAGGGGAAAACATTCATAACTACAGATAACAGGAAACAACTCAAATGTCCAATCTAGGATAAAATAGATAAATAAGCTGCGGTCCATTCACAGAACAGAATGCTACCCAGCAGTAAAAAGACAGAACACTGGTCAATCCCACTGGCCAAGAAAAGCACGGTGCAAAGGAGAACACACACGTGTGACGGTTCCATCGTCGTTATGGGCGGGAACAGAGGCAGCTGCCAGCGCTTCACTTCAGAAAGACGAAAAGACTGTCCTTGCAGGTGATCACACAGGGTGCAGTCCTCGAGGGAAGGGTGCCTGCTCAGGAGTCTCACAGGCCCTGGGCACCAGGGACTGTACTTCTCCATCTGGGAAAAGGGTCTCTAGGTGCTATTTGCTAAGCAATGCATAAATGTTTAAACCACTTCAGTATTCTTGCCGTGAGAACCCCATGAACAGTATGAAAAGGCAAAAAGATAAGACACTGAAAGATGAACTCCCCAGGTTGGTAGGTGCCCAATATGCTACTGGAGATCAGTGGAGAAATAACTCTAGAAAGAATGAAGAGACGGAGCCAAAGCAAAAATAACACCCAGTTGTGGATGTGACTGGTGATGGAAGCAAGGTCCAATGCTGTAAAGAGCAATATTGCATAGCAACCTGGAATGTTAGGTCCATGAATCAAGGCAAATTGGAAGTGGTCAAACAGGAGATGGCAAGAGTGAACATCAACATTCTAGCAATCAGTGAACTAAGATGGACTGGAATGGGTGAATTTAACTCAGATGACCATTATATCTAGTACTGTGGACAAGAAGCCCTTAGAAGAAATGGAGTAGCCATCATAGTCAACGAAAGAGTCCAAAATGCAGTACTTGGATGCAATCTCAAAAACGACAGAATGACCTCTGTTCGTCTCCAAGGCAAACCATTCAATATCACAGTAATCCCAGCCTGTGCCCCAACCACTAACGCTGAAGAAGCTGGAGCTGAATGATTCTATGAAGACCTACAAGACCTCCTAGAACTAACACCCAAAAAAGATGTCCTTTTCATTATAGGGGACTGGAATGCAAAAGTAGGAGGTCAAGAATCACCTGGAGTAACAGGCAAATTTGGCCTTGGAGTACAGAATGAAGCAGGGCAAAGGCTCATAGAGTTTTGCCAAGAGAACACACTGCACTGGTCATAGCAAACATTCTCTTCCAACAACACAAGAGAAGACTACACGTGAACATCACCAGATGGTCAACAGCGAAATCAGACTGATTATATTCTTTGCGGCCAAAGATGGAGAAGCTCTATACAGTCAGCAAAAACAAGACCGGGAGCTGACTGTGGCACAGATCATGAACTCCTTATTGCCAAATTCAGACTTAAAGAAAATAGGGAAAACCACTAGACCATTCAGGTATGACCTAAATCAAATCCCTTACAATTATACAGTGGAAGTGAGAAATAGATTCAAGGGATCAGATCTGATAGAGTGCCTGATGAACTATGGACGGAGGTTCATGACAGTGTAAAAGAGACAGGGATCAAGACCATCCACAGGAAAAATAATGCAAAAAAGCATAATGGCTGTCTGAGGAGGCCTTACAAATAGCTGTGAAAAGAAGAGAAGTGAAAAACAAAGGAGAAAAGGAAAGATATACCCACTTGAATGCAGAGTTCCAAAGAATAGCAAGGAGAGATAAGAAAGCCTTCCTCAGCGATCAATGCAAAGAAATAGAGGAAAACAACAGAATGGGAAAGACTAGAGATCTCGTCAAGAAAATGAGAAATACCAAGGGAACATTTCATGCAAAGATGGGCTCAATAAAGGACAGAAATGGTATGGACCTAACAGAAGCAGAAGATATTAAGAACAAGTGGCAAAAATACACAGAAAAACTGTACAAAAAAGATCTTCAAGACCCAGATAATCACGATGGTGTGATCACTCACCTAGAGCCAGACATCCTGGAATGTGAAGTCAAGTGGGCCTTAGAAAGCATCACTACAAACAAAGCTAGTGGAGATGATGGAATTCCATTGAGCTATTTCAAATCCTAAAAGATGATGCTGTGAAAGTGCTGTACTCAGTACACCAGCAAATTTGGAAAACTCAGCAGTGGCCATGGGACTGGAAAAGGTCAGTTTTCATTCCAATCCCAAAAAAGGCAATGCCAAAGAATGCTCAAACTACCGCACAATTGCACTCATCTCACATGCCAGTAAAGTAATGCTCAAAATTCTCCAAGCCAGGCTTCAGCAATACGTGAACCATGAACTTCCAGATGTTCAAGGTGGGTTTAAAGAAGGCAGAGGAACAAGAGATCAACTTGCCAACATCCGCCAGATCATTGAAAAAGCAAGAGAGTTCCAGAAAAACACCTATTTCTGCTTTACTGACTATGTCAAAGCCTTTGACTGTGTGGATCACAACAAACTGTGGAAAAATTCTAAAAGAGATGGGAATACCAGATCACCTGACCTGCCTCTTGAGAAACCTGTATGCAGGTCAGGAAGCAACAGTTAGAACTGGACATGGAACAACAGACTAGTTCCAAATAGGAAAATGAGTACGTCAAGGCTGTATATTGTCACCCTGCTTGTTTAACTTATATGCAGAGTACATCATGAGAAACGCTGGGCTGGATGAAACACAAGGTGGATCAAGACTGCCAGGAGAAATATCAATAACCTCTTATATGCAGATGAAACCACCCTTATGGCAGAAAGTGAAGAAGAACTAAAGAGCCTCTTGATAAAAGTGAAAGAGGAGAGTGAAAATGTTGGTTTAAAGCTCAACATTCAGAAAACTAAGATCATGGCATCTGGTCCCATCACTTCATGGCGAATAGATGGGGAAACAGTGGAATAAGTGGCAGACTTTATTTTTGGGGGCTCCAAAATCACTGTGGATGGTGACTGCAGCCATGAAATTAAAAGACACTTACTCCTTGGAAGGAAAGTTATGACTAATCTAGACAGCATATTAAAAAGCAGAGACATTACTTTGCCAACAAATGTCCGTTTAGTCAAGGCTATGGTTTTTCCAGTAGTCATGTACGGATGTGAGAGTTGGAGTATAAAGAAAGCTGAGCGCCGAAGAATTGATGCTTTTGAACTGTGGTACTGGAGAAGGCTCTTTAGAGTCTCTTGGGCTGCAAGGAGATCCAACCAGTCCATCCTAAAGGAGACCAATCCTGGGTGTTCACTGGAAGGACTGATGTTGAAGCTGAAACTCCAATACTGTGGCCACCTGATGCAAAGAGCTGATTCACCTGAAAAGACCCTGATGCTGGGAAAGATTGAGGGCAGGAGGAGAAGGGGACGACAGAGGATGAGATGGTTGGATGGCATCACCGACTCAATGGGCATGAGTTTGGGAGGACTCCAAGAGTTGGTGATGGACAGGGAGGCCTGGCATGTTGCAGTTCATGGGGTCGCAAAGAGTCGGACACGACTGAGTGACTGAACTGAACTGAATGCTTATTTATGAACATATGTGCTGTATCTCACAATAAAAGAAGTCTCTGCATTCATTAGTCAGAAAGCTGTACCTCAGTCAAAAAGCACAGCTATTTCAATCTCACAAAATGTATGCCCAACACGATGTGTGAAAAAAGTGTCCACACCCAAGCACATCATCGTCAAATGTAAAACTTCACAGATAAACAGAAAAGCTTAAAAGCTTCTAAATAGGAAAGTGGAAATAACGATCACATTTTCAAAGGATCAGGAATCCAAATGACCCTGATCTTCTCAGTAGCAATGCAGAAGCTGGGAGACAATGCAGCAACACTTGTCACATTCTGGGGGAAATGCCTGTCAATCTGGAATTCTATACCCAGCCAACTATTCACTGCTGCATTTTCAGACATGCAACATTGTAACAAATTTACCCTCCTCTCTTTACTTTTCCCAGAAGCTCCCAGAGAAAAGGCTCCCCTGAAACAAAGGGGCAAATCAAGATGTGGCATGCTTAACAAGCTAGCAAACAGGGCTCCACAGGAAGAGCAGCAAAGGGAGAGGAAGGCCTGGGGCAAGGTGTGCGCAGCAGACCAGCAGCTGAGCTCCAGGGGTCTCCCTGGAGAGCACAGAGAGGACGGGCCGTAACCTGGCGCAGCGCACAAGGAAAACAAGGGAAACAACACCAACCAGAAAAGCAGTGAAGAACTCCAAGGAAAAGGCAGTCCAAACAGGGCGCGTGAGCATAGCTCGTGGTCAACTACCAACACAGCGGCCCTGACAGACGCGGCATCAGTACAGTGTGAATTCTAGTCCACCGCACCCAGGAGATGGCGGGAAGGAGCCGTGTGCACATGAGCTGGCTGGGCACAACCAGAGATGTGAACCTTCACTTTCTGTAATAACTGAACAGCTAAAGTCTAAAACCAAAAGGAAATAAAGTAAGAAATGCAGCAAAAATGAGCTGCTTAGAAATAAGGAGTTAAATACCAAAAGATCCAAAAGCACTGTGTAAACTGTATACACAGAGTCTGAAAAGAGAAAATCTTTTAAAGGAAAGAGAAGGTAACAAACACTTTAATTGCAAGGAGGGGATGAGGGTTATAAAGATGAAACGCAGGAGCACCAGAGACTGAGGTTGACTGCACAGACCCGGCACTCTCTCTGAGACACCACCCCACGCCTGCAGCCCCTCTGCCCCAGGTCCTGGGAAGCTCAACACCACTCCCAGGGTCCTGCCTTGGGGAGCGGCTCTCCCCATCCTGGCTGCACTGAAAGGCCAGCACCCACCTTCCGTCCTCTGGTCCAGCTCTCGCATCAGCTGGAAGTTCCTCTGAAGCTCACAGGGAAGGTTCTCGATACCTGAAACACAGAAACGTGCTTCTCAACAGCAGGACAAAAACTCACCTTCCAAGCTTCACACCTCAGGGCTACAAGAGATAAGCCCACTCCAGCTTCCATTTGTTAGGGTTCGGAAACAAGAAGAACTGGGGTATCTTTTTCCAGGGACGTGCTCCAAACACTGAACAAACACACCCTGGTACGGGCTGATGTGCTTGAGCACTTGTCAGAAACTCAAGAAATTAGAGTCAAACAGAGGGCGTCCATGCGACCCTCCCACCCCAGACCCCAGGCCACTCCTCCCTTGCAGACACCCCGTCACAGCGAACAAGCCCAAACCCCAGGGTCCTTCTCCAACTTTACTCTGAACTTGTAAAGTTCAGGGGCATCGGGAAGTGCCAGCCGGGGCTGTGTGGGGGAACGTGATGCAGAGATGCTGCTACCCAACACAGGGGCACTGGCACGCAGGGCTACTGAGCACCTGAAATGGGGCCAGTACCACAGACGGACTGAGTTTCCCACTTTACGAGAGTTTATTTAAAATCAAACAGACCAGGCGGGACAGCACAGTGAGGACCCTGCACAACACTGCTCTGCTGTCCCCAGTGCCAGGCTCCTGGTCCGGGCCGAGCCCGCCCCCTGCCTACAGCCAGGACGGACCCCTCTCAGACAAAGTTGCTGCTTAAGCCCCAGGGCTCCCCGGCTCAGCAGAGAGCGAGCAGACCCCTCACAGTCTCTCTGTGGGATCCCCCCCGGGGTTCCTACAGCAGCACTGCCCCTGCACTCTCAGACGTGCGAGGCTCCTTCATGACCTTTAAACTCCCGTGAACGTTTAAAAACTCCATCTGCCCCACCTGATAGCGTGTCCAGGAAAATTCCTGGTGCACAGCAGGTGCTTAGGGAGTTAGCAGGGGCTTCCGTCCATCCCCGAGCCTTCACACGGGTGCTCCGCAAAGGCCAGGAATCATGTTCCTCGGACTCTCCTCGTGGGGCCCACCAGGAAGGCACCAGGAAAGAATAGGGCAAGCCACAGTGCCCACCTCAGGCACCTGGGTGCTCTCCCACCCAGGACCTGTGCTCAAGCTGGGCCAGGACTGGGTGATTCCCTGTGGATCCCCACAGTCTTCCCCAGAGCAGAGGTTCAATCCCTACTCTCAACAACCTCATGTGGGGGTCTGGGGGCTGTGAATATCCCCAGTACAGCACAATGCTCTAGAGCCATGGGGCCCAACCCCCACCAGCCCCACCCTCCCCAGGACTCCAACGCGGGATTGCGGCTCCCCAGCAAGCAACCTTAACAAGCTATGTGGCTTCTGCCGGCAACACCTGTTCTGTGAAATGTGGAGGAAAAAAGCCACCCGCTCAGGAGTCATCCAGAGAGGACAACATGTGCATCGTCGGGACATCGGCCCACGACGATGACCCCTACCCTGAACACCCTAACCCAGGCCAGTAAGTAGCGCCCCCAGCCCGTGGGCCCGGACCGGTACCCTAAGTGACCCTCTGCGCCTGCATGCCTTGCAGATGCACGAACTGAGGCCTGGAAGTGAGGCACAAGCTCGGTCACAGCACAAGCAGGCACAGAACCCAGAACCCCGAGGCCCTGGGCCCCCCAAGCCCGACCAAGAGTCCCAGGCGATTGGGACTCAACCATCTTGGTGGGCCAGACCCGCTCCCAGGGCGGGAAGGGTGGGGCGGGGCTTGGAGGGGCGGGGCCTGGCCAGAGGGGGCGGGCCCGACAGGGACGGAGCCCAGCCGATAAGAGGCGGGGCCCCGCCCAGGAGGCCCGGTTCAAGGGCGGGGAGGGCGGGCCCTGCAGCTAAGGTGGGCGTGGTCGCCTGGAGGGCGGGGCCGGGACGCACTGGCCCCGCCCCGCGGCACGGGCCCCGCCCCGCCGTGACGCACCTGGAATTGGCGCGGCCGTGCCGGCGGGGCCCCGCGCCGCCCGCCCCGCGCCCCTCCCTCGCCGCCCCGCCCGCCCCGCGCGCTCCCGCCACCCCCGCCGCCGCCAGGCCGCCCCGCCGCCCCCGCGTGCCCCGTGGCCCGCGCGCGGAGCTCGGCGCTCGGGGAAGCGCGGCGGGGGCGGCGGGGCGCGGGCGGCGGGCCGGGGCGGCGCGCGGGGCGCTTACTGTCCAGGTAGTGCTCCAAGTACATGGCGGTCGCCATCTTCGTCCGCGGCCGCGCTCCGGGTCTGCGCGGGCGGCGGCGCCGCGAGGGCCGGGGGCGGGGCCGGCTAGTCACTATTAATGAGCTCCGCGCGCTGATTGGGCGCCGGCCGGGCGGGGCCCCCGCCTCGGCTTCCGGCCGGGCCGCGCGCCGCCTCGCGCGGGGCCTGGGAGGGCTAGGCGGCCCGGGCGGGCGGGATGGGGTTTCGACCGGGGGACCCGAGAGCGGGCCCAGCGCCTGGAGGGGCGACTTCCGGGGCCCGCTGGCTCGGAGTCTGCGACTCCCGGAGCCGCCGGGCGGGGGCCGGCGTTCAGTCGCCGAAGAGGCGGGCTTGAAGGCGTGCCGCCTCTTGAGAGCCTTGCTCTAAACCCAAGGCGGACATGTAAAAGGGGAAATGCGTTCACTGTTTTGCCAGCTTTACCTGCATTATACAAACTGAGGTTGTACGGAGATGTACAGCTTCCCCACTCCCGGAGGCGCGGGCCTGCGATCGTCTTGCTCACCCTTCGATCCAAGTGATACCAGTGTCTGTGCAACCATCCCCGCTCCATTTAATGCTTGGTGTGAAAATTCACACGCACGTTCCCGTGCACTGTTGCACACCACACCTATTTTATTGTTTCGAGTAGATACGTGTTCTTATTAATAGAGTTTATTTTTACAGCAGTTTTTGGCTCTGAGAAAAAAATGACAAAATACAAGAGTTCTTATACACCCCTTCCATGCATACACACAGTTTTCCTTATGAACCTTTTCCATGACTGGGGCACATATATTACAATTGATGAAACAGTATTGGTACATTATTATTAAGGCTTCCCTGCTGGCTCTGGTAAAGAACCCGCCTGCCAATGCAGAAGACTCCGCTTCGATCCCTGGGTCAAGAAGATCCCCTGGAGAAGGAAATGGGAATCCACTCCAGTATTCTTGCCATGGGATGTCCCATGGACAGAGGAGCCTGGCGGGCTACACTCCATAGGGTCACAAAGGATTCGGACGCAACTTAGCTACTAAACAACAACAACAAGAAGTCTATGGTTTACATTAGGATTCATTCTGTGTTGTACATTTATGTTACAGTATCAAATGTAATAGTTGCTCTGCCCTAAAAATCAGCTGCTTCTCCCTTCTCCCAACTGGGGAACCCCTGGCAAACGCTAATCCTTTCACTGTCTCTAGTTCTGCCTTTCTCAGAATGTCATATGGTTGAAATCATAGAATGTGTAGCCCTTTCAGATTAGCTTTTTTCGCCTAGTAATATGCATTTTAAGTTTCCTCCAGTCCTTTTCATGGCGGGACAGCTGCTGCTTTTTTTAAAAAAAAAAATCATTTGACTGCGTCAAGTACTGCAGTACTCAGAATCTTCATTGCATCACGTGGGATCTTTCCTTGCGGTGCACAGACTCTAGTTGTGTCTCTCAGGCTCAGTAGTTGCAGGAAGCAGACTGTTGCTCCACAGCAGGTGGGATCTTACTTCCCTGACCAGGGATTGAACCCAGATCCCTTCTATTGCAAGGCAGATTATCAACCATTGGACCAAAAGGGAAATTGTGCACATCTCTTCTTAACACTAAAGAATATTTCATTGTACCACAGTTTATTCTTCACCTATTGGTTGAGTCCAGGTTCTGTCAAATTAGGAATAAAACTGCTATAATCATATATGTTCAGGTTTTTGTGTGCACACACTTCAATTCCTTTGGGTAAATACCAAGAACTATAATTGCTGGATCAGACTGTAATGTTTAGCCTTGTAAGAAACTGCCAAACGGTCTTCCAGAATGAGCTGTACCATTTTGTATTTCTACCAGCAATGAGTGCAAGTTCCTGTGGCTGCATATCTTTGCCAGCATTTTGTGTTGTTAGTGTTTTGGTTTTGGGCCATACAAAAAGACATGTAGCGGTATCTCCTTTTATTTCCAGTTCTGGAAAGCCTGGCGTGCTGCAGTCCATGGGGTCACAAAGAGTTGGACACGATTTAGCAACTGAACAATGACATGCAGTGTTAGGAACCTTTTCACGTGCATATTGCTGCCTGTATGTCTCTTTGGTGAGGCGTCTGTTCAGATTTTCTGCCCAGTTTTAAAATTGAGCTGTTGGGTTTCTTAACTGGTGAGTCATACTATCCACTTTTCTACCATTTACATTTTTAACTTAATATTCTTCGCAAATTCTGGCCAGTTCAGTTCCGTTCAATTGCTCAGTCATGTCTGCCTCTTTGCGACCCTGTGAACTGCAGCATGCCAGGCCTCCCTGTCCATCACCAACTACTGGAGTTCACCCAAACTCATGTCCATTGAGTCGGCAATGCCATCCAACCATCTCATGTTTTACTCAGTTTTATGTCATCCTGGTTACTAGATGTATTTCACTGGGTTACTGTACCATACTTTAACAGGCTGCTTATAGAGGAACAATATTCTGATGGGTTTCCAGTTTCTCATTACCATAAATGTTCTGGTGAACATTTGTTCATATAGTTGTATGTATTTGTCTGTTCTAGTTATCTACCTACATAATATACTTGTAAACTTAGTCGTTTAAAAGAAACATTTTATTGGAACTCAAAACTTCTATGAGGCAGGCATCCCAGCAAGGCTCAGTCGGGTTATTGTTTTGTTCTGTGCAATACGATAGAGATCTCCAGTGTGACTGGAAGGTAGCATTCAACTGGTACCTGCACCAGAGCACCTAGAGTGTGGCCTCTCCAGCCCAGAGCTTCTAGAGAGTTCTGAGAGGCCCTGGTGGAAGCTGCCAGACTGTGACCTCACCTGGGTCATCCCAAGACAACACCTCACCACAATCTGTTGGTCAAGTGAGTCCCTGGGGCCAACCCAGCCTCCAGGGGAGGGGAAAGTAGACCCCCACCTCTCAGTGGGAGGAGTAGCACTGCTGTGGCCCTATTGGTCAGCACATTGTCTTCTTAGTTCTTTAGGATTAATGCTCAGAAAGTGTGTTGCTGGCTCAGAGGGCATGTTGTAAGTGCTGGTATTTCTACATGCACTGGCCGAGGGGACAGTTAAACTGACACTTAACTGAGTATGTTTCTACTTCAGTTAACCCTAGATTTCATCAGGCTTTATTATCTTTGTTTAACATGATGGGGGAAAAAAAAGAACCGCAGTGTTTGTGTCCCTTTGATTTTAAGCGCGGCTAAGCAGATTTTCACAATTTGTTGGCTATTTGTAGTTTTTCTCTCACGGTATGTTCTTTACCATCATCTATGGAGAAATAAAGGGTAGTGGCCTTCACATATCAAAGACACAAGCAGTCTGTTTTCTTTCATTCACATAAGAAGACTTTATGAATTCTCTTACAAAGACCATTTTGCTGTTTAGTCGCTAAGTCATGTCCGACTCCTTTGCAATCCCATGGACTGTAGCCCACCAGGCTCCTCTGCCCATGAGATTTCCCAGGCAAGGATACTGGAGTGGGCCACCATTTCATTCTCCAGGGGATCCTCCTGACCCAGGAATTGAACCCACATCTTCTGCACTGGTGGCAGATTCTTCACCACTAAGCCACCAGGGAAGCCCAAAGACCATTTTAGAAACTGCAAAGATGAGAGATGATTCTCTCACTATTGTAGACTGAAGAAAAAAACTGCACAACCTAAACGTTAAGAATTAAGTTTTATCTGGAGGACTTTCTGAGAGACTGCTTCAAGGAGGTAAGGAAGGAATCAGGATACATGAGAGTTTTTGAGCAAAAACCACATAGTCAAAACATCGAAAGAGTACTATTGATTAACCAGACGTCTCAAGTGAGTCGATTTAACGCTTTTATGTGTATGGGAAGATGCAAATGTGGGCTCCCTGGACTCACTCCTCTGGCGTGCGCCTTAATTCTCTGCGGCCAGGATCCTGCTTCTCAGGGGCAGCTGCAGCCGCTGCTGGCTTGACAGCTGCCACGTCCTTTGTTGACTCCTACGGCAGGCAGCATTTTTCATCCCTGCTTTTTATTTCTGTATGCTGTGGATAAATCTTTGATAACAGATTTCACCCTTGGGACTACTGACATTCGGCCCAGTAGGCCTGTGCTGGGGGGGGCTCTTCCTGTGCTTGTCGGGGGCAAGCAGCACCCTGGGCCTCTCACACTGGATGCTGTCAGACCCGCACCCCAAGTCATGAGGGTCAGAATGTCCCCCACCTGAGAGCCAGTGCCTGAGGGTAAGGCTAAGCTACTCTAACAGAGAAACCCACCCAACTCAGTAGCACAGAAAAGACGGAACTTTACTTCTTCTGGAACAGTCCAGGCGGCAGGCAGCCATGTTCCACGGGGTCACTCGGGGACCCGGACTCCTCCCACTGTGGCATCTGCCCTCAAAGGGCCTTGCCATTGTCTTCCCAGTCAAGTAGAAACGCGAAGACAGGGCTGGGGGCAGAGGCAGAGGCGCAGTCTGCCGTGTGAAGGAGACACAGCACGGTGCCCGCGGCTCCTGGGCAGGGACTTAGCCACCGAGCCGTCTGCTTGCGGGCAGGGCTGGGAGGTGGCGTCCCATGGGGCAGTGGTGCGCCCAGCGCATCTCCTTCTGCAAGTACGTGAGTGCTGCAGCCTGAATGGCCCCCCTCAGAATTCACAGGCTGAATCCCTGAACCCGCAGTGTGACTGTGTTTGAGCAATAATTGAGGAAGAGAAACCAGACCTCTCCGCAGCTGTGCAGCGGGAAGGCCATGTGGGGACCCAGTGAGAAAGTGGTCATCTGTGTGCAACCCAGAGGGAGACATCAGCCCTCCTGGCACCTCGAACTTGGCCCTCCAGAACTGTGAGGAAAATGTGCTGTTAAAGCCACCCAGTTTGTGGCATTTTGTTCTTGCAACCCACAGGAAGAGGTTTTGATGGACAGCAGTGAAGACTGACGGATTCCTGGGATGGAAGGTGCATCACTAAGCAACAGGTACAGTCAGGGCTATAAGGCCTCTACTTAATGGAAAGTCTCAAACTCACAAAAGCAGAGAGAACCTAACAGACTCCATGTGCCCATGGGCCAGTTTCAGCAATTATCAACTTCCCTTCACCTGCCTCCAAGCAGACGCAGGCCTGGCACCTTAGCTGGGATCTCCTGCACAAAGCAGATGCGCTTGTGCCCACCTGTCAGGCCTCCCTGGTGGACCTGCACTGCTTAGGGCAGACTGTGCTGAAAAACAGCCTCGAGACTTGTCAGCGCAGCAGGGAACAGAGGAACTGGACATACAGATGCCCAGGCTCTCCTACTCGTGTGTCAGGGATGCGAGGTCAGGACCAGATACACGGAGGTACGCAGTCACCCTGTGGCTGAAGGACAAGCTAAGAGAACTGGTGAGTTGCTGACCCAGCATCTGAGATCACTAGCAGCAGAAACAGTTCTTGGCTGCCTAACTCTGGACTCTGTTATGTGAGATAACTAGCTATCCGGATGATTTAAGCCAGTGAGGCTGGCATTCTGGCTGTTGGTGTTCAGTTGCTGAGTGCTGCTTCTTTTAGCTAAGTAAGAAATTTCACTCTACGTTTGCTAGTTCAGTATTTCCTGCTATTAAAAGGGCATCCACGGCTCCCCAGCATGCAGGGGCAGGCCAGCCAGGCTGCCCCCATTTCCATGGGTGACCAGGAAGGCTGAGCTGTCACAAGCTGAGGTACCGCCCATGTTCCTGCCTGTCAGCCTGGTGATGTGATAGAAGGCTGTCCAACCTCAGGAGGGTCCCTACTGTAAGCCCTTCATCCTTTTGAAGGCAAGGAGATTAAAGTTTCAGAACAAAACAAGTTAATCAAAGGCAATACTGTGCTATTAGTGTATCAGTGACCTCTTGTAGATTGTACCGCAGTAACAAAATACCCCCAAGTCGCGGTGGACTCAGCTCACAGTTGTTTATTTCCGGCTGGTGCTCCCCGTCAGCGGCACTGGTGTAGCTTGTCTGTGTTCATTCCAGGATCCAGGGTGAAAAAGCAGCCCTAAGTGTGCACATGTGGTTCTCAGACTGGGGACTGGAAGTTGGGGGGTGGGGGGGTTACCTGCACAACAGCTTTCTTCCTGAAAGTGAGCTCCGGTTACTCTACAAGCTCAACATCAAGGAAGGAAGCCTTGGAAGTAACAATCTACCACCCTTCCAGGATCCACAACCTAATCAAGTAAGGGCCCATCAGGAAAACGGAAAGCTACCACAGGTGTTCTTGGGTCACAGCGAAATCAGGGGCTTGCACAAGTGAGGTGGGGGCGGAGAGCCAGGCCAACTGTTGCCACGACCTCAGCCCCAACATGAGATGGACCGTCTGGAGCTTGCGGGGTCCGTGGCCACCCCAGCCCCCGAGAGCTCTCGGCCGCCTCTAGTCTAGGGAGCTGGCGCTTCTCGAGGACTCCCTGGAGAGCAGCCCTCAATTCCACGGCCACATTTCTGGCCGTCTCCGGAGTTCTCCGCGGCCAATCCGAGCGTTCCAGAGTAAGTTCTGGGAAATGCGGCTCCCAGCACGTAACGGGCCTGACGCTGCTGTCCGCACCAAACCCCTAGGTTGAGGTCGGTCCCCCTCATGAGGATGCCTGGGGACGAGCCGTCGAAGGCCACGAAGCCCTGAAGGCAGGACCGCTAGATGGAAAGGCAGTGTTCGCGCCCATAGGAGGACAGCCGTCAACCTGACGGAGCGCTTCCGGGTGCCGAGCCGCTCGCCCTCAAGATTCCCGCCGTCGAGAAGTGGGCAACGGGAAGGCCCCAAGGCTGCAGCCGCGCTTTGGCAGGAAGAGCAGACACCCGCGCCAACGACGGCGGCCCGCGCGGGACACTGCGCGCCGACATTCTCGCCCGGAAGAGGCGGTGCGACAGAGGCACTCCCAGGCCAGTCGCGCCGCTTCCGCCGTACTAGTCCCAGCCAATCCGGCCACGGCGGCCCGTGTTAGCCAATCCCGGCGCGCGCCGCGCACGCCGGCCCACGTGAGCCAATTCCGGCGTGCGCCGCGGAAGCCAGCCCATGTAAACCAATCCCCGTGCGCGCCGCGGACGACCACGGCCAATGGGCGGCCCGGGCGGTCTGGAGCGGTGGTGGCGGGAAGACGCTGCGATGGCGGGCCGGCGTGGCGCGCTCATCGTGTTGGAGGGCGTGGACCGCGCGGGGAAAAGCACTCAGAGCCGCAAGCTGGTGGACGCGCTGTGCGCCGAGGGCCACCGCGCCGAGCTGCTGCGCTTCCCTGGTGGGCGCGGCGGCCGGGCGAGCGCGGGGTTCCGGGGGGCCGGGGATGGGGCGCGACCCGGGACCTCTCCGGGCCCTGAGGGTGGGAAGCGAAGGCCTCGTGGGCCTGGCCCGCCGTCGTAGGTCCGCGGGTCGGGGCGCAGGGCCCTTGTGGCCCCTGAGACTCAGCCGGACACGTCTGTGGTGATTAACGCGCGGCTGACGTGCAGTCAGGTCCTGTGTTTGGTGAGTCTCAGTACGTGTACAGACCAGAAGGCGTCTTCACAGCCAGAGTAATGACAGTCACCCCCAGAAGTTTCCTGGTGCTGCTTTGTAACCCAAGTCTCCGATTTGTTTTGGGGTTCCTCCGCCCGCCCACCCTTGAGTGTTTACGTTCTGACTGGTTTTGTGTCATACTTTTAATTTTTAACGTAAAACATTGGTCTCGAAAACGCTTGTAAGAATATCATCAATACTTAGGTATTCAAGAGAAGTTCAGGGTTTACAAACCAACGGCGACAGCAGTGGAGGGAAAATGCTTCCTTGAATATTTATTGTTCTAATCTTTAAGCCAGACAGTCTACAAATCTTATACAGTTGACCCTTGAATGACATAGGTATGAACTACTCGGGTCCACACACACACACACCGTTTTTCAATAAACACACAGTACTATGCAGTCCTGGGTTGGTGGACTGCAGGAACGGAGAACCTCGGATACTATGGGCCAGATGCAGCACTTAAAAATCCTTTTGGTGTCAAGGCAGGTCCTGGACCCAGTCCCCCTTGGTTGGCACTGCCTCTGATTGCTGCTTCCTACCTGAGTTCTCTCCTCCTAAAGCTTTGTTTATCCCAGTGTCTACACACTGCTGCCCTTCCTCATGTAAAGGTGTAAGCGTGTCCAAAGTTGTAGTAAAATAAACTTCAAAGTTAGACTTGGGTCAGGGCCAGAAGTTCTGCACAAACTCTTCTTAATGTCCATGGCGAGCCTGATCTCATTTTCTGTGTTTTTTCTCTCTTGTTTTAGAAAGATCAACTGAAATTGGCAAGCTGCTCGGCTCCTACTTGGAAAAGAAAAGCGAGGTGGAGGATCACTCGGTGCACCTGCTCTTCTCTGCGAACCGCTGGGAACACGTGTAAACACCTTGGCCCTGCCACCCTCCCTGCTCTGTACTTCCCCCGTGACTCAGTGCGGCTCTTGTTTCTGAGTGGCTGAGAGTCACGCTGGAGGCTGTACCTTTACACGTTCTTATACTCACAGATCCCCAAAGCTCTAGTTAATACCCCCCACCCCACTCCTTTTGTGACGTTAGGTCGTTTCAAATGCACAGAAAAGCTGATGGAGACATACAGAGCGTCCCCAGGTCGTCCGCCCCCACCCGGAGTCTCTCTTAGTTATGTCTTGAATGAACCAGTGTGACACGTCACTAAGTGAGGCTGACAGTTGTTGGGGTTTGCCCTCTTCCGCCCCCTCTTTGTTGTACATCACCTTGGTGGGATCCCTCTTTACCCAGTACCGTTGTTGACAGAGAGCCTGTGGGCACACTCCCAGGTGCTTCTGTTCTCATCTGCACACGTGTGTGTCGGTAACACGTGTGTCCCGGGAGGTGTTCTGACACGAATAAACGGGGTCCCTGTGGACAGATCGCCTCACGGCGCGCTTCCCAGCTGCCTCGCTCTCCTCTCAGTCCCTGCGGCCTGCTGTCCAGAAAGGCTGCCCCACCGTGGATGGAACGACGCCTGCTGGTGGGTGCCCGAGAGGCTGTGCCTGGCACCCTCCCACAAGCAGGCTGGCACTGCGCTCCCTCTGGCCTTGGCCGAGCCAGGGTCTTGTCTGGAAAGGCCTACCCCCTCCACATGTTAGATGAAAAGGAGACCACATTTATTTGTTTGTTCTTAATTTATTTTTTGGTTGCACTCAGGCTTGTGGGATCTTAGTTCCCCAACCAGGGATTGAACCTGTGCCCTCTAGGTGGAAGCGCAGAGTCTTAACCATCTCGCTTCATTGGCATCACCAGGGAAGTCCCAGTGAGGCCATACTTAGAATCTTTAGCACATCTAAGGTTCCTCGACCTGGGTGTTCTGATTTTGGTTTTTGTGGGTTAGTAGAAAATAACGTCAGGTCAGTTTAGATTGAGAAACAGGACCGCTCCCCTCAGCCCTGGCCTTGTCCAGGCGTGCCGGCCTGTGCGCCCCAGTCTGTTCTGCCACAAGTCCCCTTCAGGTCACCCCGGCCACTCCCATCAGATCAATTTTTCTGACCCACGGAAGTCCTTGGCTGACAGGTTGGATTCTGGGCCACTGTCTGGCACCGTCGTCAGCCAGCTGCGTGACCTCAGTCTTGCCTGGCGTCTCAGCCAGAGCTTCCTGGGCAGTGCCATGGGCAGAGTGCCCCTTGCCTGCAGTGCTGTGTTCTGCTAATGCCTCCACTTCCTCCCCGTCTGTCAGAACCTGCTGGTCCTCCAGGGCCATCCAAGGATTTATTCCTAGCAGTAAGCGTTCTCTCTTGCTTTCCGTAGCAGTTCAGCAGCACCTTCCCAAGCCTCGCTTTTAACAACATGTTGTCACATTTGTTTTACCCTTGCTCTCTTTTTAAAGATCGCGGGCTGTTAGTGAAATGCTGGGTTTGTGTTTCCTCCCGAGTGGATCTGGGCTTGCACTTTGGCCACGCTACCACAGAAGTGACATGGGTCCTCTCGAGGCCAGGAGTCCCCATGCAGGCCCACTGAGGCATCACTGGTGGTCTCCCCTGACTCCTCAGTGAGAGGGCTGCCGGCTCTGCTCTTCCACTGAGTGGCTTCTTCCTGTCAAGAATACTGTGTAAAAACACTCTTGTCAAGCTGACCGCTGGGTTCGCAGTGGCACTGCTGGTAAAGAACCCTTCTGCCGCTGCAGGAGGCAAGAGACTCGGGTTCGATCCCTGGGTCAGGAGGATCCCCTGGAGGAGGAAACGGCACCCCACTGCAGTATTCTTGCCTGGAGAATCCCATGGACAGCGCAGCCTGGCGGGCTGCAGGCCCTGGGGTCACAGAGTCGGACACGGCTGAGTGGTGTAGCACACAGTAGCCCTGTCTGAGGTGGTCACTGCTTCTCTGATGTCTTCATTCCTCCTACATGGACCAGCTAGGTTCTGTGTAAAGAGCTTTCCTGCTCTGCTGTCTGTCCGTCCACCATCACGTGGACTCAATGGGGCATCCACCTCTGCTGTTCGTTGTTTGCTGCTCAGGTTGTCCCAGACAGGGCCTGCAGGACCCCTTCAGGCTGGCTCCTCCGCCCCTCTGACGGGTCTGGCTTCCCGCGCCTTCTGCAGTAGCCGAGACCGGTTGCTGTCCTCTTGGTGAGAGGTGTTTAGCAGCCGACCTCTGCTCTGGGGTGCACGCTCACGTTGCGCACGTCTGTCTGATACCGACTCTCCCGTCCGGCGCCTCGGGCTCTGCTGGGCTCTGCTCACTTGGCTGCGTCCTGCCCGCTATGGGGTGGTTTCAGAATCGCCACCTCATCTGCGTTCAGCCTGGTCGAGCTCGAGGTGGCTGCAGCTCAGT
Organism: Dama dama; assembly: GCF_033118175.1. Lineage (NCBI taxonomy): Eukaryota > Metazoa > Chordata > Mammalia > Artiodactyla > Cervidae > Dama > Dama dama. The sequence continues at coordinate 116,792,519 of NC_083700.1, read as the reverse complement.
GGTTAGAGCAGGACACGGGGTCTGTGTGCACATGTCTCAGACGTGCTTTTCCCTCTTGCTGTGTTTTCCTTTGGGATCCGGGTAGGTTCATTTAACTTTGTGTATCATTTGGGGGTTTTTTCTCCCCATTGTTGACCTCAGTTTTTGAATACATGAGACATGAAATGGTTCTAAGAGTCAGAGTCACATAGAAAGCTCGCTGCCGTCCACTGTGGGTGAACAGCTCCCTTGGTTTCTGAGGTCGGCGGGTGCCTGTTGTCTGGATTCACCTTCCGCCCAGCACGGATGTCCCACCCGTGCGCTCTGCTCGGCCTGGTCAGCGACGCGTTGGGGGCGTCCTGTGCTCGGCCGTGGGCTCCCTGCCTGCGGGCTCCAGAGGTTGTGAGTGTCAGCAGTGTGCACTCAGGAGCGATGCTGCGGTGAGGGGCCCGCTCCCTGTTCGAGGCCCCCCCCCAGCCCGTCTCCTCTGGCGCCGGGCATCAGCGGGCCGTGCTGCTGGCGATGGTGTGGCCTTTGTGCCCGTCTTCCTGAGACCCCGGGCCCCCTGTGGAGAACATCCTCGGCCCCCGCTGCCCACAGCCGACCTCCCAGGAGGGGACACGAGCATCTGTCGTCCCCTCCAGGCCGCGTCCACCCTTGCCTCCCCTTGCTCCAGCTTCTCCCTGCCCGCAGGGCCTGGCCCCTGTGCCTGACGGCCGAGCTGCCCCTGCGCCTCTGCCAGCAGCAGCTGTGTGCACACCCCTGGTGGACTTGCCTCTCTGTGCCTGGCGTTGCTGGGCTGCCCACGTGGCATCTTGGGGAGAAGATCCAGAGCCTTGGGGCATGAAAGCCCGGCTACATGTGGCCACCTGGGTGCGGCCCTGCACCCACTTGGTGTCTGAGCTGCACTGTGTCTTCAGGACGCTTTGAGCCTGAGACTCAGGAGCTGTGAAGCTGGGACCGGGGCTCACAGGCTTTCCCTCTCTTGTAGGCCGTTAATGAAGGAGAAGTTGAGCCAGGGCGTCACCCTGGTCGTGGACAGATATGCCTTCTCCGGAGTCGCCTTCACCAGCGCCAAGGAGGTGAGTGCCACTCGGCCCCGTGTGTAGTTTGTACCCTGTTTGGGCTCTCTGACCCCCTGTTCTCCCGGTCACTCAGACAGGACGAGCAGCCTCTTCTGTAGCTGCGGGTTGTCCACGCCGATACAACTGCAGTTTTAACTCGGCCGACACATTTCACATCAGTCACGCAGGGGGTCGGTGAGCAGACCCATTTCATCCAGCATCTTGTTTTCATGAGAGACGGTGAGAGTATCTGGGGTGCTGTTCTCCCGAACCCCCACTCCAGGGAGCTGCTGTTTCACAGGTGCAATGGCCTGTGTGACTGCACGGTGCTTTGTCCTGCCTCTTATTTAGGATGTTCAGACATACCCCAGCAGAGAAAGGGCACCCCCAGCTCCAGCACCCGCCTCAGCGCGCTCATCTCCGTGACCCACCAGGCACGGCGTCCACCCCCGTGAGCTTCTCGGTGCACATCCCCAGGAGAGCTTTGCACACCCTCGTCCCAAGCCCGGCGAGTGGGCAGCCATCCCCGAAAGTCCTCAGTCAGTGCCCAGATGCTGTCTGTTCACCTTAGGTTTTTACAGTTAGATTGAACCAGGGCTTGGCTAATTAAGGTCCATTCTTGAAATGTCCCTTGACGCTCCATATATAGGTTTCTACTTCTGTTTCCTTCTATTTAAACATTTAAGTTTATGTTTGCAAGGCTCCTGTCAAGGCATGGTGTCTTACAACAGTCTCTGATTATGGTTAATTCACAAAAGGTTGCAGAATGCTGACCCTTTAATTCTGCCTGTTTTCCGGCACAAGCAGCTGGGCCCTCCTTTAGGAGAGCCCTCCCGAGGTACTTGCCCCTCGGCTCCATCTGTGAACGTCTCATGGGCTCGGGAAGGGTGGACAGGTGCCCTCCGCCTGTGCTCGGGGCTCTGAGCCCACAGTTAGCTTCTAACCCTCAGGCCTCAGTGTGGCCGTGGGTCACACACTGCCTGGGGTTTCCTCCAGAATGGAAACACTGCGAATTGCGAGGGTGAATGAGAGGGGACATGCCACAGAGGGCATGCAGGGCACTGGCGAGGGTCTCCAGGGCTGTGGGTCTCTCCCTCCTCGGGACGGGGGGCCATCCTGGCCTGGCTGCTGCAGCCCCGTGGACTGGCTGCCGTTTGGCTGGAGGGTGTGGGGTCCTGGGCCCGGGGCGTCCTGTGGACGGAACACAGTCTCAAGAGAGAAACCACATGAGGCCTAAAGGACACCCGCTGTCATGTGAGAATTCTCCCCACACATCCCATCTCCCTCTCCCCCATCTTGGTGAATCTGGAACCAGAAATGAGACCACGTTACGCTGGTCCCCTCTCAGGGTGGTTCTTTGTCCCCAGAATTTCTCCCTGGACTGGTGTAAGCAGCCGGACGTGGGCCTCCCCAAGCCCGACCTGGTCGTCTTCCTGCAGCTGCAGCTCGCGGAGGCGGCGGTGCGGGGCGAGTTTGGCCGCGAGCGCTACGAGAGTGGCCCCTTCCAGCAGCGCGCCCTGCAGCGCTTCCAGCAGCTCCTGGCAGACCCAAGCCTGCCCTGGAAGGTGAGTGCCACCTGGGCCCTGGGGCTGGTGCAGGAGGGGCCGCTGCCAGGCCAGGGGAGTCGGGGCTGCAGTGCGGCAGCTTGCGTGTACCTGGGTCCAACGAGGGGCCTCCCATGCCCTGAGCACGGTTCCAGCCCTGGGCCGCGGGGGCCAGGGGCCATCCCCGTTGCCCCAGCCGCCACCTCCTGCATGGTCCCCACGGCCTCAGGGCACTTCCAGTCCTGGCCCGTCTCCAGCCTCCCTGCAGGTGGCATCCATGGGCGCGACGGGCCGCACGCCTGCCAGTTGGGCTCATGCATCTCCCTGCCCTTGGTCCCTGCCTCCCAACTGCCCTGCTGAGTGGTGTGGCCAGGGCTCCCTGTGCAGGTTTAAAGCACACACCTGACCTTGCCGTGTGTCTCGGGATGCTCAGGGCTGGAGGGAAGGGTGTGCTTTTCCCCAGGCAGAGGCTGCAGTGTGGGGCCTCAACTGCCCTGCCCTCTGCTGGCCGGTTCTATCAGCTACTGAATGCCAGAGTTCTCTCTTTTTCTGGTTTTCTTCATTTCCTTTTTTTTTTCTCTTCAGTTTGTTCTCACCAATTTTTTATTTTTTGCCACGCCCTGTGGCATGAGGGGTCTTAGTTCCCCAACCAGGGGTGAAACTCAGCCCCTTGCAGTAGAAGGCAGAGCCTTAACCACTGGACCACCAAGGAAGTCCCTCTCTGGTTTTCTTTTTAAGTAGTTCTACGTGGTGTAGATTATCCATGATTCATACTGCATTTCAGCACCGGCTGGGAACAAGACAGGAAACCACAGCATCAGGAGCGGGGAAGGGAGGGACCAGTGGCTGCCTTTCTGCCAAGCTGTCTTCTCAGCTGGGTTCCCAGAGCTCTAGGAGCTTCGATGATGTTCCTCGTTAGGGCAGGTCCCCTCATAGGAGTCTTGGCTCCTGTTGATCTGAAAGTTTACTTTAGTTTTTTTGACATCTTTAAAGCAGTAACAGACAGAGACAAGTTTTAAGTCTAACAAGGAACTCTTCCGGGGACCGTTTGACAATAAGTTTCAGTACCTGACGTCGTCCCATGTGGACCTGGGTCGTTCACACGGGTCCTCTCCCGCGGCCCGGATGCCGGGTCCCCCCGCTGAGCTTTGTAAGCACGGACGTGGTGCCCGGCTCGTGGCTGCTCTCCTGCCTCTGAGCGTCTCAGCCTCGGTGTTTCTGAAGGCCCCGCAGGTTCCTCGTGGCTGAGCCTTAGCTTGACTTCGTGCGTGGAGTCAGGTTGTCGCCTTTGCTGGGTGGTTGCTGCCATGTCACGGGGCATCCGCCTTCAGCATGTCCGTTCCAGCCGTGCTCACCTGCACCTCGGTCAGGTGGTTCACGGTGACGTCCCTCTGCGTTCTTCTGAGGAGGGGCTTTGAGACCACGTGAAACCCCAGCGCCCACAGACTGGTGTGCAGGGCTCACTCAGCAGCAACCTGCCTTCCTCACCGTCCGAGGCCCATGCTGCCTGGGTCTGCCTCCGGGAGGCCCCTTCACGCTGGCCCCTTTCTGGTCCCGTGTGTCATGGTCTCGGCTCATCCTGGGCCTCCCTGGCCCAGTGTCTGCAGTGGCCCCGGTCCCGTTCTGTGGAGAGGCCCGCGGGGCACATGCACGCGTTCACGCAGGAGCGGCTGGGGCCGCCGCCTCTGAGGCCCACGTGGGGGTCGCGGTTGTCTGAGGGCCTCTGTTCCTGGGGCTTGTCCAGAGTTTGCTGCCCACCCCGCGGCTGCCGAGAGGCTCTTGGTGCGCCCAGGGCTGAGCCTTGGCAAAGGAGGGGCCCCGGGCATGCCCGCCCTGTGTGCCCAGTACGTGGCCCTCAGGTGGAGAGCGGTTCCTTGTGGGCTGGCTCCCCGGTGACCAAGGGTCCCGTGCCGTTCACCTGGGCGGCAGGGTCTCAGCAGTGGGGCTGCAGGTGGGGAGCAGCGGACGCAGACCTGCCTGGGGCTCCGGGCAGTGCAGGCGCAGCCATGGAGGGGGCTCATGCTGCCCTCACCACGTCCGCTGCTGGCACCAGGCCACGGGGCTGCCACAGAGCGCGGAGCGGTTCGGTCCCCTGGCGAGGCTGGGGGGTGAGGAGCCGAAGCCGTGCCCCCTGGACTAGCCCATGCACTGCCAACGTTAACGCCTTGTGTCCCCTGCCCCGCACAGACGGTCAACGCCTCCAGAAGCATCGAGGACGTCCACCGGGAGATCCGCGCGCTGTCTGAGGACGCCATCCGGGCCGCCGCGCACAGGCCCCTGGGGCAGCTGTGGACGTAGGAGGCCAGCCACCTGTGCCCCAGAGACGCTCGTAAATCACTGTGCTTTCCTCACTGAGGTCTGACAGCTGCGTCCAGCGGTCGCATTGGGGTCGCTGAAACTCTAAGCATGTCCTCAGACGTCATCAATAAAGACAAGGTGGAGACGGTGGCGGCGGCTGGGGGCCCGGTGCGGTGCAGCGTCCTTGCCTGGGGCCCCTGTGTTGTTGGCCTGGCCCGGCTGCGCCTGGGCTGAGTGCCAGCCTCGTGCTCTGGCCTGCGGGGCCCGGCCCAGCCGTGTGGGGCAGCATGTGTCTCATCTGAGCACATCTGGCACATTGCTGGTCATTCTGTTGAGATGGGAGACGCAGCTGTATAATCCTCTGCGTCCTGTCCCACGGTTACTCTAGGACAAGCCCTGCGGTGGGCAGGGTCCCTGTCTACAGGGCGCTGTGGGGCTCGGCGCCTCCCGGGTGTGGGCAGGAGGCTGGGTCCCAAGCAGAAGGAGACCACGTGAGAGGTCCAGGGGCTGGAGCTGGGGGAGAGCCCCCGCCCCCCTGCACAGTGGTGCTGCCTGTCCACGGGATTGGGCAGGGAGGGGTAGCCCAGCCCTCGCGGGAGGACAGAGGGGCCAGTGTCCCTGCACCTGCATTGCTGTGTGGCTGCTTCACAGAGGGCCCCGCTGCAGGCGCCAGGCCAGCCTCGGGTGCCCGCTGGCCTGAAAGGCCTGCGTGTGCACCCACCCAGCCAGCAGCACACACTTGAGATCAGGGCAGCAACAGTTACGAGGCATGCATGGAACTGGACCGCTGCATTCAAGAGTGCTGAGGTCGTCCACGGGGGTGGTGGGCAACCCCCACGGCCTGCATTCTGACCTTTCCACACGACCAAGGCCACATGCTGGGGGGCGAAAATGCAGCATGGGCAGGGGTCCTGAGTGCTGGTCGTCAGGGAGGCTGCAGGCCGAGGCGGGAGGCCCCTGACGGGGAACCCTCTGGCCCAGGTTAGGACGGGGCCTTATGGTCCCTCGAGGCAGAAGGGTCTGGTCAGGGGAGACGAAGCTGGCCGGGGGGGGGCGGTGTATGCATGTGGGGTGCTGGGCCGGGGTGTGGGATCTGGAGAAGAATTGGCCAGGGCCCCAGGGAAGCCCTGCTGAACTCTGACCTCCAGAGTCCTGAGAGGCGCCTCGGCCAGAGTGTGGAGGCTCCAGAAGCCAAGCGGGCTGTTTCTAGAAGCCAGGCCTCGGGCTCCGGCTGCGGCACTTCCTGTCTGGCTCTGGCCCCCTTGAGCCCACAGCAGCGGGCAGACGGGCGGAAGCAGGGAGTGAAAGGGCTCAGTGTAGCTCCAGCACTCCCACCAGGACCTCCCAGGCGTGGCAAGTGGCCTTGCTCAGTCCTTGGGGGTGACCAGAGGCACCAAAGGGACGCTGCTCAGGGAGCCGCCAAGCGCCCAGCACCGCGGCCACGCCACGCCCGTGAGGAAGCGGCAGCCTGACCTCCCTGCGCGTCACTTTAAACACAAACCACACGAGGTGGGAGGCGCTCAGCTGCCGTCGTGTCTGACTCTGCAACCCATGGCGTGCAGCCCGCCAGGCTCCTCCGTCCACGGGATTCTCCAGGCAAGAGTACTGGGGTGGGTTGCCATTTCCTCCTCCAGGGGATCTTCCCGACCCAGGGATCAGACCTGCCTTTCCTGCACTGCAGGCGGATCCTTTACCGCTGAGCCACTGGGTGGTTTTTCCAGTAGTCACGTACAGATGTGAGGGTAGGACCATCAAGAAGGCCGAGAGCTGAAGAACTGACGCTTTCAAATTGTGGTGTTGGAGAAGACTCGAGAGATCCAACCAGTCCATCCTGAAGGAGATCAGTCCCGGGTGTTCACTGGAAGGACTGATGCTGAAGCTGAATCTCCAATACTTTGGCCACTAATGCAAAGAGCTAACACTGGAACAAAGACCCTGATGCTGGGAAAGATTGAAGGCAGGAGGAGAAGCGGGGCACAGAGAATGAGATGGTTGGATGGCATCACTGACTCGATGGACGTGAATCGGAAGAAACTAAGAGATGGTGAAAGGCAGGGAAGCCTGGCGTGCTGCAGTCCACGGGGTCAGGGTCGGACACAACTGAGCGACTGGACAGCAGAACACAAAGTGAGAGGCAGCACACGCTGCAGAGCGGGTCCGTGCAGGGGGCGCCGTGTGCCCGGGCCTGGGAGCCACGAGCTTGTCCTGCGTGTCCACCAGGTCCTTCGCGAGGGTTCTTTCAAACAGAAAATACCACCCTTGTTCTTCTCACCATGACAGCTCCAGGGAAATCAAGACACGAATTCTGTTTTCTATTGAAACTGTTATTATTTGCAGTAAAGAACCGCGAACTATACGACTAAGAGTGAACACTCTTCAGTAAGCCTTTCCCAACACACGAGACAGTCCCCTCTGGCCGGTGGTCGCCCCTGGTGCCCCTGCTGCCGGCAAGAGCAGAGAAGACCCCATGCGCCAGTGGCAGGGGAAACGGAGACCCCCAGCTCTGCCTGAGGGACGGAGCAGGGGGGAGGAGACAAAAAGGGAGATGAAATAACTTAGGTCGACAACACCCAGGGGGCAGGGTGCCCGCTGCCCCCTGGGTGGGGGATGGGTGGGGCTCCTGGGAGGGGGGCCGCCCCCACCCGAGCTCCCAGCCAGTCTGCGCTTCCTGGTGGGACACAGGCCATTAGTGGGGCCCGAACGCAGGCTGAGAGGTGGCAGGTGGCCCTGGGTCAGCGTGAGCAGGTCTAGGTGTGCTCCTGCCATGAGGAGCAGCACGCCCACCTCACGCCACGTGGAAGGCTTGACCCTCGGGCCCCAAACCGTCTGAAGCCATGCTGGCCAAGAGGGAGGCCCTGAGGAGGGGTGAGGCAAGGGGCTGCTCCAGGGGCGTCGAGCTGCCCAAGTCCCCTACCCTGGGGGAAGCGGGCGAGACAAGCAAGCAGCAGTGCGGGGCCCATAGCCGCCCCGGGGCTCCGGGCAGGCGGCACTGCCGTCTGGCACCACACACAGCAACATCTTTGGACCTGACTGCCCACCCCCACCCACGCCTCTCCTCCCAACGCGGGACGCCCCGCCGAGGTCCTTGGCCCCTTCTCCCACAGTGCCCTGCAGACTGCATCTTCGGAGCCTGTCTTGGGACACGCCCAGCGGCAGCCATGTCCATCACGGAACTTCAGACAGGGCTTTAATTTCAAGGTGAGCGGCAAGGCCAGGAGGGCGCAGGGCGCCGGGCAGGGCTGGCAGTGCAGCAGGAGCGCACGCCCAGGGCCTCAGTCAGGCGGAGGCGGCTGGGCTGGGGCGCTGGGCGGCGGGCAGCGGGTGGACGAGACGCGGCGGCCAAGCGCCCCTGGAGGGCCAGTGAAACCGTCCCCACCTGCAGGACTCTCAGAGGGACAGGATCTCAAAGTCTTCATCTTCTGAATCAAAGAATCTTTCCAGTCGCTCCGCGTCAGAAGAATCTAGAAAAAATGAAACAAAACCTCGGCAGACGCAGGCGTGGGTCACTTAGTCTGGGGGGTGGGGTTGAGGATCAAGTGCCCGAGGGCACACAGGCTTCACCCCGCTTCCCACCCGCGTGCCCTGCAAGGAGCATGTCCTGCCGAGTGCCCGACTGTCAGGGCGGCCTGGATGCGGACGGGGGTGGGGTATCTGGGACTACTCAGCTGGGGCACCCTGCTCCTGGCGGTGTCCGAACAGGCAGCAGAGCCCAGCCCTGAGACTCAGGGACAAGGGACCCCACAGAAGGGTGCTCAGCAGCACCACCCAGGCCTAGTGGGCATCTGTGCCCAGTGGCGCGGGCACCCTGGCCCCACCGCAGGTACCCTCTCCACGAGCTCCACTCACACTGGGAAGGTGCCCCCAGAACCACGGGGCCACAGGTACCAAGCCCCAGCGGCTGCTTTGCTGCAGAAGGCCTAACATGTCCCAGCTCCCAGGAGCCTGGGGCGGCATGAAGCAGGCTCCCGTGGTGTGCCCCCCGGGGCCCCTCACAAAGCCCCAGGGAGCTGCACGCGGGGCTCAGGCCAATGTGAAAGGCCACAGGTCAGCAGAACAGGCCCTGGGGAGGCCAGGGCATCACGCAGACTGCACCCCGGCCTGAGACCCTGGGCGTCTGGACTCACCTAAGGACAAGTTGAGGACGTCAGGACAGGCCAGATGGGAAGGCTGCTGCTCCACCAGCTCAAACATGGGCAGGGCGCCTCCCAGCAGGGACAGCTGTCAGCAGACCGCGCGTCAGGCCACGGCAGAGGCAGGACACACCGGGCCGGGCAGCCTTCCCGGGCGACCCCAGGACTACTGGGAATCCCAGGGGGTCTGTGACCACAGCAAGGATGGCCAGGCATTCCCAGGCAGGCGAAGCAAGCGCAGCCCAGTGCAGGGCAGGCCCGCTGAGCATGGGGCTTGGACCCCATACCCCCGGCCAGCCTCCACCCCCCCATCCCACGAGATGGGAGCCACCACCAACCTTTCTCACTTGCTGACACCAGTCGTTAAAGTCATCCTCGGTCTTACAAAAGAACCCCTGCAACCAACACTCGCCGTAAGTGGGGTTGCCCGGCCCTCCCATGCACCCTGGACATACCGGGCCGCCTCGCTGTCTGGCCGCAGTGCCCAGGCCCACCTCCGCCCAGACGGACCGAGAAGGGCCTGGTCATGACGATGCCTGGGCACAGCAGGAGCCAGCTCCCGCCACGCCCTTGGCCTGGCCCTCCTGAAGGGACGCGGGGACCCCCCACTCGGAGTCCCTGCTCTGAGAGCGCCAGGGTCGTGAGGGGACTGGGAGCGCTCAGCCCGCCCAGAGAGAGATGGGAGCAGGAGCCGAGGAGAGGCGCCCGGGCACCACGCGGGCCGGGGTGAGGACAGGAAAGACGGAGGCCTGTGTCCCACGAGCCGCCCCGGCCCCCGAGGGTCGGCCACCCACCAGCATCCCTGCCACCAGCCTCAGACCCCGCCTCGTTCTGAGGAGCTCACAGGCGGGCTCCTGCAAGACCACCACTGACGCCCTCCCGGGGGCCACGGGCCTCTGGGAGTAACCCAGACCCACAGGCAGTGCGTTTGGGGTCGCCCCTTCTCAGGACCAAATGCCTCGTGTCCACGGCTCCAGTGACCCGTAGGTTCTTCTGATTTCCAGCGGTCCCTGGCCTCCCATAAATGTACTCTGAGCCGAACCAACCCTTCCCGTCTTGCTGTCAGAAGAGCATGAGCGGGGAGGTGCATTCTTAAAGGACACCCGGCAGACACAGCAGCTCAGAAAGGACAGCACAGAGCACGAAGCTCGCAGGGCGGGAGCCCGGGGGAGGGGGCCGCGGCAGGGGGCGGGGCCAGGGCCGCTCCTTGCGCTTCTGGATCACGGTAAGCGCACGACTCTGAAATTACAGGAGCGGGGGCCCTCCCTCCGAGAGCAGCAGCAGGACAGCGATGACTCCGGGACTCACCACGGCGATGGACGGGTCGAGCTCCGCGATGCTCATCCTGCCGGGCGGGTGCTGGCAATGGAAGCTCTCATCCGGGACCGGGCAGCGGTCAGCGGTCGCGACGGCCGGCTGCGTGGTGTGGGGGTCCAGGTAGATGAGCTCATCCCCTGGATGGGGGGTGGGCGGGTCAGTGAGGGCAGGGCGGCCCCATCTCAGCCCCCAAAGCCACGTCGGACTGGCGGAGGAGGCTTCGTGTCCGGGGTTGGGGGACACCCTGAAGACCACCCGCTTCCTTCAACCCCACTCACCAACGTAGCCGATGAAGTAGTGGGCACTGTTGGGCTTCCCCCCGATCACGCCCAGGGACTGGGGCATCCGGAAGCAGTGCTACGGGGAGGCGGGGGTGTGAGCAGGGGCTCCTCCCCGCCCCCGGGGGCTGCCAGCACACCCTCACAGAGCAGGGCTCCCGACTCTGAGGCGGCAGGTCCTTTGGGGGAGCCCCAGGCGGGGAGAAGGGGATGGCGGGGCACCTCGCAGGTGCACACGGGGTCGGCCCAGCCATGGGCTGGGCGGGCAGCTGTGGGGAGGAGCCGGCACGACCCAGGGGCAGAGGGGAGGGGCCGGCACAGACCCACCTTGAGCGTGCCCGCGTAGGCCGCGTTGACGTCCGCCAGCCCCAGGCGCAGCGGGATGAGCAGCACCAAGGGCCTCCAGGGCACCGCGCGCCCGCCGTCCTCGGCCCCCGCCGGGAAGCCGTTGCAGTGCCGCTCGGAGTCTGCAGGGAAGGCCTCGGCCCCGGCACAGGGAAGGCCGCTCCTGCACAACCTCCCTGCAAGAGGCAGACGCGTTCTCAGGGGCTGAACAGGAGGAGCCGCGAGTCCGCCACCGCAGACACAGCTGTGAACAGTCCAGCGCGTCAAGCACAGCTCAGACTTGGGAACTGAGCCTAAGACAAACCTGCCACGACAGGGAAGACACAGCGCAGCTTTTCTGCGTGTATCCAACTTCAAGCTTTCATTGTCAACTACAGCATACAGCTTTTGAACTGTGGTGTTAGAGAAGACCCTTGAGAGTCCCTTGGACTGCAAGGGGATCCAACCAGTCCATCCTAAAGGAGATCAGTCCTGGGTGTTCATTGGAAGGACTGATGCTGAAGCTGAACCTCCAATACTTTGACCACCTCATGTGAAGAGCTGACTCGTTGGAAAAGACCCTGATGCTGGGAGGGATTGGGGGCAGGAGGAGAAGGGGATGACAGAGGATGAGATGGCTGGATGGCATCACCGACTCGATGTCCATGAGTTTGAGTAAACTCCGGGATTTGGTGATGGACAGGGAGGCCTGGCGTGCTGCGATTCATGGGGAAGCAAAGAGTGGGACAGACTGAGCGACTGAACTGAACTGACAGCATACACACAGTGAGGCAAGAGAGCACTTGTGTGCCCCTGGGAAGCAATGGTAACACAAGCCCTGTGGAGCCCCCAGCCGGGTGGACGCAGCACTGACCACCGGCCCGAGGCCCCCTCAGCAAGGACAGCATCAAGCGGAAACGGTTCTGCTCTCTTTTTCTTCTGTCTAAACACACCCTCCAATCCCTCAGGGAGCAGGTTTACTCCCGAGTTCAGTGTAGGAGACCCTCCAGCAGCCACAAGCACCCCAGGCCCCCAGCCGTGGTTCCTGGACACCCTTCCCAACCAACGGGACAAGAGAGAGAATGCCAGAAAAGAGGAGTTACAACAACAAACACGCCTGAACCCTGGCAAGGAGCCAGCCGAGTCTGGGACAGTGAGTCACGACCCTAAGGGGAAACACCTTGAATTTAAAAAAGAAAGATCCATGAATCTACTTACTCAAAGAGCGCCGACAGACACCCAAGGTAGGTATGTGCGCAGTGGAGGGTCAGGGCTCACTCTGTGACTCCTCAGAGCCCATCAAACACCCTGAGTCCATCGCTAATCGGAAGGGGCCAGGGGTGTGTCCTGAGTGGGTGCCCCCAAACCCTCGGACTTTCCCGAGTGAGGAGCACCGTGGAGCCGTCCCCATTTGTCACTGGGGGCTCTGGAGAGCCCTGAGGGAGGGGCTGGATGCAGGCACCCCTCCACGCCACTCCAGGGAGGGGAGCGCTGGAGTTCAGTCGCCAGCGGATGGTGACCCGGTCCCTCGGGCCTGTCAGTGCCACCCCCATAAACGCTGAAAGGACTTCGAGCGTCTCTCCCATCGGCCGCCTCTGAGTCCTGTCCCTGGGTACCCCGTGCTCTCGTGAGTGAAGTGCTCCTCAGTCTCCCAGCCGCTCCAGCAAGGTCACAGAGCCAAGGGCAGGGTCATGGAGCCTCCAACCAGTCTGTCAGAAGCATGGGCGACCACCTGGACTTGCCCTGGGGTCTTCAGTTGGGGGGGGCGGGGTGGGTGTCAGGTGGTCCTGCGGGTGTGATGCCCCCTGCAGGCTTGCAGACGGGCTCAGAACTGAGCTGAACTGCAGCACGCCCAGCGGGTGCCACAGAACTGCTGGGCCAGGGAAACCCATGCACAGGGGTCAGTGTCAAGCTCTCCCCTAATTTCCAGACACAGATTTCGGGGCTTCTCCTCACCCCAGATGCAGTTGCTGGTGATGTGCACATTGTTGCAAAGAACCAGCTCTAGAAGGTAGTGGTTCTACATATCTCCTTTTAAATCATTAATCTCTGCATTTCTCTTTGTTGACGCCATTCTTCTGAAGTTCCTTCCATCACTTTTATTGGTCCTTTCCTAGGCTCTTGAGCAATACTTCATTCCCTGTCACTTTTATACGTCATCACCAGTATTAAAGGTATATGCTTTTCCCTGAGTTTAGTACACGTCAGCTTCTGACATGTAATCTTTAAGCTTGACTTTTTGACCCAAAAGCTGAGACAGAAAGCTTGACATTTCTAGGTAATTAAGATCCTGTCCTTTTCCCCTACCTGCTCCGCATCAGTTTATAGAACTGCCCTGTGGACATATCCGACCTGCTGCACTGTCTCTCAACTTTACCTGAGTTCTGCTCTGCTGACTAAGAGATTCTCCTGTGACAAGGACACCTTCCTGATGGCCCGGGGTCCGCCCACGCCTGGCCTGAGACAGGAGCGGCTTGCGCCCCCCAGGCGGCCCACCCCATGCTGCACCCTGTGAGTGGGGGGGGGTCTCGGTGACACCAGGCCCCCACCTGTGGGTTCCAGCCCGGTTCACACTGTCAGCGTGTCTGAACTCTCTGCTTTTCCGTCAGTGACGACAATTAGACCACGTCTTTGCCTCCAGACCTCGTGAATCTGGGTCCTCCTCCGAACTCTAAACCTCTGGCAGCGTCTGGGAGCCAGGAAGACGCGGTGGCATTCCTCGTGGGGGCATCGGAGAGCACACAGGCCCAGCGCACAGGCACTGATGATTCCACCCGAGACCAGAAGCAGGGCCCCCAGCGCCCTCCCGCCCTGCCTGGCTGGCGCCGTCGGGCCCTCAGCCCGGAGCCCGCTCACTTACTGATGTCCGCCATCACCACCGTGTTGTCCATCGCCACATGCACAGCCAGGGCGCTCCAGGTGTCAAAGACAGCCAGCTTCCTACCGGAAGCGGGGACAGCCCGATGAGCCTGCCGGCTCCAGACGCATGGCTGCTGCCCGCCACCGCTGCCCAGGGAAGGTCCTGCGAGGAGCCCTTCAGGGATCTCCTCCCAATCAGGCCAGCACACGGGCAAGAGTCAGAAGCCAAGGCCAGGTCTCGCCCAGCCTGAGGCAGCCCGGCCACCCCTAGTCACCCCAGCCCTCGCCCCCCGACACGCTGAGCTGACAGCACAGAGGGAGGCACCGTGCTGGGTGGGCGCCTGTGGCCGAGAAATTACTGTCTGATAGGAAGGGGCTCTATCTGAACTGAGGGCTCTGCAGGGGTTCCCAGGGCCCAGGGGGCACACTGGGATGAAGGAATCCATCCTCACTAAAAACAGATTCTGAGTCCTGAGACCACTCGGCACAGTGACCTCTAAGGAGCCTCCTAAGGGTCCTGCAAAGGACCCCGAGAGAGTAAAAGGCCCCTCATTCCCTTCAACAGCAGAGACCCGGGTGAGTCTGAGCGCCCCAGGCACATACTTGAGGACTTGGGCGACGGTGTTGGGCCCATACCACTGGCCGATGGACTTGCCCTCGCCGACTCCCATTTGTGCTGCAAGAGACAGAGCTGGTTGGCGAGCCTCACCCCTGGCGTCCCCAACTCCGCCCAGCCCCAGGACGAGACCCCGCCCGGCGTGGCCCCGGACACTGGCTGGGAGGCCTGCCTCACAGGAGCTCCTGACTGGTGCCAGGACACGGCCACCGCCGCCCGCAGGAACCCGTTCTCTTCAAGTTGCACCCCCGCAGGCCCCACCCTAGACCCACTGGGGGAGGGGACTGAGGCGGGGCGGCATGCAGATCAGTGAGCACAGAGCTCCGCCCGCGCCACCCCCGCCACCGCCCCCCCCCCCCCCCCCCCCCGGGTGGAAACAGGACACGACGAGCTGGCCGAGACAGCGGGGCATCTACACAGGCAGTGCCGCCATGGTGGGGCACCAAGGAGCAGCCTGCGAGGCCTGCAAGCTGCTGTTCACCAACGCCAGGCTGACAGCACGTCAGCTCGGGCAGATCCCCGCCTCTCACCACAGGGGCGCCCTCGAGGCCCACACCCGACGAGCCGCAACCCCCCACCTATCTGGTGGATGGAGTAGCAGCTGTCCTTCCTGTCCAGGAACGCCTGCAGGACGCTGGAGTAGCTGTCTGGCTGCCTCTTCCGCTGCGTCCACCTCCAGTCTACGGGAGACAAACACGCAAGTTCAGTTTCACCAAATGCAAGCGAAAAGCCATCATCATTATAAAGCACTCAAAACATACGTGGCGCCCAAACTTCCTGAGAAACTCCCCAAGTGGAAGAACCAAGTTCCTCAGGACTTCAAATATACACATGCCGACACATCAAAGCAGATCCACACAGAAGTGAAAAATGGTTTGGTGGTTTAAAAATCACTTCTGAAACACAAACGCTTATGAGCGTCTTCAGAGCCACTTTTTTAATCAATGAAAACTTTGAGGCTGTTACAAAGAAATCCCGAAACCCCAAGAGTGTGACTGTGACGTCCTCCCCCCACCGTCCTTGCCCCCCGAGAACGCAACTGACCCCGCGGAGACTCACCGCGGCCCAGGTGCCGACACACCAAGGCTTGGGCGAAGATCATCTGTCCGCACCTCAGCATGCAGCCCCAGCCCGTGTCCGAGGTGGGGCCAGTGCCCCCTGCCGTGGAGGGCGAGAGAGGCGCGCGCCGTCAGACCCAGGTCCGGCCCTGCGCGGCTCACTCTGCGCTGATGACCCGCTCACGCCGAGGGAAATGACTTCACGATCCCCTCATTAGGGCCGATGTGTGAATAAGTCACAGAGAAACGGAACGTCTGAACACACGTGAAGAGACCTCAGCCTCACAAGTAAAGCAGAGAGTGGGTGCGGTGTCCCCAGGTGTGCAACAGGCCCGAGGTAGGGGCGGCGGGGCTCGCAGGTGCACGGCGGACAGAGCCCGCCCCAGACGGCGGGCGCAGAGCGGGCAGAGCGCCTGCAGGCGCGGCCTCGGCAGCACACGGGTCGCCCCACCCTGCACAGCAGTCTTGCTGGACAGACAGCAGCGCAGACCAGGCGGGGAGAGCCGCTGAGCTCCGCCCTGACGGCCGCAGGCTGCCACCAGCCGCCCTGCCCGGGGGGTTCAGAGAGCAGACCTACGGACAGCGTCGCCCGCCCAGCGGCTTCAGCCCCATCTGGGGCCCAGCAGGAGCGAGAGAGCGCCTGAGGTATCTGACAAGCCCGCCACGGGATGCGGCCCTGGGGCAGGCAGGTGCCCCCGGCTCCCGAGCTCCGCAGACAGACGGCAGCCCCCTGAGGAGGGTCTGAAGGAGACCGACCGCCTCCTGGTCCCAGCCTCGGGCCCTGGCTCTCCAACAGGGGGCGGCCAGGCCCACCACCAGGGCCACAGTGAGGAGCCTTGGCTCGAGAGAAGCTTGCTCTTCAGGGCCCAGAACCAAGAGCAGGACCCACAGGGACAGCTCACGGGTGCGAGCAGGGCTTCCCAGCTCCAACCCGGGCCCAGCGTGTAGACACAGGGCCTCCGGGAGCAGAGGCGGCCTCAGCACTGAGAGGGGCCATGCACTTCCTGCTGCGTTCCGCTCTGCACTGTCAACATCGGGTGTGGCTCATTGCCCCGGCCCCAGGCCCCAGTGAGCAAGTGTGGCTCACTGTCAGAAGCGTCACCGGCGCAGCAGGACCAGGGGCACTGGGCTGCGATTGCGCTCTGCAACCAGCAGGCGCAGACCTCGCCGCGTCCGTGGCTAGGGCTGCCCGAGGGTGGCGCCAGGGACAAGCCCCTGACATGCTGAGATCCGCTTGAACCACAGGCTGTAGCAGGCAGTACTTACCAATGGCCGGGAAGTTCTTTCTGTACGTAAACCAGAGTCTTGACGTCACATCGGCCAAGATTGCGTCCTTTTCTAGAGGGTGAGAGGAGGAGCACGCACACACAGCGGTAAGCGTCCAGGGCCTGTGTCTCGGGAAGTCACAGACAACTCACCAGCACGCCACTCTCTGCAGGAGAGCAGGGCGGCTCGGCGGGGCTGTACCTGTGAGGACGCTGTACTTCTTCCCCAGGATCCAGACGGGCTCCGAGGTCTCAGGGAAATCCTCAAACTCAGCGAATCGGAGCGTGTCGTAGGTCAGAGTAGCTATGGAAACCAAAGACACACTCTGATGGCCGTTTCCTGATTTTATAAACGAGATCAGAGATCACGCACAGCGTCTCTGCACAGAGAGCGCACGTGGAGTTGGGGGGCGGGGGGCCTCTGCGCCGGGCAGCGGCCCCGCCCCCTCCTCCTCAGCCTCTAGTGTTCCAGGCAGCAGAGCCAGCGCCCAGCGGACTGCAGGGGGAGAGGGAAGCAGGCCCAGGCCCACACAGCAGAGGGGCCGCCTGTAGTGCCCGAGATGCGGGTTTAATCCCTGGGCCAGGAAGATCCCCTGGGCCAGGAAGGGAATGGCTACCCACTCCAGTGTTCCTGCCTGGAGAATCCACGGACAGAGGCGCCTGGCGGCTACAGTCCTCAAAGTCACAAAGAGTGGGACATGACTGAGTGACTAACACTTTAAGCCCCTAACTGTTTCAGACGGGAATCTAAACAACAAACACAGATGGGCCCAGACCTCCATCACTGCACGCGAGGCCGGTCTGGACGGCATGCAAGGCAGAGCAGCAGTCCGGCAGGGCACGGCGGGCCAGGGCGCCACTCTCGGAAACCAGCGCGAAGCCCGGGGCCTGGGCGCCAAGCGGCCTGGAGCCTGGGGTGCACCCCCACTTCCTGCGGAGCTGCACATACGCCATGTCCACCTGTGGGCCGCCCACTGCGTGGCTTCAGAGATGCCCAGAGCCCGGCAGACACCCTCCCTCTGTCCTGGGTTCCCAATGCGGCAGCTCAGCCACACCCATGGGGCGCCCGAGGCACCCCGCTCCCGGCTGCCGCCTCACCAGCTCCAACAGCACCCCCGTCCCCTCCACCCGCAACTCCACTCAGCTCTCCGGAAAATCAAAGACATGAGATGAGTTTCTCCCACACCTGGCTTTATTTTTCAGTAACAGCCCTACTTTTTGGTAAACGAAAATAATTTACTAAAACAAAACATAAAAATGCAAAGGCCACAAAACATAAAGCATCAGCTGCAGCCTGGTGCCTCCTTGCAGGAGCCGTCTGTGCCGACTCACAGATGGGCCAGGCCCTGCCTGCGTTTCTTTGTCCAGAGTCCTGGCGCCTCACAGCGTCCAGCCCGCACCCCCAGCCCCGGGAAAGCTGGGCGGAGGGTCATGGGTCCCTGTGGGGCCCTCACGGCTAGGGGCGCCTCTGGGTGGGGAAAGCTCCTCACCCGTCACTAGAACATGTGACAGGATGCCCTGCAGCACAGCTGGGACGCAGCCCTGAACCTTCCCGAGGAGGGCTCACGAGAGGCCCGCAGACAAAGGGCTCCAAGGTCAGCGTGCATCACCAACGTCAAGGACAAAGGCACGCGGCCTGCCTGCCCCAAATGGCTCCACTGCTGCTCAGCCAACCTGCGGTCCCAGGGCGCAGAGAGCGCTCGCGACACCACACACTGGAGCCAGCTCTGTCTCCTGCCCATCGCCCGAAACCCCACGGGCTCAGGGGGGCCCTGTGCTTCCGGGGCGAGGCCACCTGGTCTGAGGGCCTGCCTCGTCCGTGCATCCCCCGCGTCTGCCAGGCTGGCTTGCAATCAGGGATTAATAAGTCAACCTCCAAGTTTCTCTCCAGCCCTTTCCACATAGGGTTCTCTGTTTGTGCATGTGATTATAAAAACCGAGCAGGAATGAGCTACAGTTCTGTCTTCTCAAAGAGAGAACACATCTGTGTCTCTGCCCATGGGAGCCGTCTCCACATCTTCAGAGGGCACGGCCTTCTCAGACCTTGAGGTTTACACACCTGTGGACTCAGGCCCGCCAGGATGACTCCAAGGGTGCAGCGCCAACAGAACCTGTCTGATCTCAGTGACACTCACCCTGCAGGACTGCAGCCCAGAACCCAAGGTGGACCTGCCTACTGAGCCCTGAAGCGCTCCGGGGACAAAGGGACACACACACATCAGAGGGCCCTGAGACGCTCCGGAGACATCCAGCCTCCAGTGAGATGAGCAAGAAAAGGAGACACGGCTGCTCTGAATGCCAGTGACAGCAGCCGCCCGCATTGGGCGGGTTCTCACTCAAGAAGGCACACTCCAGGAAGCAGGCATGGCTCTCAGGGTAAAGCGCCGACTTTATAGGCAACACAGCCAACTTCAGAGGGAAGGGGAAACAGGTGTCCTCCCTGTTAACACATCACCGAGTCCCCCGCTGTGACTAACAACATTACAGGCTTGGCAGCCTCACAGTCTTCACCACCCAAGGCTCCTGGAGGGACCACGTGGGCAGGAAGCTGACAGGGGTCCTGCACACCCACACCTCCCGCTCCTCCTGGAGGCGGGACCCTTCCAGGCACAGGTCATGGCTCCTCTCACATCGGCCGAGGACGCCCCGGGCCCGGCTCCCCTCTCTGTGCCCTGTGGAGCGCCCGGGGGTCTGCAGCCCACACCCTCTTCCTCTATGCCAGTTAACTCACTGGTAAAGCAGGAGCCAGAGAAATGGATCAGCACGTGCAGCAAGACCCTGATCCTCCCTGGGGGGCGCGGGGAGGGCAGCACACCCATCTCCACAGTCCAAGCTGCAACCCCCCCCCACCCAGGGACAATGTCCTCCAGAATCAGCCCGGTCACCCAAGTGACCTGACCAGCCCTGGCCCTGAGAACGGGCCTGCCCACCGGCGCCAGCACAGGTCCATGGACCTGTGGCTCTGTGCCAGAGCCAAGGGCTTCTCAGCCTGGGGGGGGTGGGGGGGGTGGGACACGAGCCGCCACCCCCACCACCACCCCTGACCTGAGGCCCGGCCTCTGCAATGAAGGAAGGACAGACCCCTCCGAATTCCACTCACTTCTGCTCTTCGACTTTCTATTGAGATCTGATGCTGGAAACCCCAAGAACCCACCTGCTGGCTGACACACGACTCACAATTCTGAGCCTGTTTCTTCACCCAGGAACTAGGGCAAGCGGCCAGCTCTGCCCACGGGATGAGAACGCAGGCTGGCGCCAGAGACGCGGGACCCCAGCCCGGGCCAGCACCCTCTGGCCCCCTCCCCGTGAGTTCAGGCCGTAAGGCGTGTCCGAGGAAACTCAATTCTCCCTCCGCCGAACCAAACGCCACTGTTGTTCGTTTTCAGTATTAATTTAGCCAAAATATGTTTTCATGCTTCCGTGGGACAGAAAACACTGCAGAACACAAGGTCAGGAAAGACTTCAATAGAAACTCTGATACCTTCCCATTTTTAAAGGAACGTTCACAATCACTAAGCCTCACACAGACAGAACCACAAGAGGAGTCCATCCTCAGAAGCTCCTGCACTGACTCGCCCTCAGACTGACCAGCTCCACCGGCTGAGGACCAGCAGTCTTCACACCCGACCCGGAGGAGGCCTCGTCTCACAACACAGACCAGCGAGGGGAACCTCGGGATCCTCGTCTATGGAGCTCACGCGCCTCCTGAGTTAAAAGGAGCCTGACTTCCCAAAGAATGCCCGTCTCCAGGTGCTCAGGTACTGACTCCGATTTGAAGTAAGAGGACACAGTAGAAGCAAGACACAGACCATCCACTTTGAGAGAGAAGGCTTTTAGAAACACTTTTTTCCACCCAGTCATCTCTTCCTCCCCAAGGTGTCCCTGATCACACCAGGAAGAGAAAGCAGAGAGTCCACTAACAGAATGGCAATTCTATTTTTAAAATGTTTCCATTTAATGTTATTAACATGATTGAAAAATAGCAAACTGTGCTCAATAAACATAACCAGATGACTTAGTCTCCATTACATGATAACTCAACCAGGGAAAAGCACAAAAAATATGCACCATTAGAATTGTGTAGAGCTTAGTATAATGTACCACACTTCAAAGACATTTTCCCAAAACATGTATATTTCTGAGAGATTGTATTCTGTAAATACGTGTTATACTTTGTAAATACGTGTTACGTATACTTTTAGAATAAAACCAAAAGAAGGGTCTTCCCTTCTTTTCTTCCATACGAACATGCTTATGTTTAAAACAACAAGTTTGCAACTTGTTATTTTTTTTTTCAAATCCCAAATAGTTTATATGAAAATACTGGCATTGGAAGGACTGATGCTGAAGCTCCACTATTTTGGCCACCTGATGCTAAGAGCTGACTCATTAGAAAAGACCCTGATGTTGGGAAAGATTGAAGGCAGGAGAGGGGATGACAGAGGATGAGATGGTCGGATGGCATCACTGACTTGATGGACATGAGTCTGAGCAAGCTCCGGGAGGTGCTGATGGACAGGGAAGCCTGGCTTGATGCAGTCCACGGGGTCACAGAGAGTGGGACACGAATGAGCGACTGAACAGCAGTTCTCAATGAAAACAGGAAGGAAGGGAAGGAGATCAGTGGAAGGGAAGGAAAGCTGGAACTTCAGGGGTACCAGGACACTGCACAGGCCACTTTAGTGAACTCACCGGCCGGCCCCCAGTGAGCCTGACTGCCCTCCTCATCCCCTACATGTTACACCAACATGCGGATTTCCATTATACCCAAACCCTGCAGCCCGGGAACACCCACAGGACAGGACCATGTGCATCACCAGCAACTCAAGTTACACTTCTTCCATCACCAACCACCTGTCAGACACAGGCAAAGCCCAAAGATGAAGCACAAGACACCAACTCTGTCCTCAAGGAGCCGACAGCATGCCAAGCTCAGTGCCAACCACAGCGCATTCTGAGGACGGGCCTGGGGTCTGCCTGCCGCCTGCAGCCCGCAGCCTGGCAGCAGCCCTGGGCCTCCAGCCCTGCCTCCCCTCCCACTCAGGCCCGTAGAGACCTCGCCCAAAGCGGTCCCACACATGTCTACCTCCAGCCCAGGCCTCCGCCCTCGGCTCCAGGCCTGCAGACCCGAGGCTCCCTGGACAATACACAGATGTCTAGCAGGTGCCTTAGTCTCACCCCGTCCAAGACCCTCCTCCTGACATCTCCCGGGCAAGCGGAGCTCCCCAGGTCTCCCCGCCTGCATTTCCCAGCTCAAGCCACAGACTGTGGCATTTCAAACGCCACTCAACGCACGGCTGGCCCTCACACTTCCCAGCGCCACAGCCCTCCTGCCCCGACCTGCAGAGGCACTGATTTCGACCCCTCTCCCCACGAGGACCGAGCCCTCCAGGTTGGCACCTGGCTCACCGCAGTGGCCTCCTGGCGGGCCTTCTGCTCCTCTGCAGCAGAGCAGCCAGTGCGAGTCACGTTACTCCTCCTTGGAAAAGCCCCCAAAGCAGCCCCGTTCCACTCACATGCCCGCCCCACGAGCCAACAAGGCCCACGACCAGACCTCGTCGCTACCCTGCCTTCAGTTCGCTCACCCCCACCCACTGCACCCTGGCCACTGGTCACTCCCGGAGCAGACCACATGCCCTTCCCCCTAGGCTGCTTTTGAGTCCCGGTCAAAACTGGCTGCCTCTGTGGTAAGATCTTTCCAGGCCATCCTGGTGATTCCAACTCCCTCCTGCTTGGCCCACAGCACTCTCCCACAAGCCACACCGTGGGTGTCACGTCTAACATGTCAGTCAGGACATGCTTTTTATCTATTTCGTTCACTTTTCTAGTCCCAAGATCTAGAACAATGCTGGAAACAAACCCACACTCAGTAATAAACACAGCTATTGAACGGATGACTGTAAAAACCACGAGAACTGCATAACGTTTGGCCAGGAAGGCAAAACCTGTGAGAACTCCGGGAATCAGGGCAGGCTGGACATTAAATGATCCCAAAGGACGCACAGCATCAGGTCAGAAAGAAAACTGATCCACAACACCCTAGAGACACAGACGTCAGCAGAGGCCCTCACATGCAAACATCTCTGCTTTGAAGCAGGGATCAGGGTCCCATGAAGGTTCCATCATGCTCTTAACTTGAACATGACAGTTTCCATGTTTAAGGTAAGATGACCACCACAAAACCGTGCCTTCTACCCTGAGTCTCTCAAGGGATGGTCTTAGTAAGTAAATAATTCTATTCCTTCCCCCACCCAGGGGCGTAGTCCTTTTTGTTTTAAACAGCTTCACAACACATCTGGTTAACATCACGTTTTGGGAATCATGGCTACCATCTCCTTCTCCTACCTAACACATTGAACTGACAAGATGCACAAATCACTGAAATATTGGCCATAAAGGTCTATGTCAAAGCTTCCAAACTGAGAGTCCAGTAAATGTCTATTGCAGCTGCTGTCCAGGAAGAGAGAAATGAAGCAAAAACAAAGTCATCCAGGATGACAGAGGGAATTAAGCCAGAGGAGAGTCTGTACCGTTGCGAGGGTTCTTAACACAGATCACTTCCTACAGATTTTATAAAAGGAATAGCCCTGCTGTGGGATGGAAAAAGAAAGCCTTTCGAGGTGTAAGAATGCTTTCAAGGATACTGGACAAAGATCCCCAATAGCGTGCCAGCAAAAATTAAAGAAGTGTCCCCTCCGCAGCAGAAACACAATAAAAACAGACGAAAACAGCACACACACACAGATACACACATATGTACGGATGCGCGCACACCCTCCCAACCCAGTCCCCGCACACTCTGCATTGCTGTTAAGCTCCCAAAAAGTTGAGACACGATGAGGCGGAGTCAGTCTGTCCTTTCAATCACGGGGAACGCTGGGATCATTTATTGGTTACTGAATTTGAAGAAGTAAAAATGCGTGCGTTGTGAGTACTTAAGTATGTCGTTCGCCTGCAGCCTACCTACGTACTTTGTGAGAGTTGAAGTTTCCCCTTCTTAACTCCGGGCGGGGGGGACAAAAGCTTCCCGCCGCCGCGTCAGAGACCGGCTCCGCCTGCCCCGCAGCACCTCCAGGCGCCCCCGCCCGCGCCCCGCGCCGCCCCTGCTCGTCCTGGCCGCCCTCGGGCCCCCGAGAGCGGCCGCCGGGGCGCCAGACACGCCGACCCTAACTGGGCTGTCAGACCCTAACCGGCCGCCCGCGGACGCCGCCCGCGCCCCGCGCCGCCTCAGGACCGCGCCCCGCCCCGTGCCCGTGCCCGCGCCCGTGCCCGTGCCGCGCCGGCGAGGCCGCAGCCCAGGCGCCGGCGCGCAGCGGCTCGGCTAGGGCCTCCCCGGCGGCCCCACTCACCGCCGGCCCTCACCTGCGTCCATCTTCGCTCCAGGACCGCCGACTGAGCGCGGCGTCGCTCCGACGGCTCCGCAGCGCGACGCGACGGGCCGCCGCCCGGGCCAATCCGGGTCGCGCGGCGCGGGCGCGGGCGGGGCCGGAAGTACGGGGTTAGAAATGCACGGCCGCGGCGCCACCGCCATCTTGGCGTACGGCGCGCCCGCCGTGGGGGCCCGGGCCCGGGCTCTCGGCCTCCTGGCGGCCTGCATCGCGCCCCCGGGGATTCCCGCGGCTACTCGCCGCGGCCGCGGGGACCGGCGCTAGAGAGCCGCAGGGCGCCGGGGCGGGCGGTGGGCCGGCAGCGCGCACGCGCCCGCCGGGGCGGCCATCTTGCCGTACGGACGCGCCCCGGGCGCCATGTCGCCGGCGGGCGCTGCAGGCTCGGGGCGCCCCCGCCCACCCCTGGCCCCGCGCGTCTCGGGCGGCGCCCCTCCTGGCGCCGGGGCCCTCGGGCGCGCCGAGAGCCGGGCCGGGCGGCCGGGCAGCGGGCGGCCGGGCGCCGCCATCTTGCCGTACGGCGGGGGCCGCGGGGCCGGCTCCCACGTCCCGCAGCCGTGTCGCCGCGCGCCCTCCCCTCGGGGCGGTCCCGCTCGGGGCTCGGCGCGGCGAGACGAGGGCCGGAGCCTGGCGGCTGCGCGGCGGCCCGAGGCCCGAGATGGTGATCTGCTGCGCGGCCGCGAACTGCTCCAACCGGCAGGGCAAGGGGGAGAAGCGCGCCGTCTCTTTCCACAGGTAAGCGGGCTCCGCCCGCCGCCGCCGGCCCGCCGCCGGCGCGGCCCGCCGGCCACGCCCCCGCCCGGCCCGGCCCGGCCCGACCCGACCCCGCGGGGCGAGCGAGGCGGCGCGGCCCGGCCGGACGCTGGGGCGCTCGGGGCGCCGGCCCCGCGAGTGAGTCAGCGCGGCGCTGTGTGACCTTGGCCCGCCGGCGTCTCTGGGCCGGGCGCCTCGGGCCACCGCGGCCCCCGGAGCCCGCGACCCTCGGCCTCTCGTAGGCCGCCGGGCCCCTGGAGCCGCCGAGGTTCGGGCTGCCGCCGCCAGGCTCCGGAGACAGGGCGCGCGGGGGACGCGCTTCCTCGGCGGGGCCGTCCTCTCGCGCCCGCGGTCACTTTGCTGCCGTTTCCGTCGCGGGGAGCCCGCCTGGACCTCTGGATCGGGACGTGGCCGAGCAAACGCACCCCGCGCCCCGGGGACTGACGCGCGCCCGGACGCTGTGTCCTGGGGGCCCTCTGGACGGCCCCGGGTCCCGGGGGACGCCCGGCGGCAGCGTCCCGCGTGCTGCCGGCCCGGCCCGCCCCCGCCGGGGCGCCGCTGCGAGTCGTGGCGCCGCGGAGGGTAGCCCGGGACGGGGAGGGGGTCGGCCTTCTCTCTGGCCTGGCCCGCTGCGGGAAGGCGCTGGGACTCAGCCCATTTCAGCGGAGTGGTTTTCTGCGACCTCTCCGCCTGCGGTATCAGAACGTGAGCAGAAGAAACTCTACCTGAACAGCCTCCCGCCGCAGACTTTTCTCTTTGCTATTTCAGGGGGATGTTTAAGTTTCCAATACCTGCACGAAGGCTCTTTAGAGTCTCACTGGAAGTTGAAGTTGGTTAGCGCTAAGCCTCAAACCGTCACAATCTATTAAAGATAGTACTAGGTTACTGCAGATGTCAGCTCCCTGCTTTCTCAAGTTCCCTCCAGAGCCAGTAGTTTTCTCACCTGGGGACTGGGGGTGCAGCAAGAGTCTTAGGGTAATGGGCTCCCAAAGCAGTGAGGAAATTTAGAAGGTCGGAGTTGCTGGAACTTGCTGAGGAGTTGGTATTCCAGCTGCCCACCCCCCGCCCCCCCCACTCGCCGTGGGTCCTGGTCCCGCAGCGCTCAGGTGGGTTAGATGGCCTCAGGTGCGGGCATCAGCCGTCCAGAGTGGCCACACCACCCCCACACTTGCATATGCAGTTTCACTAGAGTTTTCTAAATAAAGATCTGGCCTGAATGAAGAAAAAAATATTTATTAAGTATCTTATTCAGTATTTTCCAGGGGCTGGTTGCTTTTTAAAGGGAGCGGTCTTACTCCTGGTGTGTTGGGAGCCCAGGGCTTCCTCTTAGAGCTGTCTCACACCCTCTGCTCCTTGAGCCACAGATGGGACACCTTGGGATGGGGTGCTCTCCTGGCCTCATGCCCCCATCTCTGTTGGCTGACACCGGACCTGACTTCTAAGTGGGGGTGGGCAGCCATCCTTCCTCCTCTTAGCTAGTCCAGAGTCCTGCATCCCAGCTCACCGGGAGGGTTGGCCAGCTGTGAGCTTCTAGGAACTACTTCCTGAAGCCTTTCCTGTTGTCGCGATGCCATCCGGCTCTGTCTCTCCGAGCACTCTGTGTCGTTGCAGGTTATTTACTGCAGCCTAGGAGGAGGTATTTGCCTTCACCTCTGATTTGCCCCATGGACTCTAGCTCCTTAAGGATAGGCAGAGCGTGTCTCACCTTTCTGTTCCACTAATAAGTTGCAAGTACGAGGTGTTCCTTAGATCTTTACTAAGTTTGTAAATGGGAAAGTCAGTACAGGTCTAGGTATTTGTAAAAAGTGTTATTCTCCTGTTATAGTTAATAGTATTAGGGGGAGGCCTTTTAATTATCTTTTTTGTAATTTGTTGTTTGTCCTGCAGATTCCCCCTAAAGGACTCAAAGCGTCTGATGCAGTGGTTGAAGGCTGTTCAGAGGGACAACTGGACCCCCACTAAGTATTCTTTCCTCTGCAGCGAGCACTTCACCAAAGACAGCTTCTCCAAGAGACTGGAGGACCAGCACCGCCTGCTCAAGCCCACGGCCGTGCCGTCCATCTTCCACCTGGCGGAGAAGAAAAGGGGGGCTGGAGGCCATGGCCGCCCCCGGAGAAGGGACACCGGGAAGGCCTCGGCAGGTCTAAGGGCACAGGCAAGTGACACCGCGGATGGGAAGGCAGCTGCAGGGTCACCTTCATCCTCAAGCGCAAACCCAATGGCCAAGCCGGAGCCCCGCAAGCTGAAGCGGGCCCCGCCGCAGGGCAGAAGCGCAGCCAGGGCCTCCCGGGAGGCCGCTGGTCAGGAGCGGGTGCGGCAGCCTCCGGATGGACACGCGGAGGACGGTCCGGCCTCCGCAGCCACCTCCAGCAGCCAGGGAGAAGCCAGCACAGGGGCTGTGGATGCTGGCGATGAGGGCGCCACCCCCGCCGACAGGTGGGACAGGAGCGGCGTTTCAGCGGACGACTTCACGCCCCCGGGCTCCGGGGCCTGCAAGTTCATCGGCTCGCTTCACTCCTATAGCTTCTCCTCCAAGCACGCCCGAGAGAGGCCGGCCATCCCCCGGGAGCCGGTTGAGCGGAAGCGGCCGAGGAGAGACGCCGAGCCCGGCTGCAGCGGGAGCAGCCCCGGGCCCGAGAAGGGGCCAGCGCAGAGCCCTCCACGCGCCTGCCCCTCGGCGAGCTCCTCGCTCACCGCCACGCCGCAGAAGCCGGCCCAGGGCGCCTCGGCGCCTCCCACCGACGTGACCCCGAAGCCGGCGGCCGAGGCCGTCCAGAGTGAGCACAGCGACGCCAGCCCCATGTCCATCAACGAGGTCATCCTGTCGGCGTCGGGCGCCTGCAAGCTCATCGACTCGCTGCACTCCTACTGCTTCTCCTCCCGCCAGAGCAAGAGCCAGGTGTGCTGCCTGCGGGAGCAGGTGGAGAAGAAGAACGGCGAGCTGCGGACCCTGCGCCAGAGGGTCAGCCGCTCGGACAGCCAGGTGCGCGAGCTGCGCCAGAAGCTGGACCAGCTGCGGAGGCTGAGCCTCCCTCACCTGAGCAGCCTGCTGCCCCCTGGCCGCGGTCAGTACCCAAGCCCCGCGCCGCGGGTACCACAGAGGGCTTCTCTGGGGCCCAGGGGCCCCCGTGCACTGTCTCCCGGCCCGTCCGGAAGGACAGGAGCAGGGGTGGCAGCTGCAGCTGAGGGCTTTAGCCAGTGCAGAAGGAGGCGTGGGAGACCCAGGCCCACCTGGAGGGGCCTGGCGAGGGAGGCCCCCTCGCACACTGCAGGCCAAGTCCTGAGGAATTAGGTCTGAGTTAAGACAGAAACTGTGAACCGCCAGAGAGATGAGAAGAGACTAAATCAGAGGGAAGTCCTTTTCGGTTGTGTTGTGACAAATATCCCTGACGTTAGATAGTTGTGAACGTTGATACTAACCTTGAGATTGCGAACGCCTACTGAAGTAGAGTACATTCTCTTAAGAACACTACAGAAACTTGTAGGCTGAGAAGACGCCCCTCTCCCATCTGGCTTCCCAGGTGGCTAGACTAGTTTTTATGCTTTTATTTACGTATCTTTGTATCTATATAGATAGGTTGGATATATATTCTATATGTTATCACTTATGTTTCTGCTTTCCTTCCTAATTTGCTGTTTGTTTCTTGAAAAATTTGTTGCGAGGGTAGTGTCTCTCGCCGGTTAAGTGTATGAAGGTGGAAACCATTTTCCTCCCACGTTGTGCATTTATTCTGAATCCGCGCTTGTCTTCTGGGTTGTCATTAACTGCAGGTGAGGAAAGGCTGCAGTGTGACACAGGCTCTTCGGGGTTTCCTGGACCCCACTCAGGGCTCTAACCAAAATCCAGCAAGACCCAAACCCACCCTGATGTGCTGGTCACAGTTACACACTGCGTTCTCCCCTAGTGTTTTACAGTGGCTTTGTAGTTTCTTGTACCTAGTAACTACTTTCTGGTACTTCTTCTGTTCTTCTTGTCAAATGGCCCTAAGTTTATCACTGTAGCAGTTCTTTCCAAGCCACCTGCAGTGATCAAGTCTCCCTTTTTTCTTCTTCATTCATCCTCATTTCTTTTTGCTCTCCTGCGTTCATGGCTTTTCTGCTTCTAGAGGGCAGTGCTGACTCCTTTGAGACAGTGGGTGTTTCCCAATCCTGCAGGTGAGGCTGGCCCCTTCTGTTGCTTTGGCTCTGCACTGCACGCCCACCTCCCGCTGCTTTCTGGGCTGTTGATTTCTAAAGCATTTGTAATTTTAGCCTTGATTCCCTCTTTGACCTGCGTTATTTAGGAGGGTGCCATGGTTTTTCAAGGGCATAGCCTGGGGGAAGGGAGCTGATTTTTGTTTTATTGTTCGGGTACAGTGCTTTGGCAACCTTAGAGAATCTTCTGAGGTTTCACGGAGGCCCAGTACAGTCTGTGTGTGACCGCCTCACAGAGCCTCCCCCGTGTAGGGAGAAGAACTTGTGCTCTCCCCAGGCTGGTTACATTGTTCTTGTCAGCGCTGGATCTAGCTTTATTTCATTGGTCAGCTGATCTGTTTCCTAACTTATTGTATCCACCGCTCTGGGTTTCTGAGAAGGGAGGTAGGTCTCTCACTTGTTGCTTCTTGAAAGCCTTTCCAGTTTCACGTGTATGTTATTAGACACGTGAGTGTGCCTGCATGTTATCAAACAGAAAAGCCATTTTGTCCCATTTAAAGTTTTACTTCTTTATCTCCTTATTTTCAAACTTTTTCTATGCCTTTATTTTGTAGCTATATTTTAACTCAATCTGAGAGCCG
This sequence comes from Dama dama, assembly GCF_033118175.1. Lineage (NCBI taxonomy): Eukaryota > Metazoa > Chordata > Mammalia > Artiodactyla > Cervidae > Dama > Dama dama. Next base: position 116,762,874 of record NC_083700.1, on the reverse strand, counting down.
TTTTATATAGTAACTTAATACGCTTACAGCTGGGATGATTGGTAAATTGAAATTTGGGCCTGCTTCTTCATCCTGTAATTTGTTAGGCTTTCTCGTTTCCTTTTCTGCTCCGATGGGTGACTGCCAGCGTTCGTCCTGCCTTTCTGTAAACGCTTGAGTGAATTGGCCCCCAGCCACCTTCCCTCACAGGTGCCAGTCTCATCTGATCTGAGAGCCGCATCCGCGCGTCCCCATCACACCCATGCTCGACGCATGTGCGCCTCGTGCCAGTTACTTTACTCACCACTATACATCGTTAGCGATTTTGCCCTCTTTGGGGGAAACAGTTAATGATCTGAGGGGAGCCCCCGTGACAGTGACATTTTGAGAGGAGTCAAGTTTGAGACGCCCCTCAGGTCTGGAGCCAGAGAGCCAGCACCCAGCTGCTTAAAGTGGCCAACGTGTGTCTGCGCCGTCAGGTAGAAGGTGTTGCAGAGAGGGGGTGCCCAGCTGGGTGCAGCAGCTCCAACCAGAGTGGAGGAAAGATGGCTGCCTCGGCCACGTGGGGTCACTGGTGACCAGTCTCCTTGGAGTGGTGTGGACAGAGCTGGGTGGGGACCTGGTGAAGGGAGGGGACTACTGAGGGTGGCCAGGACCAGGCTCTAAGAGGGTTAGCCGTGAGGGGCCTGGGGAAAGTGGACAGCGGCCGGGAGGGAGCATGGCTCCACAGGGAAGTTTTGAGGAAGAGCCTTGAGGACTGAGAGGAACAGGCTGGGCCCTGGGGAGGGTGGGGGGGCACGGGGAGAGGGGCCCGGGAAGGGGAGGAGGCGCCCCGAGTCCCCGCCTGTGAGCTCCCCCTGCTGTCCTCCAGACCGGCTACGCTCTCGACTGTTCATCAGTGCAGGGGTCTTCGGTCCTTTTGCAGGGATTCTGTGTTGAAGGGACCACACACGTGTTTATTCAGTCCTTCATCTTCAGCCAGGCCCCCTTTCCTGGACAGAACACCCACGACAGCAGCCAGGCCACTGGGGCTGCAGATTCTGGGTCTGGGAAGCTTGTCCCCCAGAAGCTGCTGTCGAGTGGCCTTCCCACAGAACGGGCACGCTCTCACAGAGCCCAGGCTCGCTCCGGGTGTCTGGCTGCATCAGGCATGTTGCAGGCATTTCTGTGAACCAGGGAGGATGAACGTTTTCCCACGTTCATCCCGTGTCTGCCCTGCCCTGACCATGCTGTTCCCACCTTGCTCGCTGACCTGTGAACATCCCCACAGACACGGATGTCCACTGTCGAGTGTGAGTCAGCTGTGCCCTGAGGGCTATAGCTGAGTTTTCTTCCTGTTCTTTTATTCCTTATACGTACAATTCTTGAATTAATTTGGAGTTTTAAAAGCTTTTATTGTGGAAATATTGAACATGGACAAATGAAACAGAAAAGTATAATAACCCCACTGAACCAACTTCCCACCCCAGCTTCTACATTTATCAGTATTCTGATAATCTTATTTCATCTGTATTTCTACCTACTCCCTACCTTCCATTGATTATTTTCTAATGAGTGCAAGTCGCTCAGTTCTGTCTGATGGACACATGGGATCTTTGTGATCCCATGGGCTGCATAGTCCATGGAATTCTTCAGCCAGAATACTGGACTGGGTAGCCTTTCCCTTCTCCAGGAGATCTTCCCAACCCAGGGATCGAACCCAGGTCTCCCGCATTGCAGGCGGATTCTTTACCAGCTGAGCCACCAGGGAAGCCCTATTTTCTAATAGTTTGGGTTTTCCTTTTAAGGAAAGTTTTAGATTTACAGAAAAATTAACAGACAGCACAGGAATTCCCCCCTCCCCGCTAATTCCCTACTGCTAACATCTCGCATTTCCACTTGTGCTAGAGGTTCACTCTATTACTAGTTACAAGCCCATACTGATATGTTGTTAGTAACTAAGTCCCATAGGTTACATTTAGGTTCACTGTCTTATATTTGAGGGTTTTGGTTTTTTTTTTACCCACTGACAAACTTATTAACAAAAAAGAATTATCTTTCAAAGATACAAATCTCAAGAGAATCTTACTTAAGACCAACTCTGTAGAATTAAACAAAATACTGGATGGTAGAAATTTTGAAATTTCAGACCATTAAAGGTGAATCTGTGCTCCACAAAAAAAAAACACAGTGGGGAAGAGACAGAAAGGAATCTTTTAAATGAATACAAATGCAGGAGCACCCAGCCTCGCCCTGGTGAAGGCCTGGTGGAGGGCAACCACTGTAGGCCTCCCGGCCGGGATACAAGCGTACCCTGGGAATGCTTGGGCAGGTCAGCCCACGGGACGGCTTATGCTTGGAGTCTGACGAGTACATTAGAGCACATATACTCAGTGCAGCAGCGTAGAGTCGTGTCCCTGCCCTGAAACTCTGTCTACCTGTTCATGCCGTCCCTCCCAACCCCTGCAGCCGCTGATCTTAGGACTGTCTGTAGTTCTGCCTCTTCAGGAAAGTCCCAAACCTGCGAGGTGCAGATGCTGTGAACCAGAGCGTGCAGCCTCTTCAGGTTGGCTTATTTCACTCAGCAGGATTGTATTGAGAGTTCCTCTGTGTCTTTTTATGGCCTGATAGCTGTTTCTTTTTGTCATTGTTGTGCCTTGTTTTATATTGAGTTAAAATACAACAAAAGTTTACCATAACAGTCAGTCAGCCTTCAGTGCAGCGGCGTGAAATCCATGCACACCACGGCACAGCTGCCACACGGCCGTCCTGCAACTCACGGGAATCTGAGACTCTGCCCGTTAGTGACGCCCTTCTCCCCTCGCCCAGAGTCAGCAGCCACCACCCTGCTTCTCTGTGACTCTGACTCGTGTACGTGAAATCACAGTATTCGTCCATCCGTGATTGGCCTGATGTCCGCAGAGGACATCCATGTGGTAGCATATTGCAGAATTTCCTTCCTTTGAAGGCTGAGTAGTAGTCCACTGTATGGACGGACCACATTTTGTTTATCCACTCATCTTACAATGGACATTTGGGTTATATTGATTGATTTTATTTTTTTTTCTCTCTTTTTTTATTTTTTATTTTTTATTTTTTTTCCAGTGGGTTTTGTCATACATTGATATGAATCAGCCATGGATTTACATGTATTCCCAATCCCGATCCCCCCTCCCACCTCCCTCTCCACCCGATTCCTCTGGGTCTATTGATTGATTTTAGACTGCTGAACGAGGCTTGCATACTGCAATAAACCCAAGTGATCATGGTGTATATATATATATTTACATTGTTAGATGCTCTTTGCTCATGTTGAGTTTTGTATCTTTGTTGATGAGAGAAATCTGTGGTTTTACTTTCTTCTAATAGCTTTGTCTGATTCTGATAATAGAGTGATTCTGGCTTCATAGAATGATTTAGAAAGTATTCTCTCTGCTTCTTCCTTCCAGAAGAGATTATAAAGAATAGGTAAAATTTTCCTTAAATGTTTGATAGAATTCATATATTCTAGAAGCCCATCTAGGACTGATGCTTTCTGTTCTGGGGGTTATTGATTCAGTTTCTCTGATATAACAGATATGGGCCTATTCAGATTATTTCTCCTTGTATACATTTTGGTAGTATTGTCTTTCAAGAAATTGATCCATTTTACCTAAATTATCAAATTTGTAGGCATAAAGCTGTTGATAGTATCCTTTAAACAGTTTAATGTCTGTGGGATTGTAGTGGATGTTCCTCTTTTATTTATGACATTGGTAATTTGTGTCTTCTCTCTTTGCCTTCCTTTGTTAACTAAGCTAGAGTGTTAATAGTTTTACTGATCTTCTCGAAAAAGCCAACCTTTTGTTGATTTTATTTTCCTGTTTTCAGTTTCATTGGTTTCTGCTCTTAATTTTTTTTTCCTTTTCTTCTGCTTGCTTTCAACTTAAGTACTTTTCCTTTTCTATTTTCCTAAGGTGAAAACTTAGATTATTTAATTGCAGTTGTTTCTCCTCTTCTAATATATGCATTCAGATTTTATTGACTTTATTTTCCTGTTTTCAATTTCATTGGTTTCTATTCTAATTTTTTCCCCCTTTTGTTCTGCTTACTTTCAGTTTAATTGCTTTTTCTTTTCTACTTTCAATTTCCATTATTTCTTTTCTAATATGTGCATTCAGCACTATACATTTCTTTCTAAGCGTTGCTTTTACTGCATCCCACAAATTTTGACAAGTTGTAGTTTTTGTAGTTTCATTTCCATTTAGTTTAAGTGTTCTTTTATTTCTCTTGAGACTTCCTCCTTGTTGACCCACTTTATACTTAGAAGTGTCTTGTTTAATCTCCAAGTATCTGGTGGTATTTCAGCTTTCTTGCTGTTCCTGATTTCTGGTTCAGTCCCACTGTGGTCTGAGAGCATCCTCTGTATGAGTTGTGTTCTGTACACGTGTCAGGTGTGTTCTGCGCCCCAGAACCTGGCCTGTCGTAGTAAATGTGTTTTGTGAGCCTGAGCTTGGGCATAGTGTTTGTTCTACTGAGGTTGACTGAAGTAGTAGTTAGTCAGGGTTCTTTTGAGAAATAGAATCAGTAGGATGTGTGTGAGTATACGGCAATTTATTACAGGAATTCACTCCCACATTTATGGATGGCAAGCTGGAGAACCAGGAAAGCTGGTGGAGTGATTGAGTCCTTGCTCCAAGGCCTGGGCGGGGTGGGGGGACTCCACTCCATCTGGAGGCCCCAGTTCAAGCAGAGCGAGTTTGCCGTCCTCCACAGTTTTGTTCTGCTGAGGCCCTTGGTGTCCATGCACATGCGAGGCCCGCAGTCTTACTCAGGGCCGCAGCTCAGACGCTGAGCTCCCCTGGGGCCCCTCACAGACACCCCCTGAAGTAGCGTCCCGCCAGCTGGTTCAGCGTCCTCGTAGCCCAGTCAGGCTGACGCCTGAAATCAGCAGGCACAGTGGTCCATGATTGGAGAGCTCACATGTGCCCTGCTGGCTGCCTGCCGGATCTGCCCGTTTTGCAGTATGTTGAGGTCTCCCACTGTAACCGTGGATTTGTGCATTTCTCCTTGCAGTTCTCTTCATCTTTGTCTCATGTTTTGATGTTGTGTTGTTAGGTATGTAAGCCTTAAGGATTATTACATCTTCTTGGAGAATTGACCCCTAGTTTATTATGTAATAATGCTGTCCTTTATCCCCGGTGATTTTTCTTGTCCTAATGTCTGCTTTCCAGCTGTCTTTAATTCTTATTAGCATGGTATATCTTTCTGTATCCCTTTACTTGTAACCTGTCTCTGTATATAAGGTGGGTCTCACAGACAACATACAGTGGGTCTCCGTATGGTCTCTAGCTGGCTCCATCGTTTGGTGGGTGGTCTTAGGCCGCTCAAGTGTGAACTGGCCATTGCTTTCCCTGGATTCATGTCCCTTATGTTTGTAACTGCTTGCCACTGGCTGCTTTTGTTTTGTTCCTGCTTTTCAGCCTTCTTTGGTTTCATTTGAGCATTTAACTTGATTTCACTTTCTCTCCTTTCTTAGCATATCAGTTATACTTCGTTTTTTAAGGGCTTCCCTGGTGGCTCAGATGGTAACGAGTCTGCCTGGAGTGCGGGAGACCCGGGTTCGATCCCTGGGTCAGGAAGATCTCCTGGAGAAGGAAATGGCAACCCACTCCAGTACTCTTGCCTGGAAAATCCCGTGGACGGAGGAGCCTGGTTAGGCTACAGCCCATGGGGTCGCAAAGAGTCAGACACGACTGAGTGACTTTTCTCTCTCTCTCTCTACTTCTTTTCAGTAGTCCTCCACAAGTTCACACTGTCCATTTACAGCAAATCTGTGTCCACTTTCAGACGGCGGTACTGCTTCATGGTCGCGCAGGCGCCTTTAACAGCGGGTCCCTGTTCCTCCCTCTCATCCCTCATGAACTGGCTGTCATTTGTTTCACTTAATGCTATACTCACCCTGTTTCTGCCAAAAATTTGAACAAACTTTGTCTACTGTGTCGGTTAAGAAAAAGAAGCATTTTAGTGTTACCTTTATTTTTTCCTTCTCCAGTGCTCTTTTTTTTATTTAGATTCAGATTTTCTGACCCGTATCATTTTCCTTCTCTCTGCAGAACGTTTAACATTTCATGCAGGTCATGTCTGCTGGCAGTAAATTGGCTCAGTTTTTGTTTGAAAAGTCTTTATTTCTTCTTTACTTTTGAGGGATCGATTCACTGAATGTAGGACTCTACACTTTTCCTGCTTGCGTGTTTTCTAAGGAGAAGTTTGTTGTAATTCTCTGGTTTTTACTCTGGAGATAAGGTTTTCCCTCCTCCGGGCTTTTTCAGCACTCCCCTTGTCCCTGGTTCTCTGCAGCTGAGTGTGATTTGCCAAGGTGTAGATATTCTGGTATTTGCTGTGTTTGGTGTTCTCTGAGTTTCCTGGATCTGCAGTTTGGGGTTTATTGTTAACTTTGAAAAATTCTCAGCTGTTTTTCCGTCACATATTTCTTTCTGTTCCTTCTCCCTTCTCCTGTATTCTCATCATGTATATGTATCACTTTTTAATTGTCATAAATTTGCTTGATACTCTGTTCTCTGTTTTCCCTGTCTTTCCTTTCTGCTTTTCAGTAGGGGAAGTTCTTACGGACAGATACTCAGAGTCCCTCTTTCCTCAGCCCTGCCATCAGTATTTTTCACTCTTTGTCCACATTTCCTCTCTTCTTACATTATGTGTTTGCTTTTCCCATTAGAATCCTTAGCGTGTTAATCACAGTTACTTCAGATCCAAATCTGAGAATTCCAGAATTTCTGCTGTGTCTCTTCAGACTCTTCTCTCTTGCCTTTCACCCTGCCTGTGGCTTTTGTAGAAAGGCGGACATGGCGTCCTCATGAAACGTGAAGTGGGCCGGTGCTTGGCTTGAAGTGTGGTCGTAACCTGACCAGGGCTGGCCCCGGGTCTCCCCCTGCAGCTGCACACGTCAGTGCTTCAGGTTCCTCTCTCGTCCTTGTTTGTTGCCTCCTCCTTGACTCTGGGTTTCTCTAACGTGGTTTCTGTAGTGTAGTGGTTATCACGTTCGCCTGACTCTGGGTTTCTCTAAAGACTCTTTTCATAGAGTCTGTACCTTGGGGCATTTTCCCCTGTAATCCTGTTATTATGCTTGAGCCCTGAGGAGTGGTCTGGGGGAGGGGAAGCATTTTATAGTCTGATTAAATTTCAGCCTTTTAGTGGCTTGTGTTTCCCGGGTTGTGACCTTGACAAGTATTTCTTCCCCTCCTTTCCCCTCCTTGGTGAGACCAGAAGGCCAGGGGCCAGGGTGGGGAGGGGCCTCCCCACCTCCTGAGATGGTGAAGTCTTCTCACTACAGCACAGGCCTTTGTTTTGGAGAACCGCTCAGGGCTTGCGGCCAGGGACTCCGGTGGTTTCTTTTCCTTTCTTTTCTTTTCTTTCTCTGGTGAGAACCTGGTGGTTCCTGGAGATGAACCCCAGGACACTGGGGGGCCCCTGGGACCGCAGCCCCGGGAGGTGCTCAGTCTCACCCGCGTGCAGTCGGCCTGGTGTCCCGTGCAGGCTGCCTCCGGGGCTCCCGCCGGCCCGAAGAACTTCTGCTCCAGGCGAGCGGACGTCAGTGGTCCCATCCACAGGTTTCTCCAGGTCTGGGGGAGACATCTGACCAGGTTTCTCTGATACATCCAGGAAAAGTCATTGATTGTCAGTGCCGTGTGTTTCTTGCAGAGACAGGAGCTGTGACTTCTAAGCTCCTTGTTCGAGTGGAAGGTGGGGCCCCTCCTCTGTGTAATTTGGTTGTTGCTTACGGGCAGGAAGACTGCTGGTTTTACTAATGGCCACCTTGACAGGTTGTCTTATGAGTTCTAATAGTTTCTCAGTTGAGACTTGGATTAACTAGATAATCAATGGTAGCGTTTATCTGCAAGTAGTAATAATTTGGCCCCTTATGTCTTCTGTATTTTATTGAAAACATGCTCTATTTTCTGACATATCCTGTGTTCCCAGGTGTGCCTGGGGGCCTTTCCATCTCCTGGGTGATGAAGCGAGGGCCTCGCCCTTATTCTAAAGCAGCGGCTTCCCCTGGGTGCCTGTCCAGCGGGAGCCAGCCAGACCACCCGTGCTGCATGGGGCCCTCCGCCTGGCACAGCCAGTGCTGGCCGGGCCGCCGAGGCTCTCCACCTGCCTTTGCCCCCGCGGAGGACACTGGCGTCTCGCAAGGCGATAAAGGGGTGGGCAGTACCTCACAGGCGTCTGTCCCTAGGTCCCAGTGGGTGGGTCTGCTTGTTTCCCGCCCTGGGGGCCGTGGGCCCCTATGCCGACACGTGTGCCGGGAGACACAGAAGGCAGCGGGCAGGCGTTTCCAGAGTGTGTGTGCCGGAAACCGCTCTCCTGCCCACCGGCCACGCGAGCCCGCCTTGCTGCACCGGTCCGTCCCCACTGGCCAGCGGTGCCGGTCAGACGAGCGGGCCCACTCCTCAGTCTGCCCAGGCGCTCGGCCCCTCTGGCCTGGCTGACTCTCACGGATCGCCTCAGCCTCCACAGCTCCTCCCAGCTCTAAAGTTTGCTCATCTCCAGTCGTCTCCCTTTGTTCCACTTTGCCCTGAGGAGGCCCCTGTGTTGTGGAACTACAGTTCCCAGAATGCATCCTGCAGGCTTGGCAGTCACTTCCTGCGGGCTGTTAGCAGCCAGGTGCAGACATTTCCCGTGTGTTGGCAGAAAACAACCTTGAAGAACCTTGGCGGTGTCTGGAGTGTAGAAAACTTAGGGATGGGTAAGCCTGCTTTCACTGTCCTAGGTCCAAAAATGAAAATTTAAATTTCTTGGAGAAAATTTAAATTTTTGTTTTTGCATATTGGTTGAGATCTTAATAAAAGAAAAGTGAAATCAGGGAAACAGTGCATAGGAAAGCCTGTCTGATTTACTTGAGGAGGTTGAGAATGGCAAGTAGCCAGACCCCTATTTATCATACTTTTCCTTCGTTAGACTTTTAAATTTGTTTTATATTCGTTTCTCTAGTGAAGTGTAATTTACATAGAGCAGCGTACACAGATCTTCAGGGTGTCATTGGATGGCGCTGGCATACGTGTGGGCTCGTGTCACATGGCATTCGGATCTTAGAAGCCTCATGTTGGTCTTTCTGCTCTGCAACACTTGAGTGAAAACACGGAACGGGACCGTGGCCAAGGGCTGACCGCAGTTCCAGCGGGGGCAGGGCGGGCGACCAGCCCGCGGGACCTGCCCACCCCCGGTGTTGTTCTCGCCCGCATTAAATTCATTGCAGCTAAGAGCACGTGCTGGCAAGCCGAGAGGACTGGGTCTGAAGTGTCTCTCAGAGCAGGGCTGGACGTAGGAGCCTGTGGTTGTACGCGTGCGCTCAGACGGCACCAGGAGCCTCCTGACTGCTCACAGCGCGCTTCTCCTCCCTTTCTGCTCCCACCGCACACAGCTCCCGGCTCAGCCCTGCTCCTCGCACTGCGCCCAGAAGGCACTTGCCTCCCTTTGCACTGTGCTCAGGGCGGCGCTCTGCCCGGCAGCCAGTTTCTGGGCGGGGGTCCTGCGGCCTCGTGTGCGCTCCTGCCTGCCGGCCCACGCACGGCACACGCGGTTGAGTCTCTTGGAGGCGGGGCTCCTGCCCTCAGCAGTCCCCCAGTCCACTCTTCCCGAAGTGCCCCCACCCTCCTTCCAGGGTCCAGTGAGTGGCTGAGCGCCCCCTCCGGTGCTTCTGGCCTGTCCTGGGGGCTGTGTCCACCGTGGCTCCTGCGGCCGCACCATCCCAGGATAGCGTGATCCCTGGGGCTCGCCGCCACCTCCATAACCTGTGCCGGTCTGCAGCCTCGCTTCCCGTGCTCTGGTTTGGGCGACTTCGGGCTCCTGGCCTCCGCCCCCAGTCCCCTTGGCCACCTCCCTGTCCCCCACCCCCGGAGCCAGTCAGTCCCTCCTCTCGCCCCGGCTGTGATTTGCACTCCCAGCTTCTTCCCTGCCTGAGCCCCACCAAGCCCTGCGCCGGGTGGGTGGCCAGCCTTTGTGTAGACCCAGCCCAGGGCTGTGGTCACGGAGCAGGGGGCGGGGGGGCGGGACCGGTGTTACTGGACCTCCAGACACCCTGTCACCGTGTCCCACAACACTGCGGGTGTAGACAGCACAGTCCGGGCCAGCCCCAGGCCCCCAGCCCAAGTCTCCCGGGACCACCTGGGCCCTCCCTTGTGGACCAGCTGCCCCCATGTCTGCCCTCCCCGTTCGGGAGCAGCTGGGGTCCTGTCCCTTTAGAGCAGGAGCCCCCAGCCTCTCGGATCCAGTGCCTGGGGACTAAGGTGGAGCTGACGTAATAACAGCAGAGAGAAAGTGCCCGATACACGGGATGCGCCAAGCCATCCTGAAGCCGCCCCACCTCCCCCCACCCGTCTGTGGGAGACCTGTTTTCAGGGGACGCGCCGTGGGTGCCTCTCCACCTGGCTGCTCCCGGCTTACCTCTGTCCCAGGACAGTCACCGCACTCTGTTGGAGTCGCTTATGAAAACATCTTCTCTTGCCTCTGAGCAAAAGAGGCTACAGTGGGGACCCCTCAGGGGCATCTTTGATCCGCCTTTGCTTCACGTCCTCCACCATCCAGGTGCTGGGGTTCCAGTGAGTCCCTGGGCCCCTGGGACGGCGGAGAATCTAAGCAGGCAGACCTCAGCGGCTCCGCAGCCCTGCGCCTCCACGGACCTGCCTCAGCCGTGTTCTTCCCCGCGCCCCAGCAGGTCTCGTGGCTGGTTCCTGCTGCTCTTGGCAGGCTGGTGGGCTCACTTTGCGAGGGGCTGCCAGCCTGTCCTGCTTTGGGCGGGCAGCGTCTCTGCGTCCGGAGCAGCTCCCTCTGCGTCTCAACACCCCACCCTGCTCGCTTGGAAACCCGGCCGCGGCAGCTGCGGTTTCCCTCGGTGCCGTGGAAGCCGTTGGTTCAGGACTCGGGCTCTGTGGTGCCAGCTGCCTCAGGCTCTGGCTGGAAGAGGGAGGGGGTGAGAGGCAAAGGAGGCCCCCCCGCCCCGTGTCAGGGCCAAAGCCGGGGCGGGGGGGTGCGCCGCGCCGCAGGGTGCTCTTGTTTTAATTTGAGCACGTCTTTAGGAGTCAGGGTGTGTTACCCCCCAGTCAGCGTTTCTGTCTCCTTAAAACACCAGCTCTGCCTGCAAGGCGGCGGTCCCCGCAGGGACCCGGGGCGGCCCTGTCCTGCTGTGACGCGGGCAGGGGGCCAGGAGCGGCGTCTGCGCTCTCTGAGGCTCGTCTGCGTCACGGACATCTCACTGCAAATAGTTTTACCGTGGCGGTTACGGGAGTGAGACAGAGCAGTGTGCGGGCGAGCCAGCACCCCTGCCGGATCCACGTGCCTGTTCTGGACGGTTCCAACGAGTGGAGGCGTGGAACCTGTACGTTTCTGTGTCTGGCATCTCTCTCATGACTTGTTTTAAAGAGCATCCGTACCGTTTTAATTTTAGTCTCGTTGTGTTGTGATTGGACAGGGAAGAGAACTCTTTAGTTTTTGAAAGTTAGAAGTGCTCTCTGACCAGTTTAAAGTCAGTCTTCATGGGTCTTTCAGAGTAACTTGAAGGAGTATTCTCTTGTTTCAAACTACAAGTTCAGTGTATGTCCACCAGAGTCACCTCATTACTTATATTCTATATATAGTTATTTCTGTTTCATTATTTGAATATTGTTTGCTTGGACATGGAGAGAACAGGTATAGAGATTTCCTTTAGTTTCTGTGACCCTCTGAGCATCTTCAGCCGTTTCTGCTTTATAAATGCTGCTGCCGCATCTGGGGCCTGAGTGTCCACAGACGCCTCCCCAGTGACCATGCCCTCGCCTGCTGCGGGGCCGCTCCTCGTCTGCGAGAGTGCGCTGGGCTTGGCCCGCCTTCTGCCTGATGTCGGGTCCTGACGCCTGACCCCAACTGCCTGCCTTGGCCCCACCTTCTGACGCCTTTCCAAATTACTTCAGCTGCATCTCTTGTTTACAGCCGGCATTGAGGGTCTTGCTTTGAGAGTCCACCTAAACAGCTCTTCCTTCTGACACGTGGCCCCAGGTGTCTGTGGTGTTCTGTGTTACCCTCTTACGGTGCACCTGCTCGTCTGTTTTTCTTTTTTTTTTTTTTCTTTTCTTTTTTTTTTATTATTATTTTTTTTTTCCAGTGGGTTTTGTCATACATTGATATGAATCAGCCATGGATTTACATGTATTCCCAATCCCGATCCCCGCTCCCACCTCCCTCTCCACCCGATTCCTCTGGGTCTTCCCAGTGCACCAGGCCGGAGCACTTGTCTCGTGCATCCCTCCTGGGCTGGTGATCTGTTTCACCATAGATAGTATACATGCTGTTCTTTTGAAATATCCCACCCTCACATTCTCCCACAGAGTTCAAAAGTCTGTTCTGTATTTCTGTGTCTCTTTTTCTGTTTTGCATATAGGGTTATCGTTATCACCTTTCTAAATTCCATATACATGTGTCAGTATGCTGTAATGTTCTTTATCTTTCTGGCTTACTTCACTCTGTATAAGGGTCTCCAGCTTCATCCATCTCATTAGGACTGGTTCAAATGAATTCTTTTTAATGGCTGAGTAATATTCCATGGTGTATATGTACCACAACTTCCTTATCCATTCATCTGCTGATGGGCATCTAGGTTGCTTCCATGTCCTGGCTATTATAAACAGTGCTGCGATGAACATTGGGGTGCACGTGTCTCTTTCAGATCTGGTTTCCTCAGTGTGTATGCCCAGAAGTGGGATTGCTGGGTCATATGGCAGTTCTATTTCCAGTTTTTTAAGGAATCTCCACACTGTTTTCCATAGCGGCTGTACTAGTTTGCATTCCCACCAACAGTGTAAGAGGGTTCCCTTTTCTCCACACCCTCTCCAGCATTTATTGCTTGTAGACTTTTGGATAGCAGCCATCCTGACTGGTGTGTAATGGTACCTCATTGTGGTTTTGATTTGCATTTCTCTAATAATGAGTGATGTTGAGCATCTTTTCATGTGTTTGTTAGCCATCTGTATGTCTTCTTTGGAGAAATGTCTGTTTAGTTCTTTGGCCCATTTTTTGATTGGGTCATTTATTTTTCTGGAATTGTGCTCGTCTGTTTTTCAAGTGAGTCTTCCCTGCGTGATCTGTCCTCGTTCGGGCACCCTGGAGGCTGGGGCGCACTCGGGGACCGGCGGGCCCGCCCCGCTCCCTGGCAGACGCCTGGTGCTCATGCCCGTCTCCTGGGACGCGCGCGGGGCTTCCTGCAGTTGCTCTGCCGGCACCGCGCGGCATCTTTCAGTGAAGACTGGTGGTGACCTCTCAGCAGTATTCACGGGACTCGTCCCCTGAGTGTTGAATGCTCCTTTCCAGTGCTATCAACGGGAACATGGTGTGAGTTCCCACCTAATTTTAAATTTTCTACTAAATGGGTCAAAAAGGTAAAGGGAAACGAGTGAAGTTAGCTTTGATAAACTGTTTAACTCAATACTGTATGAAACATTGTTTGGACATGTAGCCACCAGTACTTCAAAATGCTGGGATGGGTAAAGTTCTGTATTTTGGGGTGAGGTCTTGAAATCCCACGTGGGGTCTTGCGCTGGGAGTGCATCTTGGGAGCAGCTGCGTTTCATGGGCTCGGTGTCCAGGGAGGCAGGCTGTGGGGAGCTGCCCTGTGTGGCCTGCGGCTCACAGGCCTGCCTGCTCCGCCCTGGCCGTCAGGCATGCCCTGCAGACGGGTCGTGTGCCCGTGTGGGTCTGGCCCTCCTCTCCCAGGCACGTTTTCCAGGCCGTCCTTGTGGCGCCTCTTGTCGGCGCTTCCCTTCTCTCTGAGGCCAAGTCACGCCGTGTCTGCATGTTCTGTTGGCCTCCTGACACGGGAGGGCATTCGGGGTGTTCCAGGCGATCGGTGTGTTCAGGCCTCGGGGGGCTGCGTTTCCGTCTCTCTGGGGCAGGTTCTAGGGCAGGAGGGCTGCCGGCCTTGGTTTCCTGCCCTTCCAGCCGCCTCCGTTGCTGCCGCGGGGCCGCCCTCCTCCAGCTGCTTCCTGCAGCGGGGGGCCTCAGCCCTTCCGCCAGGCCTCGGGGCTCTGCTCAGACGGGAGGCCGGGGCCTTTCCGGGGGCGCGAACGCTCTTCCAGCCAGCCAGCCTTTCCCAGCCACACCGGCTGCCTGTTCCTGCCCGCCCAGCCTGCCCGGCCAGTACCTCGTGTTGCACCTTCTGTCCCTGAGACGCCATCCCGTGTGCTCACTCCTGGCACGTGTGCGCATCTCCCATCAGCTTGCTGCTGGGTTCCCGTCCGTGGACGAGCATCAGCCGCGTCGCGGAGGAGTGAATGGAGTAATCAGAGCAGCAGGGTCTGCCGGCCCAAGACCGCCAAGTCCGAAGCTCCTGGTCTTTCCTTCCACTGGAGGTTGTTCCTGAAGTCCCGATCTCGGTTTTCCTTGCTGTCTAAATGTGAGAGCGTTGTCAGTCGGCTCCAGAGTCACCGTCCTCAGCCCTGACTTTCCACGGGCGATTTGCAAAGGGAGTCCTGGGAGAGACAGCCAGGCCGGAGGGGGAAGGAGTGTGTGCCCCCACCCCCTGGCCGCCCGTTGTTGCCTCGGGGATCTCAGAAGTCAGAGGTGCACACCCCATCCTCCACCCGCCGGTCCTCGAGCACGGCCCCCGCTGCGCTCCGTCCCCAGCATTCTCAGTCGAGGGAGTCGCTTCCCCACCTCCAGAGCCCTTTGAGCTTCCCCCGGCTCGTTCTCCCAGACTGCATTCCACCTGCAGTCGCAGGCCGTGTGATCTCAGGAGCCAAGGTGCTTCCAGAAGCCTGGGCATCCCCGTGGTGTGTACGCTTGAGAAGCCGGTTCCTTTGTGCTGGTGTTTGGGGCTTGTCGACAGAAGTGGCCATTCAGTAGCGTATCAGGACTTCCCTGGGGTCCATGCTCCCATTGCTGGGGCCCAGGTTCGACCCCTGATGGGGGGCTAGGACCCCACAGGCCACGCGCTGCAGCAGAAAAGCAGCGTGGCTCCTGCGCTGGCTCGGTGACGCCGGCCTCGCCTCCCCTCCCCGCTCAGCGTCGTGTGTGCTGTCTGCCTGGAGACGCTCGGTCTGAGGCGTGGCCAGGAGCAGGAACCCGGCGGGCCGGGAGTCAGCCCTCCTGTCGCCCTTGCCCGGTGGGCCGTGCTGGCCCAGCCCCGCCTTCCCGTGGTCTCGGGGGTCCCGCGGGCCGGTTTCTGGAAAGCCGCTCAGCAGCACCTGCACGCTGACCGTGGGGCCTGGGCGCCTGGCAGACTGGTCTGCGCACCCACCCTCGCCTGCGGTCCCGGTGCCCACCTGCCCCCGTCCCACGAGGCCTGCCGTCGACCTCGCCCTCAGTGGCAGGGCCCTTTGGCGCCCACGGGTAGCAGTCTCCGCCCAGTGCTGCTGCCGTGGGCCCCGCCTGGCGGGCAGGGTGCGCCCTCCCGGCCCAGAGCCCCCTGTCATGCTGCCCACAGTCTCCCCCTGCCTTCATCTGCAGCGCCGGGCTGCCGTGCGGGGGCACCCTGACCAGCCCAGGGGCTGGTGACGCTGCCTTTTCAACCTCCTCTGAGGCCCTGGGCCCCGGGCCTCCCCCCACCGCCAGGCCGTCCTCTGTGTCCCAGGAGCTGCGGGCTCCGGAGCTGGTCCAGCAGGACGGGGCCCGCCGACAGCGCGGCCTTGTTCTCCCTGCCGAGAGAGGAGATTGAGGCTCATGCTGGCCACGGGCAAGGTCAGGCCCTGCAGGTCAATCTGTGATGACCCGGGCCTGCCAGGTACATGGTGTGCAGTCCACGCTAAGCTGCCCAGGACGGCTGGCAGCAGCCGCTCACGCCCCTCTTTGTCCGCAGAGCCCCCCAGGATGAGCCCCGTGGTAGAGCCGCTGTCCTGGATGCTGGGCACCTGGCTGTCAGAGCCGCCGGGAGCCGGGACCTTCCCGACGCTGCAGCCCTTCCGGTACCTGGAGGAGGCACACATCTCGCACGTGGGCCAGCCCATGCTCAACTTCTCGTGAGTGCCCGCCACGCCCCGCCCCACAGGATGAGTGCCCACCCCGGGCCGGGCCAGAGACACTGAGCAGTCTCAGCTTGTTAATGCAGATGGGAGGCATCCACAGTGCCCTGTGGAAGTCAGCCACCCCAGGATCTCTAGAGATTGGGCCTGGCTTTCCTCTGGTCCTGTGCTGAGCCAGCCAGGGTCGCAGAGAGGCGGGGGAATCACGGGTCTCAGACCGGGCTTCCTGCCACTCAGAGCAGGGCGCCTGGGTGGGGGGCACAGGGTGGGGGTAGCTGAGGCTGTACTATCTCGTACCTTTTCATTTTATTCTTGACTGCAAGGGTGAGGAGAAAGAATAGCCTGCATATGAACCAAAAGGTAGAAATGCTGGGTTGTGTAAAACAGAACCACGAGTCACAGCCCTTTAGAGGAATTTACGGTTAGCATTCATTAATTTCCTCTTAATGCTGGTCATTCAGTGACTGCCGTTAAAGAAAAGTGGAGAGAGTAAAACACAGGTGTTTTGGTCAGTGCAATAGTGCTTGTGTAGGCAGTAGATGCATTTGTCGTGAGGGGTTGTGGTCGCAGGAGGCTGTGTGCGCCGGGCCCCCCGCCTGTCACATGCTGTCAGCACTGGGTTCCCTCCAGGCGCTGCTGAGCCCGAGGGCTGTGAGTCGGGAGCCGGCGCCGCGCCCCCACCGTGGGCCTGCAGGGGAGGCGGGGTGATGAGTCGCGGACTGCCCGCTTGTGTCTCACAGAGGAACCGGTGCGCCCCTGAGCAGGATGCTAGCTCAGCGGCGGGAAGGCAGCGCCGGAGGGATGGGCTTGACGGTGTTGGTGGGGGGCTTAGACCGAGGAGTGTGGGAGGTGCTGACGGGCCTGGGGGGCACGCCCTGCATGACGGAGAGCAGGGTCCCGGGCAGGCCCCGCAGCGGCAGAGGAGACGAGCGGACGGGGCGGCCATCCCCGTGCTCCCCGGGTCTCTGCTGTGTCCTTCACATGTCGACCCCGTGTGGTGCTTCACGGTCACTGGGTGAGGAGGGTGGTCCACCGCGTCTGCACGTGCTCTGCTGGGCACTGGGTGCCTGGGGCCCCACCTGTCGATTCCTGGTCCAGGTTCAACGCCTTCCACCCGGACACGCACAAGCCCATGCACAGGGAGTGCGGCTTCATCCGCCTGGAGCCCGACACCAACAAGGTGGCCTTCGTCAGCGCCCAGAACACAGGTACGTGCCTCCCCGGGCCGCCTGCACGCGTGCCCTGCCAGGGCCCCGTGGGCACCTTCCCGGGGCGGGGGGCGGGGCTGCGGGAGCTCCTCTGCGGGAACGGGCCAGTTCCTGTCAGCGATCCCACTCACGTCTGTGCGAGCCCCATGTTTCCCGTGCTAGTGGGCCTCCGGGGGGACCTCAACCGGGAGTGAAAGTTCTGTCTGGAAGTTGGGTTTGCCCCCCAGAGGAGTTCATTCTAAAGTAGTTCACCAGGTCCATGAGTTCAGACCCTGCCTGCGTCACCTGTACTTCGCTCATTGGCTCAAATGAGCGCTCGCTTCCTGAAGCTGGTAGACCAGCAGGGCCAGCCACGCTGCCCCAGGTGTTGGCGGCCTGGAAAGTGGGGGGGCGGTCAGGGGGGTCCCCTCCTCTGGCCGCACGTCCCCCCTGTCAGATCTCCTGGGAGCGGGAGAGCAAGGTCACCCCAGAGGTCACCGGCCTCGGCCGTGAGAGGAGCGGTGTCTTCCCTCCTGATGCCTAGGGGCCCTGCGAGGGGCTGTGGCTGCCTCAGTGCCTGTGGTGTTCAGATGAGGTGAGCCCTGGGCCGCAGAGGCGGGCGGCTGGCGCGGGGCTGACGTGCTCCCTTGCAGGCGTCGTGGAGGTGGAGGAAGGCGAGGTGAACGGGCAGGAGCTGTGCATCGCGTCCCACTCCATCGCCAGGATCTCCTTTGCCAAGGAGCCCCACGTGGAGCAGGTGAGCCACTGGGCCCATGGGTCCGGCTGGAGCTGGCCTCCCCCAGCCCCAGGGCTGGGCCGTCCCGGGCTCCCCTCCCCGGGGCTGGGCCGTCCAGGGCTTCCCTCCCCGGGGCTGGGCCGTCCCCGGGCTCCCCTCCCCGAGGGCTGGGCCGTCCAGGGCTTCCCTCCCCGGGGCTGGGCCGTCCCCGGGCTCCCCTCCCCGAGGGCTGGGCCGTCCAGGGCTTCCCTCCCCGGGGCTGGGCCGTCCCGGGCTTCCCTCCCCGGGGCTGGGCCGTCCCCGGGCTCCCCTCTCCCGGGGCTGGGCCGTCCCCAGGCTCCCCTCCCCGAGGGCTGGGCCGTCCAGGGCTTCCCTCCCCGGGGCTGGGCCGTCCCCGGGCTCCCCTCTCCCGGGGCTGGGCCGTCCCCGGGCTCCCCTCCCCGAGGGCTGGGCCGTCCAGGGCTCCCCTCTCCCGGGGCTGGGCCGTCCCCGGGCTCCCCTCCCCGGGGCTGGGCCGTCCAGGGCTTCCCTCCCCGGGGCTGGGCCGTCCCCGGGCTCCCCTCCCCGAGGGCTGGGCCGTCCAGGGCTCCCCTCTCCCGGGGCTGGGCCGTCCCCGGGCTCCCCTCCCCGAGGGCTGGGCCGTCCAGGGCTTCCCTCCCCGGGGCTGGGCCGTCCCCGGGCTCCCCTCTCCCGGGGCTGGGCCGTCCCCGGGCTCCCCTCCCCGAGGGCTGGGCCGTCCAGGGCTTCCCTCCCCGGGGCTGGGCCGTCCCCGGGCTCCCCTCTCCCGGGGCTGGGCCGTCCCCGGGCTCCCCTCCCCGAGGGCTGGGCCGTCCAGGGCTTCCCTCCCCGGGGCTGGGCCGTCCCCGGGCTCCCCTCCCCGAGGGCTGGGCCGTCCAGGGCTTCCCTCCCCGGGGCTGGGCCGTCCCCGGGCTCCCCTCCCCGAGGGCTGGGCCGTCCAGGGCTCCCCTCTCCCGGGGCTGGGCCGTCCCCGGGCTCCCCTCCCCGAGGGCTGGGCCGTCCAGGGCTTCCCTCCCCGGGGCTGGGCCGTCCCGGGCTTCCCTCCCCGGGGCTGGGCCGTCCCCGGGCTCCCCTCTCCCAGGGCTGGGCCATCCCGGGCTCCCCTCCCCCGGGGCTGGGCCGTCCCCGGGCTCCCCTCTCCCAGGGCTGGGCCATCCCGGGCTCCCCTCCCCTCCCCAAGGGCTGGGCCGTCCCCGGGCTCCCCTCTCCCGGGGCTGGGCCGTCCCGGGCTCCCCTCTCCTCACACTCACACACACTGCGGTGTGATCACCGCCCCTGCTGTGTGCGGTCAGGTGTCTTGAACAGTCCTGTCCCCACCAGCATTGCTGGGGACCTGGTCTCCTGCTCCTCAGCCAGCACAATGTGTTTTTGGGATTTCTGGGCTTTTTAGTCGGATAAATGAAAGGTGGCGTCCCGTTTCTGTTGTGAACTCTAGCTAATGAATGAGGGGGCGTTCTCGCGCTCGTGTCCCGCTCTGATACTCGGCGTTCGGAGCCGCGCCTGTCTCTGCGCGGCCCGTCTCGTGTTGGTCCGTGGTGGGCTTTCATGCCCCGTGGACGCTCTGTCCTTCGCTGTGCGGGTCTCGCGTCAGCCCGAGGTCTGGTGTGCTGTGCGCACAGACTGCACGCCTGCCTCTCTCTGCAGTGGCCCCTCAGGGTCTTTCCCTCACGCTGCCTGAGTTTGGGGTCTTGGTGAGGAACGTGTTTTCTGCTCCAAGATGATGAAATTTCCTTTTGTTTCCTGGTGCTTTTATAGCTTTCGTTTGCACCTGTGGACTGCCTGCCTTTCTCAGACCTGTGGTCACGTGGTGGGTGCCAGAGACCCGCCTCCCCAGGTGGCCGAGCACAGCAGCACGGGGATGCCGGCAGGGGGTTTGGACCTTGTTGCGTGTGTTCCAGTGGATCCTGCAGCGTCCCTCACGGAGGCCTCCACGGTCCCGGGGTGAATCCCGAGTGCCCTGTAGCTGGTCCCCACGGGCACTGCTGCACAGAGGCCGCTGCCCCTGCTCAGTCCCGGCCGCAAGCAGAGGTTGTGCTGCTGGCCGCCGAGTGGCCTTCCGTTCCCTTGTGTGTTAATTACATGTCCTGGTGACAGTGTGGCTCGTTCAGTCCGCGGGCTCATTTGCCACTTTAATTTTTTGTTTCCTGACGTGAGCATTCAGATCCTTTTCCTTTTTCTCCAGTGGGCTCTGTGCCTTACCTTCGAGCAGTAACAGTATGCTGTATATTCTAGACGCACGTCTTTCATCAGGTAGATGCGTTAAGACTGTGTTCTCAACTTGAGGCTTGTCGTTTCATTTCTTTAACAAAATGTATTACTTTTGATGAAGTTTTGTTCCCAGACATTCCTCTCACAGGTAGTCCTTCTTGCGGCATCTTAACATTTTTGCCTAACACAGGCACAGACTTGCACCAGCATTTTCTTCAAGAATTTTTACGGTGTTCTCTTTTACGTTAAGGTTTTGATTTGGGAATTTATATTTTTGTATTTTAAGAGGTAGGGGTCAAGATGCTTTCATTTTTTTTCCAGTTGTCCCAGCACCGTTTTTTAAAAAGATTAGCCTTATCTCATTACAGTATGTAGGCAGCTTTACTGAGAAGCCTCGCCGTGTGTGTGGATCTCGGCCTGGACGCTCTGCTGCCCCGCTGGTGTGCAGTTATCCGTGCAAGACCCTGCTCACCAGTTCTCTGGGGTGTGTGCCTGGAGGGGGAGCTGTGCGGTCATGTGGCTGACCCTGTTTGTGATGTCTTAAGGCCCCGCTGTACACTTTCCCACTTTGCCTGCACCTACACCGGTTCCAGTCTCTCTACATCCTCGTCAACATTCGCTGTTTCCTGGTGTCACCCTTCCTCGTGGATGCGAGGTGGCATCTCAGGGAGTTTTGGTTTTCATCTGGCTGATGATCCTGATTAATTTTCATCAATGACAGTTTGTTTTTTCTTCATTGGCTATAAATTGGCACCCAGGAAATCAGTGCCAAATCCAAGGCCATTAAACCTGTCCTGTGGTTTCATCTAAGAGTTTTACAGATTTAGCTTTTCAAGGCTGTGATTTATTTTGAGGGTGTTTGTTGTGTTACTGTTACGTAAGGGTATGGTTTCATTCTTCTGCATGGGGACATCCAGTTTTTCAGCACCATTTGTTGAAAAGACTGTCCTTTTCCCATGGTATGGTCTTGGCAACCCGATTGAAACTCATTTGACAGTGTGTGCAAGGGTTTATTTCTGGGCTCTCAAGACTATTCCACAGGTCTCCGTCTGTCTGTACGCCAGCGTCTCACTGTTCTGATTCCTCTCACTCGGTGGGTAAGTTCTGAAATCAGAACGAGTGTCCTCCAGCTTTGTTCTTTTTCAGAATCATTTTTGTCTGTTAAGAGTCACTTGAATTTACATATGAATTTTAGGATAGGTCTTTCTATTTCTACAAACCAATCATTTGCATTTTTATTTGAATTTTCTTGACTCTGTAGGTCTCTTTGGTTAGTATTTTTTTTTTTTAGTATTTATTATTAATTATATCGTCTTCCAATTCATGAATATAGAATGTGTTTCCAATTATTTGTGTCTTCTTTAATTTCTTTCTGGAATATTATGTACACATGTCTTTGACCTCCTTGGTTAATCCCTGAATTTTCTTTAATGCTATTGGAGACAGAATTGTTTTCTTAATTTACTTTTTGGGCTGTTCACTGTTAACCTACAGAAACGCAGCTGATTTTTGTGTTGACTATATCCTGTTATTTGCCAAATTCACTCACGAGCTAATAGTTCTGTGTGTGGAAGCCTTAGGACCCTCTGCATAATAGCTCTGCTTCTTCCGTTCCAGCATGTCTCTTGCTCGTTGCTCTGGCTGGACTCCAGAGCTGTGCGGCAGCGTAGAGGAGGTGGGCCTGGGCGTCCGTGCCTTGCTCTTGGTCTCCAGGAAAAGCATTCAGCCTTCACAGGGAGCACAGTGTTCCCTGTGGACCTCTCATGTGCAGCCTTTTATCATGGAGGTATTCAATGTTGTCAGATACTTTTTCTGCATCAGTTAAGATGATCATGTGGTTTTTCTCCTCTGCTCTATTTGTGTGACATATCATACTGATTGATTTTCATATTTGGACGCATCCTTGCTTGCATTCCAGGAATAAGTCACACTTGGTCATGGGGTATAATCCTTTTAATACTCTGCTGAATTTGACTTGCTTATTTTGTCGAGGATTTTTGTCTCAGTGTGCGTAAGGGATGTTGGTTTGTAGTTGGCTTGTTGTCTGTGTCTGGCTTTGATATTAGGGCAGTTCTGGCCTCATAGAATGAGTTAGGTAGCTGTGGCATGGGGGATCTTGGGTGTCGCTTGCAGCGTGCGGGGTCCACTTCCCTGACCAGGGACTGAGCCCAGGCCCCTGCACTGGGAGCGCGGAGGCTTTAGCCGCTGGCCTCCAGGCACGCCCTGGTGTCAGTCCTCGACATGTCTAGGTGGCTAACATTGCACCGTGAGTTCGTCAGACCTAGGGCTCTGCTTTGGTATCAGATTTGTATTACTGTTCAGTCTCCGTATAGGTTACAGGTCTGTTAAGATTTTTCTGTTTCTTCATGATTCAGTCTTGGTAGGTTTTGTGTTTTTAGGGGTTTGTGCATTTCATTTAGGGTTTCTGGTTTGTCCTTACTGCTCTTTTATAACCCTAGTTTCTATAAACTTGGTAGCAGTGTTCCCAGTGTAATCTTTGAGTTTAGCAGTTTGAGTCTTTCATTTGTTTTTCTTTTTTTTTTTTTTTTTTTCATTTGTTTTTCTTTGTCCAGTGAGCTCAAGCTGTGTCCGCATCACTGATCTTTGTGAAGAGCCAGCTTTCGCTCAGTTATTTTTCTGTTCTCCACTTTACTTACCTCTGCTCCTATCTGTATTATCTCCTTCCTCCTGTTAGCTGTGGGTCTTCCTTTCTTCTTATGTTTCTAGTCCCTTAAGTTGTAAAGTGAGATCCCTGACTGGAGATTTTTCTTCGTTTTAAAAATGAAGCATTTTAGGTATAAATTTCCCGTTTGGCACTGCTTTTGCTGCATCCTATAAGTATTGATATGTTGTGGTTTTTCTCTTCAATCATCTGAAGTATGTTCTGATTTCCCTTCTTTGATTTCTTCTTTGACCCACTGGTTCTTTTGAGTGTTACTTAATTTCCAGAGTTGTTATTTTTCTAGTTTCCCTTTTATTGATTTCTAATTTTATCCCATTGTAATTGGAAAAGATACTTTGTGTGATGTGATGTCTGTCATTTTAAACTTATTGAGGCTTTATTTTTAGCTAAATGTGTGGTGTGTCCTGGAGCTTCCCTGCTGGCTCAGATGGTAACGAGTCTGCCTGCAATGCAGGACACCCAGGTTCAGTCCCTGGGTGGGGACAATCCCCTGGAGAAGGGCATGGCTACCCTCTCCAGCATTCTTGCCTGGAGAATCCCACAGACGGAGGAACCTGGCGGGCTACACTCCACGGGGTCGCAGAGTCGGACACGACGGAGCGCCCGAGTTCCGCTTTTCACAGTGTGTCCTGGAGAAGCGCCCACGTGCACACGGGGGCTGCGTGTCCCTGTCGGCCGGGGCCCTGTGCCCTCTCTGGTGGTTCTGTCCACGCTTCAGAGTGGTGCTGCCACCCCTGCCTGTGTCTCCCTTTAGTTCCGTCACTTTGCGCTCCTCATACCTTCCCGCTGCTTGAGCCCTTTATTAATACGGACTGTCTTTGTCTCTTGTAACCTGTCTTGTCTGTTTTGTCTGATACTAGTATAGCCGCTCTTGCTGTCTCTTCATGACTGTTTGTGTGAAATGTTTTTTCCCATCATTTCACTTTAAGCCTCTTTGTGTCTTTGGATCTAATGCTGGTCTCTTATAGACTGCATGCTTTTATCCATTCTTCCAGTCTCTGCCTTTTGATTGGCGAGTTTAACCATTTACATTTAAAATAATTACTGATAACGGAGGGACTTCTGTCATTGTGCCATTTTTTTCTAATATGCTTTACGGCCTTTTTGTCCTTCATTTCCTGCATACTGCCTTTTGTGTCCAGTTGATTTTCTGTGTTGAAATGTTTCGATTCCCTTCCCTTTTCCTTTTGTGTGTATTTTGTGGATGTTTTCTCTGTGGTTACAGTGTGATCGCGTGTGACACGCCGTAACTGATCTGAAGTTGCTGCGGTGGCTGAGCTTCCGTACCTCGCCACGTGTTTCCCTCTATGGACAGCTGTGTCTCTCCAGGCTGCGTCTGCTGTCCTTGCATTTCACCTGCAGGACCGCGTGTGGCGTTTCTCGCAGGGCCATCTGCTGGGGGAGAAGCCCCTCAGCTCGTGATCTGAGGACGTCCTGATTCCCGCCTCCCTTTGAAGGACAGTTGTACTGAACACAGGGTTCTCGCGTGACAGCGTCCTCTTTCGGGACTTTGCCTGTATCAGCTCACTGCCTTCTGGCCTCCAGGGTTTCTGATGAGAGTCTGCCGACAGTGTGCGTGAGGATGCTCTTTCTCTAACAAGTCGCTTTTCTCTTGCTTCTTTCGAGATTCTCTGGTTTGGGCTTTAAATTTGATTATAATGTGTGTCCATATGTGTCAGAGTTCCTCCTGGTAGGGCTCCCTGAGCTCTCTGCAAGTTTCTGTTTATAGGCCCAGCTTGGAGAGGTGGCAGTTGAGCACCGACTGCCTCAGGAAAGTCAGTGTCGCGGTAAAGCAAGGCACACAGAATTTCTGCTTTCCCAGTGCGCATAGTTATTCTATTAAGTGTGCGGCAGTATTATGTCTGAATGTATATGTATACCTTACTGCTAACAATGACACCATCTGAGCCTTCAGCAAGTCAGAGCTGTGACATCAGAGATCACTGGTCACAGATACCACAGCAAGTATAATAGTGATGAAGAAGTTTGAGATGTGAGAAATGCCAGAAGGGAAAGCGTAGACCAAAGTGAGCGAACGTGTTTGGGAAGACAGCGTGCGGTCACCACAGGCCTTCGGTTTGTGAGACGTGCAGCACCTCCAAGGCGGACAGATCAGTCCGCCGCGTCCTTCCTCGGCCTGCCTTCTCTCTGCTCCTCCAGAGCCACCCCTGTCCCGTCTTCATGTCTGCTGGTGCGTATGCCTGCTCGACTGCCTCCAGGCCCCTTGGGTGAACTTTTCATGTTATCGCGCTCTCCAGCCTCAAAACTTTTTCTTGGTTTCATTTTCTGTTTCTTTATCAGTGTTTTAATTTTGTTCGTATGCTACTTTCTTGAGCTTCTCCACGTCTTCCTTTAGTTCTTGAAGCATCTTTGAGATTCTGGTGTGTGTTTGTCGAGCAGTTTCTGTGGTTATTTCCCCTTCAAATGGGCCGTACCTCCCTGTTTCTTCATGTGCCCTGCGATTGTGTTGCTTCTGAACACTGGGCCTGTGGGGCTGCTTGTGTGGTGACTCTGGAGACGAGAGCCCCTCTCCCGGGGGCTTGCTGGGTGCGTTGCGGGTCCCGTCGGCTCTCGGGGCCTCTCATAAGCGTCGGCGTGTGTGCTGACAAGGCGCCCACAGGGTGAGCCTCAGGTCTGCCTGTGTCTCTCCGGGGGCTTGCTGGGTGTGTTGCTGGTCCTGTCGGCTCTCTGGGCCTCTCGTAAGCATCGGCATCTGTGCTGACGAGGCGCCCACAGGGTGAGCCTCAGGTCTGCCTGGGTCTCTCCCTCTCGTAAGCGTCGGCGTCTGTGCTGACGAGGCGCCCACAGGGTGAGCCTCAGGACTGCCTGGGTCTCTCCTGAGCCTCCCACCATGTGCGGTCGCTTCCTGATTTCCCATCGGTGCCATTACTTCTGAGCGTCCCAGCCTGCTAACCCTCCAGAAGTCACTTTAGTGGAGGCCTGACTGCCGTCGGAGCCCAGGCCTGCACGCCTGTGCCGTGTCTCACCAGGCGTGGGCCCCCGCTGCCGTTTCTTCAGGGGTCTCCTGCTGCGCTGTGACTGTTCCCTTCGCAGCTCCTAGGGCACAGCCGGCGCATCTCAGCGTTGCGCCGCGTCTCTTCCCGTTTCCCCTCCATCACTCCATCGCCGGAATTTCTCCTCTCTGCAGCCTGCTGTTTCTCACCTCTCTGTTTCTGGGCCTTCTTCTCAGCACTCCCCTCCAGGGCTCTCCTGTCCTGTCGGCCTTGGGGCAGGGGGCGGTTACAATTGTGAGTTGTCTCCATGAGCTGTAAAACAGATTTCTGCTCACCCAACCTGCCTAAGGGCACACCTTCACCAGGTCGGGAGCCCACCTGAGGCCAAGTTGCGGAGACGCCTCTGCATCCACAGGCGAGCGGATGACAAGCTGCGTTGTGTCACCCACACGCCGTAGAGCACTGTGACGTAGCCGTGGAAAAGAAGGACGTTCTCCCATTTGCAGCAAGACACATAAACCTTGAGGGTATCGTATTAAGTGACATGTCAAGACAGGTGCTTCCTGATTTCATTTATATGTGAAATTTAAAAAAGGAAACTCGCAGAAACAGACAAGAAGGTGGGAGAAGTGTACCGGCGTGGCTGTCGGTGTGAGCTTCCAGGTGGGAGGTGAACCGGCTCTGGGCGTGCCGTGGACAGCACGGGCTCCATTGCATGCGTGAAGTTTGCTAGGAGAGTGGGCCTTAAACAATCTCACCACACCCAGGAAAGATGTGTTAACTAACTGTATTGTGGTAAACACTGAGCTGTACACACATGTGTCAAGTGATCACCCTTAAACTTGCACCCGTACGGTGTCACATGTCAGTTTCAGCTCAGTAGAGCAGGGGCAGAGCCGGGGAAGGAGCAGGTGTCGGGGCTCCCCAGTGAGAGGGACGCTGGAGGCTGGCGGGAGTCCTCCGGCAGCGGGCTGTATGATACGCATGGCTCAGCCCCTCACTCAGGCCTCACCCCTCGTGTGGGGTGGCTTCCTGGTTTATTTTAGGACCTGAAATAAACTCAGATATACCCTACTCTCTCCTGGCCTGTCCTTCTCCACATTTTTCCTTACTGGATAATACACTGGTGTCATTCAGTCACGAAGTCATATCCAGCTCCTTGCAACCCCATGCACTGCAGCAGGGCAGGCTTCCCTATCATGCACTGTCTCCCAGAGCATGCTCAAACGCATGCCCACTGAGTCAGTGAGGCCATCCCAACATCTCATCTTCTGCCGCCCCCTTCTCCTCCTGCCCTCAGTCTTTCTCAGCATCAGGGTCTTTTCCAGTGAGTCGGCTCTTCCCATCAGGTGGCCAAAGTATTGGAGCTTCAGCTTCAGCATCAGTCCTTCCAATGAACACCCAGGACTGATCTCCTTTAGGATAGACTGTTTGGATCTCCTTACAGTCCAAGGGACTCTGAAGAGTCTTCTCCAACACCACAGTTCAAAAGCATCAACTCTTTGACTCTCAGCCTTCTTTACGGTCCAACTCTCACATCTGTACATGACCACTGGAAAAACCATAGCTTTGACTAGATGGACCTTTGTTGGCAAAGCTTTTTAATACGCTGTCTAGGTTTGTCATAGCCTTTCTTCCAAGGAGTAAGTATCTTTTAATTTTGTGGTTGCAGTCACCATCCACAGTGACTTTGGAGCCCAAGAAAATGAAGTCTGTCACTGTTTCTACTTTTTCTCCATCTATTTCCCATGAAGTGATAGGACTGGATGCCATGATCTTAGTTTTTTGAATGTCAAGTTTAAGCCAGCTTTTTTACTTTCCTCTTTCACCCTCATCAAGAGGCTCCTTAGTTCCTCTTCACTTTCTGCAATTAGGGTGGTATTATCTGCATATCTGAGGTTGTTATTTCTCCTGGCATTCTTGACTCCAGCTTGTGACTCATTCAGCCCAGCATTTCGCATGATGTTAAATAAGCTGGACGACGGTATACAGTGTTGTCATACCCCTTTTTGAACCAGTCCATTGTTTCATGTCTGGTTCTAAGTATTCTTCTTGACCTGCCTTACAAATAGCTGAGAAAAGAAGAGAAGTTAAAGGCAAAGGAGAAAGGGAAAGATACACCCATCTGAATGTAGAGTTTCAAAGGATAGCAAGGAGTGATAAGAAAGCCTTAAGTGAACAATGCAAAGAAATAGAGAAAAACAATAGAATTCAAAAGACCAGAGATCTCTTGAGAAAATTAGTGATACCAAGGGAACATTTCATGCAAAGATGGGCACAATAAAGGACAGAAATGATAAGGACCTAACAGAAGCAGAAGAGATTAAGAAGAGGTGGCAAGAATACACAGAAGAACTGTACAAAAAAAGATCTTAATGACCCAGATAACCACAACGGTGTGATCACTCACATGGAGCCAGACATCCTGGAACACGAAGTCAAGTGAGCCTTAGGAAGCATCACTATGAACAAAGCTAGTTGAGGTGATGGAATTCCATCTGAGCTATTTTAAATCCTAAAAGATGATGCTGTGAAAGTGCTGCACTCAACACACCAGCAAATTTGGAAAACTCAGCAGTGGCCACAGGACTGGAAAAGGTCAATTTTCATTCCAATCCCTAAGAAGGGCAATGCCAAAGAATGCTCAAACTACTGTACAATTGTGCTCATTTCACATGCTAGCAAAGTAATGCTCAAAATCCTTGAAGCTAGGCTTCAACAATACGTGAACCAAGAACTTCCAGATGTACAAGCTGGATTTAGAAAAGATAGAGGAACCAGAGATCAGATTGCCAACATCTCTTGGATCAAAGAGAAAGCAAAGGAATTCCAGAAAAGTATCTACTTCTGCTTCATTGACTATGCTAAGCCTTTGTGTGAACAAGACATAATAGGAAGAAGAGAAGCCCACTATGAGAAGGTGTTAAACGTGGAGGAGTTCCAGCATCAGACTGGCCTTCGCAGTCATGTCTCAGGGTCTGTGCTATGGAGGCCACACTCGCTTGGCTGACAGGAGCATGCTCATCCGCGTCGCGGTGACTCTTCCTGCGCCTCTAGGGCTCCTGGGCCTCCTGACCCACTGTCTGCCAGTGGAGTTGAGCTCCCAGCTGGGCAGGCTTCTCTCCAGAAGGAGGCCCCCCTGGCTCTGAGCACCCCGGAGCCCGAACAAGCTCCGCTTTGAGGCTGCAGAGGCAGACAGCTGCTTCCAGCCCTGCCTTGTTTGAAGAAGGTCAGTCTGCAGCTCAGAGGGATCCTCACCCTGAGCAGAGACGTGGGGTAACCACCCGTCTCTGTTGGTGAGCCCAGCACT
Organism: Dama dama; assembly: GCF_033118175.1. Taxonomy (NCBI): domain Eukaryota; kingdom Metazoa; phylum Chordata; class Mammalia; order Artiodactyla; family Cervidae; genus Dama; species Dama dama. The sequence continues at coordinate 116,733,840 of NC_083700.1, read as the reverse complement.
GGCCATGGGGCATGAGAGATGTTATGTACAACCTGCCCCCACTGTGGATTCTTTCAAAGAACTTTCATTTGAAGAGGAAAACAGCACAAGAAATTTCATCCAAGCGGCCACAAAGCCCAGAGGAGCCGAGCAGGTGATCCCTGCAGACCTGCTTGGTGGCGGGCCACGTAAGCAGAGCCCCAAGTGCGCTCCCGGGTGGGCAGCCCTCCCTCTGCCTCCTCAGGGACAATGGACAGTGGCGGGCCGTGGGAGGACCCCAGGACGGTGCCGTGCAGACCATGGTGCAGGTGTGGTCCTTGGCGCAGGGGGGCGATTCCAAGGCCACAGGTGTGGGTCAGGCCTGAGCCCCTGCGTCTCCAGCAGCCTGGAGAGGGGGCGGGCCTGGACCCTGACCACGTGGCCTCCATCACCGCCCCTGCTGCCCTCGCACACACGAGACCACACAGGGTCTGACCGTGTGTCACAGGGCTCCACGGTGTTCCATGCATCTCTCTTTAAAACCTGAAGAACTTCCTCTAGTATTTTCTGTAAGGAAGATGGGGGTCCTCTTGGTGATGAATTGTCTGGACTTTTGTCTGAAAATGTCTGTTTTGCCGTCATCTTTTAAGGGTGTTTTGCAGCCAGAACAGCAGGGGGACGGTCATTTTCATGGCTTTGAGGATGTCCCTCCGTTCTCTGGTTCCATCCCTTCTGTGACTTTCCTGAATTGCAGACTCGTGTATGGGAACAGTGGGTGATGTGAGGCTTTCTTTGACGTTACCTCCCGTAGCTGGCAGATCTCTGCTTCTCGAGGTTGGGCCAGGAAGGGCAGCCCCTGCTCACCAGAGAGGGAGCTCCTTTGAAACTGGACCCGCCCGTGTGTTTCTGGGTAACTCTGACTCTGGGGTGCAGCCCTGCAGGGGTCCCAACCTGTGCTGCGCAGCCCCAGGGCTCGGGGGCCCCCCCCTGCTCCCCGGGCAGCCTCCGCGCATGCCTTCTCCCTGAGACCGTGGCCTTTCAGCCCAGCTGGTTCTCTGAGGCCTTTAAATGGACTCTCTGAAATCTGGCTTTGCTCTTTCCTCTGCGGAGGGCTGGTGAGTGAAAAGCGGTTGTCTGGCCTGGTCAGCACACCTGTTCTGACGCTCGGGTGCCCGCAGCCCCACTTGGGGCACCAGGTAACAACAGCTGGAGGTGCTCTCCCTCTGTTAAAGGTCTTTCCGCCTCCTGCATCAGCAGGCAGGTTCTTCACCACTAGCGCCACCTGGGAAGCCCACTGTTAACAGAGCTTGGTGGCAAGTGGGTTCCTTTCCGGGGCTTGGTTGCCTTGGGTCTGTGTTCTTGTTGGAGACCTGGCACTGGTGGAGCGGGGTCCCTCCTCCAGCTTCCGTGCCAGCTGTGGAGAGAAAGCAGGAGGAGTAGAAAGGACACCCTGGGGTCAGCCTGTGGCCAGACAGCAGGACAGTGCCCCTGCTCGCCTCCCGACTCCCGGGGCAGCTGGGGGGCGGGAGAGGGCGCAGGCCGGAGGTCAGGACGCCCGTCGGGGCTGCCAGCCAAGGGTGTGTTGCCCCCTGGCAGGGGCGCTGCCTGGCTCGCGGGCCCCTGACCGCTGAGGTGAGTGTTGCGGCTGCTGCAGGAGCGCGTGGCCTGTGCTGGCTCGGCAGCCCTTGTGGAATCGTCGGACGATAAAAACCAAAGTGTTTGTTTTCTTCTGCTCAGATTACCCGAAAATTCAGGCTGAATTCCGAAGGCAAACTTGAACAGACAGTCTCCATGGCAACCACTACGCAGCCCCTGACTCAGCATCTGCACGTCACGTACAAGAAGGTGACCCCGTGAGCCCGGGTGGCGCTGCCTGCCTGGGGACGCCACGCCGCAGGCGGTCACCCTGGGCGCGAGGGTGCGGCCACGCCTCGTGTAATGGCACAGAGAAACCAAATAAAAGGCCTTTATTTTTATGGCTGAGCATTTTCAATATTATCACTTGCGTAAACTACATTTCTTTCATCTGCTGGTGATTATTTGTTTTCAGAGTCTCTTCCCTAAAAACTTTAAAAGGGGTGACATTATATCATTTCTTCCTGCAGTTTTGATAAGATGCTTCCCTCGTAGCTCAGTCAGTAAAGAATCCGCCTGCGATGCAGGAGACCTGGGTTCAATTCCTGGGTCTGAAAGATCCCCTGGAAACGGAAATGGCAACTCACTCCAATATTCTTGCCTGGAAAATCCCATGGACGGAGGAGCTGGTGGCCTACAGTCCATGGGATCACAAGAGTCAGACATAACTTAGCAGCTAAACCACCACCAAAATACTTACGAGTCTTCGGTAGTCAGTAGTAAGCTGAAGACATAGATTATTTTTAAGAGCCGAGCACATAAGGACCCCATTTCCTAATGGACAGAGGGTGTTCCCGTGGCACGAGGGTGGCTGTGAGTGTAAGCATCGTTAGGTGAGTGTGACCTGAGTCTCAGTAATACACACCTTCATTTGTTCCTTTGCTTACAGTGGGATTTTCCACACACACACTGACCCTCAGCCCTCGCCCCGCGTCCGCCAGCGCGGGCCCCACACCCGTGGTTCATGTGCTCTCCCTTCTCGTGGCTGAAGCGTCTCACAGTGAATTCCACACAGTGTCATTTGTCTCAAACGCTTCAGCCTGTGTGCAAAAGCATTTCTCTTCTTCTCAGTGACACGGTCTCTGTCACGCCCTCCTCCCTGTTTCGCCCTCTTGGAGGGGACGGGGTCACAGCTGGTTTCACCGGGAGCCTAAGTAGACACAGGGTGAGGGCGGCTCTGCTCAAGGGCAGGGGTCCGGGCTGCAGCCACAGCACAGTCACACGGCTGGGCACACAGGCATCGCGGGGGGCTGGGGGTGCCAGTGCTGGGGGTGCGAGGAGGGGCCGGCCTCAGTGAGGACCCCGGCCGCGCTGGACTCCCCGGGGAGATGAGGTCTACAGGGGCACAAGGCGTGGTTTGTCCCGAGGCAGCGTCCGTCCAGCCGTGCACCCCTGCAGCCAGACACGCCGCGCGCCCCTGACAGGCGACGGCGTGGGGCGAACAGGACGGACCGTGCCCCTCCACGAGGCGAAACAGGAAAGGAGGGTGATGGGGCCCGAGCGAATCCAAGAAGTCGGGGCTCCAGGGGGACCCCTGTGGCCCAGGCCTGTCCTCCAGGCTCTGCACTGGTCCTGCCCCACAGCTGGGCCAGAGCAGCTCCCCCTCCCTTCACGGAGTCCTGCCCCCCCTGAGCCCTCCCCATCTGGGGTCCCCCCTGGTGGGGCTCTGCCGAGGTCGTGAACCTGAGGCTCCAGGCGGCCCCATCCTTCAGGGTCCGGGGAAGGTAGCAAGGCCGTCCGTGGGGTCGCAGAGTCGGACACAACTTAGCAACACAGCAGCAACCAGCAAGGCCCCAGGGCTGTTGTGTCCTGCACGCTGGCAGAGACGGTGCCTTGTGGGCACCAGACACCCCCTCGGGGGGCAGCCACCTCTGCCGTCCACAGGACTATGGGGGGCAGGCACAGGTGCACGGACACCCCACCGCACAATCTCTGACACGCCTTGGGAATCATTTCTCCATAGTCTGGACGTCGGGCCCTGACTTCGGTTTAGGTGGCTGCCTGTCAGCCTGCCGTTTGGGGGACTTGCTTGTTGCTGACAAGTACCAGCCTCCTTATCAAGTCGGGCCCCACTGTGACCCGTCTGAACGAGCTTTCTTACTACTCTCAAGGTCAGTAGGCGGAGGGTTTTCCAAACTTCAGGTCTGGTTCTTCCTGGCTGACAGCTCTGCCTTCACACCTTGGGCTCTGAGTGTCCGAGGGAAACAAGGCACTTGCACTTTGCTTGGAGACCCCCAGCCGGACACCCGGGTCACTGTTCACGAGCGCTTCCTGCAGCCTAGGACACAGTGCAGCCAAGCTCTGTGTTGACAGACGTTCCCGTTTCCATCAGATCTCATCAGACTGGCCTTTACACCTGTCCAAGTTAGTGAACGGAAGCCTTGCTAAGCTGGAGCCGGGAGGGAATTCCCTAGCGGTGCAATGGTTAGGACTGTGCTGTCACTGCCCAGGGCCGGGGGCCAATCCCTGGGCAGGAAACTAAAATCACACAAGTTGCACAGCATGGCCAAAACACTGTTAATTAAAAAAAATGTTGAGTGGGCAGGCCCCAAGGGGGCGCTCCCAGCCAGCCCCACTGGATGTCACCACACAAGGGGACCAACCTGGCCTCCAGCCAGAAGAAGCAGGAGGAAGAGTTTCTCCCTGCCCGGCAACAGCCCAGTCAATGAGAAGCCTCCACGCTCAGGCCCGCTTGCCCCAGTGGACTCCTCACAGCAGCCCCTCTGACCTCTGTCTCCTATAAAAGAGCTTCCTCTCCTCTTCCCTGGGCTTGCCTGTGGTTCACCACAGCTTCTGACCTGAGACGCAGTGCTTTGCTGCTCCTGAATAAACCCACTTTGTTGATAAAAAGTCGGCTGTTGTATTGTTTCAGGTGAGCACATCCATGTTCGTCCCCACGTTCTGCTCAGGCCACGCGGGTATTCTTTAAGAAGGCTGAGGCTTCCTACACAGCTCTCCTCTCTTCCCGGGTCCCCAGTATCGCCCCAACCGTCCATTCACAGCACTGGATGCTTTCTAGCATCCATCTTCAAACTCTTCCAACCACTGAGTTCCAAAGCCACTTCCACATGTACGTCTCGGTAACAACTTTCTGACTTGGTCCCGTCAGACTGCTTTAACAGGAATACCACAGACTGACTGGCTTTTAAGCAATAGGAATTCACTTGTCAGCATCCTAGAGGCTGAAGACCATGGTACTGGTGACCGGCTGACGGAGTTTTCTCCTGGACGGCTGCCCACTGGACCTCACGTGCGGGAGTGCTGGGCTGGCTCTCTGGGGTCAACCAGGCAGGTACTTGTCCCAGTCACAAAGTGACTTTAGGACCTAGTCCCCCCAAGGCCACACCTTCTCCTTCCACGACGTTGAGGTTAGGATTTCAGCATATGAATTTGGGGGAAGACAGACATTCAGACCACAGCTCCAAGGTCAGACCAAGCTCAGCCTGGAGGCTGAGGCCAGAGCCATCTCTGTTGCTGGAATGATGCTAAGAGGACCTGGGAGCACCCAAGAAGCCCACTCCCTCCCTCCTGCACTGCAGGCTCCTCCCTCCTTCACCCCAGGCTCCTCCCTTCTCACAGCTGGGTGCGGGAGGGGTGGGCAGCCCCAGAGCAGAGCAGGGAAGGTGGGGCATAAAACGGACAGAAGCGGATAACCCACACGGTCCTCTGGTGGTCTTCTTCCCTGCACCCCACCCATGCCGCTGACGGGCTGGGAAACCAGAGGGCACTCCCAGCCCCCTCCTTGTTCCTCTGCCCCGTTTCGGGCAGCCTGGAGGCTGGACCACCCTTCCCAGGGGCTGCCCGCGGTTTACCCATGCAGACCCCGCCCGCCTCACGGGGTTGATGCCACCGCACAGACGGAGGCAGCCTGCCCGCTTCATTCTGCTTCTCTCACCCCACCCGCTTGGACCAGCCCCTCAGCAGAGCTGCCCAAGGGCCGTCTCCTAACCCTGTCCTCACGTCTGCGTTCAGTGGCAGAATTCTCTTAGAAAATCTTCCCTCCATCCAGTTGGGCTCAGGTTGGGTTCCTCTGAAACAGTTCACGCCGGAGCCAGCGGAAAGGCTCGTCTCTTCCCTCTGGTGTGCAATGTTAAAGCAAGCGTGCAGGGACACCGGGGCTGGCCCGGGACCAGCCTCCTCACACCACACCTCCCTCCACTCGTCCTGCTTCTGCTACAAACCCAACACTCCTGGTATGTGTGATGCGAGTCCAGTCTTTCTGTGGCAGACGGAGGTGCCCATGTGACCCTAGTTAGCCGGACAGAGACCCTGATGGCCTCTGTGCCCACTTCCTGCCCTGATGGCCTCTGTGCCCACTTCCTGCCCCAGCACCTGCCTCTTCTCCAGCGGGGGTGGGAGTGAGAGGCTCGAGCAGCACCGGCTCCCTTCACAGTGTTCCCAGGTATTTCCACTGAGCTATTTGCCATCACACGGCCCTTCACTCCCTAGTGCTTCAGCATGGGATACGTGTATTTTTTAAGAAAGGAAAATCAAATTGTGCACCCACACTGATATTTCCAATTCTGATTCTTAGACTATAAAATTTCTTACTTAAATTCTTTCATTTCGCCTCTTTTAAGAAAAAAATCTTATCATTATTTGCTTTCTCCTACAGGATACCCAGGACTTCCTGATGGCTCGGTGGTAAAGAATCCACCTGCCAATGCAGGAGACGCAGGAGACCCAGGTTAATGCCTGAGTGGGGAAGATCCCCCACAGAAAGAGATGGCAACCAGCTCCAGTACTTTTGCTTGAAAAATTCTATGGACAGAAGAGCCTGGCAGGCTAGACTCCATGATGTTGCAAAGAGTCAGACAAGACTGGGTGAGTAGTACTAAGGACGAGAGCCTGGGGGTGCAGTGCATGGGGCCACAGAGTCGGACACGACTGAGCGACAAAACCACCGCGGGACACACACGATTAACTCGGGATAGTCATGTTGTCGATAAGACTACTAGTTGAAGTCAGTTTTCTGCTATTGTTTTTACAGCTTTCACACTGAGCATATAATGTTAAAAAAATATTATAGTTGGAATAACTAATTTCTCCGGGTGCTTATGTCACCAACTCAGTATACAAACTCATTTGTTTATTTCTACAACTGACTGTTTCTCTTAAGTTAGCTTTGCTAATGCAAATCACTGACATGACCCTGTGTAAAACGGACTTCCCGAATGGCCAAGGGGCTGGGACTCTGCACTCCCAGGATGGAGGGCCTGGGTTCCGTCCCTGGTCAGGGAACTAGACTTCACATGCTGCAACTGAGAATCTGAATGCTGCAACTAAAGACTCCACATGCCACCAGGAAGATCGAAGCCCGGCCACAGCGAGGACCCAGCGCAGCCAGATTAAGAAATTAAAGAAACCCTGTAAAACCAGGTTCGTTTTGCTTCACGTGGGTGCAGAGCCCCCACCTGGCAGCCCTGCCACGGTCTATCAGCAGACGCCCTGATGCTGTGCCTCTGGGCTGTTTCCAGTCTTTTGCTAATCAAATATTGTCACAATGAATAACTACGTACATGTCATTTTGGGCTTCTGCCAGTGTATCTTTAGGACAGATTTCTCAAAGCGAGATTACCAGTCCGAGGACAAACACACGCGGGACTCGCCCAGGTGTTGCCTTCCCCACGGGCACTGTGCCGTTTTGCCTCCCACAGCAAGTGTGAGGTGTCCTGCCCCCAGCAAGTCTGTGGTCAGATCTGGACGCAGCCAACCTCGTAGGTGAGGACTGGGGTCCCGGGATCCTGGGGCAGTTCGGGTCTGCATTTCAGCTTTGTCTTTCCTTCTTGACTTTTGAGGCTGAGTAAGTTCTTTCGAATTATAAATAATCTTCCTAATTTTCAGCTACAGCCTTTCATGGAGGTGAAATGCACGGTTACAACATGAAGTTCACTGCTCCACGGCGTCCACACGAGTGTGCGGCTGAGCAGCACTTTGCACATTCGCGTGCTCGCAGCCACCGCCTCAGTCTCCTTCCAGGACAGCCTGTCACCCCAGGAAGAAGCCCCATGGCCCCTAGTCGCCCCCCTGCCCACCCCACACACCACCCCCTGCTTCCTGCCTCAGGCTGCGGCGACTTTTGAAAACACTAAATGTTATAAACACCTTTTCCCATCAAGTATATTGATATATATGTTATACACATATACATAAATGTCATAAACACTTTTTCCCATCAAGTATATTGATATATATGTTATAAACATATACATAAATGTCATAAACACTTTTCCTCATCGACTATATTGATATATATGTTATAAACATATACATAAATGTCATAAACACTTTTCCTCATCAAGTATATTGATATATGTTATAAGCATATATATAAACGTCATAAACACTTTTCCCCATCAAGTATATTGTCTTTTCTCGTTCCTGGGTTTTATGATTTATTATTATTTTTCGAACTCTCATGTGTTGTCTCATGGCTCCCTTCATCTCCTCGTTGCAGAGGCTCCCTGCTCTGCTGTGAGCGGGAACTGCCTTGCTGCAGAGCCCGCGCTCAGGAGCTGCCCCACCGCGGCCTGTGGGACCCTCCTGGACAGGGTATCGGACCCCTGTTCCGTGCACCGGCAGGCGGATTCTCACCCGCTGTACCACTAGGGACATCCGCTTGTTCTCGGATTTTAAATCACGTGTAGGAAGGTTTTGCCCACTCCCCAGTTACAAAGAAATTCACACATTGCTCCTAGCACTTGCTTTACTTTTCACACTTGGCTCTTGGACCCATTTGTGACTTGTCTTGTGTGACGCCCGGGTTCGATGTGGTCTTTTTCCGTGCGCTGACTGCTCGTCACATTTGCTGACGACCTCATCTCCTTCACCTCGTCATGGACTCGGTTCTCCAGGCTCCAGGGTCTGTCTCTGCGGGCCCCGTGTCCCCGTGCCTGCGTGTCTGCACGTGGCCGGGGCCTGGTGGTCCGAGGGGAGACCCAGAGGCAGGGAGGTCCAGACCTTCCTCGTTTCTCTTCTTGGAAAGGCTTTCTTGGCTGTTTTTGCCCTCCCCCTCCTCATGTGAACTTTATAATTAGCTTGTTTAGATCCAGAGGGGGAAACATACTCTAGGACTTTCTTAAGAGGAAGATGCTTTCCTCAGTCATGTCCCTGTCTTTTGTGACCACATGAACTGTGTATCCTGCCAGGCTCCCCTGTCCATGGATTCTCCAGGCAAGAATACTGGAGTGGGTTGCCATGCCCTCCTCCAGGGGATCTTCCTGACGCAGGGATCCAACCCACGTCTCCCACATTGCAGGCGGAGTCCTTACCGTCTGAGTGACCAAGCAGTTTCATAACAATTATGTTAAAGTTATAAACTCACTTACTTGTAGAGAAATGGCTTTACGAGACTGTTTTCTTTTAGAACGAGTGGTTTTCTCCATCTGACCAAGTCTAAGGTGTCCTTGAGGAAGCTTCAGAGTTTGCCTCACACGGGGTTCACATTTCTTCTCCATCTTTCCCTCACAAGTCACCTTCTGTGATGCTGGAAAGGGCGCGTTTCCCCCCCCCCACTCATGTCTCCTGCCCAGCATGCCCCCCATGCCCAGTCTCCCCGCGGGGCCCTGAAACCTGCTGCTTTTCTGCCTCTGTGTCTGTGGCACCAGCTCCTGGTGCTGGAAATGCCCCAGGGGGCTGATCCCAGTGACGGGAAGCAGGGCACTGGGGCACCCTTCCTCTCCCCCCCCCCCCACCCCCAGACTTCCCGCCTCGGGCACCCCTGGGATGCCCCTCCCTGCGGATGGAGCAGGCACAGCTGGGAGGTGGTGCTGGCCCCCTGCCCGCTCCCCAGGAAGGAAGCTGAGGAGAGCGGTCCTGGGGGGCCTGGGGCTCGGAGATGGGCCCCGAGGGAGGCGCGGGGCCGGCCGGTGTGCACAGAAGCTGGCATCTGGGCTCTTCCCGCAGGAGGCACAGCCAGGCGGCCAACGTGGCCATCTGGTGCCTTCTGCCTTGTACAGAAAGGGAACCAGGGCAGAGAGGCCACGTCCAGCCGTGTGCCTGCGGCCGGGCCGCCAGGGGCTGCTTCAGCGGCCGCCCCCATCACGGCCGGGGGGCACTGCAGTGGGAGGTCGTGGGGAGGCGTGGGCGGGGGGGTGGGGCTGACCACCACGATGGGCAGGGCCGCATGCACGCGAGTGCCAGTGTGTGCACGTGCGTGTGTGCGTGAGCCCAGCGAGGCACAGGGCGGTGTGAGGCGGCCTCCCTGAGGGGGGCCCCGGGGCAGCTCTGCCCCTGCTGATCCATCACGGCCAGGCCGCCGCCGCCCGTCGCAGGAGGAGGGCGCAGGCAGGCAGATGGGCACCCTCCACGGCCACCGCACTTTATTGGGATCAGACACACACCATCGTCCTCATCCACGGGCTCGCGCGCCCGCGGCTCCCTGCCACACGGGGACCCCGACACACGCGTGGGGCACACATCTGACCCCCAGAAGTGGGTCAGGAGCCACCTCAGTGGCCTCACACTCGGCGTGCAGGGTCAGCCAGCCCCACGGCGCCTCCAGCTTCGGCCAAGCCAGAGGCGCCTCCAGGCTGAACGTCCACGGCCCCTCCCTGAGGACCGAGGCCAGCTCCGGTCCTGACACGGTCCCGACACAGACGTGGCTCCCACTTCCTGCTTCAGGGCCAGGACACAGCGTGGCCTTCTGGCCCAGGAAGAAGGGGGTGGGCAGGGCTTCCAGGGGGAGCTGGGTGCAAGGGTCAGCACTGAAGCCCAGCTCAGGCCCAGGGGAGACCCTCACGCCTCTGTCCAGAGGGCCTGGGTTCTGCAGGAGGGGCTCAGGACAGGGCCTCCACCGTCCACTCGGGGGCGGCTCCGAGGGTCTTCCTGGCTGGGGTGGGGCGGAGGGCCCCCTGGGCCCCTGCCCAAGCCAGCATCTCATCTCTCCGGCAACAGCATGAAGAAGGCAGCCTTCAGGAAGCGACCAAAGCTGCAGAGCGCGGCCACCAGCCAGTGGGAGCGGAGGCCCGGGTCGGTGCTGACCACGCACTTGAGCACGTCCGTCTGAGGGGAGAGGGCACAGTCAGAGCGCGGAGCGGGGGACGCAGGCCCGCCCCACCCGAGGCGGCCGTGCCGCTTGAGGGGGTGCCTGCGGTCCAGCTGGACGAAGGCCCGAGGTCGGACGTGAAGAGGCAGGATGCTCCCGAGCAGGACACTCCCCCTGTCCCCCTGCAGACGCCGTGGGGGCTGACCCCAGAACAGGAGCCCAGCGGGCAGCCGCTCCTGACTTCCCTGTTTCTCTCTAGTCCTGCTAAGGAGAGCAGCCCTGGAGCCTGACCTCTGGCTGCCCCGTCAGTCAGTGTCCTGGCTGCCCCGGCGCCCAGCCCCGCTGGGCCCGAGGACAGGATGGGCAGGGGACAGAGCTGCCCGTGTCCTGCCTGCCGTGAGTCAGGCAGTCAGACGCTCCCTGCCCCTGCCTCCCCCGCCTCCACCGTGGCTCCCCGCGGCCGGTGGGCTGCACACAGCTCTGCCACCACCCACTCTACAAAGAAGGCACCGCTCCCAGCAGCCCTGGGCCGGGCCAGCACTGGGCAGGTGATGGGGGATCTAGAGACAGAGTGCGGACGTGGCTCTGACCCCGCCATGGGCAGGCAGCAGGCTCAGCTCTGGGGGGTGGGCAGGCCCTGGGAGTGCCAGGGACAGGTCAGCCTTGGGGCAGGGCTGCAGCTCCAGCCGCGACCCCCTCCCCTCCAGCCCATCACTCCCGCCGTGGGTGCCCAGGCGCTCAACCAGCCCCTGCCCGGCCCCTCGCGCGCCCTCACCCATCCGCCACGCCTCCGCAGCCAGGGTGCCAGCGTCTTCCGCACAAACTCCCCGAGACAGTCGACGAGGGCGTGCACCAGGGCGGGCTGGGCCTGCCGCACACAGTCCACGGCCAGCCCCGCGGCCACCGAATACAGGGACACGACTTTGCCCCACGTGATGCCTGCAGGGACAGAGAGGGATGCGGGTCACCAAAGGCCACCAAGAGCCCGCTTAAGGCCAGGCTGCAGGGTCACGTGAAAGGGCTGAGCCTCCCAGAGCCACGCGCCCGCCACCCCGAAAGTGACTGCAGTCAGCACCCAGGGCTAGCCTTGACCACCAGCTCCCAGTCAGACAGGGAGCTCGACCACCTGGTTGCCGTGCAAGTCCCAGCCACCACTGCTCAGGCCAGCTCTGCCAGCCCCATGGGCCATTCTTGGATGTCCTAAGCTCCTGCTGCACACCTGGGCCAGAGCCTGGGAGGACCCAGCCCACCTCTGCTGGAGAAAGTGACGGCGCAGAAAAGCAGTTCGGCAACGAGGGACCTGAGCGGGTCACGGGGGCTCGGGGAACTCGACACTGGGAGCACTGAACAGCAAGCAGCTCCATGCTACACCTGCTCCAGCCTGGCTGCCCCTGAACAGAGCAGGGCGCTCTCTGCAGAAGCAAGCTGAGGCCCAGGAGGAAGGACCGTCCCCAGGCACCAAGTTGCTGAGGGCAGATGGAGCCTCCTTGGGAGGACAGATGCGTGACAACCTGGGGACGTACACCTGTCGGTCATAAAAAGCTCCTTAACACATAAGAGATTCTGTACATCGATGAAAAAAAAGAACAGATCCCCTGGAGACGGGAATGGCTACCCACTCCAGTATTCTTGTCTGAGAAATCCAAACAGAGGAGGCTGGCAGTCTACAGTCCATGGGGTCCCAAAGAGTCAGACACGACTGAGCAACTAACATTTTCACTTCCAACACTTTCTAAAGAAACAGGAGCACAAATTATGAACAGCTAATTCACAAAATAAAAAATACTTATAATACACTAAACGTAGTCAATAAAGCAGAAGTGGATGCTTTTCTGGAACTCTCTCTTGCTTTCTCAATGATCCAATAGATGTTGCCAATTTGATCTCTGGTTCCTCTGCCTTTTCTAAAACCAGCTTGAACATCTGGAAGTTCACAGTTCACGTATTGCTAAAGCCTGGCTTGGAGAATTTTGAGCATTACTTTGCTAGTGTGTGAGATGAGTGCAATTATTTGGTAGTTTGAACATTCTTTGGCATTGCCTTTCTTTGGGATTGGAATGAAAACTGACCTTTTCCAGTCCTGTGGCCACTGAGAAATCTGTATGCAGGTCAAGAAGCAACAGTTAGAACTGTACATGGAACAATAGACTGGTTCCAAATTGGGAAAGGAGTATGTCAAGGCTGTGTATTACCAGCCTGCTTACTTAACTTATATGCAGAGTACATCATGTGAAATGCCAGGCTGGATGAAGAACAAGCTGGAATGAAGATTGCCAGGAGAAATATCAATAACCCCAGATATGGAGATGACACCCCCCTTATGGCAGAAAGCAAAGAACTGAAGAGCCTCTTGATGAAAGTGAAAGAGGAGAGTGAAAAAGTTGGCTTAAAACTCAGCATTCAGAAAACTAAGGTCACGGCATCTGGTCCCATCACTTCGTGGCAAATAGATGCGGAAACAATGGAAACAGTGAGAAACTTTATTTTCTTGGGCTCCGAAATCACTGAAGATGGTAACTGCAGCCATGAAATTAAAAGACACTTGCTCCTTGGAAGAAAAGCTATGACCAACCTAGACAGCATATTAAAAACCAGAGATGTTACTTTGCCAACAAAGGTCCATCTGGTCAAAGTTATGGTTTTTCCAGTGGTCATGTATGGATGTGAGAGTTGGACTATAAAAAAAGCTGAGCGCCAAAGAACTGATGCTTTTGAACTGTGGTGTTGGAGAAGACTCTTGAGAATCCCTTGGACTGCAAGGAGAGCCAAGGAGTCCATCCTAAAGGAGATCAGTCCTGAAAATTCATTGGAAGGACTGATGCTAAAGCCGAAGGCTCCAATAGTTTGGCTACCTGATGCAAAGAGCTGAATGATTGGAAAAGACCCTGATGTTGGGAAAGACTGAAGGCAGAAGGGGACAAGAGAGGATGAGATGGTTGGAAGGCCATCACCGGCTTAATGGACATGAGTTTGAGCAAGCTCTGGGAGTTGGTGATGGACAAGGAGGCCTGGCGTGCTGCAGTCCATGGGGTTGCAAAGAGTTGGACATGACTGAGTGACTGAACTGAACTGAATACACCAGACATGTGAGAAATGCTTACCCTCACTGATAGTCAAAGAAGCGTAAATTAAAACGCGATGTAAAGGATAGTGTATCAGGTTGAAAATTCAATGTGGCAATGTTCGGATCCAGGTAACCCTGCAGCCTGGTACTTGTGACGGGAAAGACGTAAGAGGGCACTGGCATCACCTGTGAGAGGACAGCCCCTGGGGGCCGGGGCCTGGCCCTGGTCTGGCAGGAACAGCACAGGTGGGGAAAGCAGGCCCCGGACCCGTGTTCCCAGGGACGGTAGGTCACAGGAGCACAAGTCAATGCAAAGGAACGCTTGAGCAGTCACCAAAAGGCGGAAATGACAAGACAGCAAGAGACAGTGAGTGGAAGAGCAAGAGGTGGGCCACCTGCACAACAGAAGGTCATCTGGCCTCCAGAGGCAGAAGCTCTGACGGGGCTGGGACCACGCCTGCCGAAACAACACGTCCGTGAAGGACGCAGACTCAAATGTCAGTCCATTCCCAGGCAGGGCCGTAGAGACGGGAGGCAGAGCGGTGGGCCCCGGGGCCGGCACTGTTAGCTTAGCGGGCCTGCGCGGTGGCTGTGCAACACTGTGGCTGGACCAATGCCGCCAAATCTCACACTCTGGACGCTTAACCGGGGCTTCCCTCGGGGTTCAGTGACCGAGACGCCGAGCTCCCAGTGCAGGGCCCAGGGGTGATCCCTGGTCGAGGAGCTCGACCACACACACCCCGTGGTGAGGTCAAACAACGAATAAAACGGCTATCAGATATCACATGAACTTCCCCTCAATTAAACGAACATGTAAAAACCCCATGAAGCAGGCCGTGCCGCGCCCCAGGCCTGCCTGTTGCTGTGACTCTCACCCCCTGCAAAGTAGATCCACATCTGAAGCCCCCCAGGCCGGCCCCTGGCCCCCAGGGCCCCCTTCCTGCCACTGGCCTTGGGCCCATGACCCCAGCCTCAGCACTGCCTGCGGGGCTCCCCACCCTCAGGGCTCTTCTCACGGGCCCCCGTCCAACGGGCACCCAGGCTGCAGGGGTGCCACGTCCTGGGGACAGCGCCATCAGCCCATGTTCCCCGTTCACCAGCTGCTCACGGCACACCAGCCCTGGTGGGACCCTCAGACTCGGCACCCCAGGTGGACATGTGGGCTCCATGCGACCGCCACATTTTACCTGGAGAGAAAAGCTCTGGTCTGGGAGCAGCCAGCAGGCTGGTCTCCCGCGTGGGTCTTGGCTATGTCCTATTTTCTCTGAGCTCTTAGTGTTATTTTTTACGGAGACACTGTCTCACTACCGGGCTTGTGGTGGTAAAGAACCCACCTGCCATGTGGGAGACCCAGGTTTGATCCCTGGGTCGGGAAGATCCCCTGGAGGCGGGCATGGCAACCCACTCCAGTATTCTTGCCTGAAGAACCCCATGGACAGAAGAGCCTGGCGGGCTGCAGTCCATCGAGTCGCAAAGAGTCGGACACAACCAAGCAACTAAGCAGACAGCAGTCTCACTACCATTAACTCATCCTTTTGAAGTGTCAGATCCAAAAACTTTAAAAATACCCAGATGGGATTTCCCTGGTGCTCCAATGGTCAAGACTGCACTTCCAGTGCAAAAATAATTTAAAAAAAAAATAAAATGTGAGATCCAGTGCTCTTAGCATGTTGACAATGTTCCACAACCACCAGCACCACTGAATTCCGGGCATTTTACTCCAAATCCCTGTCCCCATGAGCATGGTGTCCCTGTCACCCCAGCTCCTGGCCATCTCTCCTCTACTCGTCTCTTCGGATGACCTGTTCTGGACATTTCACATGAATCAAATGACACAGTAGGTCCCATTTCATGTCTGACTCCAGTCATGGAGCAAAACGTTTTCCAGGCTCCTCGAGTCGTCCTGTGCATCACACCACGTTCCTTGTTACCGCCGAGCCAGGCTCCACCGCGTGGATAGACCGCCCATCAGGAGACGAACCTGGGCTGAGGGTCCGTCCGCTGCTTGGCTGTGAGGCTCTGAAGGCCCAAGGACAAGCCCCATGTGGACACATGGCTTCCCTTCTCACGGCGAACCCCAGGGCGTGGAAGTGCAGGGTCAGGTGGGGACGCCGTCAGAGTCAACCCACTGAAGAAGCTGACAGGCGGTCCACCGTGGCGGCCGGCGCCTGGAGGCCTCCTGTGTGCTGGGTTCCGAAGGCCTGCCTCCACCCCCCAGGTGGAGCAAGGTGGAGTCTGGTGGCTGGATGTGCATTTCTCTGGTGACTGACGGAGGTCAGCGACTTCTCACGGACATCTCAGAAGAGACAACAATTCAGATCTTTTGTTCATGTTTCAGTGAGGCTGCCTTTTTAGCACAGATTTCTGAGAGTTCTTTATCTCATGTATGTTTTGATCTTTCCATGGTAAAATACTTTCTTCTTCTAATGAGAAGTAAAAAAATGAAAATACTTGCCAACTTCATGTTCTCCCACCGAAGGGAACCGAGAAGACCCTTCAGCCAAGAAGCAGTGGGAGCGTCATCCCCACGCAGCGTGTGGGGGGCTCGGCTGCCGGCTGCGTGGAGGGTGCGGCCACGTGGCGGGGCACCCCAAGCCCTACCCTGCAGTCCTCGAGCTGCCCACCTCACCGGCCACAGAGGAGAGGGGCTGGCCCAGGAGGGTGAAGGGGACGCGGGGCCAGCCCGGGGGTCAGCGGGGCTGGCCCCGCTGCAGGGGAGAGGCTGCACGGGTTCTGGGATCCAGAGAGGTCGAGAAACTGCCCACAGCGCACACAGCGATGAGGGGGTCGGCGGACGTGGGGGCTGCCGCAAGGAGGGGGCGGAGCCGGCTGGGGGCGGAGCCCGGCCCGGGGCGGGGGGCGCGCGGCGGAGGGTGGCAGGGCAGCTTGAGCCCGCGGGGCACAGCCCCTGCCGTTTCAGACTTAGCTCCACAAGCCACCGTGCCCGTGCGCCCTGCGCTCCGTCCCCAGGGCACATCTCCCTCCTGGAACCCACAGCCCTTCTGGGCTCGTCTCTGGTCGCCCGACCTGAACGGGCTGGGCAGGCAGGGCTGGACGCTGCGGCCTGCCCCCCAACCCTCCCGCCACTGCCCTGGGCCCCAGCCCCCTCCCGCCCGGCCGCATTCCCAGAGATGACCCTTCCTTTTAAAGCCAGCTCTCGGCTCATAAACCAGCTGCCCGCCGACAGCTCAGAGACAGACACAGGCGGCCACCCACACTATGGCGTCAGGCCGGGCTGGCCTGGTGAGGGCGCCCAGCGCAGCAGGCAGCCCCGGGTGCCCGCAGCTCCCCTTCCTGCCTGGCCCCTCCCGCTGCCTTCTCCACCAGGCCAGCCTGGATGCCCCTGAGCAAGCCCCATCCGGGTGAAGGCTGTCAGGCCCTCCAGGGCACCCCGGTCTCTCCCCACACCTCGGGGTCCTGCCGGTGGTGAGCGCTGCAGGGAGACCCGCGCTGACCCTGTGGAGGTTGGCCCACAGCTGGTGGTCCCGTGTCCCCCACCTTCAATGCCGGCCTGCCCTCCACGGGTCAGGAGGCCTCCTCAGAGGGGGACACGGGAAGGCAACACGCCGAGGGTGGGGACATGACAGGGCCTCTGACGGGCCTGCAGCCCCTCCATCTGGCCCCCCGTCTTCAGTGGGTGAGCGGAGGGTCCCCCTCAGGGCGGGACTGTGTTCCAGGCGCCTCTGCCCCGAAGCCCTTCAGTGCTAAGCACGCCTCGGCTGAGCAGAGGCAGGGTGAGCGCTGGGTCACACCACCGGTCAGCCAAGGGCTCGAGGCCTCCCAGCTGCCTGGGGCCCTCCTCTGCGGGAGGTTGTGCCCCCAAAGCCCCAGGGGGAAGGGGACCCTCCCCACTCTCAATGCTGCCTGGCCACTCACACTCGTCCTCCAGCCGGGATGCAGCCCCGAGCACTCAGCTGTGGACCCGCATGGACCCCTCCCCGAGGCTGGGACCACCACTGGCCAGGAGCTGGGGGGCAGGCAGGGTCGGCCACAGAGAAGGTACTCCCCTGGGCGGGGCTCTGCTCCTGGACGCCAGGCAACGCCTGGCCAGTACCAGGACCCGGGACCGAGGCACGTGCACCGAGCAGGGCATCGGGTCACAGGTGGGCCACACGGAGCCCACGGGCTTCCCGGGAGGGGATGTGGGGATGGAAGGGGCCTGGGGATGAGCCCGGGGGTCTCCCGTGAGCCTGGAGGCAGGTGTGCGGACAGGAGCAGGAGCTGCCCTCAGGTGAGGGCATGGGAAGGAGGTGACAGGGACAGATGTCGCCCGCCACCGGGGCCCAGAGGGAAGCTCTGGGAAACTCACGGGGGCTGTGGGCGAGCCAGCTGACCCAGATGAGGCACCCCTCTCCAGAAAGCCTTTTGGCCAGGCACCGCCACTCCAGAGCGCCCCTCCCACGGCGGTGGCCGACTGGCAAGGCACCTCTGCCCAGAAGACTCTGGTGCAGCTACCCCACGACTTTTCAGGTTCCAGGAGCCTGGCAGCGCCCACTCTGGCTGCTAGGGAGTAGGCACCACGCTGCGAGAAGCCCAGGCCCCATGTCAGCCAACAGCAGTGCCAGCTGGAGGCCTGATAGATGCCGCCAGCCAGGACTTCCGGCCAGGGTAGCCCCAGAACCCCACAAGGGGCCCAAGCCAGCAGCCCCATGGCCCATCGCCCTCAGACCCAGCGAGGTTCCCTGACAAGCCCACCTGTGCTGCAGCCCCAGTCCCAACGACCCCCAGGTCCCAGGCCCCCAGCACCATGGGTCTGCGGCCTGGACACGAAGCCTCACCTGCAGAGAAGATCTGGGTCGCCACAGCCAGGAAGGCGTCGGTCACCACGGTCTCCGACTGCAGCGAGAGGTTCAGCTGGCGGGCCACGTTGCGGTAGACGCTGGGCCGGATCAGCTCCAGCTCGTCCGCTGTGTGGGCACAGGGGCAGGTCAGAGCGGTCCCATGGGCCGGGGGGCCAGCCCACGGCCGCAGCGGGGGCCCTGACCCCAGCCCGATCCCTGACCCCCAACCTGTGCCATGTCCACCCACTTGATACCTCCCCCAGGGTCCCCAGACACCCTGACAAGGCCAGGGAGGTGCTGTGGGCGCCCCAGACCTGGCTGTGGCCTGCCCTCTGACAAGTCAGCCACGCCCACGCCCCAGGGCAGAGCCGGCTGGGCCGGTGGGGCGGGAATCCCGGGCATGCCTGCTGGGTGACTCACGGCACACAGCGAGCTGCTGCGCTGCCCGGGCAGGCAGCCAACCCCAACGCGGGCAAGGCGGGGTCCAGCGACCCCACACAGGTGGGCAGCTCATGGCTGCCTCAGCGGGGGCGGGGCGGGGGCAGCCTCACCAGGCCCAGAGTCATTCAGGAAACCAGAGACCGAGCCACTGCCCGGAGGCGGCAGGCCTGGGCTCCTGGTGCCCGGCGGGGATGCCCGGCGGTGAAGGAACGCCCTCGCCGGGCCCCATCTGCGCCGGGTCTGCAGGGACGCGCCGGAACCCCTCATGGCCCACGCACTGAGTGTCCCCCAGCCCAGCCGCTTCTCCAGCCAAAGCAAACAGGGAAATGCTTCCCACTGGAGGTCCGGGTGATAAGGGCGCCGCGTCGGCCCTGGGGCCAGCTGCACTCCGTCCAATTCAGGAAGATCTGAAGCCAGAGCAGGACTGAGACAGGCTGGTGGAGCCACGGGCGGTGGCATGGAAACGCCCAGGGCAGGCCTGGCCGGCCATTCCCACGCACAGGCCCGGGGGGTGACTGGCCCCCAGAGAACAGCTTCGGGGGCATGCCCCCGCCTCTTCCTCTTTGCTGCTGTACCCGGAGCTGGGTGTCTGTGCCGGGGAGGGGCTGGGGGTGCTGGGGGCAGGGGACAGCTCCAGGCCGTGGCAAGGGGCGGGGGGCTCACATGGAGCAGCTCAGAAGGGCCGCAGAAGGGGGTGAGAACGCTGGGGGTCCAAGCTACCTCCCTCCAGGGCCCCCTCGGCCGTCTGGCAGACGCTGAGCCCAGGGACTGTCCGTGAAAGCAGCTGGGGTGGGGGGGCCTGAGGCCTGGCCCCAGGGAGGGCCAGCGTGGCCCACTTGGCTGGACTCTGCTCCCCCAGGCCAGGCCGGAAGCATCCCAGGCTCCCTGGATCCAAGGTCACAGTTTGGAAGGGACAATGATTAGCGGAGCCTGCAGCGGGGCTTTCCAGACAAGTTCAAACAACAGGGACCCTGGCCCCGAGGCCCTGCTCCAGGCAAGGCCGTGGAGCTGGGAGCGAGCAGGCCCGCAGGGCAGGTCAGGACAGAGGAAGGACTTCCACCCGGCCACTCCAGGGGCCTCTCGGCAGCCCAAGATACCGAATTCTCCAGGGCCCTCTGGAACGTTCAGCCCAGGCTTGTCCCTACAGCCCAGCTGGAAGAAACAGTTTGGGCCCTGGCTTCAGCGGGGCACAGGCACTCTGGACCTTTGGCTGAAACCTCAAACCCCACATGCTCCCCTCCCCCAAGACCCAGGCAGGACACCACCCTCCTGCAGCCCTCAGCAATGCCCCCACACCAAGACTCCTGGGCAGACCAGGTCTACACAGCCCTGCCCCCAGGGTCCACAGAACACAAGGGCCAGCAGACACGAGTGTCAGCCTGAGAATAGGCAGGCATCCCCTTCCATGGGGTGCTCCCTCCAACCCAGGGTCCTGGGCCAGTCTCTCAACCCACTCTGGAGAGCCACCCAGTCAGGGTCAGGGTGCCATCTGTGCCCCCACACCCCCCTGGGTGCACACTCCCCGCGTGGAACGTCACACCAGGCGGTGTAGAACTGGGCAACCTCAGTCTCCATGGCGAGATGGCTGACGGAGTCAGCTGAGAGGGTCCCTCCCTCTCTGCGGTCCTTGGAGAAGACGGAAAGAGTTAAGCCGGATAACCCCAGAATCAAGTACTGCTCTCCATGTCTACACAGCAGCCATGCAGTCGGGGTTTGCGGCTGCCCAGCCTCACACGGTTTCTGCTCTCCTGGGCACTAATTTCCACAGGAGCCGGAGGAGGCTTCCAAACCCGGAGAAAAGAGCAGCCCACGCAGGACTGCAGCCAGTAACTGTGAGGACCTATTTTCCAAAACAAACATCAGGACACGTGGTCCGACAAAGGATTTTTGTGCCCAGCTGAGTACAAGGGTCACTCTGGAAATTTAGCCACAAAAATATCATTCCTCCTGGAGTTTTCTATTCTTTATGACCAGGATGTGTGCAATCTGGGCTCAGCAGGCAGACTGGGGAGGTCTAGGCGGGTGCACGGGCCAGCTGAAAGGTGAGCTAGGAGAGGGGGGTGCTGGAAGAAACCCCCGCCCGCCTTGTGCGATAGATCCCTCAGGGCACCGGGGCACCCTCAGACCAGCCCCCTCCCTGCCCCGGAGGAGAGACAGAGGCCCGGCCACCCGCTGGGCGGCCAGTGCAAGGACAGCTGTACCCGAGGCGCTGCGCCTCCGCCGGACTAGCTGGAAGGGGCAGCCTAGGGACCCCGCCGGCCGGCCGGCTGAGGCCGCACTCACCCAGGCGCAGCAGCACGGCGCACACCTCCGCCAGGCGGCCGCCGGGGACCGGCGCGGCGCGCTCGGGCGCGCTCCAGGAAAGGCCAGCGCGCAGCAGCCGCGCGTGCACGAACTCACGGCCGAGCGCCTTGGCCTGGGCCACCAGCTCCTTGTCGGTGGGCGAGCGGTCAAAGGCGTCCATGATCTCGGCGGCGAAAACCGAGGAGCGCCGCAGCACCTCCATGGCGGGGACGCGGGCGGGGGGCGCCGCACCTGCGGGCAGACGGCGCTCAGACGGGCCCGCCCTGTCGCGCCGGCCGGGCTGCGAAGGGGAAGGCCGGCCGCGCGGAGGGCGGGCAGCGGGGCGCGGGGAAGGGGCGCGGCGCGCGCCGGGGCTCGTGGCCGAGCGCCGGGCCGGGGCGCACCGGGAGGCCGGGCGGGGCTGGGCTCCGGGGCAGGGTTCCGGCCGGCTGCGGGTGAGCGCTGCGGTTGGTGCTCCAGATCTTTAAAAGCGCGGAGTCACATTCTTTCAGATGCCAAGCTCAACCACAAGGATCCTCGCGGCCGCCGAGGATAGGAGGGACAGCGGCGAAATGGCGATTTGCTCCGGGGCCGCCGCACCCGCGCGCGAAGACTAGTGCGCGGGCGACGGAGGCGTGGGCACGGCCCGACCTGAGCCTTGCCGGCGGCCGGCGGGACCCCGGCCCGGCCCCCGCGTCCTGGGCCGCCCGCCTCCGCGCCTCGCGATCCTCGGTGCCTGTCCCCGGCCTCGCCGTCCCCATGGCTCCGCCCGCCTGCTCACCTCTCCCGCCGCATGTCTCGGGCGCGGGGGCCGGGGACGACTGCTGGCTTCAGGACCTGCGGGCCGCCGCCCCCGCCGCTCGGGATCCTTCCATTCAAACCCGCGAGGCCGCGCGCCCCGCCCCGGTGCCCGCCCAGTCTACGCCGAGCCGGCTGGAGCGCGGAGTGCGCGGGGCCTCGGGCCCTCCCGGGGCTCCGGCGGCGTCGTCGGGGAGCTCGGGCAGCGATGCGCGACTCTCCGCCGGCGAGAGGCGAGGCTTGGGGCTTTGCCTTCTAAGGGAAAGGCAACCCCGGGGCGGAGCCGAGGCCAGAGCTTCCCCGCCGCCTCCTCGCTTAAGGAGGACCGAGCTAGTTCCTGGGGGCGGGAGCTGTCCCCGCCTGGCCCGGTGAACAGGACCTACTGCGGGCCCCAGCCGCGTGGGCTCACACCCGGCTTCGTTAGCTTATTGATTCCTAGAGGTTCTTTATATATTCTGGGTGCTGTGTCCCTGGTCTTACACATGGCTGGACATTGTATCGATAGATGGATATTTGTGTGTGCTTTGTATTGAAGTTATTGCCATTATCTTCTGCCATCTTTGCTGTTGTGTGTGTTGAACAGTTTTCTCCCTGACGTCCAATGTATCACTTTTCTCACCTTCAGTGATTTTTCATTAGGACATTCTCCCCTGTTTTAGAAGCTTAATTGTTTTAGCATTCACATTTATTTCTGTGATGGATTGCAGGTTAATTCTTGTGAATATTATGGTAGGGGTCAGAGCTCATCTTTTCCATATGGATGTCCAGTGGACCATCATTGTTTGTTGCAAAGACCATCCTCTTCCCACTGAACTGGAGAACAGTCCCATTATAAACCAAGTGACTGTATATGTGAGGGTCTGTTCTGGGTGCTTTTCTGTCCCACTGTTCCATTTCTCTCTTTTTGGCATGTGGGTTCTTAGTTCCCAGGTCAGGGATCGAACCCACGCTGTGAAAGAGTGGTTCTAACCAGTGGACAGCCAGGGACATCCCTGTTTCTCTATCTTAAGTTAGCATCCCACAGTTCAAACAACAGGATGCACCCACTTGCCTGAATTCACGTGTATACAACACTGCACCCAGTAACTGTGAACGCATGTTCTTTCCATGTGTGCATAGGATGTTAAACAAAATAGATCATGTCCTGGGCCATGAAGTCGCAACAAATTTCAAAGGACTGAAATTATACAAGTGTGTCCTCTCTGAAATAAATTAAAACTCAAAAACAGGAAAACTACCAGAACGCCTCCAAGGACTTGGAATTGAATGTCACACTTCTAAATCATCAATAAGCCAAATAGTAAATCACAGGAGAAGTTGTAGAATAATTTGAAATGGACAGTAGTGAAAATATGGCACATTAAATACTGTGAAAGGCAGATAAAGCAGTCCTTTGAGGAAAATTTATAGCTTTAGAGAAAAGCTTGAAAATTAATGCTCTAAGCTGCAACTCAAGAAGCTAGAAAAAGAACAACAAATTAAACCCAAAAGTGAGAGGAAATAAAAATAAAAGCAGAAATTGGTAAGGAAAAAAGCAAAACTCAGGGAAAATCAACCA
Organism: Dama dama; assembly: GCF_033118175.1. NCBI lineage: Eukaryota > Metazoa > Chordata > Mammalia > Artiodactyla > Cervidae > Dama > Dama dama. The sequence goes on along the minus strand of NC_083700.1, from coordinate 116,710,336 downwards.
AGCCAAAAGTTGGTGCTTTGAAAAGAATGCAATGGATAAACCCCTGGAAATAATGGATTAAAAAAAAGGAAACACAAATTCCAATGTCAGGAATGAAAAAGAGGACATAACCACAGATATAACAAACATTAAAAAGGTAAGAGACTTCCCCGCTGGTTAAACTCTGTGCTCCCAAAGCGAGGTGCCTCAGTTCAATCACTGGTCAAGAAATTAGATCCCACATGCTGCAACTAAGAGTTCCGATGCCGCAACCAAGACCCGGCACAGCCAAATCATTTTTCAAAGGTAATGAGAGGATAGTGTGAGCAACTTTATGAAATTCATTTGAAATGTAAATAATTTACCAAAACTGACACTAGAAGCAATAGAAAATTCTGGATAGTCCTATAACAATTAAATAAATTTAATTCAAAATTTAAAACTTCGCACAAAGAAACTTCTAGGCTCAAATGGTTTCATTGAGGAATTTCTCTAAACAGTTGAAATACCACTGACCTTGCACAAACCTGTATAAAGAACAGAAAATGAGGGAACCTTTCCCATCTCATTTTGTGAGGCCACTTATAGCATTGATACTGACACCGCTAGGAAGGTATTGAACTTCTGTCTGCCTTGGCTTCCCCGTCTGTAGAGTAGAGAAAATAATAATACCTACATTTTGTGGACAGAATCAGTCAATCCATGTATGAAAGAACTTGTCATATAGTAATGGCTCAGGAAACCGGCCCTGAATACTCATTGGAGGGACTGGTGCTGAGACTGTAGCTCCAATCCTTTGGCCACCCGATGAGAAGAGCTGACTCATTGGTAAAGACCCTGATGCTGGGAAAGACTGAAGGCAGGAGGAGAAGGGGATGACAGAGGATGAGATGGCTGGATGGCATCACCGACTCGATGGACATGAGTTTGAGCAAGCTCCAGGAGATAGTGGAAGACAGGGAGGCCTGGTGTGCTACGGTCCATGGGGTCAGAGTCAGACGCAACTGAGTGACTGACAGTAGCGGCTCAGTAATTGTGAGCTGTTTTTTCAGAAAAACTCTAAAATGTGAGTGTGCATTTTAACACACTCTTTAATACAGAGCCTGGAGCAGGACAGAGTCTGCCTTTGGCATTTCTGAAGAGCCCTAAGATTTGGGTGGAGGAGGAAATGGCAACCCACTCCAGTATTCCTGCCTGGAAAATTCCATGGACAGAGGAACCTGGTGGGCCGCAGTCCATGGGGTTGCAAAGAATCGGAGACGACTCAGTGACTTGGGATGACCTGTATTTTATAGATGAAAATACGGAAGCTCAGAGGGGGAAGGGGACCTGCCGAGGTAGCAGCTCGGGACTGAGCATGGCCGGACCGTGACCCCCCCCAGGCCGGTGGACTGGACCTTTGGCCGGGAGGAGCCAGGGCTTCCCTCAGCATGTGGCCTCGGGCAGCTTCCTACCCTACGCGCAGCCCGTTTCCTCCTGCCCAGAAGTGGGATCCTGAGGAGGGACGCGGGCCCTGACCCTGCAGCCGTGGGCACGCCTGTGCAGCACGGCCCCTTCAGGACACGAGGCGCGTGCCCGGGGATGGAGGAGCCCGACCCTGAGCTTGTTCACACATCCTTGAACCCTGAGACGCTTAAAGAATCACGAAAGCGGGAGGCGTCAACCCCCCTGGGCCCTGACAAGGTCACCCCCACCCTGCTGCCCTGGCAGATCCAGCCCCAACCCCGGGAGGCCGCTGAGAGCCTTGCAGGGGACGCCAGGGATGTGGGGTCAGAGTGGGCTGGCTCTCAGGGGTCTCCTCTCGGGCCTCTGCGGCCCCCACCCACCCCAGGAACTAAAAGGTGGGAGCTGCAGCCTGACTCCCATGCAGCTCCTGGGGTGGCGGGGTCCCGCCGGTGACACTGGGGGGCCAGAACCCCCACTGTCCCCTCTGCAGAGCTATGTGGGCGTGGGGCGGGCTCTGCTCCTGAGGACGCTGCCTGGTGGGCGTCAGTCCCACTCTCCCAGGGGTCTGACGGTCCGGTAGTGATGCGGCTGCCCCTTGGGGCCAGGGCACAGGCAGCCCCTCCAGGCTTTGGGCTCGGGGGCGGGGGTGCCTGGGGGCCTCAGCACCACTGGCTCAGAACCGTCCAGGGCCAGCCCCTCCCCGTCGGTTTTCCGCCCAAAGCTCGTTCTTCACAGGGAATTAGAGCCCAGGCCAGAGGGTTTTGTATAAACTTGGATGAGAGTGAGATAAACAACCTGGGAGCCCGCAGCATACGGGGCAGAACGGCCAAGGGAGCGGTCCACGTGCCCGGCTTTCACCGCCACCCGCCATGTGCGGGGCGGCTGGCGGAGTGGGCTCCAGGGCGGCGTGGCCTCCTGCCCCGGGCCCCCTGGACCAGCCACGCCATGCCTGCCCCCTTTGGCACCACCCTGGGGTAGTTGTTACAAGCGGTAAGGTGAAGTCCTGTTGTCTGCAGTGTGGATGGGCGTGTGGCGGGCACCCTGTTCTCTGATGCGCTTGCAGGCCCCCAGCAGCCGGTGGGGCCGAGCACCTTCCCCTCCATCCATCTGAGCCTCAGGACTCCTCCCTGTAGGGGGTTTCTCGGTTTCTCCAGCCTGACCTCTTTCTCTTACTGGCTGGGCCCTGTTCTTTATTTTCTGGGTGTTAATCTCTTGCCTGCAAATGTCCCCCACCCCCACCCCGCCTCCAGGGCTCCTAAGCCAGCCACCAAGCTTTGTTCCTGGCCTTCTGCTGTGCTTTTTAAAAATCCATTTTTGTGACTGTTAAAAAGACGCTTGTTTCTTTTTCCTCCCCAAATCAGGCTGGCAGTTGGTCTTGCGTTTCCTGCTGGAGACACCGGTGCTTTTCCAGGACTTAACGCCCCAAGCTGAAGCCCGTCTGTGGGTCCCAGACCTACCCCGGCTCCAGGCCCTCACCCTTCCTATTACTTTATTGTGTGAATTTATACCTGGCACAGAAATTTCAACTCACAGGCATTTTTGTGTGCATTTGTTGTGCATTTTAACCAAAATGATGCATGTCCATAATTGAAAGACTCCAGCGGTTTGGGGGGTGGTTTCCATGAACAGCAAGTGTCTGCAGACCAACCTCCCAGGTGAGCAGTTTGCCAGTCACGGCTCATCCAGGCATCTCCTCTGAGTGACTCTGCTTTCACAGCATCATTCTTCAGCGGGGCGCCTACGGCGCGGGGTGCGGGGTGGGTAAGGAACTAGCTCCCCCAGCCACACTCCTACTTCCTGGCCCCTACCTTTCTTTTTTAAGAATCTTTTATTGAGGGAGTTCCCTGGTGGTGCAGTGGCTAAGACTCCATGCTCCCAGTGCAGGGGCTCTGGGTTCAGTCCCTGGGAGCTAGATTCCACATGCCACAGCTAAGACCCAGTGCAGTCAAATACATAAATTAAATATTTTTTTAAAATGTATCGGCGTATAGTTGATACCCAATGTTCTCTTCCACACTGTCTCCCATCACGGTTCAGCCCAGCACACTGCACTGCTCCCTGGGCTTTGTGGTAGGACCGTGTTTCTCCGCTCGGCATACGATCGTTTGACCTGCTGATCCCAAACTCCCACTCCACCCTCCCCCACCCTCTTGGCAACAGCAGTTTGTTCTCTGACTGCTTCATAGGGGAGATCCTTTCTGTCATATTTTGGATTCCACATATAAGTGATAGCGTAAGGTATTTGTCTTTTTTTGCCTTACTTCATTTAGTATGTTGCTGCAAGTGGCATTGTTTTACTCTTTTTGAATGGCTGAGTAATATTCCATTATATGTATGTGTACACACACAAACCACCTCTTATTTATCCATTTATCTGTCGATGCACATTTAAGTTGTTTATTTGTCTTGGCTATTGTAAATACTGCTGCTATGAACACCGGGATGCATGTTTCTTTTTGAATTATAGTTTTGTCCAGATATATGCCAGGCTCTCCTGGTGGTTCAGACTGTAAAGAATCTGCCGACAGTGCAGGAGACCCGGGTTCGATCCCTGGGTCGGGAAGATCCTCTGAAGAAGAGAATGGCAACCCACTCCAGTATTCTTGCCTGGATGATTCCATGAACAGAGGAACCTGGCAGGCTATATAGTCCCTGGGGTCACAAAGAGTTGGACCCGATGGAGTGACTAACAAACAACAACAAGAAAACATGCCCAGGAGTGGAAAGGCTTGATCATGTGGAAACTCTAGTTGTAGTTTTTTTGAGGAACTGTGCTCCATAGTGGATGTATCAGTTTATATTCCCACCAACAGTGTCAGAGGGTTCCCTTTTCTCCACACTGTCTCCAGCTTTTACTGTTTATAGACTTATTAATGATGACCATTCTGACCAGTGTGAGGGGGTAGCTCATTGTAGTTTTGATTTGCATTTCTTTAATCATTAGCAATGTTGAGCATCTTTTCATGGGCATCCTATCGGCCACATGTGTGCCTTCTTTGGAGAAATTCTGGTCAGGTCTTCTGCCCATTTTTCAATTGGGCTGTTTGTCTTTCTGTCACTGAGTCCTTTGAGCCATTTGTTATTTTGTTAATTGAGCCTTTGTTGGGCACACCCTTTGCACCCATTTTCTCCCAGTCTGTAGGTAGTCCCTCTGTTTTGTTTAGGGTTCCCTTTTCTGGTGCAGAAGCTTGTTGGGTTGATTCCTTCCCCTTATTTGTTTCCCAGTTGTTTACTTTCACTTTTATCTCTGTTGCCTTGGACTGCATCGGGCAGCTGAACTCAGCTGTAGATTTATGTCAGATCATGTTTTGCCTGTGATCTCCTCTAGGAGTTTCATGGTGTCTTGTCTTATATTTAAGCCTTTAACCCATTTTGAGTTTATTTTTGTGTATGGTGGGAGGGAGTCACTGGTTTGCAAGCAACTGTCCAGCTTTCCCAGCACCACTTGCTGGAGAAGGCCTTTTTCCTCTTGTATATTCTTGCCTATCTGAGAGGGACTGGTTGTCTGTATGCGTGTGGGTTTATTTCTGGTGGGTCTCTCTTTCTAAAATTTCCGGGTTCTTCATTCCAGTAGGCTGCTGGAGGATTCTGCGCTCTGTAATAGATTTGGAGTCATGCTCACAGTTCTGATTTTCTAGGGGCCTTCCATGCACTGCATAGTCCCCACAGGCACGTCCGAGCATCCAGGCTTCCCTGGACTCAGGTGTCCCCCTAGATGATAGCACCCAGCATTCGTGGGCCCTCATCCCACAGCCCCCTCACCCCCCCGGACTCCCTCAGGACCACAGTGTTGTGGGCTGCTGTTACCCCATCGTACTTTTCCCCTAAGATTTGTTTGTGTGTGAATTTCTTGGCTGTGGTGGGTCTTTGCTGATGCTCAGGCTTTCTCTGTCTGTGGGGAGAGGAGGGGAGGGGAGGGCTGCTCTTGCTTGTCCTGAGGAGGCTTCTCATTGCAGCGGCTTCTCCGGTGGAGCACGGGACTTCCGGGCCTAGAGCACAGGCCTGTGGGTCCTCCTGGAGCAGCGATCAGACTGGTGACCCTGCCCCGCAAGGCAGATGATTAACCACTGGACCACCAGGGAAGCCCCTCATCCTGTCCGATGAAAGACAGGCCAGCACGGAGCAAACCTGTGCAATGGGGCCCTTCACTCACCCAGACTGAAGGCGTCACCTGGACCGCAAGGAGATCCAACCAGTCCGTCCTAAAGGAGATCAGTCCTGAATGTTCACTGAAGGACTGATGCTGAAACTGAAGCTCCAAAACTTTGGCCACCTGATGCGAAGAGCTGACTCACTGGAAAAGACCCTGATGCTGGGAAAGACTGTGGGCAGGAGGAGAAGGGGATGATAGAGGATGAGATGGCTGGATGGCATCACCGACTCAATGGACGTGAGTTTGAGTAAACTCTGGAAGTTGGCGATGGGACAGGGAGGCCTGGCGTGCTGCAAGTCCATGGGGTCACAGAGAGTCGGACACAAATGAGGGACTGAACTGAACTGAAGGTGACAGCCCCCACAGTGGGAGGATGGAGTCTGCCCACCCACCCCACGTCCCCCATCCTCCCAGGGTGACCACGTCCCCGTCAGCCTTGGCTGCAGCAGAATCTGTACTGTTGTTCACTACTGAATAATTAGACGCGCTTCCCGCCCGGGGGGTATAGTTGTCGCCTCCCCCCCCCCCCCGCCCCCGCCGCGTCCATGTGCCAGGCACTGATAGTCATGCACGTCACGGCCCTGCAAAAATGCATCGGCCGCTTTTCCAGGTGGTCGGGCAGCGTCGCCTCCTGGAGGCCTCCTGCGCGCCTTCCCACCAGTCCCCGCCGGTCCCCAGGTCAGGAGAGTGCCTTCGCCCTGGCCCCGACCTTTCCCCTGGCTTCTGACAGCTCCTCCCACTCCTTGATTGCTGCCTCAGCAGAGGACCCTGGGCTCCATTTGGGGGACACCGTGTCGGTCTCTGGGGACTATGATTTCAGGGGCTTGTTCGTGGCTGGCGTCCCAGGTGTCCTGCTTTGTCCCCGTTTCTCCAGCTCCTCTACGTGATTTGGTTCCTCCCTTCGGGGGCTGGGGTGGTGTCCTTGGCTGTCCTTCCACGAGAACAAGAGGGTGCAGCAGCTCCCCGTGGGGTCTGAGCAGAGGCTGGGGACCAGCGGCCTCTTTCTTGGGGTCCCTGAAAGGGGGTCCTCTTCCTGGGCAGCTTGAAAGCTTATGGCTAGAGTGGAATCCGGAGCATCCTCTGCTGGCTTCACACCCCAAGTGTACCCGCCAGCCTGATTTTTGTGCCCTCCCCCTCATTCCCACCCCCACCGTGCCCTGCCCTTCACCCCTTCCTCAGTTTCACAAAGCCAGCACTGCTGGCCGAGAACGACAGGCACCTGTTCTCCCCCAGGTCTGGAGATCGGACGTCCCGACACCCAGGCGTGACAGGGCTGTGCCCCTGCGGGCAGCGGGGCGAGGGTGTGCTGTGCCCGCTGCTGCGGGCTGGCACGGAATCACTGCCCTGTCTGCCCGGCTCATCCCATGGCCCCGTGGCGTCCTCCGCACGAGCTCGCCAATCACTGTATTTAGGACGTCAGGGCGGGCGACCCCATCCTAACTGGGTCACATCCGCAAAGTCTCACTTCCGAATGAAGTCAGGCCCACTGGTGTTGGGGGGCCAGGGCTGCAGCTTACTTGTCGGGGATACAGCCTCCAATCCACAGCACCCATCTCCACTTTGTAAAATGTTTTGGCCAAGCCGCCTGGCGTGTGGGATCTTAGTTCTCTGCCGCCAGGTCAAAGCCATGCTGCTGCATTGGAAGGGCAGAGTCCTAACCCCTGGGCCACCAGGGAAGCCCCTTCTTCCATTTCTAAGATTTGTCTTTATCTCTGGAGCTGTGACATTATTCTATTGCGTGTCAGGTCAAGCGTTTCTAACCTGAAGGCCCACATTTCCTTCAGTCTGGGGGGAACTTCCTCCAGTGTGGTGGGGTGCCTCCCTGCCCCGTCCTTGCCCCGGCTTCCTCCTGGAAGGACGGGCGCCTCTCCCTCTGAGTCCCGTGACTATGCTTTCTGGGCTCTGCCTCTGGCAGCCCCGGCGTGTTCACTGCAGAGTCACAGTTCCTTCCGCCGGGCTCCCCACCTCCCGGGGCCTCCCCCCGGCCGCTCGTCGGCTGTGTTTCCCAGGCTTGGCGAGCTGGTGTTTCCTGCCGTCCTGGCCTCACTCCAGGGCTCCGCGTGCTGGCGGAATGACACCCCCAGGGCGGCCTTGTGCGGGTTCCTTGTGTGGAGACACACCACCTCCCCTGGCCACGGGCCGAGCAGGCGGGATTGAATGAGGGTCTTGAATGGGAGAGCATGCTGATGGTCAGCTGGGCCCAGGGCCGTCGCGAGGGTCCTGTGACAGGGAGGAGGGGTCGGCTCAGAGGGCGGGAGGATGTGTGAGGGAGACCCCGTCACAGGCAGGGGAGGGCGCGACCTGGGGGACGCTGGCGCTTCTAGAAGCTGGAAGAGGCAGTGAGCAGACTCTCCCCGAGCCTCCAGGAGAACTGACCCTGCTGACAGTTGCAAAGCCCTCCTCCTGTGGCTGGCTGGCTGATAAGCCTGGCCTGTCTTGGTCTGGAGCTCAGTGTGTGGTGATTTGAGGCCCCAGGACGAGCAGGAAACACACTGTGGTTTCATCTTGGTGTTCAGATGCTGTCGCTCTGTTCTCATAAAACTCACACTGGTTCATTTGATACATTCTGGAAAATACAGAAAAAATGTTAAAATTTTGCACTGAAGACTCCTGCTTTGGCTCAGGGGCAGCCATGGGACTGGGAGGGGAGAGGTCTGGGAGGAGGGGAGAGGGCCTGGGGGGAGGGGCCTGGGGGGGGAGGGGAGAAGGCCTGGGGGAGGGGGAGGGGCCGGGGAAGGGGAGAGGTCCTGGGGGAGGGGGAGGGGGAGGGGCCAGGGGGAGGGGCCAAGGGAAGGGGAGAGGGCCTGGGGGAGGGGGAGGGGCCAGGGGAGGGAAGAGGGCCAGGGGAAGGGGAGAGGGCCTGGGGGAAGGGGCCAGGGGAAGGGGAGAGGGCCTGGGGGAGGGGCCGGGGGAGGGGAGAGGGCCTGGGGGAGGGGCCGGGGGAGGGGAGAGGGCCTGGGGGAGGGGCCGGGGAAGGGGAGAGGACCTGGGGGAGGGGCCAGGGGAAGGGGAGGGGGCCTGGGGGAGGGGCCGGGGGAGGGGAGAGGACCTGGGGGAGGGGCCGGGGGAGGGGAGAGGGCCTGGGGGAGGGGCCAGGGGAAGGGGAGAGGGCCTGGGGGAGGGGGAGGGGCCAGGGGGAGGGGCCGGGGAAGGGGAGAGGGCCTGGGGGAGGGGCCGGGGGAGGGGAGAGGGCCTGGGGGAGGGGGAGGGGCCGGGGGGCCTCACCGACCCGCCCCAGCAGCAGCTTGGCATCTGCACCGCCTCCCACTGGACGGGCCTTTTAGTCCCTTAGTCATGTCACTGGGTTTTGAAGTTCGCATTTTTTCAGGTTGAGCTAAATAGCTCATCTCTGGTCATTTTCTTGGCCTTGATGCCCAGACGCAGCGTCCCTGTGCCAGCAGGAAGGGATGATTTGAAAGTTCCGCCTCTGGGCCATGTTGTGGGACCCTCTGGGAGGTCTGGGACCAGAATCTGAGCCCAAACAGGGCTGAGCAGGTGGGGCTCTGTCCAGCGGGCACAGGACGCTGGAGCCCGACCATCTCTTACAGAGAGGGGGTGCTGGCAGCGTTCAGGAGGCACCTGCTTCACCAAACTGGGTTTGACCATCTCCAAACATCCTTCAGTACTTTGTCCACCTGATTTGAAGAGCCGACTCACTGGAAAAGACCCTGACACTGGGAAAGATTGAGGGCAGGAGGAGAAGGGGGTGACAGGATGAGATGGTTGGATGGTGTCACGGCCTTAGTAGACATGAATCTGAGCAAGCTCTGGGAGATGGTGAAGGACAGGGGAGCCTGGTGTGCTGCAGTCCATGGGGTCACAGAGAGTCAGGCACAACTTAGCGACTGAACAACAATGTTCTTCAGCGTTGGAAGGTGAAGCTGGCCGCCTGAGGCTGGAGAAGGCGGCCCAGGCTGCAGGGACGCCTATGGGCATGGCCGTCGGGGCCGCTTGCCCCTTGGCCGTCCTGGCCGCTCGTCCTGACAGGTCTGCAGGCCACCTGCCTGGGGCAGTACTCCCTGGGGTGCAGACTCAGGACACACCGCGCGCCCCCAATGCCCCAGACGCGGCACCCACGTGGGCAGAGAGGAGCGCGGCTCGGGTGAGTCCGGGTCGCCAGGAGGCCAGTAGCACCCTACCCATCATCCAACTTGTTCTGGAAGTTCACCCAGGGCCACCCTGGGCCCTGCAGGTCGGGTGCGGAGCTTCCACACAGCCTGGCTGACCTTTGGCCAGAGTGGACACTCCCGGTTGAATGGCTCCTAGGAGAGGCCAGTTGAGGCCAGTGGGGGAGGGAAGACCTACCCTGGGGACCCCGCCCAGCCCCAGTCTCAGAACGAGGACCCCAGGCTGCTGCGAGGCTGGGCCCAGGCCGAGCTCCAGAGAGAGAAACGGGCTGGCTGCCCTCAGGGGCGTCCCGAGGGTCAGGTCCCAACTCTGCCCGCCCGCCCAGGGGCCAGTTAGGGTGAGGAGGGGGTCTGGGAGGTGGGCATGGGGCAGCTGGTGACCCCTGCACCTCCCTTGGTTAGAGGTAGGAGGAGGTGGGGCACCTGCAGAGTGGGAAGAGGCCAAGGGGTGGGCGGGGAGGGCAGGCCCCGGGGGCAGGGCTGTGCGGGGGTCAGGGGCACGGGCTGCCTCCCTCCTTTTCAAAGTTTCCACACTTGGGAGGATCCAGTGAAGGGTGGCCCTGACCCCCACCCCCAGTTCCAGGGGCAGCTGGGCATGCAGGGCCCCCCCTCCCGGCTGCCCAACCTCCTTGTGGAGCTGGAGACCAGGGCGCCCCCTCCCCCCACCCTGACCTTGACCCTGCAGCCAGCCTCACACCTGCTCCACCAAGGCCATAAACTGTGGATGATTTTCCTCTTGTCTGTGATAAACAAATTAACTACAGGTGTGGACCTGCCCGCCAGGCGCCAGCAGGGTGGACGGGTTGGGGGTAGTCCGCATGTGAAGCCTACCCTCACCCCGTGGACTCGGGGGTGTGATGGGGCTCGCCCGCCCAGGGGCAGCCAGGGGCCCTCGGCCCGCAGCCCCCACGGCACAGAAAGCAGCAGGGTCCTCGGGCGGCCCCTGCGGCAGGGGCAGGCATCAGAGGGCTGGACAACCACTGGGCCCTCTTCCTCCTCTTAGGACAATCACTTTTCCTGACAGAAGTTCTTTTTCTTCTGTTTTTTTTCCCCCTTCCTGAGGTCTGGAGGCCCTCTTTATGCAAAAATATGCTATTTTGAAGCACTCTGCATTGTTCTGGGATTTCAAAGTCACGGCCGGCAGCCAAAGACAACATACTTTTCTGACTGTAACAGTAAATCCTGGTCAGCAAATACTCTTGGAAAACGAGGAAAGTGCACGGAAACAAAGGTTTCGATCTGTGCTGCGAGGAGACCAGGACCGTATTCAGCCCACCCACCCTCAGTGCCCAGCAGCACACATGCTCGCCAATGGCTCTGAAACCTTGCTTTGCCCTCAGGGTGCCAGCTCCCCTGACACCCCTTTAGTGTCTGGAGGCTGTGGGCTTCCCCATAACCAGAGGCTCCTGCCTCACCCACAAGACGAGCCTGCCTGGGAGACCCCTGCCTTTGCAGGCACTGCCCCCCCTGCCAGCTCTGGGAGTCGGGGGGCATATCACCCTTGGCAAGGCCAGGTCTGCCTGAGATCTGGACTTGAACCTGCTGGAGGGACCAGGCGCTTGGGCTCCAAAGAGAGAAAACTTTCCGGTCCCGGGGACCCACTGGGGTCTCGGCTGGGGCCTGCTCACCATCCCACTGGAGCGAGGGGAAGCTGAGGCTCAGCGCGGGCGTGTGTGGGCAGCAGGGTCAGAGTCTGCGGGTGGGCAGCGACCCCAGGGGCCCGCGATGCCTGTGTGCTGGCCTGCAGGGGTCCCAGCAGCCCTCTGCCCTGAGGTGCCCGCTGCCTGGCTCCATCCTGCGCCTGCCCAGGGGCCACTCCGCCCGGTGACCCCTGCTGCCCCTGTCACCCAGACTGTCCCCGGACACCCAGGGATGGACCACCCTGCAGACCCCGTGGCGCTGACTGTCAGCATCACCCCTCCCCACACACGCCACCTTCTGCTCCCGCAGCACCCCTCCTCCTGCATCCCTACATCCAGGGGGTGGTGCTGGGGGGACCCCTGGCATGGCCCAGCCCTCCACACCCCCTCCCACAGCTGTGCAAATCCTTGGAAGAGGCCAGAGGGGTGGGTTCAGCCCTGGGAGAGGAGGCCAGGCTGGCCCCACTGCTGCCCGCCCAGCACGGCCTCTGCACCCTTGCTGCCCCCTCTCCACCAGGGCCCACCTCCAGGCTCAGCCCTAGGCCTGGCGGTTCCCTCAGGGGCCCGCTCCTGGGGCTGGGAGGCCCGACTGGCCTCCAACTGTCCCCGCCTGGGATGCATTGCTCCGACACCCCAAGGTGAGCCAGGGACCCCAGTGTGTCTGGAAGAGGCAACCCTGTGGAGCAGAGACGGGGCACCCACCCCACCCCGAGGCCCCAGACCCGGGGTCCCTGCAGAATTGTGACGCCAGCACCAGACTCACCCGTCCATTGGAGTCACGCAGGCCACGGGAGCCCAGACAGCCCAGGAAGGGGCAGCAGGAACGGGAAGCTCAGGGCCTCCTGGGGACCGCCAGGCTGGGCCTCGCCAAGGACAACACGAGCTTTGGTGGCAGAGAGGCCCTCGCCAAGAGGGCCAGCACTGGCGTCTGCCCCGGGACCCCTCCCTGATGAGCAAGGCCTTGTGCGGAGGCCCAGGTGCTGTCCCAGTCTTCTGTGGAGTTCAGGAAGACTCAGCCGCATGTTCAGAACCTGCTAACTTCCAGATGCACAAGCTGGATTTAGAAAAGGCAGAGAAGCCAGAGATTAAATTGCCAACATTCACTGAATCACAGAAAAAGCAAGAGAATTCCAGAAAAATACCTACTTCTGTTTTATTGACTACGCTAAAGCCTTTGACTGAATGGATCACAACAAACTGAAACATTCTTCAAGAGATGGGAATTCCACACAACCTTACCTGCCTCCTGAGAAACCTGTATGCAGGTCAAGAAGTAAAAGTTAGAACCGGACATGGAACAGTGGACTGGTTCAAAGTTGGGAAAGCAATACTTCAAGATTGTATACTGTCAGCCTGCTTATTTAACTTGTATGCAGAGTACATCATGTGAAATGCTGGGTGGGATGAAGCACAAGCTGGAATCAAGATTGCTGGGAGAAATATGAACAAAGTTAGATATGCAGATGATACCACCTTAATGACACAAAGTGAAGAGGAACTAAAGAGCCTCTTGATTAGGGTGAAAGAGGAGAGTGAAAAAGCTGCCTTAAAAGTGAACATTGAAAAAACTAAGATCATGGCATCTAGTCCCATCATTTCATGGCAAATAGATGTGGAAAAAATGAAAACAGTGACAGACTTTATTTTCTTGGGCTCCAAAATCACTGTGGTTGGTGACTGCAGCCATGAAATTAAAAGATGCTGGCTTCTTGGAAGGGAAACTATGACCAACCTAGACAGCATATTAAAAAGCAGAGACATCACTTTGCTGATAAAGGTCCATATAGTCAAGGCTATGGTTTTTCCAGTAGTCACATACAGGTATGAGAATTGGACCTTAAAGGAGGCTGAGTGCCAAAGAATTGATGCTTTCAAACTGTGGTGTTGGAGAAGACTCTTGAGAGTCCCTTGAACTGCAAGGAGATCCAACCAGTTCATCCTAAAAGAGATCAGTCCTGGGTGTTCATTGGAAGGACTGATGTTGAAGCTGAAACTCCAATACTCTGGTCACCTGATGTGAAGAGCTGACTCACTGGAAAAGACCCTGATGCTGGGAAAGATTGAAGGTGGGAGGAGAAGGGGATGACTGAGGATGAGATGGTTGGATGGCATCATCGACTCAATGGACATGGGTTTGAGCAAGTTCTGGAAAATGGTGATGGACAGGGAGGCCTGGTGTGCTGTAGTCCATGGGGTCGCAAAGAGTCAGACATGACTGAGGGACTGCAGAACAACAGCAGTCATTCTGAGTCAGGGTCCTTCCTGGTGGTGCAAGCATCACTCAGCCAGGAGGGTGTCCAGGGGAGGGTCCTGGGAGCTCGGTCATCCCCTCCCTCGCTGGCCCCTCCCAAATTCTCCTGGTGAGTTTCCTCATGGGTCGTCCTACTGAGAGGTGACTCAGGCCAGTTTCGGTCAGTGGATCCCTAACAGTTTGCATTGTCGGGCCTGGCAGTCTAGGCGGCGGGGAGGAGACCCCACAGCACCTTCCCCGCGAGGCCTCACCGTGGGCTCAGGCCGTCCCCAGGGGAGGGGCCCCTGCCCCTCCCCTGCCCGCCATTGGCTGCAGCCACTTTCCTTTTCCTCTGCTTCTGTGTCTCTAGCACATTCCTCTAGAATACTGTGGATGAAACTGTGTCCCCCAAATTCATATGTTGAACCCCAACATGGCAGTGTTTGGAGATGGGCCGAGGAGGTAGTGAGGGTTGATGAGGTCCCGGAGATGGGATCGGCACCCTTGCAAGCAGAGGCCCCGGGGGCCCCAGCTCCAGCTGTGCGCCTGTCCGTCATGTGAGAACACAGCAGGAATGGGGCTGCCTTCAGGCCGAGAAGAGGGCTCCCCCAGGACGCGGCCTCCAAGCCTGGGCCTTGACCTGGCCTCCCAGCCTCCAGATGTGAGAAATACACGCCCGCCGTCTGAGCCGCCCTGGCTGTGGGTCTGAACTCTGAGTCTGGACCCAGCCGTCATCTGGACTCTGTTTCCGCGTCACCATCACCCAAGCGTGCTGTGTGCCCCCAAACCGGAGGCGGAAACCCCAGGAGGGCCCGGCTGGGCTCCAAGCTTCAGGTCTGCCCCCTCCAAGGTGTAGCCCCCGGCAGCCGGTGTGACACCCCCCGTGCTGACATGCTCAGGGCACAGACGACAATAGGAAAATGGAAAAAATGATCAAGTTGAGATGCGTTCTTGATATAACTCATTCTAAGTTTGCGTTAGATTTTGTAATGACTGCATGTAATGCCCAGCTCTCAAACCTCCTGAAAATTGAAGGACAAGCTCTGGGGAGCTCCTCGGTATTTCCCAGTTTCCCTTGGAGGCTGAATCCCCAGCCTTGGGATGCACCTCCTCCACCCTTCCCCGCCGTCACCCGAGCTCTCGCCCTGGGGTCTCCTAGCACCTTCTCCACCTCCCTGGGTGTGGCCGCAGAGAAGCGAGGGGTGGGCGCTGCAGGGATGGCGTGGGCCCTGGACCACACCCAGGCCAGCCCTCTCCAGTTCTGGGCCTGCACTGGTTATGGTTTATGTGTGAGTCTGCTCCTGGGACAGAAGTGGAGGCTGAAGGACCAGGTAGGACTGGCGTCTCCGGAGGCCTGACCTTCCCCAGCCCGGGGTCCTGATTGCTGAGCCCACGAGAAGCATGAGGTCCTGCAGGGAAGGACGGTCACAGCCCTGAGGTCTGGCCCTGGATGAAGGTCCATCAGGAGGCTGCTTGTCTCAGAGCCAGGTGAGCAGGCCTGGGAGGCCGCCGGTCTGCCCAGAGGCAGTGGCTCTCCTGAGCTGAGGTCTGGGCACAGGTGGGAGGGTCGTCTAGGGTCCAGGGCCCCGCATCCCAGCTTTGGGGCAGCCTTGCTTCCTCTGTCTCCGCATCATCTTCTCCTCTAGTTTCTCGGGGTCCCTCACGAGGGGGCTCCGGTGGTACGCCCTCCCCAGCCATACTTCTGCACGCCTTGGGGCAGTGCCACGCGGCTGTGGTGGGGCTCGCCTGGGCGGGGCAGCAGGGCTGGGAGTCTGGGGGGCTCCTCGGCACCCCAGGCTCCTGGACTTCCCAGAGGGACACGCTGGGTCCCCTCCACTTTGGGGGAGTGTGCCATCTGATCAGGGTGACCCGCAGTTGCTCACAGGAGCCAGGGGCCTGGAGTCCCCCATGAGGTCCCGGGAGGGGACAGCAGCAGGCGAGGCGGGAAGCGATCAGCAAAGTGCAGCCTGGGGGCCTCCACAGAACAAGGGGCCCTGGAACGGAGAAGGGAGAAGGAGACCAGAGAAGGGGCCTCCCTGGAGCTTGAGCTGAACAAACTGCGTGTGGTCACGTACATGAGACCACATTATATGGTCACACACATGTCTGTGACATTTGAACATGGATTCTATATTTGATATTAAGGAGCCAGTCAATGTAAAAAATTTATCAGTGAAAAAGCACACTAGTACGGTCTTTCTTAGCGTAGAGTCAGTTCTCAGTTCTCTGAGCTTCTCTCACAGACGTGAGTATGGACCTGGGTCACCTGCAGCACAGGCAGGACGCTGAGCGCTCCCATGGCCGGCATCCACCGCTCGGCGCTGCGTCGCCTAAATGGAGCGCTGTGCTGGGCCCGGAGCCTTTAGGCACCGGCTCCCTCCTCTCCCAGGATGCCTGTGGTTCCCCAACGTGCTGAAGTACCAGGGCTTCGTTCCTGCTTCTTGCTTGGACGCTCCATGGTGGGGATGGACCCCAGTCAACGTACTCACTCCACTGAAGTCCATCTGGGTTGTTTCGAGTTTGGGCTGATTGTGAACAGACATGCTGTAGACATTTACATGCAAGTTTTTGTGTGGAAGTAAGCTTTCCTTTCTCCAAGACAAATACCCGGGAGTGGCAATCTGGATCATGTGCAGAATCTGCTTGACTTTTTAAGAACTGTCACATGCTCTTTGGGGTGGCTGCGCCGTTTTGCATTCTCAGCATTGACGGCCTGTGTCCCAGGTCTGCGTCCTCACCCCGAGTGACCGGCCAGCCTGCCTCCCCAGGACCTAGGGGTTTCCTGGGACGGGGGACTTTCAGCACTGGAACTGGGAAACCAGGATGGTTGGCCACCCTATCTTTGTGAGCGCTTGGTGTTCTCAGTGATTTTTATCTTGTTGCTGTTGTTGTTCAGCCAGTCAGTCGTGTCCGACTCTGCAGCCCCACGGACCGCAGCACGCCAGGCCTCCCTGTCCATCACCAACTCCCGGACTTTACTCAAACTCATGTCCATTGAGTCGGTGATGCCATCCAACCATCTCATCCTCTGTCGCCCCCTTCTCCTTTGGCCTTCAATCTTTCCCTTTCCCTTCATCAGGGCCTTTTCCAATGAGTAAGCTCTTTGAATCAGGTGGCCAAATTATTGGAGCTTCAGCATCAGTCCTTTCAATGAATATTCAGGGTTGATTTCCTTTAGGATTGACTAGTTTGATCTCCTTGCAGTCCAAGGGACTCTCAAGAATCTTCTCCAACACCACAGTTCAAAAGCATCAATTCTTCGGTGCTCAGTCTTCTTTGTGTTCGAACTCTCACGTCCATACATGACCACTGGAAAAACCATAGCCTTGACCAGATGGATCTTTGTCAGCAAAGTGATATCTCTGCTTTGTAATACGCTGTCTAGGCTTGTCATAGTTTTCCTTCCAAAGAACAAGCATCTTTTAATTTCATGGCTGCAGTCACCATCTGCAGTGATTATAGAGCCCAAGAAAATAAAAGCTGTCACTGTTTCCACTTTTTCCCCATCTATTTGCCATGAGGTGATGGGACAGGATGCTGTGATCTTAGTTGTTTGAATGTTGAGTTTTAAGGCAGCTTTTTCACTGTCCTCTTTCACCCTCATCAAGAGGCTCTTTAGTTCCTCTTCACTTTCTGCCATTAAAGTGGTATCATCTGCATATCTAAGGTTGTTGATATTTCTCCTTGCAATCTTTTTTTTTTTTTTTAATCCCAGCAATCTTGATGGAAGTTTGTGCTTCATCCAGCCTGGCATTTTGCATGATGTACTTTGCATATAAATTAAATAAGTAGGGGGACAACATACAACCTTGCCTAATCCTTTCTCAATTTTGAACCAGTTCATTGTTTCTTGTCACGTTGGTTCTTGACTTGCATACAGGTTTCTCAGGAGGCAGGTAAGGTGGTTTGGTATTCCCGTCTCTTTAAGGATTTTCCAGTTTGTTGTGATCCATACAGTGAAAGACTTTAGTGTAGTCAATGAAACAGAAGAAGATGCTTTTCTGGAATTCCCTTGCTTTTTCTATGATTCAATGAATGTTGATAATTTGATCTCTGGTTCCTCTACCTTTTCTGAATCTAGCTTATACATCTGGTAGGTCTCAGTTCACGTACTGCTTAAGCCTAGCATTTGAAGGATTTTGAGCATTACCTTACTAGCATGTGAAATGAGCAAAACTGTTCAAATGGTGGCTTGAACATTCTTTGGCATTTCCCTTCTTGGGGATTAGAATGAAAACTGATCTTTTGCAGTCTTGTGGCCGTTACTGAGTTTTCCAAATTTGCTGACCTATTGAGTGCAGCACTTTAATAGCATCACCTTTTAGGATTTTAAGTAGCTCGGCTGGAATTTCATCACCTCCACTAGCTTTGCTCGTAGTAATGCTTCCTAAGGCCCACGTGACTTCTCACTCTAGGATGTCTGGTTCTAGGTGAATGACCACACCATCATAGTTATTTGTACAGTTATTTGAACTTTTTTGGTACAGTTCTTCTGTGTAGTTTTGCCACCTCTTCTTTCTCTTCTGCTTCTGTTAAGTCCTTACCATTTTGTCCTTTATTGAGCCCATCTTTGCATGAAATGTTCCCGTGATAGCTCTAAGTTTTTTGAAGAGATCTCTAGTCTTTTCCATTCTACTGTTTTCTTCTTTCTTTGCTCTGTTCATTTAAGAAGGCCTTCTTATCTCTCCTTGCTCTTCTCTAGAATTCTGCGTTCAGTTGGGTATATCTTTTCCTTTTTCCTTGCCTTTCACTTCTCTTCTTTCCTCAGCTATTTGTAAAGCTTCGTCAGACAATCACCTTGCCTTCTTGCATTTCTTTTTCTTTGGGATGGTTTTGGTCATTGCTTCCTGTACAATGTTATAATCCTCCACACATAGTTCTTCAGGCACTCTGTCTACCAGATCTAATCCCTTGAATCTATTTGTCACCTCCACTGTATAATCCCCATGGCTCAGATGGTAAAGAATCTGCCTGCAATGCAGGAGACCCAGGTTCAATCCCTGGGTCAGGAAGATCCTCTGGAGAAGGGGATGCAATCCATTCCAGTACTCTTGCCTGGAGAACCCCATGGACAGAGGAGCCTGGCGGGCTACAGTCCATTGGGGTCACAAAGAGTCGGACATGACTGAGTGATTAAATAAGTCTCTTAGTCGTGTCCAACTCTTTGCGACCCCATGGACTGTAACCTATCAGGCTACTCTGACCATGGGATTTCCCAGGCAAGAATGCTGGAGTGGGTTGCCATTTCCTTCTCCAGGGGATCTTCCTGACCCAGGGATTGAACCCTGCATTGCATTGCAGGTAGATTCTTTACCATCTGAGCCACCAGGAAAGCCCACTACTGTATAATCATAAGGGGTTTGATTTAGGTCATACATGAATGGCTAATAGTTTTCCCTACTTTTTTCAATTTAAGCCTGAATTTTTCAATAAGGAGCTCATGGTGTGAGCCGCAGTCAGTTCTAGGTCTGTTAAGAACAATATTGCATAGGAACCTGGAATGTTAGGTCCATGCTTATGCGTATGCATGCATGCTCAGTCATGTCCAACTCTGCGACCCCATGGGTTGTAGCCCACCAGGCTGCTCTGTTCATGGGATTCTCCAGATAAGGATACTGGAGTGGGTTGCATTTGCTACTCCGGGGCATCTTCCTGACCCAAAATTCGAACCTGCGTCTCTTGCATCTCCTGCATTGGCAGGCAGGTTCTTTACCACTAGTGCCACCTGGGAAGCCATGATTAGGTCCACGGATTAAGGTAAATTGGACATGGTCAAGTAGGAGATGGCAAGAGTGAACATCAACATCTTAGGAATCAGTGAACTAAAATGGATGGGAATGGACAAATTTAATTCAAATGACCATTATATCTACTACTGTGGGCAAGAATCCCTTAGAGGAAATGGAGTACCCCTCATAGTTAGCAAAAGGGTCTGAAATGCAGTACTTGGATGCAATCTCAAAAATGAAAGAATGCACTCGGCAAATGATATCCAAAGCTAATCATTCAACATTACAATACTCCAAGTTTATGCCCCAACCATTAATGTTGAATAACCTGAAGCTGAACGGTTCTATTAAGACTTACAACACCTTCTAGAACTGGTAATAACAACAAAAAAGATGTTCTTTTCATCATAATGGATTGGGATGCAAAAGTTGAAGGTCAAGAGTTACCTGGAATAACAGGCACGTTTGGAGTTGGAGTACAGAATGAAGAAGGGCAAAGGCTCATAGAGTTTTGCCAAGAGAACGCACTGGTCATAGCAAACACTCTCTTCCAACAACACAAGAGACGACTCTACACATGGACATCACCAAATGGTCAGTACTGAAATCAGACTGATTTTTACTTTAGCCCTTCTAACATGTGAGTACTGAGTATCTCATCATGGACTCGGCTGGCATATCCCTGAGAGCTATGATTTGAGCCTCTGTTCATGTGCTGTCTGCCATCCGTGTGTCTCCCTGCCGAAGTGTCTGCTCAATCTACTCTCAACTTTTTCTCACTGGGTTTAAAAAAGTATTTATTTATTTGGCTGCCTTGGGTCTTGGCTGAGGCACGTGGAGTGTTCACTGGGGGCATGGACTCGCTCTAGCTGTGGCATGCAGGCTCAGGGGCTGAGCGGCCTGGGCCTGGGTGCTCCGCGGCACTGGGATCTCAGTTCCCCGGGCAGGGATCAGACTCGTGTCCCCTGCACCGCACAGTGGATTCTCAGCCGCTGGACCATGCGGGAAGTCCCAGGTTGTTTTAACTGTTGGTTTTTGAGGGCTCTTTATACATTTTCAGTACATATAGTCAGATATGATTTGCCATTTTTCTCCCACTATATAGCTTGTTTTTACATTCTCCTAAAATGTTTTTCTGAAAGGAAAATTTAAGTTTTTGATGGAATCCAACAAATCATTGCTTTTTAAAAATTTGTGGTAAAATATAGATGACAAAAAATGTTGTTTTAACCGTTTTTAAGTGTACAATTCACTGACATTAAGTAAATTCACCATGTTGTGTAACCATGATCATTTATGTATTTCCAGAATCGTCTCATCACTCCAAACAGAAACTCTGTACCCACTGGGCAGTATCTCCCCATTTCCGCCTCCCCCAGCCCCTGGAAACTCAATTCTACTTTCTATCTCTTGGTCTGTTCTTGATACCTCACCTAAGTGGATGGATTAGGAAATGGCAACCCACTCCAGTATTCTTGCCGGAATAATCCCATGGATAGAGGAGGCTGGTGGGATACAGTCCATGGGACTGCAAAAGAGTCGGGAACAACTGAGGGCACACAGTTAAATGGAATCACACAGCATTTGTTCCTTTGCAATGGGCTTATTTCCTTTAACATGACATTTTCAAGGTTCATCCATGTTGTAGCAAATGTCAGAACTTAATTTGTTTTTCATTTCATTTTTAATTGTGGTAAAATACAGGTCAAATACCTCCTGAGAAATCTGTACACAGGTCAAGAAGCAAGTTAGAACTGCACATGTAACAACAGACTGGTTCCAGATTGGGTAAGTAGTACATCAAGGCTGTATATCATCACCCTGCGTATTTAACTTATTGGGTGTTCACTGGAAGGACTGATGTTGAAGCTGAAACTCCAATACTTTGGCCACTTGATGCCAAGAGCTGACTCATTGGAAAAGACCCTGATGCTGGGAGGGATTGGGGGCAGGAGGAGAAGGGGACGACAGAGGATGAAATAGTTAGATGGCATCACTGACTCAATGGACATGAGTTTGGGTAAACTCCGGGAGTTGGTGATGGACAGGGAGGCCTGGTGTGCTGCAACCCATGTGGTCGCAAACAGTCGGACACAACTGAGCGACTGAACTGAAGTGAGCGGAACAGATCACATAAAATTTACCATCCTAACTGTACATTTCAGCACCTTGAAATACATTCTCATGGTGATGCAGCCAATCTCCAGACCTCTTTGCATCTTCCCAGACTGAAGCTCCGTCCCCATTAAACACCCCTTTCCCCCCACACTCCCGCTTCGCCTTTCTGGCTCTATGAATCTGGACACTCTGGGGACCTCATACAAGTGGAATCAAACCGTGTTTGTCCCTCTGGGTCTGGCTTCTGTCGTTCAGTGCCACGTCGTCAAGGTCCACCCAGGCCGACCTGTGTCAAAAGCGCCTCCCTTTTTCAGACTTAATAACATTCCAAGACACTTCTAGGCCCGGTCCACCCTCCCAAGCCTGGACGCTGCAAGGTGTGGGGTCTGCAGGACCGGGCGGGAGCCGGGGGCCAGGTACGCCCAGGTGCGGACGGGCGGCGGGAGGGCGGAGCGGTCCCACCCGCTGCCGCCCCGCCCCGGCGCCGCCTGGCCCCGCCCCACCCCGCGGCCTGCCGGGAGACGTAGGCCCGAGCCCCTCAGGAAGGCAGACTCGGAGTCCCAGCGCGCCTCGCGGCGCGCCAGCGGGCCTCCACTGCGCTCCAGCCCGTGGCCTGCCGGGACTTGTAGTCCGGCGCCCGCGGGCGCCTCGGCGCGGGGCGAGCGAGGGACTCGCTGTCCCAGAAAGCCCCGCGCTGGGCCGCGACGCCGCGTGCCCTCGCCGCCGCCGCCGCCGCCGGGCTTTCTCCGGCCGCCGCCGCCACTGCCGCTGCTTCGCGAACTGAGGGCCTAGGCGTCCGCGGGCGAGTGGAGGCTGCGGGTGGGAGCCCTCGCGGGCACTGCAGAGCGGGCCGGGGGAGGCCGGGATGGAGCCCCCCGGAGGTGGGCGCGCCGCCGGGCTGGCCCGCGCCTGGGCCGGTTGGGGAGGGGGCCGGGCGGCGCGGCCGTGGGGCGGGGCCGGGGGTGAGGCGGGGCGAGACGCCCCGGGGGCGGGTCGGGGTCCGGGGTCCGAGGAAGGCTGGGGGCCGCGGAGGTGTGCGCGGCGTCGGGGGCCGGGTGTCGGGGGGCTCACCGGGGAGGCCTGAGGCAGGGTCGAGCGCGGAGGGCACGCGGCAGGAGCCCTTCGGGGGGATCCTTCTGACTCCAGCTGGTCCCATATGGTTGGAGGTGGGGGCTGCCGCCGGGCCCCGAGGGGGCGGGGAGCCCCGCGTACCCGGAACAGGGCCCCGAGCCGGTCTGGTCTCCCTCCAGTTGACTGAAGCGGCCTGAAGCGGGTTCCAGAGCCTCCAGACGGGATCTCGGGGCCTCCCGGAGGCGCGGCGGATGGTCTGAGGGCCGCGCAGACATGGCTCACCTCAGGGGATTTGCCAACCAGGTAAGGGTGGGCGTCTGGGCCATCCGCGGGTGTGCTCGCTCGCCTGGGACAGAGCGCCGGCTGCAGAGTTCGAGACAGGCCGTTTCACCAAGGACTGTCTTTTGAAAAGTGGTCCGGGGGCCTCAGAAGAGCAGCCCCTCTTAGGCGCGTGTGCGAGGAGGGGTGGGAGCCCCGTGAGGCGCAGCCCTGGGCAAAGCGGGAGCGGTCACCAGGTGCTCAGACCTGGTGGGTGCGCGGCTGATTGGAGTCGCCCGTTGGCAGCGCCCTGTGGGGCCGGAGCCCACCAGCCTGTCAAAGTGTAGCCCCGGTGCAGGGTCAGCGCAGAGACCGACGCTGGCACACCGCTGGGCCGCAGGAACCGGGTCTATGCACCTGGAGGGCCGCGGAAGGTCAGGGTCTGCGAGCACCTCGGCTGGGGGGACAGGGGCCTCGGCGGCCCTGGCAGGGGCTGAGGGGGACGAGGGGGGCTGGGAGTGTCTGTGTGTGGGGAAAGCAGAGGACAGCCGTGTGAGTTTCTCTTGAGGGGTGGAGAGGGCTGCCATTGGACTGCGGGGGGCGGGGGGGGGGGCCCTGCCTGGGAGATGCCCACTGTTTTTTGGCTGGTTGGTTCTTGAAATTACCAACACCACAGCACTTTGAGGTGTCTGGCTTTGAGTCCAGGGGACCCTCCACAGCGTGGCCTGAGGTCGATGGCTGCAGTTAGGAGGGCCGGGGCAGCCACTGTCAGGGCTGTGGTCCACACTTGTCCCCGCTTTTTTGTTACTGCCCGGCAGGTGTGACTGGAAGCTGCTATGAAATAGACCCCCAGCTGGTCCAGTGGTCCTTCATCCTAGCTGTTGGGTTTTGCTCTTAAGTGGTCAGCTCGGGTGTGGTTTAGGCTGATGGCTGTGAGGTGGGAGCGCCTCTGGAAGAGAATTGAGCCCTCAGGCTCACTCCCGTCAGCCCAGTTTGGGAGGACTAGGTGCCTGGTAGGAACAGGAAGTGTGTGTCCTCGTGGGGGAGGAGGAGCTGGAGTCCGGTCGGCTCTAGACGCCTGGCTCTTTGGAGAACCCCGGGGTGCCGCCGAGGCTGCAGGTGGGCTGCTGACGGGCCGATGGGCTCACGCTGGTCTTGGACACGTGTGTCTTCCGAGTCCCTTGACTAAGATGCTGGGAGGGAAGTCTGGCTCGAGGTCAAGGGCTGTAGGAATGGCTCCCGTGTGTGGACGTGGAGCTGTGAGCAGCCCCTCACCTGGGTGCTGGTGGTGCTTGGAGCCAGGCCTCAGTGGCTGCTTCTTGCCCGGGGACGGAGCGGGGCTCAGAGGAGCTGAGGCAGGGACCCCAAGGGAAGGAAGCCCCTTTTGTCCTTTCAGGGGTGGAGACGCTTGGTCTTTGTCGGTGACAGGAAGCCTGACAGGACGTTGTTTTCCTTGAGATGGCTGTCACCATAGCCCTGCTTGGCGGTCCCTGTGTGCATGGGGCAGTGGGCCTGCTCCCCACGGGGCAACCATGGGCGTCGGGCCCCTGCCGGGCTGATTCCTGCCCAGGGTCTGTGCTGCTGCGAAAGCCCCTTGTGCATGTGACTGCCACCTGTCGTGGGGTGCATGGGGGCCACTGGTCAGCTCTCACTTGGAGAGTGATGCTAGTGGTGGGCGTGTTGCTAAGTGGACATGTAGACTGCTGAGCGGTGGCCGCAGACCGGGCAGCCCGAGGGTGGGTTCAGTGCACAGAGGTCTGGGCCGAGCGAGCAGCCTGCGCGGTTGTCCAGACCCGCGTCTTGGAAGGGCCACTGCAAACCGGCCCCGGGCCCTGTCTCTCCTCTCCCCGGTGGGGCTGCGAGCAGGCCCTCCCGGGATGGGCCGTGGGGGCCCTCTGTCCACTCAGGTGCCTGCCCCGCAGCCTTGGGGACCCAAAGAGACTGAGAGCTGGGTCAGGCTCCCTGCTCCCCTGCCGGGCCTGGCCTCTGGTTAGGGGTCTGCCCTGTGCCTCCCTCTGAGGCTGTGGAGAGCTGGGTGCCCCGTGTGGGGCGTTTCTGGTTAGGACACTGAGGGACCAGACCCGGCTCTGGGCTGGCCTCGGGGCAGGGGGTGGGGGGGGGGCATTATCACTGGCAGAGGCCTGAGGGTGGGAAGGGGAGGCCGAGGGAGCGCTGGGGGGACGGGGTTCCCCGTTAGTGCTGCCAGGCTGGCCTGCTGCCCTGCATCTGCCCTGAGGCCACCTCGGAGGGAGAGGAGCCTGTCTTTGGAGCACGGGCTGGACTGGAGGTGTGCTCAGGGCCGAGCCTGCGTGAGCTCAGGCGGGGCTGGGGTAGGGGGTTGGCAGGGGGCGGCATCCCGGGCTCCCTGGCCCGGCTCTCTGCCAAGGCGGCCGCCTGCGCCCTATCCCGCTTGCCTGGCGCTGTGAGGTTGGGTGAGCTCTTCCCTGCTGGTGACAGTCCTGGGAAGGCAGCTCTTGGCCGCTTCAGGTTGACATGTCGTCTTGGTCTGGAGCCAGTGGGCCCCGAGCAGTGTCCTGCGCGGGGGCAGCCCTGTGCCCCGGGACTCTGCTCAGAGCCTGTGAGCGGCTGCCCCGGCTCCCTCAGTGCCAGGGCGCTTGCACAGATAGATGGGCATGGTGCCGCTTTAGGGGGCGCCCTCGGGGATGGTGCTGCAGTTTGGAGGGCACTGTGTCCTGTGGACTTGCGGCCCAGCAAGCTCGGGAGACCCTCTCTGCCCCTATGGAGACTAGATGCAGTCTCCCTGCCAGCATACCAGCGCCACTGGGGTCCCGGGTCTTCAGCACCTGCAGAGGGGGAGCAAGGTGACCTCAGCACCCAGGGGGCCACGCAGGTGGGGGTGAGGGATGCCCCGCTGTCCTCCACGCAGCCCCACACTGAGCATCTCAGGCCTGGACACTGAGGGTCACGGTCGAAAGCCAGATTGCCCCGTGGACGCCTGTGTGCTGCCGTGTCCTGCCACTGAGCCTGCTTGAGGGTCCGCGCCTTGTTGGGCGGGTCTGTGCTCCAGTCTGAGGACCAGGTCGGGAGGGTGGTTTTCCGTCTGTTTGAACGTCCAGGAGAGCATGGGTTTTCAGCTCCGAGCTGGGGTGAGGGCATCGCTGTCTTGGGGACTCTCTCTAAGGGGCCTGGCTTCCAGGTGTACAGGGAGAACTCAGTTAATACCTGTTGAGTTTTATTCTTTTCCGTTGATGAATAGGCTTTACTTTTTAGAGCAGTTTTCAGTTTAAAAAGGTGAGTGACAGAGTTCTTTGCACCCCTCGACCCTTCCCTGGAGTTTGTCATGATCGCTGGCCCAGCGTGGTCAGGCTGTTGCCCACGAAGCTGGCAGCCTGCGAGGCTGGCCCTGTGTGCTCACAGCATCGCCCAGGCCCGTTGTCCAACTGCCCCCAGCTCCCCGTGCTCATCCCTCCTAACCCATTACTTGCCTCCCAGGGTCTGCCTTCCCCATGGCCCTGGTTTCTTGGCAAGAGCTCCGGCCTCTCAGCCCTCTCTGGGGACATTTGCCCCTATGGGGAGGTTACTTTAGGTTTTCTGAATGAAAAGGGATATAAGGAGTGAGGAAAGAATCTAGGGGGGCTCCCTGGCCATCCGCCCTTGACCAGGCCGCTCGCCCATGTCCCCAGCACTCGCGAGTGGACCCCGAGGAGCTTTTCACCAAGCTTGACCGCATCGGCAAGGGCTCTTTCGGGGAGGTGTACAAGGGCATCGACAACCGCACCAAGGAGGTGGTGGCCATCAAGATCATCGACCTGGAGGAGGCGGAGGACGAGATCGAGGACATCCAGCAGGAGATCACCGTGCTCAGCCAGTGCGACAGCCCCTACATCACGCGCTACTTCGGCTCCTACCTGAAGGTGCTCCCGGCGGGGGCTGGCTCTAGCCACCCCATGACGGGTGCTCCCCCTCAGAGAGGGGGCTGCCCAGGCCCCCTGTGGCCAGAGTGGGGATGGGGCTGGTGGGCCCTGTCTGCTCAGGAGACCTGGCTGGGTCTGCCCCCCTGGGCCTGGTCTGCAGGGCAGGGGTCCCCACAGGAGGACATGGACCCAGCTCAGCATGGACCAGGCCCCCAGGGAACAACTGCGCCCAGGGCCAGGGGCCCGGCCTTGTCCTGAGGGAGCCCGGGGGTGGCAGGGTGTGAGCAGGGAGCGGCCGGCTCTGCAGTGGCCTGTTTGTGCCCCTCCCGGGAGGGGGCACAGAGTCCTTCCCAGGGGCTTTGGACAGTGGGCTCGGCCGCTGTTGCGAGCGCACGGCTCGTCTGCAGTGTCTGTGCAGGGGGGTGGCGAGGGGAGCCAGGCGGGCTGCTGATGCCGCTCCTGGTGGGCATCCTGGCTGAGTCAGCGCAGCTGGGCATGTGTTGGGGCCCTGCGCTGCCTGCTGCCGCCTGCTGACACGCTTCTCTGCCCCAGAGCACGAAGCTGTGGATCATCATGGAGTACCTGGGTGGTGGCTCCGCCTTGGACCTGGTGAGCTGGGGGCCTGGTGGGCTGGGGACCTGGTGGGCTGGGGCAGGGCCAGACGGAAGAAGTTATCTGGGGGTTGTCCTTGAATCCTGAGTTCCTGTGGCTTCCCCTCCTTCGCTGTCTTGGTGACTGGCTGTTCCTCAGGATCTAGCTGGTGCTGAGGGGTCCAGGTCCTCTGCTGGCCTGTGGGGTAGGAGGTTAGTCCCCCCAGCAGGCAGGCTCAGGAGTGTGCCAGGTCCCCGTTCTCAGCTGTTACCTCCCCCACAGCCATCTGAAACTTTAATTTCAAAAGTGGGTAAAGAGGGCTTCCCTGGTGGTCCAGCGGCTAAGACTCCACGCTTCTAATACAGGGGGCCTGGGTTCAATCCCTGGTCGAGGAGCTAGATCCCACGTGTTGCAACCAAGAGTTCACATGGTGTAACCAAGACCCGTGCAGTCAAACACAGTGGGTAAAGAAATAGGAAGCTCCCACGTCCAGAGGGTCCCCCCGCCCCTGGCACTGAGGCGGGCGAGCTCAGGGTCAGTGCTGGCTCTGGGGCGGTGGGGAAGGGGTGGGTGGGCTTCATGGGGAGGCCTGAGGCCCTGCTGGCCCCTCTTGTCTGCAGCTGAAGCCGGGCCCCCTGGAGGAAACCTATATTGCCACCATCCTGCGGGAGATCTTGAAGGGCCTGGATTACCTGCACTCGGAGCGCAAGATCCACCGAGACATCAAAGGTGCCTCAGAGCACGCTGTGGCAGGTGGCGAGGGCGCGGGCCAGCGGAGCTCAGTGCCCTGCTTGCTGCGGCCCCGGAAACCTGGCAGTCCCGCTGTTTCCAGTAACAGTGCTGTGTCCCTGCACACGGCAGAGCCGGCTCTGCACGTAGGATAGGAGGGCCCCTGCTTAGTCTGTGAATGTGAGGTGTGTGAGAGCAGCCGTGCTGGTGGATGTGAGTGGCCAGGCCAGCCTGCAGGGGCGTGACTGGCAGAGCAAGGGGAAGTCAGGGTCCCTTCTGCCTGTTGAGCGATTTGGCAGGGAGGGTGGTTCCTGTGCCTGGGGTCTTCAGTGGTGGTGACCGTCAGGGGGGCACTGGGGCCGGCTGAGGGCGCACGTGTGCGGGGCCCACAGGCACCCGCTGGCAGTGTGCCGTGGCCTTGGGGCTGAGGGCGGACCTCCTTGGGGGGAGATCGGCCGGAGGCTGGGAGGGTGCTTCCTAAGGCGGTGCGGAGGGTGACGCCTGCGGTCCTGTGTCGCAGCCGCCAACGTGCTGCTCTCGGAGCAGGGCGACGTGAAGCTGGCAGACTTCGGGGTGGCGGGCCAGCTCACAGACACACAGATCAAGAGGAACACGTTCGTGGGCACCCCTTTTTGGATGGCCCCCGAGGTCATCAAGCAGTCAGCCTATGACTTCAAGGTGGGCTGGGCGGCGGGGGGGTGTGGTGTGCTGGCGTGGGGGCCGCGGGGCTCGGGCGGCCTGCACTGCAGTGGCCCCGTGGCTCTCTGTCCAGGCCGACATCTGGTCACTGGGGATCACAGCCATTGAGCTGGCCAAGGGCGAGCCTCCCAACTCCGACCTGCACCCCATGCGCGTCCTGTTCCTGATCCCCAAGAACAGCCCGCCCACACTTGAGGGCCACCACAGCAAGCCCTTCAAGGAGTTTGTGGAGGCCTGCCTCAACAAGGACCCCCGATTTGTAAGCTCCTCTCGCCCCCAGCTCTGAGTGGTGAGAATGCCTGCACAGCCGAGCATAGTTGGGGCGCCTGGAACTGCGCCCCAGAGGACACTGGGGGCGTGTGTGTGCGTACGTGCATGGAGGGCATGCGGTTTGTCTGTAGTGGGAGCTTGGAGGTGACGGGGCCGGAGGCCCCTCTGCTGTGCCAGGGCGGGCTCTGCTGTGCTCCCGGCCCAGGCCAGGAGGGTCTGGAGGGAGGCCCTTCCCTTGGGGAGGACGGTGTACAGCCACCCACCCCCCTGGGCGCCCCTGCCACCTGGGGTCCCCTGACCAGGCTCCCAGCGCGGGCAGCGATGCTGATGACCCGGCTTAGCCCAGGCCTCCTTGCTCTGAGCGCCAGGGGCTCCCCGGGCAGCACTTGTCTGCCCGGCGCCTGGTGATCCGTGTGCGCCCCTGGCAGCGGCCCACCGCCAAGGAGCTCCTGAAGCACAAGTTCATCACGCGCTACACCAAGAAGACCTCCTTCCTCACCGAGCTCATCGACCGCTACAAGCGCTGGAGGTCGGAGGGCCACGGCGAGGAGTCCAGCTCCGAGGACTCTGACATGTAGGGCCTGCTCTTCCCGCGGGGCCGAGGCGGGCTCCCCGGGGCAGGGTTTGGCCTTTGGGGCCTTCCTGACTCCAAGGCCCCGTGTGACTTCCCATCGTTCCCTTCAGAGATGGAGACCCCGAGGACGGAGAGCAGGGGCCCATCTGGACCTTCCCCCCCACCATCCGGCCGAGCCCGCACAGCAAGCTGCACAAGGGGGCAGCCCTGCATGGCGCCCAGAAGGTCGGCCCGGCCCCGGACGCGCTGGAGGGAGCGGGCTGTGGGGACCCACCTCCTGGGACGCCCGCTCCCCAGGGGTGGCCCTTCAGGAGACCAGGATGGGGTGGGGGGCTCGCAGCTGCCTGAGCCCCCTGCTTTTGCCTTGCTCACCTCTGCACGCTCTGCGTTTGTAGTCGGTGGAGCCCGTCAAGAGGCAGCCGAGGTCGCAGTGCCTGTCCACGCTGGTCCGGCCCGTCTTTGGAGAGGTGAGGGCCGAGCTGGGGTGGCACAGGGTGTCTGGGTCCCTCGGGGCTTGTGAGGTTGGCCCCTTGGACCTGGCATTTTGGGTGGAAGGACCAGAGCTGGCTGGGATAAGGTGGCCTCAGGTGATCCTCAAGATCCCGAGCCTGCCAGTGTCTTCTGGGGCCCCAGGGGGGCTTTGAACTTGAGCTGCTATCCTGGGACCTTTTATCCTGAACCACAGACACCGGGTGATCCACAGTCTAGAGAGCACCCGGGAGGTTTCAGTCTTGGGCATCAGGCCCTGGACAGGGAGCCCTTAAGGGCCACTCCCCAGTGGTCACGTGACCCAGCGTCTGTGTCACTTGCTCAAGGGCAGTCAGTAGCATCCCCAGGAGTGAGTCACCAGCAGTGGGCTGTGGCTGTGTTCACACCCAGGGTGACGCTGGCCCTGGAGCCTGGGAGCGGGGGTGGACAGCGCTCCCACCCAGGGGCCTGCAGTGCCGGCGTGGGGAAGGGGATGGAGTTGGCGGGGGGGAGCTGGTGGGGGTGGGCTGTCCCTGGGCACGTGGGCTCCTGGGGCCAAGGGAGGTTGGGGTGGGCAGGCTCCCACCCAGGGGCCCGCAGTGCCTGGGTGGGGAAGGGGGCGGGGTGCGGGGGAGCTGGTGGGGGTGGGCTGTCCCTGGGCACATAGGCTCCTGGAGCCATGCAGCAGGGTTCCTGGGGCTGGCACCTTTGGGGTATGAGGTGGGCGGGAGGCATGGCCGCACCTCGGCTGGCTGGGCCCCCTTCGGGTTCCGTTTCTGTGGGCTGGCCTGAGGTCAGGCTGCCGGGTGGGTGTCTGGGGAGGTGTGCGTCCCTCGCCCCTTTGTTCTGTGTGCTGGGCGAGCAGACTGACCCGTCTCCAGCCCCCCCGGCCAGGCCATCACCTCGTGGGGTCTCCACAGCTGGGGGTGCGAGTCGGCCCCTACTCCCAGCGGTCAGGCTGGCGGGGCTCACCGGGCCGCTCACACGCAGATCTGGGCTGTGGGCTTCTGGGACCCGGGGTCAGGAGAAGGTTCGTGATTGGAGGAGCGAGGCCCCGGGGAAAGGACCAGCTGGGAGCCCCTGCTTGGTGCTCAGGGGGAGCCTGGGGCAGCACTGCCTCCTGCTGCCAGTCGCAGGTCGGGTGGGGCGGGGAGGCCGCCCCCCCTGGCCCCCAGTCAGGTGTCTGGGGTGTCCACGCAGCTCAAAGAGAAGCACAGGCAGAGCGGCGGGGGCGTGGGGGCTCTGGAGGAGCTGGAGAACGCCTTCAGCCTGGCTGAGGAGTCCTGCCCTGGCATCTCGGACAAGCTGATGGCCCACCTGGTGGAGCGGGTGCAGAGGTGAGGGCCTGGGGGTGGCAGGCTGCTGTGGGTCCTTCTCGCCAGGCGGGACTCGATCAGGTCTGCGGGTCCTGTGCCCCCGGCCTGGCCTGCGCTCCTGGGCGGAGCAGTGACCCGGCCTCTGGTCTGCAGGTTTTCCCACAGCAGAAACCACCTGACGTCGACCCGCTGAAGCCCTGTCTGCACCTGGGAGGAGGGTCTCCGTCGGGACCCGTGTGGTCAGGACTGTGCTGACCAGGGCCCTGGGCCGTCCTGGCCTCGCCCTGTGGGCTGCGCCCTTGCCCCACAGAGGGCTGTCCCCTCCCACATCCCCTCCCGGCTGGGCCGAGGCTGCACTCAGCGGCAGAGGCAACGGGCTGGGTCTCCTCGGGGCCCCAAGGCCAGGCGGGTCCCCAGGGCTGTGCTCTCGGCCCAGATGGAGGGGCAGGGATGCGCGGGACAGACCTGCCGCCTCCCGCCCGGCCTGCCCGCCCTTGGAGGCTGTAGGTTCGCCCTGTGCTGTTGGAGCAGGTACCGTGTCTTCTCTTAAGTACTCGTGTCAGCCAGATTGGTGTTTTTTTTAAGAAAACCAAACTTCCTTGCTTCCCTAAATATTCTGAGGTTAAGGTGTTAGTTTTCATAGAACCTTAAGAGGCTCCCGCCACTTTCAATAAAGACCTGAACTGAGATGTGCTGGTGCTGGGTGGGGGTGCAGAGCCCGCGCTCGGGCTCCCGAGTCCTCACCTAAGGTGAGCACGTGTGGCCGCAGGTCGGAGGGCGGGCGGGCGGGGGAGGCAGCACACAGGACCCGGGGGGAGACCCTTTATTCTCAGCCATTCGGTGTCTCAGCACCGTACACTCCTTGGGATGATAAATTAGTGGGGCTTGCTTTCCACTTTGCAGAAGTGTGGGCTGGGGGTCACCAGAGATGCTTCTGTGCCTGGACCCCCCCCCCGTCACCCAGCCTGTCGGGAGGCCCTGCCCGGCAGGAGGAGGGCAGGTGGGTGAGGCAGGGCAGTGCCAACCTCGCCCACACAGAGCTGGCCTGCCCCCACCGCGCGCGTTCTCCCAGTGCCCTGCCGGGCCCAGGCACTGGCTTGCGTCCCAGGGGAGCACTCGCTGCCGGGTGTTGCCAGGAAGCCCGCCCGCCACCGCCAGTCTCCTGGGGGGACGAGCAGTCGTGGGGTGCCTGCCGGCCCTGCTTGTTTGCTCGGCTTCTCCATCTGGGCAGGGTGGGCCTCAGGCCTCTTCCTCGGGGGTCCCGGCCCTCCCAGCTGAGGCGCTGGCTCTCTGTATCACCTCCATCCACCTGAGAGGAGGCGCGGAGGTCAGAGCCACTCCACCAATTGCTTGCCTGGGAGGCAGGGCGTGCTCTGGCCACCAGATCAGCGGGCTTGTGCCCCAACACCTTCCCAAGAACCACCCCAAGTAAAGAGGAAAGGGCTGGCGCGGGGCCTGTTAAACCCCGGCAGCAGCGCTCGGCCCCCCTCCAGACCCAGGAAAGTGCCGAGGCGGGACTGGGGGCCCAGGCGCCTCTGCAGGTACCTCCCGAACGTGTATTTGCTGTCGGCCCGGAAGAAGTAGACGTGGGACTTGAACTGCAGCTTGAAGACATGCTCCTTTTGGATGCCGTCCGTGTCCCCAGGGAGGCTCACGCTGTAGCCCAGCAGCGGGAGGCTGGCCAGCGGGTGGTCATCCTGGGAGGTGGTGTGCCGTGGTCACTCGGCAGGTGCCCAGCCCCTGCCCACCCACAGGCGGTTCCGTGAGCGCACAGCGCCCACAGGTGGGGCCCCGCCTACCTGATGGGTTTTGTAGAAGAACAAGCAGAAATTGGTGAAGACCACCCAGAGTTTCTGCCAGCCGCTGCTGTTCTTGAACTTTCTCAGCAGGTATCCAGAAAGCTGGTTCTGAAAAGAAATGTTTGTGGATGTGAGTGTCCCAGGACCACTGGCCACAGAGGGCCACCCTCCTGGTTCCGTCCTGCAGGGCCGCCCCCAGGCTTCCCTGTGCTCTGCGGGGCAGGGACGCGGCACCTCCCTGGCCCTGCCCAGTGTTTAGCGGTCCAGAGGGCGGGGAGAGGCTGGCCGAGCCCGGCGATGCCTGTCCCCAGTGCCCCGTGGCAGACGCAGGGACAGGCCCACAGTGGCACCCACCCGGCAGGTTGGGGGCAGCACCCTGCTCGGTGTGGAGCCCGCATGCCCTTCTGCGGGGCCCCTGTGCGGCCCGCTGGTGCCCCATCCCTCTCGGCGTCACTGGCATGGCCCCAGGCCTGAGCCCAGGGACAGCACGGGCTGCTCCTCAGGCCGGGGCCCTGCGCCTCTGACCCCAGGGCTGGCAGAGACGGCAGAGGGGCACCCAGGTCACCTCCCGTCCGGCAGGTCCCCATGAGCTGCCCGCCGCCTGCTTGCTCTCCAGCCTGGCCCCCATCTGCTCTGAGGGCGCGCCCACGGGCCTGACAAGCTGGGCTCCACGCTGAGGGGCGCGGAGGCCAGCTGGGTGCTGCTGTAGGGAGGGAGCAGAGCAGGGGCGCCAGGCCGTACCTCGACGGCTGCGCTGTGGTCGGCCCTGGACACACTGGTGTGGCGGCACCAGCACACAAGCACGGTGGTGTTGGCACGGCGCTGGCCCATTCCCGCCACGGAGCCCTGGGCCCCGCCAGCCTCGTCCTCAGGCTCTGGCTCCAGGGAGGCCTCGTCGGGGGACCCTGGGGAGAGGCCGGCCCTGGCTGAGGACACAGGAGCTGCAGCCAGCGGCAGGCAGGGAGCACAACCACGCACTGCCCTGCCAGAGCTCCCACGCCCGCTGCCCCCCGAACGTGCCCCGTGGAAAGAGGGCACGCAGGCATAGCAGGTGGGCTGGCCCGGGGACCCCCAGTCCCGCCCCCAGAAAGCCGCCTTGGTCTCCAGGAGCTCAGCCAGCACTCACCGCGGGGCAGGGGGCACAGCATGCGGGCCGGGGGCGCTGGGGCCGGGGTGCTGCCTGTCTTGGCTGCGTCGATGGCCGTGTTCAGGTCGTGTAGCCACTTGGCCTTTTCTAGCTGGGTGCTGCGGGCAGGCTTGAGGTTCAGGTGCTGGGCAGGGCCCCCTCCCGCGATGGGGCAGGGAGTTGGGGGGCCTGCCCCGCCCCCAGGCATCCTGTGCTGCAGGTCCCGAGGGCTGGCGGGGGCTGCTGATGGCCCAGCCTGACCCACCACGCTCTCTGGGGCTGCCCACATTGTGTTACGTTCCTGAATCATGGAATTTTAAGGCTCTGGTGCTCTGGTGCGGAAATGGGCGCCTGGAGCCTGGGTTACGGTTAAGCCGCCAAGGTCTCCTGGTGGGAGGCGAGTGCCCCGTGCTCTGACGCAGCCAGGACCTGCAGGCTGCGGCAGGACCCAGGCCCTCTTCTGGGAGGCGCGGGGCCAGGCACAGCTCAGTGCCAATCCCCAC
This sequence comes from Dama dama, assembly GCF_033118175.1. Lineage (NCBI taxonomy): Eukaryota > Metazoa > Chordata > Mammalia > Artiodactyla > Cervidae > Dama > Dama dama. The sequence goes on along the minus strand of NC_083700.1, from coordinate 116,675,635 downwards.
GGAGGGCCCACACGGGCCGCCAGGAACTTGGGTCTCCTTCCCGGGGATGTGACCGGGGCAGGGGCAGCCCGCAGTGCCGGGCCGTCCTGGAGACAGTCTCAGAAGCCAAGCGCTCCCACGGAGGGTGCAGCTGCTCCCCTGAAGCTGTGCTCACTGGGACACATGTCCCAGTGACCGTGACACGCATGGCACAGAAGCCCGCGAGCAGACGGGGAAGGGTGGCCCTCACCTGGCTGCCACCATGATGGTCTTCTGAGCCGCGTAGATGGTGAAACAGTGCGGGACAGACCACTCACTCGCCTGGTCCTCCACCTGCGGGCGAAAGCAGGGGTCTGGAGCAGGAGCGGGGCTGGTGGGACCCGAGCTTGCGGCTGCACACAGGTGTGCACCAGGCCCCTGCTGACTCTACCAGGGGCTACCGGGGGACCTGCCACCCAGGCGGACGAGCTGAGGGCCTCAGGCACCCAACTACTCACCGGAGGGTCCAGCACTATTAGCTGAAAATCAAGCACAGGAAAAGACGTTGAGCATTTTGTTGAAAAGAGAGTCAGACAATTCATGATATAAGGTGGTACCAAAACCTAACAAAGACTCAAAGAAAAAGCATACAGACTAACTTTGATGATAAGGGATTAAATAACTCCAGAAAAAAGTACTCCCTAACTGGACCCAAAGGCAGAGAAAAGACATCGTCCTATACCAAGCCAGGTGGTTCCAGAAATGCAGGACGGTTTGACATTACGAAGCCAACTGCCAGAATCCACTGTGTCACAGGGAGGAAGAAGGGTGACCGTCTCCATGTGCTGGAGTGCCTCTGCCAAAGCCCTGCGTGTCTGATAAGAGCTCTCGGAGGCTGGCAGAGGACGCTGTGCTGACAGGAGTGACTGTCCACCGGCCAGGGCTCCACAGTCAGGAGCGCGCGCGGCTGTCCTGTCTGTCCCCAGCACTAGTCGGTTACAACTGACCGACACCCTCCCCCCAAACACACGGGACACCAGCCAGGGAGCCCCACGCGGGAGTTACAGGTCAGAAACTAACATGAGCAGTGGTAGCCAGCAGGACAAGGCTTCGCAGGATGGCATCTCCTCTCAGTTAACTAAGTTTAATACAATTTCAACAGAAATCTCAATTGTGTTCCTTGAAGAAGTTCATCCAAATGATTCCAAAGTTTACTCAGAAGAATTAAATACTTGAGATTAGCAAAGAACTTTTTAAACAGAAGGACACATATGAGAAGGAACTTCTGATGTGGTGACTAACCCTTACCACACCACTAATGAGAACAGTGTAGACTGGTGTTGGGACAGACAGAAATGGAACAGGACCTCCAGAAAGAATCCAAGTGTAAAGACAAGAATGTTTTATATGATCAAGGCAGCCTTGGGATCAGTGAAAAAGATGAAGGATTCAACAAATAATGGGAAAGCTGACTACAAGAAGAAAATGTTACATCTCAATCTAAAAACATCCAAAGCAAAAAATTTTAGGCAGATTAGTTAGAAAAATAAAACAAGTGTACCAGGAAAGAAGCTGGCAGCACAGTCTTGGTGTGGGAAAGACTTTCTGAGCCCGTAGCAAGGGCAGAAACTCTAGAGGACAAGATGGACAGACTGCCTGACTGAAAACGGTGACCTTCACTCCTTCAACAAGTAGGGCCTCCGTGCCACATGCAGTTCTAGGAGCAAGCCAAACACGATCTGCATCTGGATGGAGTTTAAATTCTCCGAGGTAAAACCAAACTGAAGGCAGAGTGAAAGGAATGACTGCCTTGGCACGCACCCGAGGCCTAGGAGGGTTTAGAAACTCCACAAACTGCATGAACCGGGCTCCACATTGGAAGGTGGGGCGATGCCCTAGGCTGGGGCAGAGGCAGGTGCAGATGCACCTGATGGGAAGGTTATCCAGCCAGCTGCTCCTACAGCCGCGTAGCGGTAATGGTCAAGAGCGCCCCCAGCTCACACGGTTTATCTCAAGGACCTAACTAAGGATGTGTCAAAAGACAAAAACGGTGGTGCTGTTTCTCATCCTGAAAATCTAGACACAGCAGTGTCCAGTGCAGGGAACTGGCTAAATGAGCTGGGGCCTGGCTCCCTGGTCCAGTGCTCAGGACTCTGGAGCCAGTGGTGAAAGCAGGGGCTGTTGAGATGAGCTGCCACGCAGGGCCAGCACCGGTCACAGCCAGCCTGTGGCACACGCTCCCGGGTGACGGCCAAAGGTCTGCAGTTCTCACTGCCGGGCGGCACAGCGAGCACTGATTTTCACTTGGCATTTTCAGCTTCTTTCTATAATGAAGATGTCACTTTTACACTTCAAAACAGAGGGGATCTGCTTCCAGGGATGGCGGGTGAGGTCATTCAGACTGACCCCTTCATGCTGAGAGCTGGAAAAGCTGAACAAATGTCAGAGACATCTGTGGAAGTTCTGGCACTGTCTCGAAGGTGGCGTGTGCCCGGCGTGCAGAGGGCGGCAAGAAGGGCCAGACGCCACAGGGGGAACGTGGCAGCATGGAGCTGGACCGACAGGAGAGCCCACCCACCACCCGCAGCGGATGGGGCCTGGTGGGGCCGCAGCGAGGGGCTTGCTGCCCGATAGCAGGTCCTCATGGCAGAAACCTGAACTCGGCCGCCCATGTTTGCTGGTCCCCAGATGGGTTCCAGGTGGGAGGGAGGTTCACACGGTGGGGAGTCAGTGTCTGCGGGGGTGTCTCACCACAGAAACCAGTGATCACGGAGAGGACAGACTGCATCGCGTTAGGACGAGGCACCTTGCTCGTCAGCGTCCACGCCCCACGTTGCCCTGTGACCCTGTGATGGCGGGCGTGTGGCGTGGAGACAGCACTGGGCGTGTGGCGTGTGCCTCGTCACTGGGCCGCGCAGCAGGACTCGGGGGCGGCCACCGGGAGCTGCCCTGAGCCCAGTGCTGGCCTCGGGCCCCCTTTCCACTCGTCCAGGTGGTGGTGTCTGTTACCACCTTAACGCTGTGTGTGTGAAATAGCAGATTATGGCACCACAAGGAACCAAAATTGTCCGTTTGAGAGAAGAGATGTACGAATAAAATCAAGGAAGTAAAGTGTGCAGCATCTTAGGGATGAGGGGTTTAGCTTTCTCTCTTAGACGCGGTGTCAGCCCCATCCCTCCAGCAGCGCTGTGGCCCCAGTGCCCAGCCCAGGCTTTCCGTGGGCTCTCCTGCCAAGGAACAGGGCTCCCTGGGATTGGCAGGTGGAGTCCTAGAGGACCTGGGCCTGGTCCTGCGGGTGCTGGTGGGCGTGACTGGAGGTGCAGCCGTGTGAGCCCCCAGGACGGTGAGGAGTGGCTGTGAGCCCGGCCCGACCCGCCCAGCGCCGCGCACTCACCAGCATGCCGCGCAGCGGGAGGAGGCCCCGCATCCGGAAGAGGCTGCTCCCTGCGGCGTCTCTGCTCGTGTACAGCAGCATGTCTGAGAACTGAGGGGCCAGAGCTTTAGGTGAGCAAGTTCTAAAAACGAGTGTCCACAGTCAGGCCAGCTTCACTCCAAGGGCCCGCGTGTGGTTTTTCAGCTTGCTGGAGATTTTTGCTAAAAAGGGGCTTTTTGTTCCACGCCGTTGTCATCTTGACCAGGTGACCAGTAGCCACGTGGACGGCAGGCCTCTTGGGCCAGCGCCTGCTGTGCCAGCGGAGGAGTGGGGGGTGGTCCTGAGAGGCCCTCCTGCAGGAGGGGGTGAATCCTCTAGCCGGGTGCGAGGGACTCCCGGAGGCCTCAGGCCCTGTGGACTGGCATGAGCAGGGCGTCCCTGCAGCACGGTTGTGTGGGTTTCTCTACCTTCCTGCTTTCGTTTGGGCTGCAGACAGGTGCCCAGAACCCAGAACCAGGAGGGGGGTGGGCCAGGGCATTCCTGCGTCCCTCACAGGCCCTGACCACACGGGCCTGGGGCATCCCCGCATCCCTCACAAGCCCTGACCACACGGGCCTGGGGCATCCCCGCGTCCCTCACAGGCCTTGACCACACAGGCCTGGGGCGTCCCCGCATCCCTCATGGGCCCCGACGACACGGGCCTGGGGCGTCCTCGCGTCCCTCACGGCCCCAATGGCTCAGCCCTGCCTGGACGGCGTCCGCCGACCTACCAGGAAGAACATCCTCTGCTGCAGGCCCTTCCGGGTGAGCTTGTGGAGGCAGCCCTCGCGGATGAGTTCCTGGAAGACAGGGGTCCTGAGTACCGGCCAAGGGTGCCCAGCAGATGGATCCTCACCCTCCACGCGCCCCCGAGCCCCTCGCAGCCCTTCCACGGCGCCCTCCTGCCCGGGAGCCCGCCTGCCGCTCCAGCCTCCTCCCTCCTGTCTGCTCCCCGGGGTCCCCCGCGTCCTTCCTGCTGCTGGTTAACCCAGTGCCTCATGTCTGAGCCGCCGCAGGCTGGTTGTGCTGAGGGCTGGCACTGCTATGCTTCTGGAAAGTTCTGCCATGGAGATGACCCGAGTTCAGCTTTGGGGAAAGCCGGGCGGGGCAGCTAGAGAATGGCAGGGAGGAGGACGGACACCTGGTTCCCACAAAAGTCACCGGGGGCTCGTGAGCGGTCGCCCTGGGGCCTGACCAGAGGATTCCTCCATGAAGGTGCCGTGGCTGGGGTGAGACCTTCCAGTGGTCTGAGCTTGGTGGGGCCCCCTGTGTCCTGCAGCCCACTCCCCCAGGACTCGGGCCCCCTCACCGCCAGGCCAGGCCCCACCCCTGCCTCAGGGGCACAGGCCTCAGACATCCCTGACGGCCTGCACCATGGCTGGAGGGTTGGCCCAGGGACCCTGGACAGTTGCTGTGGACTATTTCGGGGGGCAGTGTGGGCTGTGACCCGAGAACACCCCAGAGGACCCCGGCCTTAGCTCCCTCAGATGCACTGGGCGGGGGCATAAGAAGGAGACCTTGACCCAGAAATCCTGGCCCAAGCCAGGGGCCAGCCCCAGGGAGGAGGAGGTAACCCCAGCAGGCTCGTCTTCCTGCCCGCAGAGCAGCCCCGTCGCCCCCAGAACTGCAGCGCCTGTGCCCTAGCGCTGGCGGGTGGGCCTGCCACATTCCTGCGCCCTGGCGCTTCGCGCACCCTGGGGCCTCATCAGCCACATCCAGTCCACAGCCCTGCTCCTCAGGTAGGGACATGCTGCGCTCCGGGGAGGCCAGGCACCCCGGTGTGATGAGAGCAGGTCTCTGTCACAGCAGCAGTGATGACGGCAGCAAGGCCTCGTCCCCGGGGAGCTTGCCCTTGCTCTGTGGGTGCTCCTGTTTATGTGCCCGTCTAGTAATAGGTTCCTGGGGCACGCGAAGAAACCAGAGGAATAAGAGCTCCCGGCCCTGCGAGCAGCCCTGGGGAGCCGGGTGGTCTGGGAGGGAGAGGGAACAGGCCGTCCCGGCTCCAGGAGGGCAGGACCTTCCTGTTTCAGTCTCGTTCCTTACGTTCACGATCCCACATTCTCAGGACCTTCTTCTAATAAGGCTAACAGAAAACAGGACTTACACACCCATGCTCTTGTGTGTGTGTGGAGGCAGAAAACATCCCCATGCAACCCTTAAACACTACTGTGAAAGTGAAAATCGTGTCCATCTCTTTGCAACCCCATGGACTATACAGTCCATGGAATTCTCCAAGCCAGAATACTGAAGTGGTAGCCGTTCCCTTCTCCAGGGGATCGTCCCAACCCAGGAGTCAAACCCAGGTCTTCCACGTTGAGGTGGATTCTTTACCAGCTGAGGCACGAGGGAAGCCCAAGAATACTGGAGTGGGTAGCCTATCCCTTCTCCAGCGGATCTTCCTGATCCAGGAATTGAACCGGGGTCTCCTGCATTACAGGTGGATTCTTTCTAAAGCAAAAGCTATTAATGATAAAAAGTAAGCAGCCCAGTAGACATAGAGACCCATGGAATTAAACTGAAAGTTCAAAAATAAACTCACTCCACGGCCCACTGCTTTTTGACTAAGGTACAAAGACAGTTCAACAAAGGTGCTGGGACAACTGTACTCCCACCTGGAAAGGGGTGAAGTTGGACCCCATCTCACACCATATACAAAAGTAAACTCAAAATGGATCACGTCTAAATGTTAAGAGCTAAAACATAGGCAACTTTTAGAAGAAAACACAGGGGTAAATTTTCATACCTTAGATTAGGCAATAGTTTCTTAGCTATGACACCTAAAGCACAAGTAACCAAAGAAAAAACAGACAAATTAGACATCAGCTAAATTAAAAACTTCCATGTTGTAAATGATGCCATCAAGAAAGTGAAAAGATAACCCACCAAATGGGAGAACATATTTTGCAAATCATATTCTGGTAAAGATCTGGTATTCAGAGATGAGAGGGAAGCTCACAACAGTAGAGACAAACAAACCAATTGAAAGGTGGGCAAAGGACCTGAACAGGCACTTCTCCAAAGAAGGCACAGAAAATGGCCGATAAACACCAGGAAAGACGCTTGATGTTAGCCATCAGGGGAATACAGATCGAACCACGATGAGATGCCACTGCATACCATCAGAATGGTATGGCTAAGTCAAAAAGACAAGATATGGGGAAATCAGAACCTTCACATACTCCTGGTGGGCGTGTAAAATGCTGCAGGCACTGGGGACAACTTTGGCAATTTCTCAACATGTTAAACACAGAATGGCCATGTGACTTGGCAATTCCACTCCTAGGTTTATACATGTGTGCTCAGGAGAACTGAAAACACATGTTTACACCAGGACTTGTACATGGTGCTCACAGAAGCACTATTCACAGTGGCCAAAAAGTGGAAACAACCGAAGTGTCTATTAGCAGATGACAGATAGACAAAATACACCGTCTCCAGAGATGGAACACTGCTACTCAGTCACAAGAAGGAATGAAGCCTCCGCCCCCCAACACGAATGAACCTGGAAGACACTGTGCTGAGTGAAAGAAGGGAGACACAAAAGGCCACACACAGTGAGGCTCTGTGTGTATGAAACGCCGCAGTGGGGAAATCCAGAGACAGAAAGCCGATTAGCAGCTGCCGGACCAGGGGTGGGGTGACTGCGAGCAGGGGTGGGGTTTCTTTCAAGGAATGAAATGTCCTGGAATTAGTGGCGATGTGGCATAACCTCATGAATATACAAAAAACTATGGAATCACACACTCTGAATTATGTCTCAGTCAAAAACAGTGAAGTAACCAGCTCAAAAAACGTTCTCAAATGAAGCCACTCACCCTGCCGGGAGCGACCAGGCTCTCTATGCCGACCAAGTCCCGCTGCAGCTCTGTCAGTCTCTGCAGGTTCTCCAGCTGGACCAGGCTGTGTTGGAGCGTGGAGGTCACCTCTGTGATGGCCTGGAGGGCATCTGTGTGGAGAGGTCCCTCATTACAGGCAGGGGCAGGTGGGCTGGGGGTGGGGACAAAACCTTCCCCCGACCAGCTTGTGACATTTTAAAGGTGGTTTTAATTCCAGGAACACTGCGCTCAAACTCCTCAGGACTGCCAGGGACAGCAAGTGTGGGTCCTGAAACCTGGACTCATGCAACCCAAACTGCTCCCGGCCAGCACCCAGGCTCGGTGAAGAGACAGGACAGTCTTTGGAAAGAGCTCTTTTATGTTGTGGGCCCTCATTTGACACAGGCTCTTCTTTCACATTTCCCTTAAAATGCTTAGAGCCATTGGGACAATTGTGTCCTCTCCTTTTTAGCAAAAACACACCACTTGCTTTCAGGAAGGAGAGGCAGGGCACTGTAGGGTCCTTGTTGTGCCTTGTACTTCAGAGAGCATCTGTTCTGTCCTCAGGACTCGGAGACCCGTGGGAGGACGCGCTGCCCAGTTCTCTCGGGCATGTCTAGTGGCAGTGGTGACTTTACCTGAGAGGCAGTGATTTCCTGCTCTAAGTTTACCCTGCAACTGCCAGTCCTATTGGTAGGTCACAAGCATCAGGGTTTATTCTTTGGTCCTTTTAACAGGTGAGAAACGGCAGAGTCCACGGAGTCAGATGCTTCGGTCAGGAGCATGTTCCCCGAGTTTCTGGTTTAGAAGCAGCCGCCCGGCCCTCCCCTGCCCCGTGGGGCTCGGGAAGGGCCCCGCCGGCGGCGACCGGGGCGTCAGGCGGCACTCACCGCGGAGGTCGGCGCGGTCCTGGCTGTGCGGGCCGGGGTCCCCGGGCCCCGGGGCGCACAGGCGGCGCAGCAGCAGGCGGTAGTGGCGCAGGCGCTGCAGCGGCTTCAGCAGGAAGGCGTTGAGCGGTAGGTAGCAGACCTTCTGCAGCTCGAAGTCGCGGCGCAGCGCCTCCAGCCTCCGCAGGCGCCGGCTGGCCGCCTCCAGCTCCGTCAGGACCTCGTGCAGCTGCTGGAAGTGGCCGGTGAGCGCCTGCGGGCGGGACGGGCTTAGCGGCGGCGCGCGCCCCGGCCCCGCCCGGCCAGCCCCTCGGAGCCGCGCCCCCGGGGGGCTGCCCCTGGACGCGCGTCTCAGCGGACCGCACAGGCGGCCGCCGGGTCAGGTAAGCGCCACCAAACGGTGTGCGCGCGTGTGGGTCTAAGCTCACGCCACCTCCGGGACGCGCTCACAGTCCACCCTGAGAACCGAAAACCGGGAGGCGCGTCCGGGGGAAACGCGCTCACCTCAAGCCTAAAAGAGGCGCCTAGGCCCCTGCGGGGCGGGGCCTCAGGGTGCGCGAAGCTTCAGGGTGGGGCGGAGCCCGGCGGAACCTGAGGGGCGGGGCAAGGTCTGGGCAGGAAGCCTCCGGGAGGAGCGCACGGCGTGTCGCGCGAGAGCCAGAGCCCCAGCGCTGGGATAGCGGGCGGCGCAGCCGCAGGTGAAGCTGGTACCAGCGCGCGGGAGCAGCTGCATCGGTCCCACGGCTGTGAGGGGCGCGGGCTGAGGGAACCCTGGCCAGGCAGGAGGCAGCCCTGCCGGGCGCTGTCGATTCTGAGGGGCGTGTGTCGTGAAGAGACTGCCATTGGGGTGGGGGAGGCAGCTCTGAGAGGACCTGGCCTGAAGGGAGCTCTGCTCTGAGGGGGCACTGACCTGAGGAAAGCCCGTCCTGGTGGAAATAGCGCTGCGAGGAACACGGCTCAGAGGGGCTCGTGTCCTGACTGAGAGGAATATGGTTCAGAAGGGCTTGTGTCCTGACCTGAGGGCAGAGCTGACCTGAGGGGAAGTCTGTCCTGCCTCTTGTCGTTCTAAGGAGAACACTGTCCTGAGGAGGAAGCTGGTGTCCCCACTACCAGCTGCTACGCTCAGAGCCTCACACAAGCCCATGCTACCTTTAACTGAAGCATGTTCCTGAGCAGGATGTCCCCGATGCGCTGGTGACTGCCTGTGGCCTGGGTGCTAGAAGATTCCTCCCTGGAGCAGAGGGACAAATGAGGTCAAAACCTTGGACAGCTTGTGAGAAATGCTCTTTTCACTGCTAGTGTGATGGCGAGTCCCAGGCTCAGAACAGCACCCAGAGGCTTTGAGGGGGAGGCCATACTTGACAGAGACTGTTGTCATATCTTGACCATTCTTGATATGGTAGTGACCAGGCAAAAAAGGATCATCTCCTGAGACTAGAGATCTCTTCAAGAAAATGAGAAATACCAAGGGAACATTTCACGCAAAGATGGGCACAATAAAGGACCAAAACGGTATGGACCTAACAGAAGCAGAAGATGTTAAGAAGAGGTGGCAAGAATACACAGAAGAACTGTACAAAAAAGGTATTCATTAAAAAAAAAAAAAAAAGGTCTTCATGACCCAGATAACCATGATGGTATGATCACTCACTTAGACCCAGACATCCTGGAGTGTGAAGTGAAGTGAGCCTTAGGAAGCATCACTACAAACAAAGCTAGTGGAGGTGATGGAATTCCAGCTGAGCTATTCCAAGTCCTAAAAAATGATGCTGTGAAAGTGCTGCACTCAATATGCCAGCAAATTTGGAAAACTCAGAAGTGGCCACAGGACTGGAAAAGGTCAGTTTTCATTCCAGTCCTTAAGAAGGGGAATGCCAAGAAATGTTTAAACTACCACACAATTGTGCCCATTTCACATGCTAGCAAAGTAATGCTCAAAATCCTTCAAGCTAGGCTTCAATAGTACATGAACCGAGAACTTCCAGATATACAAGCAGGATTTAGAAAAGGCAGAGGAGGAATACGTGTAAATCCATGGCTGATTCATATCAATGTATGACAAAACCCACTGAAATGTTGTGAAGTAATTAGCCTCCAACTAATAAAAAAAAAAAAAATAGAAAAGGCAGAGGAAACAGAAATCAAATTGCCAACATCCATTGAATCATAGGGCTTCCCAAGAGGTGCAGTGGTAAAGAATCTGCCTGCCAATGCAGGAGACACAGGAGCTGTGGGTTTGATCCGTGGGTTGGGAAGATGCCCTGGAGAAGGAAATGGCAACCCACTCAGGTATTCTTGCCTGGAAAATTCCATGGCAAGAGGAGCCTGGTGGCCTACAGTCCACAGGGTCGCAAAGAGTCAGACATGACTGAGAGTGCACCAAAGCATATAGTATATTATGAAAAGTATAGTTGGATCATAGAAAAAGCAAGAGAATTCCAGAAAAACAACTGCTTTGCTGACTGTGCTAAAGCCTTTGACTGTGTGGATCACAACAACTGTGGAAAATTCTTAAAAGAGATGGGAATACCAGAGACCTTACCTGCTTCCTGTATGCAGGTCAAGAAGCAACAGTTAGAACTGGACTTAAAACTACAGACTGGTTCAGAATTGGGAAAGGAGTACATCAACGCTGTGTTGTATATTGTCACCCTGCTTATTTAACTTCTATGAAGAGTACATCATGTGAAATGCTGGGCTGGATGAAGCACAAGCTAGAATCAAGATTGCTGGGAGAAATATCAATAACCTCAGATATGCAGATGACACCACCCTAGTGGCAGAAAGTGAAGAGGAACTGAAGAGCTTCTTGATGAAGGTAAAAGAGAGGAGTGAAAAAGCTGGTTTAAAACTCAACATTCAAAAAACTAAGATCATGGCTTCTGGTCCCATCACTTCATGGCAAAGAGATGGGGGAAAAATGGAAACAGTGACAGACCATTTTCTTGGGCTTTGAAACCACTGTGGATGGTGGACTGCCACCATGAAATTAAAAGATGCTTTCTCCTTGAAAAAAAAGCTATAATAAACCTAGACAGCATATTAAAAAGCTGAGACATCACTTTGTCAACAAGGTCCGTATCAGTTCAGTTGCTCAGTCGTGTCTGACTCTGCGACCCCATGGACTGAAGCATGCCAGACCTCCTTGTCCATCACCAACTCCCAGAGTTTGCTCAAACTCATGTCTATCCAGTTGGTGATGCCATCCATCAACTCATCCTCTGTCTTCCCCTTTTCCTTCCACCTTCAATCACTCCCAGCATCAGGGTCTTTTCCAATGCGTCAGTTCTTTGCATCAGGTGGCCAAAGTATTGGAGTTTCAGCTTAGCATCTGTCCTTCCAATGATTCATGACTCATTTCCTTTAGGATGGACTTGTTGGATCTCCTTGCAGTCCAAAGGACTCTCAAGAGTCTTCTCCAACACCACAGTTCAAAAGCATCAATTCTTTGGTGCTCAACTTTCTTTATGGTCCAACTCTCACATCCATACATGACTACTGGAAAAATCATAGCTTTGACTAGCTAAACCTTTGCCAGCAAAGTAATGTCTCTGCTTTTTAATATGCTGTCTAGGTTGGTCATAGCTTTTCTTCCAAGGAGCAAGCATCTTTTAATTTCATGGCTGCAGTCACCATCTGTAGTGATTTTGGAACCCAAGAAAATAAGGTCTCTCACTGTTTCCATTGTTTCCCCATCTATTTGCCATGAAGTGATCAGACCGGATGCCATGATCTTCATTTTTTGAATGCTGAGTTTTAAGCCAGCTTTTTGACTTTCCTCTTTCACTTTCATCAAGATGCTCTTTAGTTCCTCTTCACTTTCTGCCACTAGAGTGGTGTCATTTGCATATCTGAGGTTATTGATATTTCTCCCAGCAATCTTGATTCTAGCTTGTGCTTCATCCAGCCCAGCATTTTGCATGATGTACTCTGCATAGAAGTTAAATAAGCAAAAAAAAGAAGTTAAATAAGCAGGGTGACAATATACAACACAGCCTTGACGTACTCCTTTCCCAATGTGGAACTAGTCCATTGATCCATGTCCGGTTCTAACTGTTGCTTCTTGACCTGCATACAGATTTCTCAGGAGGCAGGTAAGGTGTTCTGGTATTCCCATCTCTTTAAGAACTTTCCACAGTTTGTTGTGATCCACACAGCTAAAGACTTTAGCATAGTCAATGAGGCAGAAGTAGATATTTTCCTGGAATTCTCTTGCTTTTCCTGTGATCCAATGGATGTTGGCAATTTGATCTCTGGTTCCTCTGCTTTTTCTAAATCCACCTTGTACATCTGGAAGTTCTCTGTTCACATATTGTTGAAGCCTGGCTTGGAGAATTTTGAACATTACTTTGCTAGCATGTGAGATGAGTGCAATTGTGTGGTAGTTTGAACATTCTTTGGCATGCCTTTCTTTAGGATTGGAATGAAAACTGACCTTTTCCAGTCCTGTGGCCACTGCTGAGTTTTCCCAAATTGGTGGCATGTTGAGTGCAGAACTTTAACAGCATCGTCTTTTAGGATTTGAAATAGCTCAGGTGGAATTCCATCACCTCCATTAGCTTTGTTTGTAGTGATGCTTCAAGGCCCCTTTGATTTTGCTCTATAGGATGTCTGGCTCTAGGTGAGTGATCATGCCTTCGTGGTTATCTGGGTCATGAAGATCTGTTTTGTATATTTCTTCTGTGCATTCTTGCCACCTCTTCTTAATATCTTCTGCTTCTGTTAGGTCCATACCATTTCTGTCCTTTATTGTGCCCATCTTTGCATGAAATGTCCCCTTGGTATCACTAATTTTCTTGACGAGATCTCTAGTCTTTCCCATTCTATTGTTTTCCTCTATTTCTTTGCATTGATCACTGAGGAAGGCTTTCTTATCTCTCCTTGCTATTCTTTGGAACACTACATTCAGATGGATATATCTTTCCTTTTCTCCTTTGCCTTTCACTTCTCTTCTTTTCTCAGCTATTTATAAGGCCTCCTCAGACAACCCTTTTTGCCTTTTTGCATTTCTTTTCTTGGGGACAGTCTTGATCACTGCCTCCTGTACAATGTTATGATCCTTTGTCCATAGTTCTTTAGGCACTCTGTCTATCAGATCTAATCCCTTGAATCTATTTGTCACTTCCATTGTATAATTGTAAAGGATTTGATTTAGGTCATATCTGAATGGTCGAGTGGTTTTCCCTCCTTTCTTCAATTTAAGTCTGAATTTTGCAATAAGGAGTTCAGATCTGAGTCCCAGTCAGCTCCTGGTCTTGTTTTTGCTCACTGTATAGAGCTTCTCCATCTTTAACTGCAAAGAATATAATCAATCTGATTTCGGTATTGGCCATCTGGTGATGTCCATATGTAGCGTCGTCTCTTGTTGGAAGAGGGTGTTGGCCATGATCAGTGTGTTCTCTGAGCAAAACTCTGTTAGTCTTTGCCCTGCTGCATTTTGTACTCCAAGGCCAAACTTGCCTGTTACTCCAGGTATCTCTTGACATCCTACTTTTGCATTCCAGTCTCCTATGATGAAAAGGACATCATTTTGGTCCACACAGTCAAAGCTATGGTTTTTCCAGTAGTCATGTATGGGTGTGGGAGTCCGTATAGTCAAAGCTATGATTTTTCCAGTAGTCATGTATAGGTGTAAGAGTTGGACCATAAAGGTTGAACACCAAAGAATTAATGATGTCAAACTATGGTGCTGGAGAAGTCTCGAAGTCCTTTGGACAGCAAGAAGATCAAACCATTCAATCCTGAAGGAAATCAACCCTGAATATTCACTGGAAAGACTGATGCTGAAGCTGAAGCTCCAATACTTTGGCCACCTGATGCGAATAGCTGACTCATTGGAAGAGATCCTAATGCTGGGAAAGATTAAGGGCATGAGGAGAAGGGGGTGACATATGATGAGATGGTTGGATAGCATCACCAACCTGATGGACTATGAGTTTGAGCAAACTCTGGGTGATGGTGAAGGGCAGGGTAGCCTGGTGTGCTACAGTCCATGGGTTGCAAAGAGCTGGACACGACTGAGTGACTGAACAACAAAATTCTCTCTTCTGGAACAAGATGAATGAAAGCAACTTATGATTCTACTGACATCTGTTTCAATGAAATAATGACTCCTATGAAATACTTCCCGAAGCTGGAAAGCTCCTGAGAGCAGTGATGGTGGAGGTGCCAGAGGAGGGGGGTGGGGGGTGTGCAGGGCATTACCAGAGCGCCAGCCTCTGCTCCACCTCACGAAGGAAGCCTCTGTGGAACTCGTAGATGGGGTCAATGTTGGAGAAGAGCAAGGTCATCAGGTCTGTAGGCATGGCGTCCTCCTTGACCACCGCGCTCCGGAACCACTGCCGGAAGAGCTCAGGGTGACCCAGGAAACTCACACCTTAGGAAATGCAGCACTGACCACAGAGCCTCCACAAGGACAGCTCAGATCAGTGCTACAGCCAACCTCTAGGCTGATCACCCAGTTTTCACAATATAGGAAAACAATTCTGGATGAAAAGCTTCAAAGGAATATGTTGCCAGGTTTACAAAAATTGGACCCAGTACTGATCTGATTAGACATGTTTTAAGCCAAATATATTTAACAGAACATATATGGCTCAGCTGGTAAAGAATCCACTTGCAATGTGGGAGACCTGGGTTCGATCCCTGGGTTGGGAAGATCCCTTGGAGAAGGGAACAGCTACCCACTCCAGTATTTTGGTCTGGAGAATTCCGTGGACTGTATAGTCCATGGGGTCACAAAGAGTCGGACACAACTGAGTAACTTTCACACCTCACACACTTCACAAACATAGACATCCATACACAGATTTCATGACGGCTAAGAGCAGTTTATCAGGAGGGATTCTGTCTCTGACCTAGATTTAAGTAGTCAGAAAATCAAAACAAAGGATTTAGGTTTCATACCACGGTAATAACTTCTAAATCCTTCAGGTATGTTCGTTCTGTGGCGAGAATCTCCTTTGCTATGAAATATGCCTCGTCCGCAGGCACGCACTGCAAAAAGCGCAGACAGTGTGAGTGTATGTCTGCCGGGCATGTCACCGACGTCCTAACACGGCATGTCTTCTGCTGAAGTTAACACTGTTGTGTGATCTTCACATGTAATTCCTGAGTCACTTCTGAGTAAAAATATAAGCCCAGTTTTATCTCCCTCAGATGTTTTTCTCATATTTTATTCTTTTTGAGAAAATAATTGCTGCTTAAACAGCAGCAAACACTTAAACTAATTACTCATTTTGTGATGAAATTATTATTCCGATATCACTCCCAGGACTGCAGCTGGTTAACACACAAATATAGGCACACCTCAGAGAAACTGTGGGTTGGGTTCCAGACTGCCACAATAAAGCAAACATTACAGTAAAGTGGATCAAATAAACATGCAGGGGCAAGTCCACGGCGACAGAGCCCTCCGGAGCGGGAAGGGCAGGGCTGCACCCCACCCCGAGCAAGTCAAGGTCTGCTTGATGGCCCCTCCTCCATGCTTTCCCACCTGGCGCTGGCCCGGTCCTACTCTTTCTGCACGCTCACCCTCTGCTCCTCCACCAGGTGGAAGACTTGGGGCCGACCCTCCCGTGTCAACTGTGGCAACAGGTACCTGCGACGTGCCAAGCGCAGAGGTTCCTGCCCTTGAGCGGACAGCCTCTCAGGAGGAAACAGGTAGGAAGCAACTCTAGCTACTGAGGACGTGACCCCTCCGGGCAGCAAAGTGCACATGACGGCGAGCAGGTGGGGTGGAGGGTGGGCGGTCGGGGCCAGCTCAGGGGCCAAGGATGGGGGCGGGTACGAGGCGAGAGAAGTGGTCGCCGGCAGGAAGGCAGGGTCTTTGGGGGCTTATCTGAGCACATGATGGTGTGCTGGCCCCAGGGTGAGTCTGGGGGCTGGGGCTGCTCAGGAGGTGCAAGGGAGGTGAGTCAGGGTGAGGGGGGTGGCCCCACACATCCTGGAGGTTGGGCCCAGGCGGGTGGAGGAGGTGAAAGAGTGTGGGAAGGGTGAGAGTCCAAGGCTGCAGGCGATCAGCTTGGGGAAATGAAGCGTGGTGGGGTCTGAGGCGTGCTGGGAAAGGGAGGCTGGGGGCCAGGGCTTCTCCCTGGGGCCTGAGACCAGCTCCTCTGCGGGCAGCGAGTCAGGACGAGAAAGCCTGGAGGGAAAAGCCCCGTCCAGGAGGGAGTGCCGCTGGGAGGTGGAGGTGCCCGGAAACAACCACGGCAGCATCGCTGCCAAGGTCACAGCCACACAGCAGGCGTCACCAGTTACTGACGAGGGGCTGCCAGCAGCGGGGCGGTCAGCAGCGGCTCATTGACGCCAGTCTGGGGAACCAGGGCCAGCCCCGGATTTCCAGATCAAAGGGCAGCTTCTAGGAAACTCAGTGGGGAGAAAGCAAAACATTGGCTGCTCTGCCAGCTACACCCCTAAGGTCAGGGCCCAGGTCAGGGCAGAGGGAGGGGCCAGGCTTTATTCCCACAGAGCCTGAGGGGAGCCCGCCAATAGGCAGAGGAGCACCCGTTAGAGAGGGAGCACTAGCGCCGTTCCAGGCTGTCCTAGTACCGTGGGGCCTCACCAGTTCTCGCACAGTTAGTGGGAGACGCTGGTAGGGAAGGGGTTTCAGGCAGCAAGCTGGTACTGGGCTGCGGGAGAGGGCTGGGCAGCTCCCCACCTCCACCCCTACCCCCAAGCTGGGCAGCCAGACACTGATGCAGAGCCCAAGGCCAGGCCGGTGGATGCCAAGGCTCCCAGACCCTGTGCTCCACCATGGGGCTGAGGAACATGGAGGCAGCCCCAGCCCTGCCAAGGGAGTCATCAGGGAAACTGGGGCTCCCTGCCAACAGCTTGGGGGTCCCAAGGCTGGGGTGCCCCTGCTTTAGGCCACGGCCTCGCTCGCAAGCGGCGTCTCTCCTTGGTGCCCAGCTCTCTGCCTGCCAACCTCGCTCCTGCCCGACACTGAACCTGCAGGTGGGGGCCTCACCTTCCGCCACATGCCCAGCCCCAGGATGCCCCTCCAGGACCACCTCGGCCGCCAGTCCCTGCTCCCCTGACCCCCCGGCCCCTCCCAGCTCCTCCACCATTAAACTGAAGCCAGCAGTTCAGGGAGCGGCGAGGCTGAGGTCTCCGGGATCCAGCCCCACATGCAGAACCGACGGATGCCAAGACCCGTGACAGCAGCGGGGAGGCCCATCGTGGCGGTAGCCCCCAGAGGTGAGGCGAGGGTCTCAAGACTGGGGCACCCGCCCCCCCCTGCCCTCACTTCCCAGCAGCAAGCCCCCCGGGGGCGCCCACCTTGCGTCTCGGCTCCTCCCGGTTGTCCATCCCGGTTCCAGCAGCATCACTGAGGACGGGGCCCAGGAGGGGGCTGAGGCCCTGCGCTGCTGGGCCCAAGGGGCTCAGGCCCGGCGGGCTCCTCTGGGTGGAGGGAGAAGGCAGAGGACTCTCCGCTGAAAGGCCTGGAAGTGAACGGGTGATGGGGGGCGATGAGGAAGAGAGGACCCAAGGGGCGG
Source organism: Dama dama (assembly GCF_033118175.1). Lineage (NCBI taxonomy): Eukaryota > Metazoa > Chordata > Mammalia > Artiodactyla > Cervidae > Dama > Dama dama. Next base: position 116,658,066 of record NC_083700.1, on the reverse strand, counting down.
CACCGCCACCAGGCCCTTCTGGGGGCCGCGGCGGCAGGCGTGGCTCAATGTGACCCCGCTTCCCCAGGGAGCCTCCAGGGCGGCCTGGCCCGGGGCTCGGGGTCCTGGGAGATCGGCCGCCACAGAGCGGGGAGGGCACTGCAGGTGCGCGAGGAGGAGGACAGGTGTGCTGAGGCCAATTCACTAACCCTGCACCAGAATGCTGCGTCACATGGAGTTACCGTACAGTTTTCTACACCCCTGAATTGTTCATTAACAAGCACTTTAATCTGGTGTTCTAGAATACACCACAAAAGCAGAAGAAACACTCAGTTTTTTCCCTTCTTCAAGTAATGTTTGCTCTTGACTAGATTGCGGCCAAGTTTTGACCCCGTTCTATTTCCTCCAACATTTTGTAATACAAAATTATCTTACCTATTTAAAAAAATCCTCAAAGGTTTATTAATCTTTTACTATGAGAAATTAGTAACTATTAAATGCCAAATTTGAGTTACCTGAAAGCAGGGGTTTCAGAGAAGATATTTAACTGGTGATTGAAAGCAACCTAGGATAGCCTAACAAGTGCAGTGTGCAGGAGGTGTGTGCAGGAGGCGGGTGCAGAGAGCTCCCACAGCGCAGCCCCGCAGCGCGCCCCTCCTCCCAGCAGCCTGAGGTGGAGGTGGCCCGGTTTCACATTGACAAGCTCAGAGCCCTGGGGAGCAGGAGCCGGGACCCCACCCAGGACTTCGGGGGACAGGCTCCCCAGGCCGGATGGCAGAGCTGACCTCTGGGCTTCTCACACCACACCGATTTCAGACACGGACAAATGTTCACTGACATCAGAAAACCCGGACAATGTAAGAACAGAAATGGTTAGAATAAGTTTATTAAAATCTGCTTCTGTTACACGTTTAAAATCGGCTAAACCACCTTAAAATAATGTGACTTCCCCCATGTCCCCTCCCACGACACCAAGCCCACGAGGTCACCTCTGCCCAAACACAGCTGCTTCGACCGGAGGAGAGGCTCACTCCGCAGATGAGCTGTGAGGATCACACTCCAGAGTCCCTTCTGTCCCTCCTTAGCCTGGAACCGTATGACAAGACACCGTGACCCACTGAAAATTCAGAAGAGAGTATAGAAACGGAGGCTCGAGAAGGAGGGGACGCATGAACACCGACTGCTGATTCACGTTCTCGTACGGCAGAGACCAACAAAACACTGCGAAGCAACCGTTCTTCAATCAAAAAGAAAACCAAAAAGCGTGCTCACAAGGGGAATGCTGGTTCTCCCCAGGCCTGCCGCTCCCTGAGTGAGGGCCAACGCTCACGCTCACTGGTCCTGAGAGCACGTCCACGGGGCGGCCCAGCATCCTCCCGCCCCACGCAGCCCTCCTCCATGAGGGGCCGCCCACAGGAAGCTTGTAGTGCCGTTTACCAACAGTCTCGCACAAAGACTGTATTTTTAAACAGCAGAAGGTGACAGGTGAGGAGCTGGTGGTGGCACTGAAGCCTCCTACAGATGGGCCGGGGTGGGCAGGAGTGGGCCTGGTGGGGGGCTGACAGGCGGGCGATGGCAGCTCAGGGCGGGCGGCTCGTTTGGAATCAACCGTTTGGCTTCTGCAAGTGGTTAGAGCCACCATCTGGTATTGTCGCTGTGGGCATGGCCGCCCTGGTATCTGTGGGCTCCACATCTGAGGGTTCAATCAGCGAGGACTGAGTTTATTCGGGGGAAGAATTCACACTTGTGAATGTGCTGCCCGGGCAGACGTCTACGCTGTTTACACCTGCTCAGGGCACTGTTAGTGCAGCGGGCGCTGTGCTCCATGGAGAGAGGGTTTACAGTGTCTGGGCGCGCGGGTGGGCCGTGTGTGAACACCACGCCTTTCCTCAGGAGGGCCCTTCCTGCAGGGGGCGTGCTCTCTCGGGGTCCTGGAGCCAGCCCTGTAACTACCCGGCAACGCTGTACTTGCTATCCTGCAAAAACTGCCAGCTCATCCTCTAGTGACCAGACTAACAGGCATCACAACCTGGCATTGGACATTTATTTCTATTAAATCTGTCAGCTGCAGTAAAACGTTGCAGGTCCTACCTACATCCGTTTTGTCAACTCAGATGCCAGGAAATGAGCTGAATACATCTGTGGGGAGCTGCTCTCAGGCACGTGGCAGGAAACGTGTAACCACCCACACTCGAGGCTCTGGAGTGTGTGGGTCACTGTCCCTGTCTTGGCATCCCCGTGTGGGGCTCTGGCTCTGCCAGCCATTTCCAGGAGGGCCTGGGGTGTGTGAACACTGCTCTGGACCCTGTGATGACATGACCGTAGAAAGTCCTGTCCACGCAGACGACCTGCATTAGTATACAGGCTAACAGGCAGATGGGCGGCTCAAGCATTTTTAAGGTGCTAAACGTCACGTTTTAGGTTCCACAGAGTGTGTGTGGCCCTAACTGACATGGTAAAGAATCTTAAACACCTGTACATGCCAACTCCTGTGTGCAAGGTCCTGTACTGGAAAGCTGCCAGGCTGGAACATGCAGCTGAGTGACGGGAGTCCTGCTCCAGGACCAACTGCTCATGCACGGGGTGTGCTCCTGTCCCCCTGCAGTCTCGGGGACCCCCCCCCAGATCCTGCAGACGGGCCACGTCTGCAAATGGCATGTCATGACAGGGTCCAAAAGCAAATGACTGGAGTGGGCGGACAGCTGCTGCCCACCCAGAGGTCCCGACAGGCTCTGCTCTCAAAGCTGCAGGGCCAAGGCCTGAGTGTCTTCAAAAAACCACTGAAAATGTAAGCTTTCATTTAAAATGGTCAGCAGGAAGCCACTCTGGAAGAGAGTTTTCTCTGTGGACTCTGTTTCCAGTCGTCCCTAAGAATCCTCTTACAGTGTCAACGCCGTTTTGAGAAGCGCAGTCGTCCTCTCCTGGAACCTTCTCCTGACCGTCTGACCAGGTGACAAAAGAGAAATGTCACATTTAGACGGGAAGCTCAGCTACTTTCACCTCATAGCTTTCAATTCTCTCCTTCAAAACCCGGTAATTAAATTGTCTTGAAACCTGGTGCCTAATAGTGGAACAAGAGTCAGCTCCGGTGTGGAAAAGTCAAGGTCGAGTCTGAAGGTTAAGATGGTGGAGGGAGCAAGCAGCAGCTGCGCCTCAGTGGCCAGAATGGTGACCACTCCTCCCAGAAGAGAAGGGGAGTGCCGATCTCCCCACAATCCAGGGAAACGACCCTGGGAGCTGGCGGAAGCCAGGCCTGGCTCCACGTCTGGCTCAGGGTGTTGAGAGTCACTTTCGCTCAAAATCGGCTCATAAAGTAAAAGCTGCTCTGAGGGGTCCAAGCGCCAGCTCCCCCTCCTCCTGCTCTGTGTCCGTCCTTCTCCCGAGGCTGACACCGCAGTCTGCCCGTGGCCCCGATACTCAGGGGTGATGTCTACGTGCACGGCATGCCCGGGGCGTCTCCCGGAGTTTCCTTCTAAGTAAACACGACTCTTTCCTTGTTGAGGGAAGCGAGCACCCCAACCCACAGCTCAGTCCCACTCTGGGCTGACTGTCCGGGGTCTTCTCTGTGGGACACTCCAGCTGGCCCAGGGAGCAGGCTCTAATAAATGACACCTTCTGTCTGAAGCTTGAGAAGCTGTGACTTAATGATTCTCTGGACCACTGGAGCGCTGGAGGCAAGGTCCCCGAAAGAAAGCACTCCCATACAGTAGGCGATCTGCAGGGACATTCATGGGGAGGGAGGTGCGGCCTGAGTGGACGCTCCTGGAGAGGGAGGTGCGGCCTGAGTGGACGCTCCTGGAGAGGGAGATGCGGCCTGAGTGGACGCTCCTGGAGAGCAAGGCCACACGGCTTTTACGCTCCTGACCGCTTGCCCTGGGGACTGACCAGGCTCACCCCTGGGGGCGCCAGCACAGAGGCACCAGTCAGGGATAGGGCCGGAGTCACGGGAGGGACCCATGCCCCCGTGATCCACTGTCCTCTCCTCCGAAGGCCAAGACTGCCCACCACAGGCTCCCGGGGAGTGTGGGCCCACAGGGGCTGGTCCAGAGCTGCCCAGTGCCCCCCCAAGCCCACCACACTGGGTGCCAGGTGCCCCCCAGACACCAGAGAGAGGCGCCCCTCCCCAAGGCCCACCTTACTGGGCACTCTCCTCAGCCGGCCCCCGGGATCCGCTGCCTGTGATGCCAGAGGCTGGAGAGGGGGGCAGCTCCTGGAGGCGCAGAGAGCTCTTGGCGCCCAACGGGGGCCCAGAATCTGAGCAGCTGCCTCACTCTGGTCCAAGGATCATATTGTGGGGGGGGCGTCTAGCTGACTGCGGGGAGGCAATAACGGCCTCGTTTTCAGAAGATGCCAATAGCACGTCTTCTGTGCCCGAGGACCATGTGTTTCCTCCCCAGCATGGAGGCTCGTGCGGGCCCCGAGCAGCAGCCCGCTGGCTCCCTGCACTGCCCTCATGTGCTGATCACAGGGGCCACACAGGCCCGAGCGGGGCTGCTCAGGAAGGCGAGAGGCTCCCCCGCCGGCCTACTGTAGGGAATCACCCCCCACGGCCACAGTGAGACAGTCCAAGGGCACCGTGGGGCTGGCTGCCTGCAGTCACAGATGGACAGACATCGGTGGGACTGGAGGCAACACGGGCTGCTTCAGGGGTGGGGTCGGCACACGAGACGACCTTCAGTGCAGGTAAATCAAACCACAGGTGAGCAGAGGAGAGGAAGCTAAAAAGGCACTAAGATCTGTAGCAAACGCGCCCTTATTTTATTGAGTAAACAAAAGATTTCTGAGTCAGTACATATCTGCAAATGCATAAATGACAATTTCAACGGGAAACAAACTTTTAAGAACCACAAGCCAGGCAATGTCAACATGTCTTTAAAGAATAAGCAAGTTCAGATTCACAGGGAAACACCAGCCCTTTCCTCCTCACTACTGGGGACATGACACATTCATGCAAAAGGCGGCACCAGGGGATGCAGCTGGCAGGCAGGAGCTCTGGCCCGGGACGAGGCTGGCACGGCCCCCGCGCCCCTCCATAGCCTTGAGAATAGACGTGAGAATGTCCGCGTCGGGCACCACTGGGACTTGGCCATGTCCCTCCCCGTTCTAAGGTGGGTTTGGTGACTCTGTGAACAGGGCGGGCCCTGCAGACACAGACCTGGTGTCCGCGTCGTGCCGCAGGGTTGTGGCCCGAGTGCCCGGAGGATGAAGTGTAGCCCGCCGGGCGCTCAGCCACCCTCACGGCATCAGGAGACGTGTCTGCGCTGGAAACCGCCACGACTTGGCCGAGACAACCGCGGGGAGAGCCAAGGGCTTTCACAGCAGGCTGTCCGCACAGCTTTTACTGCCCACAGCTCGATCATTACCAACCACAGTCTTAGAAACACAGGTTACCTGGGAGAAGGGCTGCGGGGATTCCCGTGACACGAGAAGGCACGTGGGTGCACGGCACCCGCCTCTGTGCAGCCGGCCTGGCCAGCGTGAGAGCTGATGGAAGGGAGCGTCCCCGGAAGCAGAGTCAGGGCCACACTCCCGGCAGGAGTGTGCAGGCGAAGCACCGACACGTCAGTGGAGGCTGCCGGTGCCACCAGCGCCGGAAGGTGCCCACACCTGCAGAGACACCTGGGCAGCTCCTCCTGGCACTGCCAACAGGCCCCTGCCCACGCGGGAACTCGGCTTTCAGAAGAAAACTGACCTGTAAACATGGCTGCTCCACCAGGTGCAGCCGGAAAGGAGCATAAAACTCGGCCACGGACCTAGTGACAAACAACGCCGTGGTCCCTCCCCGTGGCCAGCCACATCCTCGGGGTGTGGGGCGCGGCCCCCTCACCTGTCCGCACACGCCCTGCTGGAACTCAAGACCACACATCGGGGGTGGGCTCTGTCGGAGCCGGAGCAGCTGCGTCCAGCACACGCCTGGCCCGAGGCAGGAGCCAGCGTTCGCACAAAGGTGAAGCCCCCACGGCTCAGCGAGGCCGCGGGTGCCGGGTCTCCACAGGGAGCAGGTCCCCGTCAGCCCTGGCTGCTGTGCCTGGTTCTGCCTTCCCTGAACCGAACACTGAGTGCCCCCCCCGAGGCAGGCAGAGAGGACACGGCCCCGTCTCCATCGCAGGCTAACCCACTGCCTCCCCCAGGCACAGCGGCCCTGGGGTCAGAGTCACGAAGGTGACTCCTCGAGCTCCAGGCACCCTGGGCCCTAAGGCTGCAGCACCCCCGCCCCAGGACCTGGGTCTCGGGGGGCTCCCTCAGGGTCTTGCGCAGTCAGATCAGACAAAACCACAACCTAATTAGTCCTGGGCAGCGTCTCAACTTAAAAAGCAGCGACAGGTATAAGGCACGTGTTCCACTAAAGGCCAACGCGAATCCAAACCAGCACCACTTGAAAGGCACGATTGAGCCGAATGAGCGCGCACGCTGGAGAATAAAGCTGCAAAGACGGAGTGGCCCCGAGGGCTGGCTGGGGACACGCGTCCTTCCTAAGTCTGCTGCACAGCCTTCAACACTGTAACAAGCGCACCTTTTAATTTTTCGACGTTTAAAATGCAACAGTCAGAGAATCGGGGGGATGAAGAATACCCAGCCGTGACCACAAAATCGCTTCCTACACCAAAGCCTACCACCTGAGCCCTCGCCTCCCGGGCGGGTGGGGGTCGCCCCGGCAGGGAGCCCGGCAGCGCTCAGGGCATGTTCTCGTCAATTCGCTCTCCGGGAATCAGATTCTTCATGTTATTCTGCAAATCGAAAATGACTCTGTCTGCCCTGGCCTGCACAAAGGGGCTACTGAAGAACAGGCTCACATCTAGGGGGACTGCAGCCTCGGAGCCCCACGAGTCCGTGTCTGAGCTGCTCGAGTCCTCGGCCGTCGTGGGTGGGTAGCTCAGCTGCTCTAACTGGTCCACGATGTCCGAGAACTGGAAGGCCGAGCTGGCCTCGGAGCGCACGGAGCAGGCGGGGAAGTTGGCCATGGAGCTGGCCCCAGACGGGGGCGCAGAGCCGGGTGTGTGTGCAGACAGGCTGCTGGGCAGGGGCGCGTTGCTCAGCGAGCTGGCCTCGGACTGGTTGTTCCGGAGTGAGCTGGTGTCGGACGGGCTCAGCAGGCGCTGCATCAGGCTGGCCTGCGCCTTCACCTCCAGCAGCTCCGAGGTGTCCGAGGGGTGCGCGTCGCCGAGGCTGCCCTCCTCAAACACAAAGCCGTGCCCCCTGTCCCCGGGGGCCACCTCCGGGGAAGAACCCTCAGGGCTGGACGGGCTGGAGCCTGGGCCCAGGCTGCCGTAGGGGAAGGAGAAAGCCTCTGAGCCCCCGGCAAAGAAGGAGATGTCTGCAGGGTCGTCATCTATGAACTCCTCGGACACCTGCAGCTGGGCGCTTGTCAATGTGAAAACCGGGACCCCCCCGCGGCCCAGTGGGCTGCACAGGTGCACCCCCCTGGAGGAGGAACCCCCGGTCAGGGGTCCCTCACCGCGGTCACTGCACCCCACAGCCGGCTGCCCCCTGCCCGCGCCCCCTGAATCTGGGCCTGAGGCGGGGCAGCTCAGCCCCTCAGGACTGCGGGGGCCACAGCTCCTCATGCCCCAACCGAAGCCGACACCTTGGTGAGGCTGGAGCGCAGGCGGCTGGGGGGGCTGGGCCGCGACCACGGAGCTCTTCTCTGCAGCTGGCCGCCAGGCGCCGGGCGCGGGGGGCCCTGTCTCGGAGCTGCCGCCGCCAACCTGGGAATCACGCAGGCCCAGGGGAGCTGGAGGGGACGCGGGGGCTGAGCAGAAGGAGGCAGCTGTGGGCGATGGCGTCACAGGAGTCCTCACACCCTCGGAGAACGAGAGGCTCTGGGGCAGAATGAGAAGAAAGAAGGAGCGCGTGAGACGGCAGGTCATGCTGGAGAGGTGCGTGGCTGGCTGGGCTCAGACGAGCCTACCACGCGCTCCTCTCAAGGCCCCTACCTCTATGAGTAACAGAACCGAAGCTCTGTGAACGCAGATGCGGTCTGAGGTTGGCTCAGGAGTGCCTGCTTACGGCCCCTGTGACGCCACTATTCTCTATGTGCTTGGTACCACGCCACTTCTGTCACTAAGTCCCGAGTCTCCTTGGCACCTGGTCACCCTGAAGTTCCCTGGGACGTCTCTGGACACTGGCGTCCCCTGGAGCTGGGTGGCTGCAGATGGGCTGAGCCGCCCCTCACAGCTAGCAAGGTGCCCCTGACCCACTAGGGCTGCTAGGGGATGAGATGCATGGGTGCATCCAAAGGTGAGTTCTTTTAATTTCAAAGATTTAACAAGGGATTCCTAAATAGAAAACATACCCAGAAGAGTCAGACAATGTTTTTATTTCAAAACCCAGTTAAAAAAAAATTGGGGACACAGAAGTGTTAATATATGAGCTCCAACTGGAGCTCTGTAAATACTATTAGAGTATAAATGATAAACTTGCAACAAAAATGAATGCTGTGCAGCGATAAAAAATTATAAATATGAAACTACACAGATGCACACAGAGAATTATGAAATAATATTACATGAAAAGAGCAAGAGCCTATGTAAAGACAGGCTTGCATGTGGCAGTCAACAGGCAAGCGTGAAGGCGGGGGAGATGACCGCGAGGCAGACCGGGACACGGAGCCGGCGACGCCAGCCTCGCGTCCAGCACCACGGCCACATGTCACCTGTGGCACGTGTGTGGGGGCCTGTGTGCGCCTGACTTAGTAGCTGTGGTCATGTCAAACACTCAGGTGCACACATTTGCTTCTTGCTTTTTACCTTTAACGTAATAGCAAAATGTCCACTGAGCGAACACAGCTTCACTGAGCAAATCGCCGCCCCCCCACCCCTCCACAAGCTGGCATTATCATCACTTCACACTTTAATAAAAGTTGTATTTCTCAGCTGTTTTCCTGACAACAAAAAGCACTGTGTCCACTGCAGAAAACCAAGTCAGGTGAGAAGCACAAGAAGATAAAAACTGCCTGGGGCCCGATCACTGGGAGATAACATTTGCTGCTGTGAGGGTTAGTCCCTCGAGCACCCAGTTGTCTTTTTAAATCAGGAAGAAGGTTCTCCACGGGTCACTGTGCAAACTGCCAGTGTCACTGCTATTGCTTCCTGAACATGTCCCTCTCGGGCTCCACGCTTCTGAAACGAGATTCTTAGTGGCTGTTGAGTCCCCTGACAGGTGGCCACACCCAGACCAGCACGGATGGCGGTTGCTGGGGTCTCTAGGGTCACAAGCAACACTGTGACATGTGTCCACCCACAAAGCTCCCTCTTCACTCGGGACTCCTTTCTGCAAACAGGGTCCCAGGACTGGAACTGCCATGTAAATGGTGAGACTAACTTTAGGACTCCTGTTGCAACCACGCCAGGCTATTCCCTAAAAGGGGACGGTGCCTACATTGGGTGCGTTTACGCAGAAGGACTAACCTGCCGTGGCAAGTCCACTTTGAGGGCACGGAGAGACATCCGGGTCTTGCTGTGTCTCCTGGAAACAGAGGACAGGCGGTGAGCCCCACGCCCCGCTTGCCTGACCCCACTGCTTTTTTTTTTTCTCATCTTCAGTGCATTTTTATAAAAATCGCATCATCAGAGGAGCTCCTGGAGCACACAGCGTTAGGGTGCAGACCCCGTTTCTAAAGCAGCATGTGCTGCACCCGTGAGGAAGGACTCACATGAAAATGTGGCCAAGGGTTTGTAACACGCCCTGAGGCATCTAACTAGAAATGGCAGGATGACAGAAAAAAAGGATGCAAACAAAAATACATGTCCAGAAGAGGTGAAATTAAGGAAGAGATCCACACTCACAGAAACAACATGAATTCTCAGATCCAAAGTTTAATACTATGAAAACCATCCTCTATAAAAACACAATGTCTGAGTGGAGTGAGGCAGACTGGAAGCAAAAAGTGTCATCTGCATCTGAACAACTTAAATGACAGTAAAACGCAAACCATCACCTTTAAATGAAACAGAAGAAACAGAACTCAAGTGTCAAGACACACACTGACGCAGCTGAAGTGCCTTTTACTCGAGCAAACGTTAGGGCGCCTAAAACGCTGACATAAACACCCAGACTGTGTCACGAAGATGCGAGAATTTACCTTTCATACGGAACCCTCTTCATCCCACCGTCTTTGACATAATCAGCAAGTTGTTTCTGAGTTCTTCCACTGCGAATAAAATTCAGATTTTACAGGAAAGAATAAACAGCTGTACACAGCACTAATTTTTCACAGAAGCAAAGGAAAAGTAAGACTTGCCCAGCCTCTGTCTTAAGTTTACACATGTGCTGACACAGTGCGCTTTGCATTAGCAGCAGGACCAGCGTTGCAGACAGCCGTCCACAGGCCTCTTCCCACCACTCTGTGTGCTGAGCGTCCCCCGTGGCTCCGTGGCTGCAGCCCGCACGGAGTTCTCTGCCCATGAACCACCCTCGCCCTGACTGGACGTTCGCGTTCTCAGCGCCACGACAAGGCCAACAGCGATGCGGCCGCCCACCTGTATCTGAAGGAGGAGCCTCTGCTGAAGAGGACGGCTTTAGCTTTCGGCTTCGGCTGATCAAAGAGTCTGAAAAAGGTGTGATGCTCCACACAGATCTTCCAGAAGTTCTTACATTCATCTCTGCTACCCAACACGAACTCCAGGGTGTCCTGGTAGGGCCCCTACGAGTGAAAGGCAAAGGTTCCAGTAACTAGAGCAGGAAGAAAATCTAGGAAGACAGGCTACTCCAAAGTTAAAAACTAGGAAGATTTTCTTTCTGAAAGTTGTGTAGACTTCTGGTTCCATTTATATTTGAGAGGAGAAAAATATAGTGGTATATTTCTTTGTAGAAATGTCAGAGAAGTTCCGTCATCTAAATCACAAGGGCTAACATTTTGGAGTTTCTCTTTGAAACCTTTTCCCGTGTTAGAGGAAACCAAGGCATCCTTTTGTGCTGGCTGACACATTTACCTGTCGTCACTCAGTCACTTTCCTGTGGGTTTTCTGAGGGTGTTTTGGATGAGCAGGGCACAAAGGTTTTCAGGCTCACAAACATCACCATGAAGAAACTACTGCCTTATCTCTCATGGTTATTCCTTAGGATAAATTCCTAGAAATGTTATACTGAACTCAAAAACAATGCACATTTTTGGACATTGTAATGTTTATTACAAAATTACCTTACAAAAGAGTACAATATCAATACTTTAACTCCTATATTTAATCCTAAAAATCTAAGTGTTTAGGAATCGATATAAAACATAACCTCGCCAGGTGTAGAAATAGACACAGTTCAGAATTTTGCACTAATTCTCTTATTTCCCTGTCTCTGTGGAATAACTGCCAAAGACATTTTTTTTTAACTTATAGAAGAAAAAAACTAGCCTTTTACTTGCATTTGTACATGTTCTTGGCATTCTTTATACTTCTCTTTCATTCTTAGAAGAAATATTTGAATAACAAACAGTTAAGCTATCTGTCCACACTTTCTGCACAAAATAAACACACTTGCAGGTCGCAGTGACCCTGGTCTGACAAAGCCCCTGCTAATCCAGTGCCTCTGAGAAGCTTAGGGGCGGCCCCTCCCAGACTGGCCCAGGCTCTCGGCTCCGGGCTGGGGCTGAGCTGCAGCCCCCAGGCCCCCTGCCATAGCGGCTGGCTGAGCCATCTCCCAGCTTCCTGGCACTGTGGGCACGTAACACCATGAACATCTTAGAATTGTCTCAAGTATTGGATTTTTCCTCCCATCAGACTGTATAGACATTTACGTTTGTCCCTTTTTACTAATTTCAGTAAATTTATATTTAATTATTAACTTATGGAAAATTTTAGTTATTAACTTATGGACAAAAGAAAGGAACATTCATTTTCTGAAAGTCAAGGCTTCCTCATTTAGAACTATCGAAGGGTCAGTTTCGGAGACAGACACAGGAGAACGCTGGAAACACCCTCCGTTCACGCTGGACTGATTTGCTGCGGGTTCCGGACCACAGCTAAACACTCTGTACCTCAGCCTTGGCACCCAAAGGAGGAGCAGCTGCAGTGACGCTACGGTTCTCAGCGGCCCGGGAGCCCGTCAGCCGCGGACGCTCTCAGGCCGCTCAGCCACCTCTGGCTGCCGGCCCACCCTGCGGGCGGGCCGCCCTGGGCAGGTCTCCCCAGAGCCCAGCCCCAGCCAGCAATCCTGTCCTTACGTTCTCGTGTGTGTTATGCTGAATTGATATACAAGTCATTAACAACTGAGCAGAGGGAACTTCCCTTAGCTTCAAGAGTTCTCATGATGACACTCACATGGACCTCCGGGTGGAGCTTGATGAGAAACCTTTTCCTCTTGAAGCTGAGCTTTCGGAGCCTGGACCAGTTGAAAGTGTTGATCCTGGTGCTGCTCTAAAATCCAAGAGATGGATGCTGAGTATCGACACACGTATAATCCAGACGCACACACATACTTTCCCATGAAACAGAGTTATATCCTTGCCAAAAAGCACAGCTTTATATTCAGAAGCAAATTATATTTAGAACTCATTATATAGTTGTTACATTCGGAATGACTCAATTAAAATGTCAATACTAAACACACGAATCTGTTTTAGGAAGAACACTTTATTGCTCTGATAAAGCTTTGATACAAACTTTTTTTCTGTCAGTGTTAACAGTGAACATTTTGTAGCCACCCCAGTGAGGACAGTGCTTGGGAGGGGCGTGGGGGTGGCTGGGCAGGGCAGGAGCAGAGCCGAGTTTCTCAGCGAAGGAAAGCAAGGAGGATGGAGTGATCCGGGGGTGCCGGAGGGGACCCGGAGCCGGGGCTGAACTTCTGACTGTCCAGAGTGAGTGCCAGGGCCTGGACCCCGGCTTCTAAGCACTCTCCTCCCCCTTGGAGACTGGGACTCTGCTCTTCCAGGGTGGGGCAGGCAAGGAACACAAGAACCTTGACCATGTTACTGCGTGAGAAAGTAAGTAAGTGCTCAGAAAGGACAAAGGACAGGGAGAGGTCAAAGGGCACAGAGGTCACCTGAAGGGACGCCCGGATGGGGGGCAATTTAAAGATCAAGAGAAATAATGACTAAAGATCAAATATCAGATTACAACCTGAATTACAACTCGTGTAACAGTAAGATCAGGAGACAAACCCTTGTGTCCACAGCAACCAAGTAAAACAGATGAGAAAACCTCTCCAGGAGCCTGAACAGTGGAATTTAAAAAGCAGCCTTCTGGCAACCATGAGGGAGATTCACAGTCTTAAGTATCTCTCCACAAATACTAAATTACAGAGGACAAAACGTCTCCTTGCGGGCTTCCCTGGTGGTGCAGCGGATGAGAACCCGCCTGCCAATGCAGGGGCCACGGGTTCCATCCCTGGTCTGGGAAGATCCCATATGCCACCAAGCAACTAAGCCCACGGACCGCCACTCCCGAGCCCGGGCACAGCAGTGAACAGGAGCCCTGCTCACCACAGCTGGAGAAAGCCCCAGCGCAGCAAACAAATAAAGACACAGCTTGTGAAACACGGCACCCTGCTCCAGTACTCTCGCCTGGAAAATTCCAGGGACGGAGCAGCCTGGTAGGCTACAGTCCATGGGTCGCACAGAGTTGGACGCTGCTGAGTGACTTCCCTCTGTGAAGAGGCCTGTTGGTGCCTTCGGAGCAGGCGCCAGGCGCCGCCCTGCAAACACAGACAGAGCCGCCAGGGGCTGCACCACTCACAGCCTCCCGTCCGGGACTCGCCGCACAGGCTCTCGTCTCAGCAGCAGCTGGGCCGGGCAGGCCCACGTCACGAGTGACTGGCCTCGGTCCTTCCGGGGCACCGCGGCCGTGAGGACAAGGAGAGAAGGGAGGCACTTCCCACTGATGATCACGGGCAGACCCTGGCCGGGCGGGCGCGTCTGAAATCATGAGGTGGGGGGCACCTGTGAAACCCGGGTGGGGGTGCCCGGCGAAGGGGCTCGCAGTACCTTCTTGTACTTCTCTGACCTTGAAAACTTTCAGAATAAAAACTCTGAATGTATGGAAGCACCTTCTTTTCTGTCCTTGGCCTTCGTGACCATTTACTCTTTTCCACAAACTCAGGACGGGGGAACGGCAAGATGAAGAATGCTTTCCTGCCAGAGATACTAAAAAGCAGCCCAGCACTTTAGCCATAAGGAGCAAGGAGGCTTGGAAACACGCACGACATGGACATGCTCTGAAGGGAGGGGCAGCAGAGGCCCCGAGGCCAGTCCCAGGGAGGTGTGAGGAGGGACATCCGCAGACAGAGGCATGAGGGTCGGCGAAGCGGGAGGGGCAGGACCGCCAGGGCCTGGGGAGGGTGGGGTTGACATGTTCTGGAATTGGGGCGATGGCCGCATGATTCTGCGAGTATATTAATACTGAAAACACTGACTTATACTTCTGAAGGGTGGACTTCACGTTCTGTGAATTCCGTCTCAATTCTTTGCATTCCTGAGTTAAGAGATGTCCCTGAGGTCTGGACTGAATGTCAGCTCCCACCTCCCAGCGCGGCCGACAGGCAGTCACTCCACCTGCGGCCCGCAGTGAGACACTGGACGCTTCTCAGCTCCATCCACGAAATCAGCAAACTTTCACACGGCAACAGAAGAAAAGGCCACGCCTCAGCTCCCGGCTCTGGACGCGGGGCCCAGGGAGGTGGAAAGAGGGCCTGTCCGCCAAGGCCTGCGTCCACACAGCTGGCTCCCGCTGCTGTCTGCCTGGACCGCACACCACGGGGCCGCGTCCACCCCTCCCCACGGGCGCCACCAAATCTGATCTGTGCTGTTGATCATGTGTGTGCTGCTCGCAAACTGGGCAGGGGTGGACTACAACTGTATTTTCCTCCTTTACCTGTAATTCTCCCAGAGTTACTAACTGCCTCTTTCCATTTGCTTAATTTTCTGTGTACCCATCACCGGTTCAGCGCAAAACCTCCCTGCAGACCTTTAAAGCTCTCCAGTATGATCTCACCCATGACGTCACTGATGGGCTTGTTTCTGGTTGTGTCACAGGGCTTGCAGGATCTCAGTTCCCCGACCAGGGACTGAACCTGGGACCCAGGGGTCGAACAGGAGTCGCGGGTTTGATCCCGGGAAGCGAAGATCCGCCGGAGGAGGAAACTGCAACACACTCCAGTATTCTTGCCTGGGAAATCCCAAGGACAGAGGAGCCTGATGGGCTACAGTCCATAGGGTCTCAGAGTCAGACACGACTGAGCACACACACACGCCAGTGGTCCTAACCACTGGAGCCCCAGGGAACTCTCCGGTCAGGTCTGTTTCTCTCTGGGCTGTCTTCCCTGGAGCCCCTGATGTCTTTCTGCTGACACAGGTTCTCCGCATCCGAGCATGGCCCACCCCTCTCCCTCCCCAACATGTCGCCGTGTCCTCAGCTCCCGCCCGGAGACTCTCCCCACCATCAGGGTCCCGAAGGCTGCGCGGGGACTGAGTTTTCTGAAAAGTGGCATGTCTGGAAATGCTTTTACTTTCTTCGTGGGTAGGAGTCCGGCTGCACAGGCACAGAATTCTGGACTGGAAATGACTTTCTTTCACGTTTAGAACCTCCATCCTCCAGCGTCCAGCCCGGTGGCATTTCACGCCTTCCCGCCTCCTCCCAGGAAGCCCTCTGATCTGTATTCTGATGTCTCAGACAACAAATCCTGCCCCATCTCCATTCACTCGGAATAAGGCCTGTGGGCACCTTCTGTCTGGAAACCCGTGCCTGGAGGTTTGGATGCTTCTCCTCCTGGAACGTCTGTAACAATTCCTTGCTGCCGTTTGGGTCCAGCCTCTAGAATCCTGGGATGCTGGGCCGCCCGGACGCTGCGGGAGCTCCCTCTGCTTCCCTCTCCGTCTCTCCCTCTGCTTTGCGGAGCTTTCAGCCGCGTCTCCCAGGCCTCCTGCTGCCAGCCTGTGCCACGCTGGCCCCGTGTCCTTGTGCCTGCCCGGCTCTTGCTTCAAGGTGTAGGCTTTTCTTCTACTTCTGAGGCTTCTTGGAGAAGGTCTCACAGACACACTGAAGGCCGGTGGCAGCCCTGCTCTGAGCAAGTCTAGGAGCACCGTTTCCCCAAGAGCATTCACTCACTTCTCTGTACCACACTCTGGTAATTCTCACAATATTTCAAACCTCTTCATTATTATATTTGCTAAGGTATCTGTCATCAGTGATCTTTGACATTACTACTGCAAAGGGATTATGACTCTCTGAAGGCTCAGATAATGGTTAACACTTTTAGCAATAATGTACTTTTAAATTAAAAAAAGAAAGAACATGCAATACAGTAATATACTAACAAGGCACCAAAATGAGTCCAGATTTAGCATTCCCCTTTCCCCTCTTCTGAAAGCCTGCTGACTGATCACCATCCGAGGGGCGGTCAACGCCGGCTTTTCTGCAGGGAATAAATTGTGTGTGTGATTTCTTCTCTTCCCCACAAGTGGCAGGAAGTCACACACACAGCTGAGTACTCTCTCCATGTAACAGCACATCTCAGAGACCGTCTCGTTTATTAGGACAGAGTCTGTGTCCTCTGGACAGGTGGCCGGTTACCCCCATAACGTGGATGCAGCACCACTTGCATAACCAGCCTTCTAACAGTTAATTACCAATATTTTACTATGACAAACCAGGCCAGAATCAAAACTCACGGGAGAGTTTAGGCTCGTGCTGAAGCTGTGCCCTGTTCCTTGGGGACGAGGCGTGGGGTAAAGAGGCTTTCCTGCCTTTGCACCGTCTCCAGCCCCGAGTCTCTGCTGCTCTGAGTCTCTTCTTCCCACAAGTCTGGCACCTGCCCTGCAAATACCATCTTCCTTGGAAAGAAGGTTTTCCTCAAGTTCCTGGTTCTCCCTGTCACCGTCTGAGTTTAGCAGGAGGCCCCAGGTGTGCCTGAGTCAGGGAGCATCTGGTAAACCCTGGCCAGGCACTGCCCGGGGACGCTAGTCTACAGGGCACTGGACAAGGTGCAGCGTCTCTCCAAGGATGCACATGAGTTGAAAGAGAAGGACCAGTAACGATACAGGCGAAGAACCAGAGAGCACAGCGGTCAGCGTTCGCATCGCCAGGGAGGCCAGGTGGTGCCCCAGATGATCCCTGAGGGGTCACATGTCACCTGCATGTGGTCCAGCTGGGCACCACCAGCCGATTCTAGCCACAGGAAAACGGCCCACACACTGTTACAGTGTTCTGGATCGCAGGCGTCTGCAGCATGACTGCTGAATGCTACAGCCGCTTCCAGACTGGACCCTGTCCTGCAGGAAAAGGAGCTGCATGGACGCGACTGGCCAGGAGCTAACAATGGGGACAGACCCGTAGATTCAAGAGTCAGGGGCCTCAGTGACGGCCGCACAGCAGTCACGACAGGGAGTGGTCTCTTCTTAGGGAGCACACACTCAGGGGAAAGGGCCCTATGAGGGCACCTTACCCTCAAGGCTTCAGAAAAATGTGTGTGTGTGTGTCTGTGTATATATATATGTGGCCTGTGTGTATAAAAACGTGTGTGTCTCTGTGCATGTGTGTATCTGAGTGTATACATGTGTCTCTCTGTGTATACACGTCTCTCTGTGTGTATATAGGTGTGTGCCTGTGTTTATACATGTGTCTGTGCGTGTACAGCTTACCAGGTAGTGTTAGTGGTAAAGAACCAGCCTGCCGATGTAGAAGACCTAAGAGATGTGGGCTTTATTCCCGGGTAGGGAAGATCCCCTGGAGGGGGGCATGGCAACCCACTCCAGTATTCTTGCCTGGAGAATCCCATGGACAGAGGAGCCTGGTGGGCTGCAGTCCATGGGATCACAGAGCGTCAGACATGACGGCAGCGACTTAACACACACATATACATGTATATGTGCATGTTTCTGGGCATCTGTGTGTGTGTGTCATGTGTCTATGTGTGTATATGCTTCTCTGTGTGTGTCTGTGTGTATATACATGGTCTGTATGGTGTGTCTTTGTGTATGTGTCTCTGTGTATATGTGTGTGTCTGTAGGTATATCTGTGTATATATATGTATCTCTGTATATGTGTGTCTCTCTGTGTGTATCTGTGTGTATGTGGTCTGTTTCTGTATATATGTATCTGTACATGTGTGTGTCTCCGTGTATGCATGGTCTGTATGTGTGTATGTCTGTGTACACGCGTATCACGTATGTATGTGAGTGTATATGTGGTTTGTATGTCTGTGTGTTTATGTGTCTGTGTACCCATAGATCTGTCTATCTATACATCTCTGTGTTTGTGTGTGTGTATGTGTGTATATGCAGTCTCTGTGTGTGTTGGTGTGTGTATGTGTATATGTGTCTCTTGTGTGTGGATGTGGTCTGTGTCGATGTGTCTGGTTTGTGTGTGTGCTCTGTGTATATTTATGTGTCAGCGTGTGTACATGTGTTCTGCATGTCTGTGTATGTGCACACGTGCTGGTACTTGTCTATGTGATCTGTGTGTGTGGGGGGGCAGGGAGTGAGAACACAGGCTGGCGAGAACCCGTGTGACGAGCACGTGGGACTCTGCTTGCTCTTCTGATTCTCAGTGCTTTCAGATCGTCAATGTGTCTGCGATGAGTCTTTGAAGAGGAGGCTCTGAAGGGCTGGCCAGCACCTCCTGGGGCTGCAGTGGGGACCGCAGGCTCAGAAGCCCACTCACAGGCACTCCCCTCCACCTCCAAGGGGAGGCCCTTGCCCGGGGCGGGGCGGCGCTCTAACTGTCCTGCCTCTGGCCCGCCCGTCTCAGCTCCACTCCTGCACCTCGCCGTCATCCCACCGGCCTTCCGAGCTCCCAGACTCGGCTGACAGCCCCTGCTCCCTGCTCTCCTTTCCATCCTTGGGTCTTACTGATGCAAAGTTTAAAAAATCCCTTCACTGTCATTCCAGTGGGGATTCTGAGGGAGTGGAAATGGATTCAATCTGCCGCCTTTAACCCAAACTCTTTAATCCTTTGCTTTTGCAATTTCTTCTGGTCATAGACGACTTGCCCTTTTCTGGAAGAATGACGACCTTGACTCTGAGGGCTGCGCTTGCCCCCGCGTGCCGGGCAGGGGCCGCCGGCAGAGGGCGTGTGTGTGGGGCCTGGGCCTGGCAGGGCCTGGACGCTCAGGGGAGGCCACACTGCTGACTCTAAGTGCAAGCCTGACATTCTTTCTGACAGGAAACTGAAATTTGATGCCTAATTTTAAAAGAGAAAGGCAAAGACGGTGAAACGAAGCATTTTTGGTCGGGGAGGCCAGGCTCAGACTGGCCGTCTCGGGGGGCGGCGTGAAGCTGGCCATGGAGGGAGGAGCTGCAGCCGGCGGCCGCGTTTCCCGAGGCGCTGAGGTCCTGGGCAGGGCCCGTGCCAGGGAGGGCTCTGGAGCCCAGGCTGGCACCCGCAGCTGCTTCCGGGTGCTTCAGCCGGCCCAGCACGCAGACACATCACCAGAAACACAGCTCGGGGCCCTTCCGGTGTCTCCTCCCACGCTCACACCCAATGGGGGCAGACACCCCCAGGACCACGGGGCCACCCCAGAAGCTCTCCAGGCAGCTCTGGCTCCCGCAGTCAGTGGGACTGTGGCCCGTGGCGGAGACCCCATGGGCAGCGGCCCCTCAGCCCCGGGGGAGACGCTGCCTGCAGTTCACTCTGAGCCCCGGGGTGAGGTTCCAGGTCAGGGGACCTTCCGAACAGCATTAGAAGGAAGAGCGGGCTCCGGGACAGAGTCCAGGACTAGGAAACGACCTCTCTAGGGGGACAGGCCGGATCACACAGTCCGCAACACTCTGCCTCCCAGTCTGAGGTGACTCAGCCACAGACTTCCCAGCGCAGGTGAGCACAGCGCCCCGCCCACCTACCTGGAACACCAGGACGCCCGTGTGTGACACGGCCAGCTTGATCTTGGCCCCCTCCCGGTCAGAAGCCGAGTGAAACCTGATGCCGTACATGTCCAGCTTTCGGGCAATTTCCAGCACCTGGAAGTCTGACTCAGCAGGCGTCTGGCCCCTGCAATGAAAGACAGCAAGTTCACAGCACTCCTGAGAGCAGAAACTCGGACAGAGAGACTGGGAAAACAGAAGGGAACACAACCAGCACAGGGGCTCCGATCTCCAGAGGGCTGGCCGCTCCCCCACGGATACCCACCCACGGCAAATAACACTGCACACAGGCCACAGAACCGTCCCCTTCCTTCGGTTCTGTAATCCCCGGGGCGAATCTTTTCTTTGCACTCGTGAGGTGCTCAGCCTTATAATTCTATCTTCATATGGACAAAGTGATGTGCAAACATTTACAGGCAGAGACGAATACTAAATACGGGCCACACTATGAATAACGCACGGATAACCCTAGTATCTCATTGAACCCACTTCAAAACTTTAAAAGGTACAATGCTAACCATTAGAATATACCTTTATAAAAATTAAATTATAAAAAAAAGTTAAATTATGAAAATGAACAAAAATAGAATCACCAAAACAGCTGGGGTATCCTCGCCTGGCACACAGTCCAGACAGTGAGGGGCTCCAGGGTGGGAGCTCAGGACAGCCCAAAGCCTCCAGGAGAGACTTCCATAAACAGCTCTTTTTCCTCTTGCTTCTGAAAGCCTGAGTTTTGGGATCTTTTAGGAATAACAAGACTGCTTGGTTAATGTCATTCCTGTGATTTCCATTCTTGGATGAAAATGTCCGTCCTTTGAAGCTGATTAGACGCTTATCACTCCAATAAGCCATCAGCGAGGCGATAACCCCACGGTATGTACACGTCTTCTCCACCTGCTCATCTCCTGATGGGCACTGAGCGGGTGTTTCTGTTCTGGCTGTCATAAGGAACGCCGCTGTGAGCATGGGGGTGCGTGTGTATCCTTTCCCGTCAGTGTTTCTGTTTTCTTTGGGTAAACACCCAGGAGTGGAATTCTGGACCATATGGTAGCTCTAGTTTAAATTTTATTTATTTTAGATTTTTTATTTTTTTATTTTAGATTTTTTAAATTGGAGTTGATTTACAACATTTTGTTAGTTTTTGGTGTAGAGCAAAGTGAATCTGACACACATATATACGTCTACTCTTTTTTAGATTCTTTTCCCATATACGCCATAGAATATTGAGTCTGTTTTTGGTTTCTTGAAGAACCTCCAATTTATTTTCCACAGCTGCTGCACCAATGTACAATCCCACCAACAGTGCACAAGGGTTCCCCTCTTCTCCACATCTTCACCAACACTTATTTCCTGTCTTTTTAAAAAGGATGTATAGCTGATGTACAATATTATATAAGTTATAGGTGTGCAACAGGATTCATAATTTTTAAAGATTATGTACTCCATTTATAGTTGTTATAAATATTGGCTATATATTTAGGAACCAGAGATCAAATTGCCAACATCTGCTGGATCACAGAAAAAGCAAGAGAATTCCAGAAAATCATCTACTTCTGCTTCATTGACTACACTAAAGCCTTTGAGTGTGTGGATCACAACAAACTGTGGAAAATTCTTCAAGAGATGGGAATATCAGACTACCTTACCCACCTTCTGAGAAATCTGTATGCAGGTCAAGAAGCAACAGTTAGAACTGGACATGGAACAATGGACTGGTTCAAAGTTGGGAAAGGAGTACATCAAGGCTGTATACTGTCACCCTGCTTATTTAATTTATATGCAGAGTTCAGTTCAGTTCACTTGCTCAGTCACGTCCGACTCTGCAACACCAGGGACTGCAGCACGCCAGGCTTCCCTGTCCATCACCAACTCTCAGAGCTTGCTCAAACTCATGTCCATTGAGTCAGTGATGCCATCCAACCATCTCATCCTCTGTCTTCTCCTTCTCCTCCTGCCCTCAATCTTTGCCACCATCAAGATCTTTTCTAATGAGTCAATTCTTTGCATCAGGTGGCCAAAGTATTGGAGCTTCAGCTTCAGCATCAATCCTTCCAATGAATATTCAGGACTGATTTTCTTAGGATTGACTGGTTTGATCTCCTTGCAGAGTACATCATGTGAAATGCTGGGTTGGATGAAGCACAAGCTGGAATCAAGACTGCTGGGAGAAATATCAATAACCTCAGATATGCAGATGACACCACCCTAATGGGAGAAAGTGAAGAAGAACTAAAGAGCCTCTTGATGAAGGTGAAAGAGGAGGGTGAAAAAGTTGGCTTAAAAATCAACTTAAAAAAACTAAGATCATGGCATCTGGTCCCATCACTTCATGGCAAATAGATGGGGAAACAATTGAAACTGTGACAGACTTTATCTTCTTGGGCTCCAAAATCACTACAGTTGGTGACTGCAGCCATGAAATTAAAAGATGCTTGCTCCTTGGAAGAAAAGCTATGAGAAACCTAGGGAGCATATTAAAAAGCAGAGACATTACTTTGCCGACAAAGGTCCATAAAGTCAAAGCTATGGTTTTTCCAGTAGTCATGTATGGATGTGAGAGTTGGACTATAAAGAAAGCTAAGCACTGAAGAATTGATGCTTTTGAACTGTGGTGTTGGAGAAGACTCTTGATAGTCCCTTGGACTGCAAGGAGATCCAACCAGTCCATCCTAAAGGAAATCAGTCCTGAATATTCATTGGAAGGACTGATGCTGAAGCTGAAGCTCCAATACTTTGGCCACCTGATGCGAAGAGTTGACTCATTAGAAAAAGACCCTGATGCTGGGAAAGTTTGAAGGCAGGAGGAGAAGGGGATGACAGAGGACGAGATGGTAGCATGGCATCACTGACTCAATAGACATTAGTTTGAACAAGCTCCAGAAGATGGTGAAGGACAGGGAAGCCTGCTGTCCATTGGGTTGCAGAGTTAGACAGGACTGAGCGATTGAACAACTGGCTACATTCCCTGTGTGTATAGTACAGTCTGTAGCTAATCTGCTTTCTACCCAGTAGCTTGTACCTCTTACTCCCCTACCCCATCCCACCCCTTCCCCATCCCTCTCCCCACTGGTAACCGCTAGTTTGTGGTCTGTATCATGCGTCTGTTTCTTTTTTGTTCTATCCACTAGTTTGCTGTATTTCTAAGATTCCATATGTAAGTGAAATCATGTAGTATTTGTCCTTCTCTGTCTGACTTATTTCACTTGGCACAATACCCTCCAGGTCCACCTGTATTGTTGCAAATAACAGGATTTCTTTCTTACTGTGGCTGAGTAGTATTCCACTGTGTGTGTGTGTGTGTGTATATATATACACATTGTATGTACACACACACACACACACCCCACATCTTCTTTCTCCACTCCTCTGTTGATTTATTTCTTGTCTTTTTTGTAACAGCCTCTGATAGGTGTGAGGTAGTATCTCATTGTGGTTTTGGTGTGTGTTTCCCTGATGACTAGTGATGCTGAGCATGTTTTCATATGTCTGTGTGTTTCTTTAGAAAGATGTCTCTTCAGGTCCTCTGCTCCATTTTCAATCAAGTTGTTTGTTTTTTTGTGTTCAGTTGTATGACTTCTGTGTGTATTTTGGATACTGACTTCTTACCAGACATATTTTCTTCCATTCAGTAGGTAGCCTTTTGTTTTTTTGATAAGTTTCTTTTGCTGTGCAAAAGCTTTTTGGTTTTGTTAGGTCCCATTTGTTAATTTCTGCTTGTTCTCCTTGCCTGAGGAGACAGATCCAGAATGATAAGAGGTGACCCTTGAACAAATCGGGGGTTAGGGGCCCCAACCCTCTGCATACACCCCCCCGTCAGCCCTCAGTATCCATGGTTCTACCTCTGAGAATTCACCCCATGTAGCATCTGCTGCTGAAAACCGCCCGTGTGAGAGTGGACGTGCCCAGCTCAAGCCTGTGTTAAGGGGCCTACTGTACTGCTAAAGTCCATGTCCAAGAACACACTGCCTGTTTTCTTCCAGGACTTTCACAGTTTCAGGCTCTACAAGGCTTTTTCTGGCTCCACAGCTTAAAGCAGGACTAGAGCCTTGGGTGCTGGCCGCCCGTACGGCTCCAGGCTGTTGGCTCGGGTGCATCCTTGTGGCTCATCTTTGCGGTTCATCTTTGCGGTTCATTCTTGTGGTTCATCCTTGCGATTCATTCTTGTGGTTCATCCTTGTAGTTCATCTTTGCGGTTCATTCTTGTGGTTCATCTTTGCAGTTCATCGTTGCAGCTCATCTTTGCGGTTCATTCTTGTGGTTCATCCTTGCGGTTCATCTTTGCGGCTCATTCTTGTGGTTCATCTTTGCGGTTCATCCCTGCAGTCCAGGTCACAACTGACAGCTCTGGAAGCCAGAGCCGCCCGACCAGACACGAGAAAGCCCCTGTGGCTGCGAGCAGTAGAACACATGGTAGACGAGCACAGTGCTTCAGGAAGGGGAGGGGATCATCAAGGGTCTGACCTGGGTCTGTGTCACTCAAAGCCACCCCCACCCCCCACCCCCACCCCCGAGCCGACAGCAGGGCCTGCAGTGGAGTTTCATCTGCATCTGCAGGCCCCCTGCAGGGGCCAGGCCTCCAGGACCCCTCCCCGGCAGCAGCTCCCCAGCCCGGCCCGGCCTCTCCATCTCTAGCCCCTCCTCGGGTCACCCTCACCTCACCCCAGGGCCGTGTCTCTGGGAGCCAGACAACAGGGCCGCAGCACGGATGACCCCACCCCGGACCCTGGACCTGGCGTGGCTGCCACAGGACCTGGTCTGCCCCGGGGAGGGGCGGGGGTGAGCGTCTCGCCCGAGCCTGATGATGCCCAACTCACGCGAGCTCGCGGTGAAACGCCAGGATCCTGTGCAGGGCGCGCTCCTGCCGCGGCACATACTTGTGGGCGCGCAGGTGCTCCCGGTCCAGCGCCTCATCGTAGTCCCCGACTTCCGCTGAGGTGAGAGAGGAGCAGCAGGTGATCTCAGTGCTTACGTAAAAGTACAAGGTGTAAATGCACGAATTAAAAGCAAAAAAATTATTCTAATTCTGTAGTAAAAGAATATACCCCTCAAACAAAATTCTGTACTAGAGTTTCCCAAATATCTTATGCTATTTGAAGCAAACACACAGGCAGGTGAAGGGAATTTCTCCTGACTCCTCAACAGGAAAGATGCTGGCGAGCAACTTGGGCGGCAAATCTTGAGCTGCTGTCAGCTACATTTTCATCCATGCTTTCTCTGTGAGCTGTCTCAAGACCATCACACCCTGGATAAGGTCCCGTGTTTTGTTTCGGGATAATGTATTTTAAATTGTTTTTTCCTTCAGGACTTCTCAAATTCTCAAGGAACAACGACTGTCTCTCTAGTTCATGTATTTTAAGGCTCCGCTTATTTGAAAAACAGTGGTTAAAGCCCAATCATTTTAAGCAATATACTGTTTGCAGACAGTCTCACACTCACAGAAGAGCTGCAGGCACAGGATCACACCTTGGCACAAGTGTGTACACAACAGGACCTGCTCACCCCACCCCGCACCCACCACCCAGATCAGGACCACCTGGTGCCGCGTCCAAGCCTCAGCCCCAGGTGCGTCCTGGCAGCTGCCTGACGTGTCTCTAAAGCCAAGGACCAGGTCAGAACCCTACAGTACATCTAGCCCCGTGCATCTTCACCAGCCCCCAGTCTGCACAGCACAGGCCCAGGGAGGACAAGCCACTGAGGGAAATGTAAGCTGCAAACACAGCCCTCAAGCAAGAGGCCCCGCCAGATGGCGGTGTGCACTGAAGACCACATTCCGTCTGAGATGACCCAGGACAAACAAGAACTAAGAGACTCCTGAGAGTCCCCTGGACTGCAAGGAGATCCAACCAGTCCATCCTAAAGGAAATCAGTCCTGAATACTCATTGGAGGGACTGATGCTGAAGCTGATCTCCAATACTTTGGCCATCTGGTGAGAAGAGGCAACTCATTGGAAAAGACCCTGATGCTGGGAAAGACTGAAGGCGGGAGGAGAAGGGGACGACAGAGGATGAGATGGTTGGATGGCATCACCAACTCAATGGACATGAGTTTCAGCAAGCTCCGGGAGATGGTGAATGACAGGGAAGCCTGGAGTGCTGCAGGCCATGGGGTCGCAAAGAGTCAGACATGACTTAGCAACTGAATAACAACAAAGATGCTTCAACACTTGCGTTGCCAACCGTGAACAAGACCCAACTGGCAGGATGGGAAACCTATGAGAACATTTGCTGTTTGGAGATGGTGTGTCAGGGAAGGACCAAGGAAAGGCACATACCCTGTGGTCCTAACATGCTGGAGCCTCTCTCTGCCCTGCTTCCTGCACCCTCACTCCAGGGCACCCATTCTGCACAGAGGACGCGGTCCAGCGCCCACGCTCCAGAGTGCCCACTCCACACAGAGGACGCGGTCCAGCGCCCACGCTCCAGAGCGCCCACTCCACACAGAGGACGCGGTCCAGTGCCCACGCTCCAGAGCGCCCACTCCGCACAGAGGACGTGGTCCAGCGCCCACACTCCAGAGCGCCCACTCCGCACAGAGGACGCGGTCCAGCGCCCACACTCCAGAGCACCCGTTCTGCACAGAGGACGTGGTCCAGCGCCCACACTCCAGAGCGCCCACTCTACACAGAGGACGTGGTCCAGCGCCCACACTCCAGAGCACCCCTTCTGCACAGAGGACGTGGTCCAGCGCCCACACTCCAGAGCACCCATTCTGCACAGAGGACGTGGTTCAGCGCCCACACTCCAGAGCGCCCACTCTACACAGAGGACGTGGTCCAGCGCCCACACTCCAGAGCACCCGTTCTGCACAGAGGACGTGGTCCAGCGCCCACACTCCAGAGCGCCCACTCTACACAGAGGACGTGGTCCAGCGCCCACACTCCAGAGCGCCCACTCTACACAGAGGACGTGGTCCAGCGCCCACACTCCAGAGCACCCCTTCTGCACAGAGGACGTGGTCCAGCGCCCACACTCCAGAGCACCCGTTCTGCACAGAGGACGTGGTTCAGCGCCCACACTCCAGAGCGCCCACTCTACACAGAGGACGTGGTCCAGCGCCCACACTCCAGAGCACCCCTTCTGCACAGAGGACGTGGTCCAGCGCCCACACTCCAGAGCACCCCTTCTGCACAGAGGACGTGGTCCAGCGACAGAGCACCCACTCTACAGAGGACGTGGTCCAGCGCCCACACTCCAGAGCACCTGTTCTACACGGAAGACGAGGTCCAGTACCCATTCTCTAGAGCACCCATTCCGCACAGAGGACGTGGTCCAGTCCAAGAGCCTCTTGGTCTACTTCCTGTCCTGCACAGGGGCAGCACACACCTGCTTCCCACAGCCTCCCCTCGTGCTCCTCCCAGCTCATGTCTGAAGTCACATAACGCTTCATGCTCTGAAGCATCTCCCGCTGAGATACTGGAGGGTTTCCTCTGTCCTTCAGGGACTGATGCCTGCCTTGTCATGGGGGCTGTGATGTCACCCAGAGTCAGGGTACAGCCTGGAGCCCAAACTGGAGGTCTGAGGCCAAGGGAAACCGTTGGGGTCTCGCACGGCCCATCCCCCCCCCAGGCAGGAAGCTAACCTTTAGCCCCTCAGAAAAACCTGGGCGCAGCAGGTCCCATGAATGTGGGTCGCATGGGGACACTCACCCTGCAGGAGGTGGGATGCCAGGAGGGCAGCCGTGGTGTCCGTGCAGGTCAGACGCTCCTCCAGAAGGTCTCTCTTAAGCTGCAGGGCAAATAGGTAGCTAGGAGGAGGGAGAAGCACAGAAGTCAGGCCCAAGGCCCCTGGGACACATGTCCCCATGTTGAGGAGGACACACAGCCCGGCCGCACGGAGCAGACGGTGCCCAGGCGGCCTGGCCCCACAGTGCTCAGCATCCACACGGCGGGCGGCACACCACACCCCAGGCACCAACCAGCCGGAGCCACGCTTTCAAGGGGGCAGCTCACAGATTCGTGCTCCCTGTGTTACACAGACACAACCGCACGCACAGTTTTGTGGGAAGTAGCAGAAAGAGCCAACAAGGACAGAGCATCAAGTGTGGCTGCGAGTCTCAGAGAGATGGATAATATCCGGTCTTGGCTAGAATCTGAGACACAGGCACCCTGAATTAAGTGGTGAGAGTGTAGCAGGGGGTGGGTTGACACCATTTACACATTCATTCACTCACCAGCGAGCAGCCCCGATCACCTGGCTGCTCCAGGCGCTGGAGACAGCAGGGGAGCAGGACAGCCGCCCCATCCTTCTCGGGGCTGACATGCCAGTGTCAGCACCAGAGCCTACTGGGCTCACACCAGAAATGTGCGTCCCCTTCCTCAAGCAATCCCACCCCGTGAACTTTCTTTCCTACAGAAATGTTTCCAGAGCTCATGAATATGTGTGCAGAAGGAGACTTATCTGCAGCACTACAGCAGAGAACAGCGGGACACAACCCAGACTTGCACTGACATGAGGCTGGTTAACCAAATCCGGAGGCAGCCACGCACACCGGCGTGGAAGGACGCCCATGGCAGGCAGCGGGCACGCAGGTAAGAGAAAGAGAGCCGCCCGCGGCTCTGCGTGTGCGTCTGCCGCTGCTTTCTGAGACACTCATTTAAGGCCCCCGGGCTGCCGGCGCGGGGGCTCCACCTGGAGGACTCGCCCCCCGTGTCTGGCCTGCAGGGGCTGGGGTGGCATGCAGTGAGGGGAATGCCGACTTTTTACTCCACATAACTTTACAGCTTTTTTTCTTTTACCACAGATATGTCATTTTTTAATAAATAAAACAAGGACCTTCTGCATAAACTCGACTTGGCCCCAGGACAGAATTAGGCCGACACTTCCTGTTGCTCACAGTTGTCGAGGCATATATGTTTAAAAGTGGTTCCCAAAGAGGGACTTCTTGGTAAATGTCAGGTATTTAATGCACCGTTAAGATAAGCTCACTCATATTTTCTGCTGTCCTTGGGGTCAGCCTCCCTCCTGTGAAGACTTGTGGCTGGAAGCACATGGTCTAAGCTTCCCTGCAGCCCAGCTTGTGGCTTTGTGACAATGGAACAGTTGGCAGAGACCCACGCAGACGGTCCAAGACCCAGAGGATTCAGGTACAAATCCACGTCAGGCCAGGAAGCTACTCTGTCGCCACTGCATCGTCACTGTAGTCCTCTCTTCACTTATATCCGACTCTGGGTTTCCACTTGATTTTTAGATTTTCGCTTTGCTCCTCGTGATAAAATCGGTACATAAAACACAAGGGAAAAAACCACTTCCATAATCTTAATACCCAGGTAAAACAACTGCAAACACTTTCAATCATTTCTGCAAAGAATCGATCCTGAATTTAAAAAAGCAGCAGAAAAGAGATTCCCCTGAAGAATTTCTGCTGCGTATACTCCTAAAGACTTTCACACTTGGTTCTTCTCCCAGTTAAAGTCATTTTGTTGATAAAATAGTAAAGGAATGGGCAAAACTCCTACAAGCTTTTTGCGAGCATGCTAAGTCGCTTCAGTCGTGTCTGACTCTGTGAGACCCTAAGGACTGTAGCCCACCAGGCTCCTCTGTCCATGGGATTCTCCAGGCAAGAATACTGCAGTGGGTTGCCATGCCCTTCTCCAAACTTTGTGCACACACAAATCTAGGCTCATCTGGAGAATATTTGTTCAGCAGTACCCTAACACCCCT
The DNA here is from genome assembly GCF_033118175.1 of Dama dama. Classification (NCBI taxonomy): domain Eukaryota; kingdom Metazoa; phylum Chordata; class Mammalia; order Artiodactyla; family Cervidae; genus Dama; species Dama dama. The sequence continues at coordinate 116,628,644 of NC_083700.1, read as the reverse complement.
CTTTTAATTCTCAAATTTATAACACGATCTTTCTTCTAAATCCTATTTGCATTTGGGTCTGTGAGGAGTTAACTCCAACAATGCTGCTTTTAGCTGTGACACTCTGGTCCCAGCTTGGACACGGACACTGGGCTTGCTCTCTGTGTGGAGGACCCTGACCAGGCGCCCAGGTGATGTGCAGGTGCTGCAGAGGGTGAGCGGGACCCGCTCATGGCGGCTCTGTCAGTCAGGCTCTTTACCGTGTATATTCTTCTTGCAACTGACCCGGATCCGGTGGGAAGAACTTCACTGCCAGGCGAAGCACTGCAGTCTTTGGTCCTATAGAAAGAAAAATTTACAGTCCACAAATAAGTCACTCTCTGTATTTGCTATCTCTTTGCATGTTCTGGCATAACTGAGCTGGTGCTTTCAAATGGACTGTTAGAGCAAGTCTTTTCAAGTAAGAGGATATTAAAACCCTTCCTGTGTATGAAGTTATTAGTCCAAAGTACCAGTCAGACGCAGCAAAGAAAAAAATGAAAAACTTCTGTATTAAGGAGGGGTTACTAAAAGTTTGAAACCCTAAAAAAAAGACTGCACATTAAAATCTTAAAATATATTCTTCTTATTTTAGGAGTAAAAAAGTGATAAAAAATGACAGTGTTTATACTAATAGTAGTAGCAATAATTTAAAAAGCCTGGGACCTCCCAGGTGGCCTAGAGGCTATGATCCCGGGCTTTCACTGCCAGGGCCTGGGTTCAACCCCTGGTCAGGGAAATGAGATCCCATGAGCAGAGTGCCAAAGTCAAAAAATAAAAATAAATAAGAAAATTAAAAGGCCATTTTTCTCTAAATCCTTATATACTTTAGTGAAAGAAAAATGTTATCATTCAATATATGAAACTAGGACAACCTGATTACTGTAAAGAAAAAGCATAAGCTATTAGCTCATCTGAGTATTTTAGCTTTATTGAAATTTTATAATAACCCAGTCATGTAATTTTCACCAACAGAAAAGAGGAACTGCTTTGCTAAAATGCTACAGCAACTGAAATGGCCTTGGCTTCTAAGTGAACAGAAGTTCCCCCCATAATCCTCTCCCCCTCAATTTAGTTCTAAAAATGTTACAGGTGAGTTCAAATGACTGGAGATGTCACCCTGAATGTCCTTTCATAATTAGAAGCTGCACACTCATTTTGCATATTGGCCAAAAATTGAAGCAGTACTGACCAGCAAATCCTATTCTCCCACAGGTGAGGCAGGTAACCAAGAAGTATCTGAGTCAGGTGATGCCCCACCCGCCACGTCTCACAGCCTGAAGCTAAACGGCAAAGCGACCTCCCAGCGCTCCTGCCGCGGGTGGCGCGACGCTGCCGCCCCGAGGTGACGGCCACGGTCGGCTGCGCCCTGAATCTGAACAGTCAAGGGCAAGCATCTCAGGTGAACAGAATCTTAAAGAGTTAAAAAAGGACTTACTTCGTACTTGCCTAATGATGGGTTTCATAGGTTCAAGCCAGATCTAAAGAGAATTTAAGAAAAGATATCAAATTCATTAACTTACTTCTCTATTTAATCAGCATATTGTAAAACACAAAAATATTTATCTTTAAGACAAACATTTAAAGCAGGAACAGCCCCCCCCATGTTGAATCTTGATACAACAGATGCCAAGTCCCGCAGGGCCGGCTGTAAACCACTGAGTCACACGGTGTGCTTTCGCCGGGCGGAGCGGACACAGAACTCTGTGTGTGTAGGTGTGTGCATGGAGATGTGTGGGGGTGTGAGTGTGTGTATATGGCGTGTGGTGTGTGTGGGGGTGTGTGTGTGAGATGTGGTGTGTGTGTGTATGGTATATGGTGTGTGGTATGTGTGGGGCTGTGGGTGTGGTGTGGTATGTGTGTGTGATGTCTTTGTGGTGTGTGTGAGTGTGTGTGTGATGTGTGGCGTGAGTGGGGGGATGTGTGTGTGTAATGTGGTATGTGTGTGTGATGTCTGTGTGTGATGTGTGGTGTGAGTGTGGTGTGTGTGTATGGTGTATGATGTGTGTGTGTGTGTGTGTGTGTGGTGTGTGTGAGTGTGATGTGTAGTGTGAGTGTGGTATGTGTGTATGGTGTGTGGTGTGTGTGTGTGATGTCTGTGTGGTGTGTCTGTGTGTGTGGTGTGTGTGAGATGTGTGGTGTGAGTGTGGTGTGTGTGTATGGTATATGGTGTGTGTGACATGTGGTGTGGGTGTGTATGTGATGTGGTGTGTGTGTGATGTCTGTGTCTGGTGTGTGTGATGTCTGCGTGTGAGTGTGTGTGATGTGTGGTGTGAGTGTGTGTGTGTGTATGGCGTGTGCTGTGTGTGGTGTGTGTGGGCGTGTGGTGTGTGTGTGTATGTAGGGGGTATCTGCTAAGTCCATACACATGTCAGCACCCGCTGCCTCTGTAAGCAGCAAGCTGACGAGAGGACTACTGTGTGATGGGGTGGCCGTGGCTCCATGACGCCGACGTGCTCTTTGAACTAACAGGTCATTTGGTTTCTTTAAAACATTTCCACCTATAAACACTAAAGCTCCACACTTTGACGGTTCATCTATTAAGTAAAATGAGTATAACCAGTTTAGTAAAGCAGTTTGCTCAAATCCATCCTTGAAACAACTGATTGGAAAAGACCCTGATGCTGGGAAAGATTGAAGGCAGGAGGAGAAGGGGACGACAGAGGATGAGATGGCTGGCTGGTATCACCGACTTGATGGACATGGGTTTGAGTAAGCTCCGGGAGATGGTGAAGGACAGGGAGGCCTGGTGTGCTGCAGTCCACGGGGTTGCAAAGAGTCAGACACAACTGAGCGATTGAACAACCCTTGAAACGAGTATCACAGAAGATATGTGCTACTTGCTTTTGTAAGTTGTGCAGAAGGAGTTCCCCTGTAGCTGTACAGAGGACATCTCAATCGTGCAGTCTGAGGGTCACAGCGTGCCCTGCCCGCATCATGCCAGCAGGTCCCGGGGCACTGGCCCAGGAGCACCACCGTCAGCATCCCGCAGCTCATCCGGAGCCTCTTTTCAAAAACACATCAAGGCACGTACCCAGCAGGACTGCACGTTCTGAAACTCCAGGCCGAAGTAGTCACATTCTATCAGATTCAAGCGCTTCCACACCTGCGTCAGTAACACCTGGCCATCACACTTAGGCTGTGATGAGATAGAGAAAACAGGAGGAGGATTAATTACACGACCTTCAATAACAAAGGTTTACCAACGCTGGGCATGAGTCCTTCCCCACAGGCAAAACTTTGCTACCTTAACTTCTTGCTTCCCTTTCCCTTCTGATGAGGCTCACAAACTGTCACAGGGCAAACAGATGAAACAGGCTCTCCCTTCCCAGAAACTGACACCCAGTGAAGCTAAAAAGGCCTCAATCTAACATCTCAGAGTGCGTTTAGTTACATTCTTTCATAACTTTAAGGTTACAGGAGCCATTTTTAGCCTCAGTAAACATATCATCAAAGGATCCTGACATTTACTAAAAAGGTGAGTCTTGTTTCCATGTCCGCAGGGGACCCCAGCTGTAACGCAGTGTCTGGCCGCCCCTCACACGGCCAGAGGGCAGCCTTCCCTCTGCTCACAAAGATGAGTTCCAGCGGATGAAAGGCTGGAGGAACAGAAGAGGCTGCGTCTGTGGCCTCCGGGTGAGGAGAGTCCCCTAAGCAGAGCACAAAGGACAGACAGATTCGATGAAACAAAAATAAACATTTTCTGAAAAGAAAGACACCGAGCAAAGTTACAATCTTGAATCGTGCTGAAAAAACTCATGTCTCATGCTGCTCTTACAAACTGTGTGAAGAAATACGCATGGCTTCAGGCAGACAAAGGAACTCAAGCCCTCTGGTGATAAATAAATGAAAACAGTGAGGTATCCCTTTCACCCATCAAACAGGTTATGATGATGCTTGCAGAGAGTGGTGTGGCTGCGGGGAGACCACATTCACTGCCTGGACGATGTGAAAACACCTCATACACACCTTTGTCCCAGCAACTCCACTTTCACTTCCTTCTGCAGATAACCCAGAACAGCTGCAGAGCTAACACGCAAGGACAGACGGGCAAAGAACTGTAAAATTAGTAGTGATGGACGCATCCATAATTAAATCACACATCCCTCGAGAAGAACACGGAACTCTGTATGGACCATCATGGAACAGAGTCAGGACAACAGTTCAGTCAAGAAAAGGAGTTTCCGTCTCTATACACTGTGTCTCCCTTTCATAAAACACACGCTACTAACATACCACAGAGACAGCACACCCTACCAACACACCACAGAGACAGCACACCCTACCAACACACCACGGAGACAGCACACCCTACCAACACACCACGGAGACAGCGCGCCCTACCAACACACCACAGAGACAGCGTGCTCTACCAACACACCACGGAGACAACACACGCTACCTACACACTACGGAGACAGCATGCCCTACCAACACACCACGGAGACAGTGCACCCTACCAACACACCACGAGACAGCGTGCCCTACAACACACCACAGAGACAACACATGCTACCAACACACCATGGAGACAGCACACCCTACCAACACACCACAGAGACAGTGCACCCTACCAACACACCACAGAGACAGCGCATCCTACCAACACACAACGGAGACAGCGTGCCCTACCAACACACCACAGAGACAGCACGCCCTACTAACACACAACAGAGACAACACACACTACCAACACACCACAGAGACAGCGCGCCCTACCAACACACCACGGAGACAGCGCGCCCTACCAACACACCATGGAGACAGTGCGCCCTACCAACACACCACGAGACAGCGTGCCCTACCAACACTCCACAGAGACAATGCACCCTACCAACACACCACAGAGACAACACACCATGGAGACAGCGCACCCTACCAACACACCACAGAGACAACACACCATGGAGACAGCGCACCCTACCAACACACCACAGAGGCAGTGCACCCTACCAACATACCACAGAGACAACACACCATGAAGACAGCGCACCCTATCAACACACAACAGAGACAACACACCCTACCAACACACCACAGAGACAAGTCAGGAAGGCTGTGTGCTGCATCTTCAAGGGTCTGAGCAGAAGTGGGGGATGGGGTAAGGCCTGCCACGCTCACCTCAATTATTAACTAGTCCTAGATATTAAAGTCTAAATTTTCCATCAGCAGGCATGTCATTTGTGCGGTTAAGATATAATAAATATAAGTGGGGGGAGAGGGACATATCCGTGTTTAACCACCAGATTTTTTCCCTGTGTGCTCTGGAGGTGCTGAGGCTCCTGAAATGAGAACTGTCATTTGAAGGAATAAAAACCTGTCCTTCATCCTAGCAGGGATGCTCACGGAGAACCACGGAATGAGCACTCTGTCAGGACAGAGAGGTGAACTCAAAGTGATCTCCCTGAAGACACAGCTCACAGAGAACACAGATGCAGGCCTTCCAGGTCAAGGTCCTGTGACGTCCGCCCTACGAGCTTCAAGGCACAACATCAACTAGAAACTCACTACACAAAGATGGGATTCATGTAGGAGATGGGGAAATTACTGTACAGATATCAGTGGCCCTTTTAGGACAGAGATGAAGAAACAACCACATTTGGAACAGCAATGAAAGAGCTGAAATATCTTGGAATAAACTTCCAATAAAAGAGAGCCTTATGGAGGAAAGTTTAAACACATGATTATGAGACTCAGGGGCAGAGGTGGACAGCAGCCACCATCCTGGAGAGATACCCACAGGGACGTCGGTTCTCCTTCCACTGCCACACAGACTCCTGGCAGCCCTAATAAAAGTACCAAGAGGGTTCTTTAAGGAAAGGATCGGCTCATTCCGCAGCTGATATATTACTTTTTTTAGAATGGAAGAAAGGTCAAGAAAATTCTGAAAAAGAAAAGTAAGAGAGGATGAGCCTTAGCAGATAGTCAAATTGTTGAGAAACCACAGTAATGAAAACATCTGGTGCACGTCGGCACAGATGACTCAGGGGAACAGAGCGAGAGGTGAAGAAATAAACCCAAATACGTAAAACAGGTGAATGTCTGGTAACAGTGACATTTCAGATCAACCAGGGGAAGGAAGCAGACTATTCAATAAATTCCATTGGTTATCCATCTGGAAAAACTAGGTGTATCCTTATCTCACACACTAAGTTCAAGATGTATAAACTCTAAATACATAAGCACCTACCCACGTAAGGCCTGCAGTGAGATGAATCTGTCTGGTACTCCGTGTGGGAGAAGACCACAGCAGCAGCTAACAGCCATCATAGGGGGTCTGAGAGACTGAACGCTAACATGGAAACATCTGCACACAACGGAACACTGTGAAGTCAGAAGATGTCTTCAAGACAAACGAGAAACTTTCAGAGCTCACATCACAAAGGGCTAATTTCTCTCAAACACGTGAACTGTAGCCGAATAGAAAATGGGCAAAAGGACAGGCTGCTGACAGAAACAGAAACCTAGGTGACGTTGAGACGGAGTTAGAGGAACGCAGATGGACTACACGGAGACCCACCTCTGTCCATCAGCCGGGCGGGGTCTGAAGGCGCCGAGCCGGGGAGTGGGGGAGAAGGCCCCCTGTGGGGTAGGGGGAGCAAACAGACCATCTCCGGAGCCCACGGGCCAGCCAGCTACCAAGACCGAGATGTCCGCGCTCTTCAAGCCCCCACTCCTCGGAGCTCTCTCGGGACTCCCGGGTGAGGAGGACTCCACGCGCCACCGCTGAGGGGCCATGCCTGGAGGGGACTAAGATCCCGCAAGGCACACGGCGCGGCCCCAAAAGACGTGTTTCACAGGTGCTGAGCCACGCGTGTAGAGCAACGTTCGTCGCCACAGCGCTTCTCATGGCAGACGATTAACGCAGCCCAAAGCTGCAGCACAGGCCAGGCCGCTAGGCCGCTCTCTGCACGGAAGTGAGAGGAGCACCAAGGCGAACTGTGCTGCACAACAGCACAGGCGCCGCCGCGCGGACACACACAGCCTGTAAACACACGTGCGGGCTGCAGGGGGGCGCAGACCCTCCTCGGAAGGGGCACAGGGACCTAGGAATGACCGCTGGTTTTGGAGAACCGGGCCACGTGACAGAAAAGACACTTAAACCACAGAAGAACGGCTGGGTAAACGGACCACCTGAAAACCAAACTTCTAGACATCAGAGGACACTGGGAAGGCATGAAATCGCCAAGTCATAAACTAGATGTTTGGAACCCCAAAGTCCAACAACGGTCCACAAATCATAAGGGAAAAGAAGACAGTTCATCTAAAGAGAAGCGGGCAAGATATTTGAATAGGCACTTTCAAAGAACATATTTAATGGCCAATACACAGTAAGAAGGGGGCTTCACAGGTGACTCGGTGGTAAAGAACCTGCCTGCCAATGCAGGAGACGTGGGTTCAATCCCTGGGTCAGGAAGATCCCCTGGAGGAGGGCGTGGCAACCCACTCCAGTGTTCTTGCCTGGAGAATCCTGTGGACAGAGGAGCCTGGTGAGCTACAGTCTGTGGGGTCACACAGTCAGACACGACTGAGCGACTGAACACCACCAACAAAGAGAAGAGCTGCGCCGTGTGACTGCCCATGCTACACCAGAGCCCCCAGGACTCTGAAAGCAAGAGGCCCGGCGGTGCCGCAACTGGCAAGGACGCGCGTACACATGGCTGGGGATGTGAGGCTGCGGGTCTCTTGGGGAAAGTGACGGACAGGCTCCACCAAAGCCCCACACACGCCTGTGACTGCGCGGTCAGCCCCGGCACACACGCCACAGGAACGTCTGTCAATGCAAACAGAAGCCGTGAGCACGGATGTCCACAGCAGCTTTATTTACAGCAAAAACGGAAACATCAGACAGGGTGGATAAATAATATGTGGTTTTGTTGACACAATGAAATATGACCCAGCGATGAAACAAAAGAAACCACTGCTTTAAGCAGCGATGCTGATCACTGAAGACGTCAGTGCCCATGCTGTATGATTACATTCGCAGCAAACTGAGGATCTGCAAAACCGCTTTACGGTCTGAAGATCAAAGCAGTGGCTCTGTGGGGGCTGTGAGGGGACAAGGGGGCCTCTGGCCGGCTCCCAGGGGAGGGGGCACGTGCACACACGTCGGCTCACCAGGCTGCACTCCAAGGGGCCGTGCGCCCAACTGTGTAGGTGACTCCTCAGTACAAAGGTCGCCACAGGGACAGCAGGACTCAAACAGCTCTGGGAGTTCGGGGAAAGCGACCTTTCACCTTTCACACTGATCCCTCCAGAGATGCTCTGAGGCTTCACTTCTGCCCGATGGTATCAGGACGTACAGTGCCCGAGGCACCTGGCTCCACCGCTGGACACTGCCTGGAATGACTTCCAGCCCTCTCCCTAAACCTTGCCCTGATCAATCTCCTCCAGTCAAGGGCCCTTGCAGAAAGGTGACCCAGAACACAGCACACCCGAGAAGCCCAGGTCCAGCGCGGTGCTCTACCTAGAACGGACTCCCCGGAGGCTATGACCTAAGAGACAAGGTCTCTGGGGGCAGGATGACACCCAGGCACACGCCAGTCCCCTCTAGTCTGTAACAACCACGGCACCAAGCGCTCGACATGAAGGACAGAGAGGTTCCTTAGACCACAGGCACGCAGAGAGCAGAAGCCGTACTCTGACTCGTGCTCAGCAATTAACAACTCACCACACACGCGGACTTCCAACAGAACAGGCTCTCTATGGGGACAAACGCTGGGTGGTTCCTGACACTTAAATTATAAAAACATTGCCAGGGGGTTCTCTGTGTAGAGTCATTTACATGACAGGCACTCAGACGTCTGTAAATGAATAAATCACACAGTAACTGGAAAACACCTTCAGTTCAGTTCAGATGCTCAGTCGTATCCGACTGTGCAACATCATGGATTGCAGCACGCCAGGCTTCCCCGTCCATCACCAACCCCCAGAGCTTGCTCAAACTTATGTCCATTGAGTCGATGATGCCATCCAACCATCTCATCCTCTCTCGTCCCCTTCTCCTCCTGCCTTCAATCTTTCCCAGCCTCAGGGTCTTTTCCAATGAGTCAGTTCTTTGCATCAGGTGGCTAAAGTATTGGAGCTTCAGATTTAGCATCAGTCCCTCCAATGAATATTCAGGACCTTTAGGATTGACTAGTTTCATCTCCTTGTAGTCCAAGGGATCCTCAAGAGTCTTCTCCAACACCACAGTTCAAAAGCATCAATTCTTCGGTCCTCAGCTTTCTCTATAGTTCAACTCTCACATCCATACATGACTACTGGAAAAACCATAGCTTTGACTAGATGGACCTTTGTTGGCAAAGTAATGTCTCAACTTTTTAATATGCTCTCTAGGTTGGTCATAGCTTTTCTTCCAAGGAGCAAGCGTCTTTTAATTTCATGGCTGCAGTCACCATCTGAAGTGATTTTGGAGCCCAAGAAAATAAAGTCTGTCACAGTTTTCATTGTTTCTCCATCTATTTGCCATGAAGTGATGGTACCGGAAGCCATGATCTTCATTTTTTGAATGCTGAGTTTTAAGCCAGCTTTTTCACTCTCCTCTTTCACTTTCATCAACAGGCTCTTTATTTCCTCTTCATTTTCTGCCATAAGGGTGGTGTCATCTGCATATCTGAGGTTATTGATATTTCTCCCGGCAATCTTGATTCCAGTTTGTGCTTCATCCAGCCTGGAATTTAGCATGATGTACTCTGTATAGAAGTTAAATAAGAAGGGTAATAACATACAGCCATGACGTACTCCTTTCCCAGTTTGGAAACAGTCTGTTGTTCCTTGTCCAGTTCTAACTGTTGCTTCTTGACCTATATACAGATTTCTCAGGAGGCAGATAAGGTAAGGTGGTCTGGTATTCCCATCTCTTTAAGAATTTTCCACAGTTGGTTGTGATCTACATACTCAAAGGCTTTGGCAGAGTCAATAAAGCAGAAGTAGGTGTTTTTCTGGAATTCTCTTGCTTTTTCTATGATCCAAGGAATGTTGGCAATTTGATCTCTGGTTCCTCTCCCTTTTCTAAATCCAGCTTGACTCATCTGGAAGTTCACAGTTTATGTACTGTTGAAGCCTGGCTTGGAGAATTTTGAGCATTACTTTGCTAGCATGTGAGATGAGTGCAATTGTGCGGTAGTTTGAGCATCCTTTGGCATTGCCCTTCTTTGGGATTGGAATGAAAACCAACCTTTTCCAGTCCTGCAGTCACTGCTGAGTTTTCCAAATTTGCTGGCATATTGAGTGCAGCACTTTCACAGCATCATCTTTTAGGATGTGAAATAGCTCAAATGGAATTCCATCAACTCCACTAGCATCCAGTGATGCTTCCTAAGGACCACTTGACATCACATTCCAGAATGTCTGGCTCTAGGTGAGTGAGTGATCACACCATCATGATTATCTGGGTCGTGAAGATCTTTTTTGTATTGCCCTTCTATGTATTCTTGCCACCTCTTCTTAATATCTTCTGCTTCTGTCAATTTTTGTCCTTTATTGAGCCCATCTTTGCATGAAATGTTCCCTTGGTATCTTTAATTTTCTTGAAGAGATCTCTAGTCTTTCCCATTCTATTGTTTTCCTCTATTTCTTTGGATTGATCACTGAGGAAGGCTTTCTTATCTCTCCTTACTATTCTTTGGAACTCTGCATTCAAATAGGTATATCTTTCCCTTTCTCATTTGCCTTTAGCTTCTCTTCTTCTCTCAGCTATTTGTAAGGCCTCTCCAGACAACCATTTTGCCTTTTTGCACTTCTTTTTCTTGGGGAAGTTCTTGATCACGGCCTCCTGTACAGTGTGATGAACCTTCTTCCATAGTTCTTTAGGCACTGTCTATCAGATCTAATCTTCTCAATCTCTTTGTCACTTCCACTGTATAATCATAAGGGGTTTGATTTAGGTCATACCTGAATGGTTTAGTGGTTTTCCCTGCTTTCTTTAAGTCTGAATTTTGCAATAAGGAGTTCATGATCTGAGCCACAGTCAGCTCCTGGTCTTGTTTTTGCTGACTGTGATTTCAGTGTTGACCATCTGGTGATGTCCATTGTGTAAAGTATTCTCTTGTGTTGTTGGAAGAGGGTGTTTATATGACCAGTGCATTCTCTTGGAAGAACTCTATTAGCCTTTGCCCTGCTTCATTCTGTACTCCAAGGCCAAATTTGCCTGTTACTCCAGGTGACTCTTGACTTCCTACTTTTGCATCCCAGTCCCCTATAATGAAAAGGACATCTTTTATGGGTGTTAGTTCTAGAAGGTCTGATAGATCTTCATAGAACTGTTCAACTTTGGCTTCTTCAGCTTTACTGGTTGGGGCATAGACTTGGATTACTCTGAAATTGAATGGCTTGCCTTGGAAACAAACAGAGATCATTCTGTCATTTTTGAGATTGTACTCAAGTACTGCATTTCGGACTCTTTTGTTGGCTATGAGGGCTACTTCATTTCTTCTAAGGGATTCTTGCCCACAAGATATAATGGTCATCTGAATTAAATTCACCCATTCCAGTCCCTTTTAGTTCACTGACTCCTAAAACGTTGATGTTTACACTTGCCATCTCCTGGTTGACCACTTCTAATTTACCTTGATTCATGGACCTAACCTTCCAGGTTCCTATGCAATATTGCTCTTTATAGCATCGGATTTTACTTCCATCACCAGTCACATCCACAACTGGGCGTTGTTTTCACTTTGGCTCCGTCTCTTCATTCTTTCTGGAGTTATTTCTCTGCTCTTCTCCAGTAGAATATAGGGCACCTACCAACCTGGGTAGTTCATCTTTCAGCGACCTATCTTTTTGCCTTTTCATACTGTTGATGGGGATCGGGAAGCTTCCATAAGTCTCTTATCCTTAACCATCAGAGGGCAGACAGAATGAAAACCACAATCACAGAAAACTAATCAAACTGATCAAATGGACCACAGCTTTGTCTCACTCAATGAAACTATTAGCCAAGGCATGTAGGGCCACCCAAGATGGACAAGTCATGGTGGAGAGTTCTGACAAAACGTGGTCCACTGGAGAAGGGAATGGCAAACCACTTCCTTATTCTTGCCTTGAGAACCTTCAGTTTTGACCATAAATATTGACATCCAATCCAATGTCATTTGTTAATAGATGGGATAACCCACCACGAACAAGAGGACAAGAAACGTGTGAGGGGCCACGCGGGCCACACAGAGATCGGGAAAGGGAAGCAGGAGGCAGAGTCATGGCATCCAGGCTGCTCCCGGACACTTGAGCGCCCTCCGTCCTGGCATCAGCGGTCAAGACAGCGAAAGGAAAAATAACTGATGTGCTGCTGGACCAGCTCCGAAGCAGCAGCCAGCCCCCGACTCAGCTGTGCCCTCTCACGGCTTCCACACTCAGGGTTCACCTTCTGCTCCTAGAAATGCAGACGCTGACCATCAGGTGGAGTGCGGTCCCCACAGTCTGTGCCTACAGGGGCGGTCAGAGGGAACAGGGCTGTCTGACCACATGGAGGCGCCCTGAGAGCCTGCGCCCCCAACAGACACAACCGAGCCTGACTTCACAGCCTGAATCAGGACTGGGATGCGAACCCCAAGCTGGAGAGACAAGGCACTAACAACATAACACAGAAAATACAGGTTACAAGTGTGTGGTGCAGGGTTTCCATTTTCCCAACTGGTCCCCGCAGCAGAGCTTGTCTCTAAGCTCAGACATAAAGCATATTGTTAAAACTTTACATCAACAAAAGTACCATTAAAGATTCTGTCTGGATGGAAATGGGCTACAGAAGCTTCACTAACAAAGTACTTCTTTATTCTTTGTCTGCGCAGTGTGGGAAAATGCTTCTAGAAAATGCTTGACTCCGTCCTTCCACTTGTTTGTTCCATGTGCCCTTTGCAGCTCGTTTACCGAATGACAGGACCTCCATCTCTGCTCCTGTCACCAAACCCACGTCTTCACTGTGAGCCTCAGGTCGGACGGTTTTTCCATCTAATAATTAGATCAGCCCCAGACTTCTGCTTGCAAATCACACGGTGCAGCAACAGTGACTTTGTGACCCAGAGGCAACTGCAGCCCCTCGCGCTGCAGACCCTCTGAAAGGCCAGCAGCACTTCTGCCAGGCACTGAGCCCTTGCTCCGAAGCCCGTTCAGGCCTGAGGGTCTCCGGGCTCCTCAGGCGCTGTGTGCCCAGGGGCCCTGCTCCCTGCACTGACGGCTGCAGGCCTGGAGCCCCACTGGAGTGCGAGGACAGGGCGGCCCCGCCTGCTCCTCAGGGGGGGAGTGTGTCTCTAAGGCCAGGCATGCATGTCCTAGGAGACCACCCCGAGAGCTCTCGTGTCTGTGGGCCCGCTGATGCCCCGCTCCTCCTCCGGCAGCTCCTCCAACCACTCAGCGAGATGGGCTCCAGACCCCAGACCTGAACCTGCTACCCATTTGTCAGTTCCAGCCGGGCCGCTGGGCCGCTCCCAGCCCGCACCCCGCCGCCTGCTCTGTGACCCGGATGGACCTGCAGGCCCTGCCCTCTGACCCGCCGGGGGCCACACAGGAAGAGAGGGCCCAGCCCTGCATCGGGGGCCACGTGTGCGGGGCGGGGTGGGCCGCCGTCTGCTCTGGGCTCTGCCACGCGCCCTCCCCCTTCCCAGTTAGTCTCCAGTACTACTGAATTATCGCACGGCTCCCAGCTCAAATAGTGGACAGCGCCCAGACAGCACAGCCTAGAGCGGAGTGCTTACACTGGGGGAAACCAGATCCACAGCAAGCGCCGAAGTCCAAGTGCAGACGTCAGCACGATGCTGCTGGCCCAGGTGAGACTTAAACCTGGCCCGCTCAGATGTCTGGTCCACAGGTCCCTACTCCGGCCCAGCCACCTCCGGCAGTGCCCACGAGCGCCCGCGAGCGGGGCAGGGGTGGCAGCCTGGGGACCAGGGGCGGGGCTGAGTCTCCTGACTGGTCCCCGAGGGTGGGGGGCTGCGGTGGGGGCAGGGAGGAGGGAGAGGGGAGCCCCTCTCCCTGCAGGAGGTGGGAAGGCCCGTCCCGCTCCCCCAGCTGAGCAGAGGCTCAGCACACAGTGGGGGGGGGCGGGGGCAGTGAACAAGGCCCGTGCTCCCCGACGTCTGCACACGGGTTATGTCACCGGCGGCAGCCAAGGAAGCAACCTGCTGTCTCTCTGATGGGTTTCAGTCGCTGGGCGATCCACCTGCCATGTTTTTATTCCTTGTCTTTAACTCGGCATCAGGGAAAAATAAGACGGAGGGTGTACTTAGCTCAGCTGTGGATCTCCCGGAGCAGTGAGTCCCTTGGGTGCTCCTCTTCTTTCTTCTGCGTCCATGCAGGTCCAGCTAGCGTGCCTGTCGTGATGTGAGTGCACTTGGGGAGCCCGCCTGCTCCCAGCCAGGACTCTGCTCACCCCAACAGCCCCACAGAGCAGAGGCCTGCCTGCAGTACGCAACTGTGGCCTTTAAAGAGGTCACTGGAATGATACCGATCAGCCTGGAACTTATGCACTGACAACCAGGAATGAGCAGACGCTTAACGCCAAAGGCCTGAAACAGGTGTGGCCCGAGGAAGCAGAGAGACGAATCCCCGATGAACAGAGCGGAGGTGGCAACCGAACCCAGAACAACTTCACATAAAGAAAAAAAGAAGATCCTCCAAAAGGTCAATGGAAGATGTCGATGTATTTATAAAGTGAGATTTCAAAGAAAAGGAAAACAACTAAGGAATAAAAGGGAAAATAAAAGTTCCTCCCGAAATTAGAGGTCAGCAGGCAGCCTGAACCGGACGGCTGAGGCCCGCGTGGACCTCGCGTGGATGACAGACACGGCATGCCTGCGGAACTGGAATGCAGCTCAGATTCAGGGCCGCGAGTGAGCACCCACGGCCACGTGCAGGAGGGGAAGGTGGGGAAATGCTCTCCTGAGGACGGCAGAGCAGACTGGCATTTCCTCAGCCTCTTGCTGGAATCACTGAAAATCAAGAAAGAAAATTCCTTTAACTTTCACAGTAGCATTACTTCTAGCACAACTTTTTGAAAAACAAAGTCCAATTTATCTGTTTTTCTTTTGTCACTTGTGATTTTGGTGTCATGTCTAAGAAACTACTGTCTAACCTGAGGGCATGAAAATTTACTTCTAGGTCTTCTCCCAAGAGTTTTACAGTTTTATTAGTAACTCTGACATTGAGGTCACTGACCCATTTTGAGGAGTTCTCGTGTGCGGTGTGAGGCAGAGGTCTGACTTCACGGAAGGATTTATTTCTGGGCTGTCAATTCTATTCCACTGACTATGCCGTCGTCCCTGGTATCCATGGGCCCTGTGGATCCGCAGATGCTCAAGGTCCCGAGGGGCCCTCCGGGTCTGCGGGTTATGCGTCCAGGGTGTGCCCCTGGTCGGGTGAATCTCCAGACACAGAGCGTGGCCTGGATCACTGTTGCAGCCATGTGACATGTCTCTCACTCGTGTGAGATCTCCAACTCTTCTTTCCTGAGACTGTTGTTGGTGTTCTAGGTCTCTGAATTCCCACATGAGTTTTAAGACTAGCTTGTCAAGTTCTGTGAAAGAGTGGGGGTTTCGCAGGGTCACGTTCAATCTGTAGGTCATCGGTGGGTACTGCCCGGGTAACAGTAGTAAGTCAGCTGATCCACGAAGATGGAACATCTTTCCACTGGTTTATTTAGGTGTTTCATCTCTTTCCGTGGTCTTACAGTTTTCAGTGCCCAAGGCTTTGTTTCGTTTTTAACTACCAGTTTCACTGCAGCTCCAATGCATCTGGGACTGCGCTGAGCTGGCCCCGGTGATCGTCAGGATCAGGTCACCCCAAACGGGGATGGGTAACGGGGGTGACATACACGGCAGCACCCCCAGGCTCTCCCAGCTGAGCTGCAAGCTCCCTTTCACTGCCTTTGGCTAGAAGCACCAGGAAGAGCTGCAAATAAGCAGACACTGTAATAAACAACATCCTATTAATACAATGCCAGTGAATATGCTCTCTAAACCAAATCTTTAATTTTAATCTTTAGCCATTCATTGAAGGCAAAAAGAAAAGCCAACTCATTTTCTCCTGACATTTGATTCTGGCATTTAAAATTCATCTTTAAAGATCATGTTTTTCAGAGACACAGAGTGAGATTCATTGAATTGTTTGTAGTTGCATGCAGGCATTTCCCGCCCCACAATTAATAGAGCTTTTCAGAGAAAACTCCACTCTTATTCTATTACAAATCAGTACTTCTAGGAGACAAACGCAAATGCAAATGGACAGTCAATTGTTTTAGGATGTTACACATATTGTGTTTAGTTTTTAGGAAAAAAATCCAATGTTAAAAATGATGAATATTTTTATAGCTGGATTCAACATAAATACCACTGTGATTTAAGTTTTTAAAATATAGGAAAATGGATAGATAATACAAAAGCGACAATAATTTGACCATATGAATTTTAAAAAAAATCACTGGATGGTAATTTAATTAGAGATTTATTGTGCTTAAGAATTTGCAATTTTTTAAAAAATTTATTAAAAATTTTTTTGGCTACACCAGGTCTTTGGCGCTGCCCCTGGGCTTGCTCTAGTCATGGCGAGCAAGGGCGCCCTGTTCCGGTGTTCAGGCTTCTCACTGCGGTGGCGTCTCTTGTTGCTGAGCGGGGTCTTCTAGAACGCTCAGACTTCAGCACGTGCAGCTCCAGGCCCCAGAGCACGGGCTCAGTGGCTGTGGTGCTGAGCTCGGCTGCTCCGCAGCATGTGGCCTCCCCCCAGACCAGGGGTCAAACCTGGGTCCCCTGCAGTGGCAGGCAGATTCTTAACCACTGGACCGCCAGGGAAGCCCCGCACAGGCTTTTCACAGCTCTTACTTTGTGGGTTAAAACTACAGACTTCCTTTTTAAGAAATTAGTAGTTGACCACCAAGGAGCGTATTTTGAGCTTATTTTAATTTTTCCCCAAGAATTTTCTTTTTTGATACCATTGTAAATTCAACTGTTTTCTTAATTTTATTGTGGCACTGTTCATTGCTAATGCATTTAAATATAATTGATCTTTGTATATTGATCTTGTATCCTTCAGCCTTAATGAATTTGTTTAGTTGTTCTAACTGAGGAGACTGAAAAAGTTGGCATAAAACTCAACATTCCAAAAACTAAGAACATGGCATTGGTCCCATCACTTCATGGCAAATAGATGGGGAAACAATGGAAACAGTGAGAGACTATATTTTTGGGCTCCAAAATCACAGCACATGGTGACTGCAGCCATGAAATTAAAAGACGCTTGTTCCTTGGAAGAAAAGCTATGACCAACCTAGACAGTGTATTAAAAAGCTGAGACATTACTTTGTTCTCGACAAAGGTTCATATAGTCAAAGCTATGGTTTTTCCAGTAGTCATGTATAGATGTGAGAGTTGGAACATAAAGAAGGCTTAGCACCAAAGTATTGATGCTTTTGAACTGTAGTGTTGGAGAAGACTTTTGAGAGTCTCTTGGACTGCAAGGAGATTAAACCAGTCCATCCTAAAGGAGATTAATCCTGAATACTCATTGGAGGGACTGATGCTGAAGCTGAAGCTTCAATACTCTGGCCACCTGATGCAAAGAACTGACTCCTTAGAAAAGACCCTGATGCTGAGGAAGACTGAAGGCAGGAGGAGAAGGGGACGACAGAGGATGAGATGGTTGGATGGCATCACCGACTCAATGGACGTGAGTTTCAGCAAGCTCTGGGAGATGGTGAAGGACAGGGAAGCCTGGCGTGCTGCAGGCCATGGGGTCACAGTCGGACATGACTGAATAACTGCACAACAACAACAAACAGCTCTGACAGGTTTTTGGTAGATTCCTTAGAATTTTCCATATTAAAGAAAATGTCATCTGTAAACAAGAGATGGTTTCACTTTTTCCTTTCCAATATGGATTCCAATACTTCATTTTTTCTTACTCTTTTCCTTGTTTTAATTGTCCTGGCTGGAACTTCCAGTACTGTGTAACTTAAAACTTCCCTGTACCTCAGTTTACTCAATTATAAAACAAAAACTAATAATAATGGTTAGGCGGGAAATTAAATATGCAAAATGCTTTAGAACGCACTCAGAAGGTGGTAAACACTCAATGTTGGTCATTAGATTGTACATAAGAAATGCAGCAAAGGCAAATGATACAGAAAGGTTCAAAGTAAAAGAATGACATGGTTGTACCAGGAATGTGGGAAATAACAACAAAAAGGAAGGGAATGTGAACGTTACAGAATACATGGTTGAATTTGGGCCAAAAAGGCGACTGAGACAAAAAAGAATTGCACATTTCATAAGAGGAGTACAGCGCTACGCCCACCAACATTAGTAACACAGAAACTTCAGGAGGTGAAAGGAGAAAGAGATGTAAGCATGTGCACACGGGGAGATGCCTGGTGGCCAGCGTGTGACGTCACGGTGAGCCCGCACACTCACACACACAGCTGATCACCTGGAAAGTGAAATGGGCAACAGGCCAAAATGTCAAAGACATTATTTCTTGGTTGTAAGAGAAAAATACATTTAACTTTTTTCCCTCTGTACTGAACTGACTGAATTTTTTACAGTGAGCCTATATTCATTTTATTATTTGAAAAAAAAATATAAAAAACTTCCTGCAGTGGAAAATGCAAAAAAAAGAAACATTATTACTTTATACATTCAGTTGACCTGCATGATTAAAAAATAAGAGCATTAATTCTAAACTGTAAAAACTCACAGCAATAAAAAGTTTGTTTTCTCCTGAAACACATTTCCCCTCCTCCAGCACTCTTAGGTCTCTCCCAATCTGATTTGACTAAATAAGGAAAAACTGAAGCCCCTTAGCAGAACCTGTGTTCTCAGCAAGAGTACCAGAGTCTTTAACTCTTTATGTTACTATGCTAACAAGTCCAACTTGATTTAATATGCTTGATTTAAAGGGGCCCATGTTCCAACATATTTTCCAGAAGGAAAGCAACATCTAGAGCCTTAAAGTCACTTTAAGTTGTCTTCACTGAAAATTACTGCAAGAGGAAAAAAAAAACTTTTCTTCTGCTACAAAAATCTAACTCCATCAGATTCAAATATCAAAATGCAAATGCATTTTGCAAATATCAAATGCAAAAAAGCACAAGGTCACATATTAGTGGATTAAACATGCAAAAAATATAATTATGAGAAAACACTATAAATGTCTAAAATTAGAACAGAAAGAAAGGATGTATTTTTCATAATTAGGAACGTTAAAAGTTACTTTAGAGAAAGATCTTAGGCTGGACAGTGAAACTGGGATGGAAGTCTACACAGAGGCTTCTGAAGAAAGCTCAACCCAGGAGGGGGTTTGGGACCGAGGGCTGAGCAAGAAAATGTCAGTTTGATTTTCACCAGAAAATAGCCCTCGCGGGCTGGCTGGATCCTCATGGCCACGGTGGCAAAATCAAGTCGAGTTATATCAACTACACAATTACATGCGCAAAACTACAACATGTGTGCAAAGAATACCCTGAAGTTACATAAACTATACAATTACAGGTGCAAAACCACAACACGTGTGCAAAGAATACCCCAAAGTTACATAAACTACACAATTACATGTGTAAAACCACAACATGTGTGCAAAGAATACCCCAAAGTTACATGAACTACACAATTACACATGCATAGCCACAACACGTGTGCAAAACCACAACACGTGTGCAAAGAATACCCCAAAGTTACATAAACTACACAATTACATGCGCATAACCACAACATGTGTGCAAAACCACAACATGTGTGCAAAGAATACCCCCAAATTACATAAACTATACAATTATACACACAAAACCACAACTCATGTGCAGAAACACCCCAAAGTTACATAAACTACACAATTACATGTGCAAAACCACAACACATATGCAAAGAATACCCCAGTTATACAAACTACACACACATGCAAAACTACAACACGTGTGCAAAGAACATCCCACAGCAGTCCAACAACAACAGTGTGGAGGCACCTACAGGTGTTCTTTATGTCTCTCTTTAATGACTAGTCAAAATCTCGCTAAAAATAAAAGCCCATCATTACTGCGACCCAGGAGTCAAGGAGCTGCAGGGTTTAAAGCGACCTCCATGGCCCACAGCCCGGACGACTGACCGACGCGCTTCCCTGCGAGGAGCCGGGGCTGCCAACCTGGGAGGGCCAGGACCTCCCCGGGGACCCGCCCCCGGCGCCCCGTGCACACTCCGTGGCCCCACAATGCTGGTCCGTCCCCAGTCCTTCCGAAGGGGGCCCCACACCCCTGCCTCATCCCCTCTGTCTCTCTCCTGAGCATTAAGGGCTCAGCCACCCTGGTGTATCTTTGAGCTCCTGCCGCAGCACAAGCAGCAAGAAGGCCGGCTCACCGTCCACTGAGAGCCTGCAGCCGGACTTCCACAGCATCACCACCAAGAGCCCGCGGCCACTGGGCCTGTGCGGGTGTCCAGACCCAGCGTGGGCACGCTGTGCGTGTTCTGTCCTCCACTCCTGTTTCTTCACCATAAGGGGTCGGCTGCTGTGTCTCCAGCATCCCCTGACTTCTTTTTACTTCAAATACACTATATTTAGTATTTCCCCAACCCTCAAATTCCTGTTGTTTTTTTAACTTCTAATATGATGTAGAAAAATTTGCAAATCACGTATTTGATAAGGGGTTAAGACCCAGGATATATAGAGAACTTTTAAACTCAGCAACAAAAAACCAAACAACTGAATTAAAAAATGGGCAAAGGACTTGAATAGACATTTCTCCAAATAATATATACACACAAATAATATATATACATATACACACACACAAATAATATATATACACACACAAATAATATAATACATACACACACAAATAATATCATATATACACACACACGAATAATATATACACACACACACACACAAATGGCCAACAAGCCCATGAAAAGATGCTCAGCATCTCTGATCAACAGGAAATGCAAACCAAAACCACAGTGAGATACCATC
This sequence comes from Dama dama, assembly GCF_033118175.1. NCBI lineage: Eukaryota > Metazoa > Chordata > Mammalia > Artiodactyla > Cervidae > Dama > Dama dama. The sequence goes on along the minus strand of NC_083700.1, from coordinate 116,607,683 downwards.
CCTGATCTGTCAGGATGGCTGCTATCAAAAAAGGAAGGAAGAGAGAAAGAATGCAAGGAAAAATTTGAAAGTAAAAGAAAAGAACAAGTGCTGGCAAAGACGTGGAGCAATGAGGAACCCGGTGCACTGTAGCTGAGAAAGCGAAACAGCGCAGCCACTGTGGAGACCAGCATGGAGGTCCCTCCAACACTTCCCTGGTAGCTCACTTGGTGAAGAATCCGCCAGCAATGCAGGAGACCCCAGTTCAATTTCTGGGTCAGGAAGGTCCACTGGAGAAGGGATAAGCTACCCACTCCAGTATTCTTGGGCTTCCCTTGTGGCTCAGCTGGTAAAGAACCAACCTACAATGCGGGAGACCTGGGTTTGATCCCTGGGTCGGGAAGATCCCCTGGAGAAGGGAACGGCAACCCACTCCAGTACTCTGGCTGGAGAATTACATGGACTGTATAGTCCCTAGGGTCACAAAGAGTCGGACTGAGCGACTTTCACTTTCCAATGATTACAGTAGAACCACACGACCCAGCACTCCCAACATGGGGGAAACACTCAAATGAAATGGAAGCAGTGTCTCGAGGTGACATCTGAACCCCATATTCACAGTGGATAAAACACGCCCAACTGTCCCTCAGCATCTGACCGGCTCAGCAAAGTGTGGTCCATCCACACAGCGGGACATCATCAGCCGTGAACGGAGCGAACCCTGACCCCACATGCTCGAGAACAAATGTGTGATTCCACTATGCTCACGAGGTGCTCCAAGGAGAAGAGTCACAGGTGGGGGGGTCGGGGGTGTGTGAGCGCTTCCTGGGGACAGAACTTCAGCGTCACAGGAAGAGGTGTAACGGGGACAACAGCGGTGTTCACAGACCCGGTCCACCAAGCTGTGTGCTGAAACACGGCGGGCGTGCTACGTCTCTGATGTAGGCATTTCACTGGAAAACAAGTGTTGATCACACACTCACACATACCCACAAAATCCCTCAAAACAAAAACCCAATGGCTAAGCCTGATAAAACTGTGTCTACAAACACAACTTCTGCCTGTTAAACTGGAGATCTGTGAGAACCGTCGCGGGCACCCGCCGCTGGGCAGGGCTGTGAGAGGGGCTCCTGCCCTCTGTGGCCCCAGGGGCCACACACCCCTGGTTGACGCAGAACCCCCACTCCAGATACTGATCTAAAGGTAAAACCCGGAGCGTGCATGGAGATTCATTAAAGAAACTGAAGGCCAGAAAGCTCCTAAGGCATTAAAACCTTCAGGAGAAGTTACACAGAAACACGCTTGTACTACTAGAAGCATGTGTGGTCGATTCCAGGCGTGATGAGCTACGTATACGAAGAGGCTGGCAGGACACCCAGGACACTGTGTGTGGCTGCCCCCTGCCTGGGGTGATCCTTGGCTGTGGGCCTTTCAACATCCTTTGTTTTTCTACAACAAACACATAAGACTTGCATGAATTGGTCTCGGCTGTGACCCAAACAGGCAGTGTCAGGAACCCAGCATGCCGTCCTGGCTGGTCTCCGAGGTGCCAGCTGTGAGCGCTTCAGTGGGGTGAGGCTGGGGTTCAAGGTTAATCCTGGGGGACACGCTGGTCAGGAAACAGTGAGAGGAACTCGAAAACCACAAGTTATAAACACCGTACAAGCGGAGACCCAGCATGCGCTCTGTGAAAGGACAAGGCCAGCTGCCACCCTGCACTCAGCTTTCTGGAGAACCTCGTGACTTCCTTCAACTGAAAGTGATCAGTGACTCAGAGTTAGGTCCCTGAAGACAGAAAACGAATCATGGGCCCAGCATGACCTAGAAAAGTCCACCTAGAAGCAGAGCTTGAAGAACACTGCACCTTCCTAGGGAGGGGTGGTGGTGCTTGTTCAGCTGCTTAGTCATGTCTGACTCTTTGCGACCCCATGGACTGCAGCACGCCAGGTCTCCCTGTCCATCACCAACTCCCGGAGTTTACTCAAACTCACGTCCATCAAGTCAGTGATGCCATCCAGCCATCTCATCCTCTGTCCTCCCCTTCTTCTCCTGCCCTCAATCTTTCCCAGCATCAGGGTCTTTTCAAATGAGTCAAACCTTCGCATCAGGTGGCCAAAGTATTGAAGTTTCAGCTTCAACATCAGTCCCTCCAATGAACACCCAGGACTGATCTCCTTTAGGATGGACTGATTGGATCTCCTTGCAGTTCAAAGGACTCTCAAGAGTCTTCTCCAACACCACAGTCCAAAAGCATCAATTCTTCAGTGCTCAGCTTTCTTTATGGTCCAACTCTCACATCCCTACTTGACCACTGGGAAAACCTTAGCTCTGGGGGAGGGAGAGGGAGGAGAGGGTAGGGTGTGAGGGAGGCTGTGCCTGTTTTGTTCAGGGACTGCGTGAATGGGCTCAGGGAGGAAGCGGGGTCAGGAGGGATGGATCCGCAGAGGGAGCCCGCTCGGGAGGGCGCACATTCCAGAACCTGGTGGCTCTTCTCCAAGCCGCTGGCTGCCCATCCTGCCCAGAGTCACCTGAGGACTCCTCAGCAACACAGCAGGTTTTAAAGGTGCCCCTGGCGGCCCGGATGTGCAAGAGGTGAGCAGGGCCCACTGGAGGCTGGGTGGGGAGCAGGAACACGGCAGTGCTCTCAGCAGAGACGACCTGGCCAGGGGTAGAATCAGGACAAGCAGGCAGGAGACAGCCCGGCCCCAGCAGCAGCCTGCACGGCGGCAGGACAGCCAGAGACCCAGAGGACGGCCGCGCAGCACCTGGGTAGCCGACGGCAAGGGAAACGGTGTAGCCCGTTCCCAGAGCATTCACGGACCTGGGCAGGGTGGAGATGGGCACAGCCCACAGCCACAGGGGCCACGCTGGGGACAGAGCGTGGGGAAACCTGCGCACGTGCACACTTGTGTGCAACACAGACAAGAATTTCCACAGCAGCCCTGCTCCTAACATTCAGACACTGTCCACCATGAGCAGAGCAGGCTCTAGCTCAGATGGGGGCGGGGGAGGGTGCTGGGTGGCTGAGCAGAGGCCTGTGGGGTGACCCCAGGCCTTCCTGCCCTAGCCGGTCCACGCGGCCCCCACAGGAGCAGACAGGTGCCTACACGTCAGGACAGGCCCTGCGCAGAGCTGCGCCCAGACTCAGAACATGTGCTGCCTAGAGCCACCCAGGCTGAGACCTACCACTTGGTCCCAAGCTGCCCCACCCGGCGTCCTGAGGCAGAGAGAAGGCAGCTCGCCCCCCATGGGGAGAGGGAACTGTGGGGACACAAGCTGCAGGCCAAGTGACCCCGCGGAGGCTCAGGCGGCCCGGGTGCCCACCCCGGGCAGGCGGGCAGGGCCTCCCTGTGGGTGGCTGGGGAGGGCGGGGTGGAGGCTGAAGAGAGCGGCCACTCAGAGAGCAATCTGGAACTGCATCAGCTCAGCTCTCCTGGGCTCCCCCGAACAGAGGGCATCGGACTCTTCCTGGTCAGAAATGAGAGCGCCACGTGGTTAGGAGTGACGGTTCTGGGCATGGTGTGCGGAGCGGTGGTGGTAGGGGTGTCAAAGGCCAGAGACATCGCCAGGTGGCCCATCTCCTGCCAGGGCAGCCAAGGACACAGGCCCGCCGGGCGTCTCAGGTTCTCAGGGGACGGCTCCCAGGTGCAGACCGCCCGTCGGCACGTGTCCTCCCTAGGACCCTCTGCTGAGACCCTGAGACAGTGGCCGTTCTCCAGAACATCGCGCGGGGACGGGCTTTCCCGGTGACGCTTCCTGATCCTCTTCCCTTTGTCATCGGTCGTCCTCGCTGGCTCATCCAAGGACTGCACACGCCAACCCGCAGGCGTGCGCATGTGCAGGCGTGTGCATGCGTGTGTGGACGCTTCAATGCCACAGCTGGGGAAACGTCCACACCCCTGGCCCATCTCATCCTGCCACATTCCTGGGCTTCAGGGTCAAAAACGGAGACAAACTTTCTAAAACCAAATGACAGGTTTCCAGAGCAGGGCAGGATCACACGGAGGCTGTATGGGCTGGAGACGCAGGGCTCTGGGCGAAGCCTGCGCTATCCCTACCTCAGAAGCTGAATTACTGGCTTCTCCTGAGATCACACCAAAATAAATTCAGAGGCGGTTTCTCTGCCATATTTAGGGTGTTTGTGCGGGAGTGGCAACAGACATCTGGCTATGATACTTTCTGGAATTTTGGCTATGTCTTCCTGGCCAGAAAGAAAACATTAAAATTTTACTGGAACAGCAACTTCAAGTCTTCCAGAATGGGACTTCATGACCAGGGTCTGTCCTCCTACTTGTCCCATATTCAAGCCAAAGCTTTTGCAATTCACAGAAAAGAAAAGGAAGCCCATTCTGGAAATTCTGAGTGTGTTAGGAAACGGGGAACGTGGGCAAGCTTCGTGTTCGCTGGGCCCCCACCCCCACCTGGCAGCAAAGGCGGGACACTCACTCCAGGGAGAGGTCCCCCTGCCCAACCGCGCTCCAGACGGTTCTAACAGCCACCAAGTGGCATTGTCCACAGACCAGACAACAGGGAAGCGACAGCTGACCTCAGTCCCTGACTGGCCAGCGAAGGGCCCGGTACATGCCCCCTCCCTGACGCTGCGCCTGCGGCCCAGGAGAGGCCCCTCAGGCGGCACAAGCCCGGCACGGCCCTGCGGGGCGCCCGCCGATAGAGCGGGGAGCTGGACGCTTTCCACTGCCCGCCTCTGCGCGCAGGGCCAGGGGGCCGGCACGGCCTCCAGACGGCTTCCCTCACAGATCAGAACAAAGACTTTCCAGAACTGAGGCCAGATCTCTAATTTAAAAACCATGGAATTCATTTAATTAACTGAAAATAAATCATGACTTTGCCAGATCAAAAACCTGGCCGCTGACCAACTGGGGAGCCAAGAATGCCATTGATAAATGCCCAACATCGCTTAAAATGACCAGTAAGAAGAACCACATCTTGCTCCATCATCTTACCTGACCATAATAAGCTTAAGTTTGTTGCACATCTGGGAAGCTACTCACAGACTGGCAGCTATTACTTATAATAAGACACAGAAGCTGAAAATGCAGAGTCAGTAACCGGTCCTGCGTCTATAAATTTGCATGACCACGCTAAACGGAACTTCAGTATTTTCAGATATCACACAAGGTGGCCCCCGCTGTCTGCCAGCCTCAGTGCCCAGGCCTGCAGGCCCTGCCCCTGGCCTGTGTCCCTGGCGGTCCTCACCACTCTGGGGCGTAGAGACGTTCACTCCACGTGAGGTCAGGGGTTCAGCAAGACGCTGAGCTTCCCAATGACTCACCATCAATCCAAGGAACCATCCCCAAAGGGGACTTTTTAATGGTACAATTCTCATATTTGGGGCTCAAAACTTTCCTTTCTTAAGCCATTAAGAATTTTAAAAATTTTAGCTGAAACCACAATGAGACACCACTTCAAACCCACCAGGATGGCTAGACTCAAAAAGTCAGGTAATACTGCAGGTGAGAACGTGGGGAAACCGGAGGCCTTGCTGGTGGGAGGGAGACGGGGAGCCCCTTGGAAGGCAGTGGGCCACCCCCGAGCACTCACATGTGGGGGTCTGGCCCAGACACACGGACACGGGCGCCCCCAAGACGTGCACACGGATGTTCACAGCAGCAGCGTCCGCTGCACCCCGGGGGAACGGCCCCAGCTGACAGTGGAGGAGAGAACGGGGCTGTCGGTACCGTCTCGCCATTCACATGGTTTGCTGAAGCCGTGGTAGGCCAGGCACGAGCGGGGAAACAGGAAGAAAAGTCGAGGGGCCACAGAGACGTCAGGCGCGCTGCACGCTCTCGTGGCTGAGCAGCGGACACGGCCGCAAGGCAACACAGGGCTTCTCAGGCGGGGCTTACACGTGTTTAGAGAGTAAAGGTGGCCCGCGGCCAAGCAAGGAGGTGGTGACACGCATGCACAGGGGCAGCGGGCTCAGCTGACACATAACCGCAGCTTGACAAACGGCGGGCGGGAGCAGCTGGTCAGCCAGAGGGCCTGACTGTCGCCGTTTGATACTTTTCTCTCTCCCCACAGGCACCATGGAGTGCGATTCCTCCAGCAAAAGGGAAACAGTACCGCACACTCTGCTCCACAGAGGATCCCTGACACAGCATGCTTGGGGGGAGCTAGCCACAGAAGGCCACGCGCAGCCCCTCAGAGGGACGGACAGGGACTCACGTCCTCGGGGACAGGACGCTCAGGGGGACGGACAGAGACTCACGTCCGGAGGGACAGGATGCGGGTCCCGGATGCTCAGGGGGAAGGAAGAGACTCACATCTGCGGGGACAAGATGCTCAAGGGGAAGGACAGAGACGTCTGTGGGGACAGGACGCTCAGCGGGAAGGACAGAGACTCACGTCCCCGGGGACAGGACGCAGGTCCCGGACAATCAGAGGGAAGGACAGAGACTCACGTCTGCGGGGACAGGATGCTCAGAGGGAAGGACAGAGACTCACGTCTGCGGGGACAGGACACTCAGAGGGAAGGACAGAGACTCACGTCTGCGGGGACAGGACACTCAGAGGGAAGGACAGAGACTCATGTCTGTGGGGACAGGACGCTCAAGGGGAAGGACAGAGACGTCTGAGGGGACAGGACGCTCAGCGGGAAGGACAGGGACTCACGTCCCTGGGGACAGGACGCAGGTCCCGGACAATCAGAGGGAAGGACAGAGACTCACGTCTGCGGGGACAGGACGCTCAGCGGGAAGGACAGAGACTCACGTCCGTGGGGACAGGATGCTCAGAGGGAAGGACAGAGACTCACGTCTGCAGGGACAGGACGTTCAGAGGGAAGGACAGAGACTCACGTCTGCGGGGACAGGACGCTCAGAGGGAAGGACAGAGACTCACGTCTGCGGGGACAGGATGCTCAGAGGGAAGGACAGAGACTCACGTCTGCGGGGACAGGACGCTCAGAGGGAAGGACAGAGACTCACGTCTGCGGGGACAGGACACTCAGAGAGAAGGACAGAGACTCACGTCTGCAGGGACAGGACACTCAGAGGGAAGGACAGAGACTCACGTCCGTGGGGACAGGACACTCAGGGGGAAGGACAGAGACTCACGTCTGCGGGGACAGGACACTCAGAGGGAAGGACAGAGACTCACGTCCGCGGGGACAGGACGCTCAGAGGGAAGGACAGAGACTCACATCCGCGTGTCCTGGATGCTCAGGGGGAAGGACAGAGACTCACGTCCGCGGGGACAGGACGCTCAGGGGGAAGGACAGAGACTCACGTCTGCATGGACATGACGCGTGTCCCGGACGCTCAGGGGGAAGGACAGAGACTCACGTCTGCGGGGACAGGACGCTCAGAGGGAAGGACAGAGACTCACGTCCGTGGGGACAGGACGCTCAGGGGGAAGGACGGAGACTCACATCCGCGGGGACAGGACGCTGAAGGGGAAGGACAGAGACTCACGCCCGTGGGGACAGGACGCTCAAGGGTAAGGACAGAGACTCACGTCCTCGGGGACAGGACGCTCGGGGGAAGGACAGAGACTCACGTGTGGGGGACAGGACGCTCAGGGGGAAGGACAGAGACTCACATCTGCGGGGACAGGACGCAGGTACCAGATACTCAGGGGGAAGGACAGAGACTCACGTCTGTGGGGACAGGATGCGGGTCCCGGATGCTCAGGGGGAAGGAAGAGACTCACATCTGCGGGGACAAGATGCTCAAGGGGAAGGACAGAGACGTCTGTGGGGACAGGACGCTCAGCGGGAAGGACAGAGACTCACGTCCCCGGGGACAGGACGCAGGTACCGGACAATCAGAGGGAAGGACAGAGACTCACGTCTGCGGGGACAGGATGCTCAGAGGGAAGGACAGAGACTCACGTCTGCGGGGACAGGACACTCAGAGGGAAGGACAGAGACTCACGTCTGCGGGGACAGGACACTCAGAGGGAAGGACAGAGACTCACGTCTGTGGGGACAGGACGCTCAAGGGGAAGGACAGAGACGTCTGTGGGGACAGGACACTCAGCGGGAAGGACAGGGACTCACGTCCCCGGGGACAGGACGCAGGTCCCGGACAATCAGAGGGAAGGACAGAGACTCACGTCTGCGGGGACAGGATGCTCAGAGGGAAGGACAGAGACTCACGTCTGCGGGGACAGGACACTCAGAGGGAAGGACAGAGACTCACGTCTGCGGGGACAGGATGCGGGTCCCGGATGCTCAGGGGGAAGGAAGAGACTCACATCTGTGGGGACAAGATGCTCAAGGGGAAGGACAGAGACGTCTGTGGGGACAGGACGCTCAGCGGGAAGGACAGAGACTCACGTCCCCGGGGACAGGACGCAGGTCCCGGACAATCAGAGGGAAGGACAGAGACTCACGTCTGTGGGGACAGGACACTCAGGGGGAAGGACAGAGACTCACGTCTGTGGGGATAGGATGCGGGTCCCCGATGCTCAGGGGGAAGGAAGAGACTCACATCTGCGGGGACAAGATGCTCAAGGGGAAGGACAGAGACGTCTGTGGGGACAGGACGCTCAGCGGGAAGGACAGAGACTCACGTCCCCGGGGACAGGACGCAGGTACCGGACAATCAGAGGGAAGGACAGAGACTCACGTCTGCGGGGACAGGACGCTCAGAGGGAAGGACAGAGACTCACGTCTGTGGGGACAGGACGCTCAGAGGGAAGGACAGAGACTCACGTCTGCGGGGACAGGACGTTCAGAGGGAAGGACAGAGACTCACGTCTGCGGGGACAGGACGCTCAGAGGGAAGGACAGAGACTCACGTCTGCGGGGACAGGATGCTCAGAGGGAAGGACAGAGACTCACGTCTGCGGGGACAGGACACTCAGAGAGAAGGACAGAGACTCACGTCTGTGGGGACAGGACACTCAGAGGGAAGGACAGAGACTCACGTCTGCGGGGACAGGACGCTCAGAGGGAAGGACAGAGACTCACATCCGCGTGTCCTGGATGCTCAGGGGCAAGGACAGAGACTCACGTCTGCATGGACATGACGCGTGTCCCGGACGCTCAGGGGGAAGGACAGAGACTCACGTCTGCGGGGACAGGACACTCAGAGGGAAGGACAGAGACTCACGTCCGTGGGGACAGGACGCTCAGGGGGAAGGACGGAGACTCATGTCCGCGGGGACAGGACGCTCAGAGGGAAGGACAGAGACTCACGTCTGCGGGGACAGGACGCTCAGAGGGAAGGACAGAGACTCACGTCTGCGGGGACAGGACGCGGGTACCCGACGCTCAGGGGGAAGGACAGAGACTCACGTCTGTGGGGACAGGTTGCGGGTCCCCGACACTCAGGGGGAAGGACAGAGACTCACATCTGCAGGGACAGGACGCGGGTCCCGGACGCTCGGGGCAGGGTGAGGGTGGAGCACACTGGTGGGGTCGGGGGCGGTAGCTGAAGGGCGTGGGGGTCCCCGTGAGGATGAGACACCGGGCAGCTGACCGCAGTGACGGCGGTGCACGTCTGTGGCCACGTTACAGCCTCTGCCGTGTACGCTCTCCGTGGGTGGCCGTGTGGCCACGTGTTACACCCCAGTGAAGCTGCTACCAATGTGCAACGCTGGTTGGAAAAAGCAGGCCCAGCTTCGGAGCGGCTAACTGTGGGGCGCCTGGGCGGCAATGTGGGGTCCAGGGTTGTGCAGGGGCCCCATGGGTGGTGGGCGGAGGCGGGGCTCCGGGGGGAGGGGCCGAGCTGGGGCCTGGGGGGCAGGGGGCGAGGTGGGGGCTGCCTGTCACACTCGGCCCGGGGGGCTTCTCACAGAGGCAGAGACAGCACTTCAGAAGTAACTACACCACTAACTGCATCCTCAGCCCCTGAGACGGAACCTTCAGCATCACCGTGGGCCTCGCCACGCTGCACCATCGTCTGTACCAGGAGGGAAGGCCAGCATATCAGCCTGCGGGTTCACGGACACGACCGTGGGACACTCAGGGCGAAGTAAGCCAAACGAGCACACGCTTGGCATGGGTGGCCAGAGAGCCGCCACAAACAGCCAGTGAGTCCCTAAGGTTCGAGGACGCTGCCGCAAGGGGAGAAACAAAGACCCTCCGGGAGAGAGCACGCCCCCCGCCCAGCTCATCTGCGCCCCGCCCGGCCCTGGGCCACACGTGGACGCAGCCTTGCTGCCCTGAGCTGCCTTCAGCAGCAGAGCCTAGCTCCAGGCCCACGAGACCTCCTCTGAGCTACCGACAGAGGCCACTGGCCAGGGACCTCCCGCCAGGCACCCGTGTCCACACCAGCCCCCAGCGCAGAGCAACCGCCGGGCCACAGCACGCCTCCCAGTGCCAGCCTGCTGGGCGAGGGGGTGGTGCTGGCGAGGACACAGAGGGCAGTGACAGAGGGGCAGGGAGGGCCCCAGGCGGAAGCCAGCCTCCACCCTGCGTCCGGGACCCACGGGGGGCGGGGGCAGGTGGGCACGCCTTCTCTGCAGCCCTTCCCCAGCAGCCGAGAGGTGTGTCAGCAGATGTGCCACCGGCACCAGAGCTCCGGGACAGTTTCTTTGCAGAGACCGCGGTCCTGACCGCCGGCAACGGCTGCTGGGAAGGCCTCATGAGTGCTCCCCCCTCCGCACACCCTCTGCCCCGGAGCCCGGCTGGCCGGCAGGGGGACACAGCGGAAGCTGCAGGGGTTAACCCTAGCCGGGACCTCACGGCTCCCACCTCGCACGCCCATCCCTACGCCAACATGGCCATGCCAGCTCGCTGGAGGGCGAGGGCCACACGCAGACAGCTTCTGGCTGGGCCCAGACTCAGGAGTGAGGCTGTGCCAGCCCCTCAGCCCTCTGAGCCAGGCCAAGCCAGGAGACCCTCCAAGCCAACACTCAGACGTGCAGGAAGCATTAAAGGTTCACTCAGGTTATCAAGACTGGGGGTGGTTTGTTACTCAGCAAGGCTAACTGACACAGTTGCGGAGGATAGGGCACTTTCAATACAACTAATTTACAAAAATATATACTGAGTTTTAGCTGCTCCTGAAAAGCAGATATCAGTGACCTCAGGCACAACTTAAAAAGTACCCTATCCAACTCATGATAAGCAACAACAATTTGACTCTTTTAATTTCTGGACTCCGCCAAGTATCTCAAAATACCAAACATGATGGTTCTATCTGATTAAAGGAAACAGCAATTTCAGTTTGTTAAAACTTTGACAAGTTCGATATATTCCGAACCTTTATCCAATGGTGTCTCTGATTTACAAGTGAATTCCCCAGAGAAGAATTACACCTTATTTGTGACTCAGCAATAAATGTCTGCTTTTCTCCTTTTTTGAGCCTAGGTTTAGTTGATAAAGACTATTAACCAGGACCAAAAAAACGATGCTCCAAAAGTAAACCCTAAATAATGCAATTCTTTTCTTTTCTCTTCTTCCTTCCTTCTTTCCTTTCTTTCAAAAAATCTGAACCTCTTCTAAGCCTTCATCCATGCTAAGTAGCTTCAGTTGTGTCTGACTCTCTGCGACCTCATGGACTGTTGCTCACCAGGCTCCTCTGTCCATCGGATTCTGCAGGTAAGAACACTGGAGTGGGTAGCCATGCCCTCCTCCAGGGGACCTTCCCGACCCAGGGTTGGAACCCGCGTCTCCTGCACTGGCGGGCGGGCTTCTCACCACTAAGCACCTGGGAGCCCCTCTGAAGCCTGGATCACAGTGAGTGCATTCACCACAGGGCAGCTTCGTGGTGGAGATTCTTCCAGACTTTGGGCTTGAAGAGACTTCCCAGACGGTAACCAGTTCCTCCAGGTGACTCATTGGAGGATGGTGAGAAGGTGAGAGGAACAGAGAGCTGCCCGCTCCCCGGGGCGCAAAGGCGCCTGCTCCAGGCTCCCTGTCCTGCAAAGCCGGCCTCTTGCAACATAGGAGTGTTGCTGATGGCGGACGGGCAGGTCCTGCCAGTTTCAGTTACCTGCCCGATTAAGTGATACTTGCTTTCTTCCTTGGGTGAGACCTAAGAACCTGCAGGGTCCTCGAGTCCAGACACCAGAAGCTCAGGCACTGGATACCTGCCCTGGAACATGCGAGCAAGAGAGGCCGGCAGGCCCTGGACTCTGAGCTGGGGTGCGGGCACCTCCCCTCCTCCTAGCCCAGCTGGCCCCCCTGCCTGCTCCCCACGCTCACCTCCTTCCTCACCCTGCTCTCACAGTGCTTTCTGCAGGCAGGCTCCGGCTTCCTCCAGCCACTCCCGCCTGCCCACTTTCTGTGCAGCCCCCGACCTCCCCCCAAGCACAAGCCAGCCTCTGCCCAAGTTAGACTTCATTTTCTCTCTAGTTTGTCACGTTAAGAGCAGGGAAATGCTGCCAAAGGTATTACTTTAAACCAATAAAAAATACTAGAAAAAATAATATATTTCTGTATTCTCTGGCAGCTCAGCTGGTAAAGAATCTACCTGCAATGCAGGAGACCCCAGTTTGATTCCTGGGGAGATCCCCTGGGGAAGGGATAGGTTACCCACTCCAGTATTCATGGCCTTCCCTGGTGACCCAGACAGTAAAGAGTCCACCTGCCATGCGGGAGACCTCGGTTTGATCCCTGGGTCAGGAAGATCCCCTGGAGGAGGGCATGGCAACCCCCTCCAGCATTCTTGCCTGGAGAATCCCATGGACAGAGGAGCCTGGTGGGCTACAGTCCATAGGGTCGCCAAGAGGAGGACACGACTGAGCGACTAAGCACACACACACACTATGAAAATAAGCAACTTTTAAAAAGACCATTCATTCTAATGCTATTTGGAAAATCAGAAAAATTGTTTTCAAACATTTGCTATATTCAGTTGCTTTTGCCAACATTATCAGTGCAAGCTACTACAGGGAATTTTCAAAGAGAAAGTGTTCTTATTGCTGACCCAGAAAAATGAGTTCTGTGCGAGGCTCCTCATTTGCGAGGCTCAGCCCTCACCGAGCCACCCCGAGAAGCAGGGCCTGGAGCCTCCCCACATGCAGACGAGGAAGCGGACACACGGTGAGGCTGAGGGGCGCCTCTCACGCAGCCGCTTGGCCACCAAGACTCCGGAGCGGGCCAGCTGGTTCCCGCCCGCACCGCACGGCACTCAGCCAGCCTCTCCAACGCCCACATTGCATCAGAAGCTTAAAGGAAAGTCAGGAGAACGTCATTCTCCAGGCTCACTGTTTCCAAGCGTTTTGTTCCCCAGCCACTTAAGGCAAGTTGATAAACAGGCAAAGTCTACCACCAATGTGGAATTCGGCACCTGACTTTCAGCGAACACGAGGCACAGGCCCAGGGCTTCTTACCTCGACGTCAAACACCTCGACGGAGTCGTCCAGCAGCTGCACGCGGAGCTGCGTCCTCGTCGCTGGCCGCGCCGCCCCTGCCAGGGGGCCCAACCCAGGCTCCAGGGTGCTGACGCCCGCGGGGGTCGCGGTGCCCAGGCGTGCCCCTGGGGTCTGCAGGACTCTGTATGTTCCTTCCAGCTCCCCCATTCCTCAGCAGCTGAGAGGGAGGAGTGTGCTAAAACAAACAAAAAAACCCCAACTATCTTCAGTTATTTCAATTTTAAAACAACATAAGAAAATTACCCGGTAGACCGGAATTCTCAGCACTGATTTTGTACTTCTGTGAGTTTTAAACTACCTGGAAACAGTTTAGAAAGATTATCTTCTCCTCATACACGGGCGGGTGGAGCACAGATACCAGCCAGTGGCAGCCCGGGGACCAATGTTTCCGGGGTGTGTAGCCTGGGCGGTGCCAGCGGACCTGCAGACCCTCCGAAGGGGCCCCCTGGAGTAGGGTGGACCCCAGCCACCTCCTCCCGCCCCCAGCCCAGAGGTTCAGGTGCTGCCCACACGCTGTGTGCACGGCCCAGGGCCTTCTAGCAAAGGTAGGTGGGTACGCACAGCTTGGGTCACGGGTCCCCACCCCGCCGACATGGAGGGGACAATGCAAGGAAGGTGGATGGAGATGCCGGGGCCACCTTTGCCAGCCCTGCAAGCCCTGGTCTCAGCTGTGTCTCCAGGGGTTCAGAGGAAGCTCCAGACCCAGCGCCGGACGGCAGCGTGGCACACGCCACGGGGAGCCCCGCCTGCTGCCCTGCCAACCCCCGCCACCGCCCGCTACCCAGGCACCCTCCTCACTGATGAGGACGCTGAGGGTCTGAGAGGGTCAGAGGTGCCCCAGGAGGTACCTGTTCCCTTCCAACCCTCCCTGCTGTGTGGGGAAAGGTCTCCAACCCTAAGCTATTAAGTTGAACAGAGCCCATCACATCATTGTCTTTAACAATGAAAGAATGGGCTAAGTATCTGCTAGAATCTAGTAATATAGGCTTGCTTTCATTCGTCCCTGTTAATAAAGTTACCTTCTACTTATGGCAAATTCCCTTCTTAAATATGCCTATTTATGTACAAAAGTCAATTTAAGGAAACACACTTAATGGTTAAACGTGGTAAGACAAAAACAAATGCCAGATGTTTAATCAAGAAAGAATGCAGATGCCACAAAAATTATTTTATTTTGCTTAATCATCTTCAAAAATCTTCGACTAGCTTGCAGTAAATATTTTGCAGAATTAATCTCACTAGACTCCTGGTCCTCTCCGTTTCATGCAGATTTCACTGCTGAGCTCCCTGGCCGCCTTCTCTCTTTCAACCTAATTTTGTTATCAAGGTAAACTAACTCACGAACTTTTTATCTCTTGAATTAAGGTTGAAAAGCTTCTCAGTGACCTGCTGCCAAGCGCCTCCTGCTTAAGACCTACTCAGTAAGGCCTTCCCAACCGTCCGGCTGAGAACTGACTTGCACGTCTGGTTTATCAACAAGCAAACGGAAAATGAGCCAAGACCGCCGGGAAAGTGAGACGTGCACAGCTCAAGCACAGTGACGAGGCAGCTGGTCATCCTGCTGGACACCGCTCCCAGCCGGCCTCCGCACAAGGAAACAGCTGACCCCGCGCACGGATGGGCACGTGGGTCACCTGAGCCGCGAGGGCGGTTACCCGCTGTCCTCAGAGCTCTCCCTCCAGGCTGCACGGCCCCAGGAGAAGTGGGGTTAACGTCACGGGCGTCAAAGAGCGTGCGGTGCATCATGACACGAGGCACTGCACAGGCCGCGGCCACGATCAACGCGGCAGAAACCTGCTTCCACATCGCTGAGTGTGAGACCCGTGAGGTTCTCAGGTGCTGAGAACCATAAATGTGAGCGCTTTCATTCCAGCTTCACAAACGTGAGAAGCTACTGCGGAAGCAAGGGTGTGAAGGAAGACGAGCCCACCTGCCAGCCGTCCCGGGTGTGCAGACAGGCCGGCTCCCAGCGCTCACCCACCACCAGAAGAGGCCCCTCTGGAACAAGCTGTGGGCACCAAATGATCCTTTCCGTTTTAAGTAAAGCTACAGTTCTGAAGCAATATATACAACCAAGGTATTTTTTTGAATCACTTCTGTTGTGTATTCCATTGTATAATTCTCATTTATATTTTTTCATAAAAATTTTAGATGGAAAAAATTTCTTCAGGTTCTTCTCTTTGACTTATTACAAGAAAGTCATGAAAAAAAAAAAAAAAGAAAGAAAGTCATGCCTAAGCACCTACTTCTTAAAAAAAAACAAAAACCAACAAAAAACCCAAAGCAAGCAAGACTAAGCTACTGTACTCATTCAGGTGAGGAACAGCAAGAAGAACGTGCAGGGAGGCTATCCCAGAAGAGTCAGGGCTGGGGTCCCCGTGGGGGGCTGCCCTGGGAAGGGCACAGGGGAGGGGCTGCAGGTGTGGCCAGCGCAGCTCCACGGCTCGACTGGACACTGTCCACTCACAGCTCATCAAGCTGTGCATTTGATTCATGCAGTTTCAATAGCACACTGTTAATCAACGACTGTTTCATCTCTCCTAAGAACAAAAGACACGTTAGATAAATGGAAAAACACTTTTCCTAGATCAAGGAATTCTAAAACATGGCCTTTGCAGGTTTATATGTCTTCTGAGCAGCAAGCTTCTGTCCCAGTAATTTCCGCCTAGTCAAAGGAAGATACCCACCCAGCTGAAGCCGAGACCGAGGACCACAAGACACCCTCACATCCCGGAGGCTCACCTGGGGAGGATGACTCTCCTGAGAGAACCCAAGCCCAAGGGGCACCCTCCTGAGGACGCTCCAGGAGAGGACGACTCTCTTGAGAGGACTTGAGCCCACAGGCACCCTCCTGAGGATGCTCCAGGAGAGCTCTACTTGCTATCACGCATCGGCAATGCGCACAGACCTCCTATTTAACGACTACTCATCTTTTAGCTTAAGAAAGTTCAGGAAAGAAGGAACTTGGAAAATCAGACAGAACCACCACGTTGCAAACAGCAGTCGACCTTGGTCTCACTCTGAAGTGAGCAGCAGTGAGAACTCTCCCTGTAGGAGCTGAAGTTGCTTGTTCAACAGTCTTGCCTCAGGCTGACTGCTTCCTCTAGCCTGACCACGGGAAGAAAGGAAAAATGTATGCACTGAATCTGCTTTACATAAATTACAGCCTAACAGAAATTACTTTGTCTTGCTCTGTGTGCTTATAAATAAACATTAAAAAGGCAAGAGTATGCAAACTAGATGAGACACACAGCAAGCGCTTCCCAGTCTTACAGGCTCTAAAGGGCAGAAGGCAGCTCCTCTGCTGCCAGAGACCTCTCCAGAGACCCTCTCCAGGGGGACCTCCTCAGGGGAACCCTCTCCAGAGACCTGGAGGGAATCAATCAAAATCCAGGGACTGACGAGGGACTCCAGTTCACTTTCCTTTCTTCCTCTATGTGATCAAAATGTTTTGCAGTCTCATTCCTAAAACTATTTCTGGTGGCTGGATACAATTTCCACCACTGATGTCTAGTGTTACAAACTTGGCTCCTATATATTCTCATTTAATAAAAAAAACTTCAAAACCACCTTGTGATGTATAATTTCCATTCTAAAGTTGGAACAACTCAGCTCAAAAGTCTGCCGAAGCTCTGGGTGATGACGTGTCAACGCAGGTTTGTAACAGAGGTACCACTGGGGCAGGGCAGTGACGATGCAGGAGGCTGTGCATGTCTAGAGTAGGAAGCATGTGAGAAATCTGTGGAACTTCCACTCGGAGTTTCTGTGAACTTAAAATTACTCTAAAAAAAGTCTATTAAAAAAAAAAAATGGTCTGCTCCCAAGTTGCCTCCCCCTTGGCTGGAAAATGAGCATGTGGCTCACTAGCAAGCACAGCCCTCTGTCCACAGCAGAGGAAGCTGCTGAAATTTCTATCACGAGAAGAAGGGTCTCTATGTGCTTCTTTGGTGTGAAGGTGGATACAAGCCAGGTTCAAAGCAGGTGTGTGGCACGTGAGTTCTGGTTAAGAGGAGGACCATGAACACATGCATCTGCTTCCATTCAAACAAGCACGCTGGAGGATAAATTACCCAAACAACCACCTCTGGCGGGGCACTAGTGCTGGGAGGGCAGCGCTGGGAACCCTGTTTCTGGAGTTTGCAGTGCTCGTGTCTCAGCTCAAGTAGGGAACCTCGTCGATGGTCTCACATTTGCAAAGCGCTTTTGCCACATAACAGAATCTGTTCTCAGGAGTAACACTGGCGGTGATGGCCTTAGGGGACAAAGTTCTGCCGACCACAAGGTCTTTGTCTAGTAATTCCAATATCCGCATCATCTGAGCTGTAGCCTGTCTTCTCTCCTGTGAGCCGGTATTTCCCTGGTTCTATGTATGTCGGGTAATTTTGGATTGTATCCTGGAGAGTTAAAATACTGTGTTGGAATGGTACAGCGGGTAAGAATCCACCTGCCAATGCAGGGCACATGGGTTTGATCCATGGTCCAGGAAGATTCCACATGCCATGGAGCAGTTAAGTCCATGAGCCATTACTACTGAGCCTGCACGCTCCAGGACCCACAAGCTGCAACATCTGAAGCCTGAGCATCTACAGCCTGTGCTCTGCAACAAGAGAAGCCCCTGCAGTGAGAAAGCCACACACCACAATGAACAACAGCCCCTGTTCGCCCAAACCAGAGACCCTGAGCAGCAACAAAGAGCCAGTGTGGTCACAGATAAGTAAATAACGTACGCAAAACATTGCACTGTGAGTCTCTGGCATCACTTAAATCCCACGAGAATGTGGCATCTCTGTTTGTGGCATCACTGGCCTTGCCAGGGTCGGGTGGAGGCCTCAGCATCAGCCCCACCTGCAGAGGCTCCACCCTCCCTGGTGCCCGCCTGGCTCCCAGGCTGTGGTCCCCCCCCCAACTGAGTTCCCACTGGCAAGTGGTGCAGAGTTGGCCCCATGTAGGCATAGCTCAGCACTGGGCCCACAAATTCATCAACAACTCTGAGGTCATCCCTTCAGGCCCCTTCTCCATGGGGGTTACCCCCTTAGGCCCCTTCTCCACAGAGGTCACCCCGCAGGCTCCCTCCACTAGGGTTGCCCCCTCTCCACGGGCATCAGCCCCTCGGCGCCCTGTCCACAGCTCCCTGGCTTACTCCTCAGTTCTCCAGCCAGGAGCCTGCAGCTGATGCCCTGCTTGCTGGGGGCTGCCCCGGCTGCAGGAGAGAGAGGAAAGCGCCCCGGAGTCACAGGCGTCTGCAGGCCCTGCTGCCACAGGCCTGGCTGGAGGACAGGGAGAGGGAGGGGGTATGGTGGCTGTCTCCCCGTCTCTCTGGAACCCAAACTGGGCAGCTCCTCCTGCAGCCCTCCCGGTTTGCACCTGGAGCCCATCTCTGGGTTCTGGCTGCCCTGGGAGCAGTCTGGGGAAGCTGGGGGAGGCGGAGGAGGAACAGGAGCTTCACTGCTCGTGCGGCAGTGCTGGCCGCCGTTTCCTCACGGCTGCTCCACGCAACCATCCAGCTCTGCAGCAGGGCGGTGGGCGAGCTGGGGCCGAGGGGGCTTATGCCTCTTCCCAGAAACAGAACTCGACCCCCGGGCATCTAGAGCGCTTCTGCATGGTGCTCTTTGGGAAGACGGTTGATTTTTATTTCCTTCCTTCCGAGGGTCTGTCGTTTTGGAGTTGCCTCCAGGGATGAACACGCGTTACTTCTGAAATTAGATGGTTGCCGGGCAGAGGACAGCAGGGGTCCTACAGCGGAGCATGGCTCACCTTCAAGGAGAAAGCAGGGGACCTACCCTGTGTCTCCTGCTCCTCAAACAGTTCAGTTAAAAGTCAAATGATCATTTTTCAACAGTCTCTGGAATGGGTTTCTTGTTCTGATAGTGAGACTTGTTCCCCCAACATGCATCTTATTAACTGTCACCAAGGCAGCCGGGATCTGAAGGCCGCAGGAGACAGAAGAACTCCAGTGATTTGTAAAACTACCCAGAGCTGCTTCCTCCTTCCAAACGCGCCCCACCACCTGTCGGAAGAGGTGCCGAGCATCCTTACCACCCTTACCACGTGCGTCCCAGGCACCCTCAAGGTGCTGGCTACACCCTGCCCTTGTCTGGCCATGTGACTCTGACGCCCATCTGCCTTGTTTCTGGGCTCCTCGCTGGCACGGCCCCTTTCCAGGTCCTAAGAAGGGGCCCTTGGCGAAGCCTTCTAGGAAGTTCACACATATATTCCAATGGCAATCAACAAGAGACTGCTGCCCCTCCCACCCTGACCCTGCCTGCGTTCTCCTTCCCCAGGTCACGCGGCTCAAGATAGCACCCAACTACCTGCACGAGGAGCAGGAGACACGCTGAGTCCGGGTTTAACGGGACATGTTTCTGTTTTCGCACCGAGGTCATCACCAGCCATCAGGCCGCAGGCCTGGCTCCGGGAGCAGCGCTGTCACCCGGGGTGCTCGGGCCTGGGGCTAGGGGACAAAGTGCAGGCCGGACCCCGTGGCAACATGAACGGCCCCAGCAGCGCCTGGTGCAGGGGGCGTGTGGGCCTGGAGAAGGAGCAAGGCTGGCAGTGCAGGAGGCCAGACGCTGCAAAGTCATCACAGACACGTGGGAAGGCAAGCACAGCGTGGCACTCAGTGGTCAAAACTGCACCGCCCGCCTGTCAGTGAAAAGAATTTACACTGCAGCGGTATGCTTATAAATAAGGCACAGAGTTTTACCTGTTTTCAATGGAATTCTGCAAAACAGAATTTATCAGAACTCCTGCTGTTCCAAGACACAATCTGTAGCTGTGCTAGAAAGAGCAAGCGTGAAACCATGTTTTATATCTCCTAACAGTCAACAGTAAAGATTTCTGATCAACCATGCTAGAGGAGTCACTGAACTCAATCTATTCTCTGTCACACTAATTAAAAAGTACATGGCCAAATGAAAAGTGGTACAGAGGTGTGTGTCGAGGGCTCAAGACAACGCCAACTCTTATCTGCTGCCGCTGCTGTTAACTTGCTCAGTCGTGTCTGATTGGTTGTGACCCCATGGACTGTAGCCCACTAGGGTCCTCTGTCCATGGGATTCTCCAGGCAAGAATACTGGAGTGGGTTGCCATTTCCTTCTCCAGGGGATCTTCCTGACCCAGGGATTGAACCTGGGTCTCCTGTTCGGCAGGTGGATTCTTTACCACTTAGCCACTGGGAAACAGACGTGTGTCAGATAATTAACAAATATGCTATTTTTCTGGATTTTTCTGACTGCTGTATTAATGGTCAGCTTTCTCAACTCTGTAACGTATTTAGTTTTTCTCATTCTAAATAAATATTTGCACTCCAAGTTAATTTTTATTTCTAACACTTAAAGAGGCCTCCTCCCCCACACTGGGTAAATCTCGGGTCCCATAAAAACTGCCATTCACTCTGCCCTGATGCAACCTGACTCGTTCAAACATTCAGTGAGCACCTTGCTTCTGAACAGAGCAAGTCCAAGTCCCTAAAAGCACAGGAGCCTCTGAGAGGAGAAAACCTGCCCCATCACAGCAGGGAAGACACAGGAGCCAGTCTCCTAAGTGCTGGTAAGAGCTGCAAGGAGTGAAGCCAGAAGCCGCCAGGGACCTGGTGGGTGGAGAGGGAGGGAGGAGGCCTCAGCGAAAGGTGGGTGTCTGCGTCAGACCCCCCCAAGTGTCCCGAGTGGCCGCCATGCCCGCCCCTGGCTCACAAGCCTTGCCACACAAAACAAGGAATTCAGGCTCAGAAAGGTTAGTGACTTGCAACACGCGTGACCTCAGCCTCCCCCCAACCCCCGACCTCACCATGTGCCATCCCCTCTTGGGCTTAAGGGACCCCACGTGTCGAGTACAGGATGAGCCAGAAGCGGAGACGCCTGTGGAAGTGGCCCGGGCCACACGGCGGAGTGCAGGCAGCACCAGGGAACACAGAGGAGGGGGCGCGGCTGGCCTTGCCCAGCCGACTCTCCAGCACGGAGTGGAGCTGGGCCCATGGGGGAACGGAGGGCCGGCTGGGCAAGCGCAGTGCACACGGGCGGGGCCCTGAGGGCGCCCACGGGGCTGGGCTGGGCTGTCGGGGTCCTGAGAGCCCACCTAGGAGGTCTGGGTGGACTCTCACCACCTGGTACTCTGCAGCTGGGAGCAATGGGTGAAGACAGGTTCATCACTGCACCCGACAGCATCAGAGGGCCTTTCTGGTCTTGAATTTTAAAATGACTCTAAACTGGAAAACAGTCCTATGACCCTAAAATAAAACTACTTACATCACTCCACCTTCTCCTCTGATCCTTGTCCACATCCTCGTATATTTTTAAATCAGTGTAAATGCTGTGTACAAACTGCTTCGCCTTTTTGGTTAAGATATCTTTTTGAATGTATTTCCAGGGATCATAATGGTTCAAATTTTGTTGGGAGGGAAGGGTAAGAAGGGGGTTGCCGAAGCATGTCTGGGGGCTACAGAGTGTTCTACCACTCTTACATACAGTGTGTATACAAGTTTGTTTTCAAAACCGGGATTCCAAAATCAAAACCTTTTATCACTTATTGCTAGCTGCTCTCCAAAAAGACTAGACCAGTTTGCAGAATCGCCAGAAAGCCATCACATTCTGGCCTCTATCATCTTAAGCTCTGTGGAGCCCTCACCTTTGACGCCCTGTTGCCAAGGTAAAGCCTGGAACTGACAAATATGCTGCAGTCCAATGATGCTCCACACATGGGATCTCAGAGAGCAAGACTGGGGTGACCTCGGCTCAGCACTCAAATTTACAGCGGTTTTCCTGCAAAGAAAGCCAAGCTGTGTGCAGGAAACTTGCAACCCACGGAGCAAAAGGGGAGGTGGCAGGCTTACAAGAGAGTGGGTGAAGGAAAAGCAGGAACGACCTGAAAGGATAAACAGCAGGAACTGCTACCGTCTCAGGACAGAGGCGGCACTAATGTGCCGAGAGGCAAAGTGTTTGGAGAGGAGAGGAGGGGCCCGATGGATTTAAAAGCACATGCACAGAACTATCCATGCCTCCATCTTTGCTTTGTCAACGCAGGGCATACCCTTCCCCCAAGCAGGACAATCTGCTTAAATACTCTGCCTCCTTTTCTCTGGACTGTGCACTCAGACTGCTCTTCTACTTGATAACATGACGGCTAACACCGATTAAGCACTTAGTGGGTTCCAGGCATCTAGCTACTGATGCTTAATCCTCACAACAAGTCTATGAGGCAGGTAAACTGCAACCTCATTTGTTGATAAGGAGCCCGAGGAGAGATATGTGAATGTATCATATAAACTCCCCTTTTGGGAAAGGAATTAGTACAGAAGGAAGCAGGAAGTCTACCAGAAGAGGAGGTCCAAGCAGGTAAACGAGCCAGCAAACTTCTGCAGCTCTTGCCAGCATCTGGTCCAGATGGCTCAGTGCTCACTGAGGGTCTGCAACAAAGCAGGACTCCCACCCCAGGAAGCAGGTCCAGGCAACATCCAGTACCGGCCACCCTCTGCTTCCAAATGGGGCTGGGGCCTGGCCACATCATCTCTGCATATTTTGAGACAACTTGACTGCAGCCATGAATTAAAAGACGCGTGTTCCTTGGAAGGAAAGCTATGACAAACCTAGACAGCGTATTAAAAAGCAGAGACATCACTTTGCCGACAAAGGTCCGCACAGTCAAAGCTATGGTTTTTCCAGTAGTCATGTACACGTGTGAGAGAAGGACCATAAAGAAGGCTGAGCGCTGAAGAATTGATGCTTCAAACTGTGGTGTTGGAGAAGACTCTTGAGAGTCCCTTCGGCTGAAAGGAGATCAAACTAGTCAATCCTAAGGGGAATCAACCCTGAATATTCATTGGAAGGACTGATGCTAAAGCTCCAATGCTTTGGCCACCTGATGCGAAGAACTTACTCATTGGAAAGACTGAGGGAGAGAAGAAGAGGGTGACAGAGGAAGGAGACGTTTGGATGACAACAGTCCCTCAATGGACCTAAGTTTGAGCAAACTCCAGGAGACAGTGGAGGATAGAGGAGCCTGGTGTGCCACAGTCCATGGGGTTACAAACAGACATGACTTAGTCTTAGAGACTGAACAACAAAACAAAATACAAATACCAGGTATGAAGTGCTTCATAATCCCTCACAGAGAGTTAAGTCTCTGGTGTAAGGAACTCACAGAACTTTCAAAGAGCAGCAGAGAGAGCCTTAGATCTGCCTGCAAGCAAAGCCACTCCATGCCTGCCCAGCTCCCAGGTGCTCCGCCATCCCTCCACACCACCAGCACTCTGGTGCTGTGCCCCTGAGGGCCATCAGGCTCTCCAGAGTGCTCCGCCCAAAGCTCCCTCACAGAAAAGGCAAAGGCCCAGGGAACAGCCACCCCGAGATGTAAATCTTTCCTTTCACTGTGGACTCACACTATTTCCTTCAGTGCACCTCCTGGGAATTTCTGTTTTCACGGCAATTACCACCGACCAGCACGTGGAAGGCCTCCGGAGGCTGCGGCCTCCAGGGTGGGTGTGGACCCCAGCCTGAGCGATCACTGGTTATGGTCGGGTCCCAGCTTTCTGGGCGGCCTTTGGATTCCCCCTAGGATTGACTGGCAGCCCTTCCAGGTTTCCCGGAGTAAAAGCATTAACACCTAATACCAGCCTTAAGATCATTTAAGGAAAGGCCAAAAAGGGCATGGCCACAAGTCGCCGGAGCTTCCACTTGTGGTTCTGCCCAGGCCTCCACGCGGGGCCCTCCCCGCTCACCCCGGGGCCCCTACGCGGTGTCCTCACGCGCACCCCGGGGCTCCCACGCGGGACCCTCGCGCGCCCCCCGGGGCCCCCAAGCGGGGTCCTCACGCGCACCCAGGACCCCCAGCGGGCAGGCTCCCCACACAGCGCCCTCCGCACACGCGGCCCGCCGCCCGAAGGCCTTCCCAGGCCGGGAGCAGACTCCTCTGACCGCTCGCCGTCTGAAGGCGCCCGCCCTGCCTCGGGCTTCGGCCCGTAGCCTCCGCCGCCCGCCCCCGAGGCGCAGCCTGGCCCCTGCTCGCCCGCTGCCGCGCGGCCCCGCGCCCTCACCGGCTGCCCGGCCCGAGCTGTCGCCCGCAGCGGCCTCCGAGTCCGCGCCGGCTCCGCCCGCTCCCTACTGCCCGCGAGCCGCCCCCGCTCCCCGCGCCCCATCCCCGCCCCGCCCGGGGCCCCGCCCCCGCCCCGCGGATGCGCCGCCGATTGGCCTGACGGCCTCTGGGGCGGGGCCTTCGCGGCCGCGGCCTGGAAGCGCGGCCCAGAACTCTGATTGGTGGATTTGTAGGGCGAGAAGGAACGCGCAGAGTCAGATGTAATTTGGCCAGCTCCGCTCGCAGCGCCGCCGGCGGTTCTGGGCGGGGCGTCGGCTCAGGGGGAGGGGCGCGGTTACGGCTCAGGGAGGGGCGGGACGTCGGCTCGGGGGCGGGGCGCGGCTCCGGCCCAGATCCGTCTGCAGGCTGGTGCTGACCTGAACCGTGGCCGCCTGCGTTCCTGTTACCAGATCCTGCTACCAGGTGCTCTTCTCCTGGGGCTACCGGGGTCGGCCTAGGGGCGCCGAGAGCCAGGCGAAGGTGTGCTGCAGAGGAAACGGGCCGTGCTGGGAGACCAGCGTCCCCCTAGCCTTCGCGGTCCCCCACCGGGGAATGGAAACGTGGCACCATCTCCGGAGCCCCCAGGCCCTTCTTCGAGCAGTTGAGGTAGCTCCTATGCATTCTTGGAGACCCAGCTCAACTTGCCCCAGTCCTGCCCCCGCCGCGGTCCCCGCGGGCAGGAGCGCCCCCGCGCGGCTACCTAGGGAGTAAGTCCCGAACCATCCTGGAGAATCCTGGTTGGTTGGCCTTCGGAACACGTTTCACACAAGTAGCTTTCCGCGGGGCTGCCTCGGAAGGGCACTCTTGCCCCCATCGTTTCCGCCCGATTTTTTTTCTCTAACCAGCCCCCAGCACAGAATCCCGCATCCCCCTCCCAGGGCACAGAACCTCCAACAGGTGCACACTGCCAGGGGGACCACGCAGGGAGACCCTGGTCAGAGAGGCCGGGAAGCCAGTAGAGGCTAAGGAGCGTACGCTGGAAACAACACCCGAGGGAGGGACGGGCCTGGAGAGAACTACAGACGGAAAGGGGCCCAGGCGGTCCTGGGTTGAGGGGCCAGGGGACCGGCTGCCACCCCGAGGTCAAGTTTTCAGCATTCCTCCCGGCCAGTCAGTCGTCGTCCCTACCGTGAATGAGACCTTGCTTTTCTCACGTTTTCTGCCCGGTGGGCAGACATCATCAAGTTCTCATTAGAGCTCCTTTTTATCAGACCTTCACTATAAGGAGACCATCAGTTCCCTGGTAAATCCTTTCTTCCCAGGCTTCATGGCTTCCTCTTTCCAGCTGGGATCGCCAGTACAGAGCTGTTATGTACTGATGTTCATGCGAGTAATTCCTCCCCATTTCTTATACACAGGAAATGCAGAAGTTTCTCTGAATCTTTCTGAGAAAATCTTACACCTTTACCTTGTAAAGAGCCAATAATGAGAACTACTCACTTAATATCTAAACAATAGTGCTTTATTGGTAAAAGGTTAGTTTCAGTGGATACAAAATTGCTGTGTAAAATAAGTTTTCAAAATACATTTTTATAGGTAAAGTTTTCTCTCTTAGTAACTAAAGAGCAATTATCTATTAGCAAAAGTATTTAGATTGGGGCAGAAAAACAAAAGGAAATTTGAAAGTGTAGGTCCACCCACACCCACGCATCCATGAGGTGGCAGCTGGCACTATGCAGACTATACTGGGCTTATTACGTCTACCACTTACTGCCACCCCGCCCCCTTTTAAAAAAGAGCTTTTACTAGCATAGTTAATAAATGCCAAAATAACCCAAATAACTGGCCTTGCATGGAAGTACCCCTAAGGTCATGGAACACTTCTTGGTAAAAACTGTACAATGCACCTAAACCTATAGCTCTTGACCACTTGCAATTAGGCAACAGTGAAAGGGCAGTCGGGAGAACACCAGATGGTCTGCAGTGCACCTGGCCAACTGTCACCATGTCCCTTTCCTTTCTGGGTGTCCTCAGCCCTGGAGCTCAGTGCTTCTCCACGTCAGCCCCTCGTGCTCTAGTGGAATGAGAATGCTGAGCCAGCACCCACTCCCTCCAGGCTCCTTCCATGTGTCACTTCTGATGACCGATCAACCGCGGGCACAGGAAACCAGGCAGCATGGTGCTGACCATCAGCCAGCCCACGGAGCAAGTCTGCAAGAGCCGTCACTCTCAAGCCCCCTGTGGACAAGTCTGTGTAACATGTAAGGAAGGAAACCACGGCGGCTAAAAATGGATGGGACAGGCCACACGCTGCTATCTGCCTGAAAACCATTCAGAACGGGATCAGTCCAAGTGAAGCCAAACCAGGAGAACCTCGCTGGGAACCGTGATGCCCCTGCCGAGGCGCATCTTCCACACCGCAGTCACAGAAAACATGCCAAGTGCAGCCTAAAAAGGCAGGCTTCTGCACAGATCAACTGTTAATTTTCCTTAAAAAGTTATGCTATAAATCTAGTTGAGTACAAATAGTTTACTGACTCTCACCACATAGGTGAGAATCTTAGCTGTGACATGGAAACTGCAGCTCATGGGTTTTCGTGGCAAACTCTACAGAATGTGGTTTGTGGCGAGTTCTCTGCATAGTGGTTTAAAAAATGACCTCAGAATTCAAAGACTTGTTAAAAAACTCCCCTCTAACAGCCTGTTTGTAAAAAAGCTATTGAAGTATAAACATGTATCTAATTAGGTATCTTTTCATTTGGTAAACAGATAATGTGCAGATGGATTAACAGTATGGAGTTATAGCAGCAAAACTGGTTTTGGATGTTGTGGTCAAATAAAAGCAAGGCAGGGAAGCAGGTGCCATGGCTTGGTGAGAAATGGCCTCGTACCCAGGCAGCTCATCCTTCTGTGTTCATCTCTACTGCTCAGGAACATTCTCGGAAATCTGAATGTTCTAGAAGTAAATCACGATTAGTTGGTTAGGCCAGTCAAATCAAATTCCACTATTAACTATATGTGCTGACTGGTCCCTGGGAATCAGTTCTAGCGTCAGTGGTTACTTAAAATGCAAGAAGAAGGAAAATGGACAGTTCACCTCACAAAATATAAAGTATAACATAACAATGAATGCAAATGTTAAGGTACTTCATACAAAATAACACATTGAAAGTTTTTAAAAAATTAAATTCTCAGGCACAGGTAATGTGAAATGTGGACAGGCACCCCTCCAACAGTCTTGAAAACACGCAGCTGTGTTACTCATCGGAGTGTTTATCTTGCAAAGGGATTCCTGGAAAAACAAAACACAACAAACACGTTTACGTGGGAGTGATGCCCTGCCCGCTGCTCAGACCACCACCAGCAGGATTTTTCTGTTAACAAAGGGCAAAGGTTGAGCAGACGGTGGGCCCGAGGACCACAGTGTCTACTAAAAGCAAAACCTCACTTACAAAGTTCTTGGAAACTGGGATGAAAAGTACGCAGAAATGTACTGGTTTTATGTACCCAAAGTGGAATTCTCATGATTCCACAAAGCTTCAGAAAGAGAACCAGCAGGATAGAGAACGCGAGCCAACACTGATGGCTCCCTCCCACCGCAGGTGAGCCCTGGCGCTCCGTGGCCCCTCTCCCTCCCACCGCTTCCCAGGCAGGCGTGAACCTGCCTGGGCAGCACTGCTCGTGGAGTCAGAAGGCCCGCCAGCTGACAAGGCGTGGCCACAGCACCAGCGTCCTCACTGCTGAAATGGGACCTTCCCAAGGCTCCAACGTGACAACCAAGGAGAAGCAGTCCCCCCTGACCCAGGTGGGCCCCCTGGACGCTCCCTCTAAAAGTGAGCGCTCGCACCCTCCTGCCTACTCCTGTCTTTCTGTGCGGCTATTTCACAACTGAAACCTCTCCCAATAAGCCACCAAGGGCAAGGGCTTTATGCGGTGATCAGTGCCCCAACCTGCGCCCCCCCCAGGTCCTTCATCACCTGGGTGTTGTGGAGACTTCTGACAAGGGCCCAACCTCAGGGCCCCTTGCCTTCTGTCTCACTGGTCCTGCAATGTGGCAGCTCAGCCTGCAGTTGCTCACGTCGTCACATCACGTGAGTGATGCCTCTACAGTCCCAGGCCCCTAACCACACTGGAGACCCTCTGCCCAAATCCCGGCTTCTCCCTACACCTGGGCCAGCGGGCACTCTGTCTGGCCCCAGTCAGCTCTTCCAGGGAGTGGGCTGGTCTCCAGGCTGGCCTCCCCCCCTGACCCCACGTACTCCTTCTCCCTGGGCTCTGACTTTACCTCCACTCCCTCCTCTTGTAGCTAGCTAGTCACTGCCTGGACAGCTCTGAGCGTCCCCTGTGCAAGGGGCAGGGAGAGGACACTGCGGGGAGGCGCACAGCCCGGCCAGGCCCCCGCACCCACTGAGGACGAGCGGGCAGGGCGGAGCAGCGGCGAGGGCCAGACCAGCAGTCTCCCTCGGCGGGGGGGGGGGGCCGCTCGGCCCGCCTCTGCGTCTGCTCTGCCTGAGCTGTTCCAGTAACAGTAAGTTCCCGCTGGCTTATTTCTCTACCATCCTACATGCGGTTGAGTTTGCCCCTCACCATGTCTTCTCACAAGACTTTCAGGATCAAGAGATTCCTGGCCAAGAAACAAGAGCAGAGTCGTCCCATTCCTCAACGGATTCAAGTGAAAACTGCTAACAAGATCGGGTACACCTCCGAGAGAAGACCCTGGAGGAGCGCCAAGCCGGGTCTACTAGAAGCTCGCACGGGAGCTGGCACACACTGCGCAGTGCCACGTCACCCGCACGCCAACGCCCAGTCCCCGCAGTGAGGACGTCACTGCTGTCTCAGCGGCGCACGCGAGACGGACGCCTGGCTCCGGATGCGTCCTGTTTTCTCACTAGCGGTCCACGCGGCTCAGTGAGAAACACGGGAAAGCTTTTATTGCAAAAAATCTCTTTGAAAATAGTTTGAGCTTTAATAAACTTCAAACTGTATGACCAATAAAAGTTACTTTAATACACAATTTTTCTTCTATTGTTGAGATATTAAAGTCTCTAAAGTAGGAGTCTGGAGAGTTTTCGGGGGTGAATCCACCCCTACCGGGAAGGTTACAGACCCAGCTCCTCGGGGACAGAAGCTCTGCACTCGTTTCAGGCCTTACCCTGTAGGTCTCTTCATCTGTGTACTGTATTTTACCCTTAATAAATGTGATCTAGGAACTCGGAGGTTTTCCTGTAGGGGTGTGGGTGGGGTGGGAACCTCTAATCTCTAGCCAGTCTGTCATAGTGCAGTTGACAACCTCAACTTGTGACTGGCATCTGAAGTGGGGGCAGACTTGTGCCCAGGCTGGGACTGAGCCCCGTGCTGCAGGGTCAGACGTGAGCTCCAGGCAGGTGGGGGATCTGCACAGGTCTGAGAGCAGGAGTGGGATGTCCTAGGTGGAGGAGACCCAGGAAGGAAGAGCGGCCTTCTTCCCTACACAGGAAGGACCAGCTCGGCTTCCCACTCCAGCTGCTGACCATGCTTCCAGGCTGAGAAAACACGGCTGCCCTTCACTAGAACAGGGGGTGGGAAGCCGCGGTCTCCTGGGAGCCACCCTCCCCTCAGGGGCCCGCGGACGCTACCCGGGCCGGGTCGTACCTCACACGTGGTGCCCGTGGACCCCGCTGTCACCGTCACCACCCTGCAGCTGCAGCTGCATCTGCGCCTGCATCCGCGCGATCATCTCCTGCATGCGGCGGAGCTGCGGATGCAAGAGGGACGTGTGAGCCCGGGGCCTTCATGGGGCTGTGCCTGCAGCCCCACGAGCGAACACAGGGGGCGAGAGGGGCCAGGGCCCAGGGCCTTCACAGGGCCGGGACTATGCAGACTCGAGAGGCGCGTGTGAGCCCGGGGCCTTCACGGGCCCGTGACTGCAGCACCATGAGCTAACTCCCAGCGATTCTGACCAGCCAGTGAAAGGACCAAGGTCTCAACAGAACACAGAGCACACAATAAGAACAGGCAATTCAAATGAAAAATAAAAATGACCAAGAAACGGAAGAAATAAGAAAGGAAAAACAGCATGAGAGAGTTTGACCTAGAGAGGCGGGAAAGAACTGCCGCCCCGCTGTGGGGAACGCCCCCGAGGGGCCCGAGACCTGGCCGCTCCCATGGGGACCATCCCCCTGTCCCCTCAACAAGCGCCCTGCGCCTCCACACCCGGTCTCCAGGACGGGCAGTCGCCCCGTCACGGGCCCTCGGGAGACTCGGCAGACAGGCTCTGCAGGGAGTGTGCTGCGCTAGAGACCGCGGTCCTCGCCTGCACCCTGCCTCCTAGAGTTTCGTGTCGGTTCGGACTCTGGATGCACTTCTCAGGGCAGCTTCCTCGTCTCATTCCCTGTGTGAGTCACACGTCTTCCTTAAATTTTTCTTAATGACGGTGAGTGACATTTTCGGTCATTATATTTTCATTGTGTATATGAAAACTGCTGATTTTTAAACCTTATAAAAATCAGCCATGTTACTAAACTCTATTTCCAACTTTTTCCATTAAATTGCTATTGAAGATTAAAAACTACAATACTTTTCTACTTACCTCAGCTTCCTTCTCCAGCAGTATCTGGTCTTTATTCATGTCCTCATTTTCTACTTTCCTAAGAGTTGAAAGAAATTACAAGTATAATGTTACGACAAAAACAGCTGGTCATTTCTGATGAGAGATACCCAAAGTAAAATTTCACTTTATAACTTCTCAGAAATACAATTTCTGAGAAAAATCTATTGGAAATCATATAAACTATTTTTCTGACTAACAACATGAATGAATAAGAAAAAAAGATCAAAAAGAAAACACAAAATGGAAAATTCAAGACATTTTTCTTATTCTAAGCTGGGGCGGGGGTGGGTGGTGTAACACTTCCAACTTTAGTCAAAAAATAGCAGATTTTATCTGAAGAGTAGGTTTCTAAGATAAGTTCTGAACAAAGACTACAGCCGTCATACTGTAAAAGGAACATGTAAAAGTGTCCAGAGGCAGAGAAGCGGGCGTGGAGGCCTCTGAGCCCACAGACACAAGTCCGCTGGCCGCTGCACGGCGCACGGCCTGACGGTCCTTGGACAGCATGCTCCTGCTGCCTCTAAATCCCTTCTTAATGTCTGGTCCCCAAATTAAAAACACCTTAATCTCTAAAGTGCACCTCATACGTGGGTACAAAGGACCTTCTATCGAAAAAGGACCCAACACAAGTCTCTGGCCTTACGATCTAGAACTGTTCCTGATAGAAATGATTAGAGACGCCTTTCAACAGGCAAAACAAATAAAAAACAAACCCAGCCCCACAAGTGATTAAACTAGCAACAGTATGTGGTGATAGCTTAGGTGGGAAACCAAACGGTGACGCCGGCCGTCAGCGGAGCGGGGCGCGGGGCGGGGGCAGCGCGGCCGGGGCAGCGACCTGCCGCCTCTCTTGAGCCTCTCAGACCGGAAGTTCTCGTAGTGCAGGTCCTGAGTCACCTCCTGGAGATCCTGCATGTGAGTGCTGCAAGGCAAGAGACGGGGCTGGGCCACCCGCCGGCGACCCCTGGTCACGCACACAGCACACGCCAGGGACGAGACCCCGGGCACCTCCCACAGGAGACTGCCGCCCGTGGTCAGAGCGACAGCCACCGAGGCAAGCGCCGCCTCAATCGGAGCACACTCCTCCGAAGGGACTTACACTCCTGGCTCCGCAAGCTTAACCTTTATACCAGAGGGGGGCATCACTGTCACCGCGGAGAAAACCATCAGGGTGTCCGAGCCTGAGGAGCGCAGGCCCCGGCGGGAGAGGCCAGTTTGCGGCAGTCAGAGGCGGGCAGGCCTCCGCACCAGCTGGACCGCCCGCCGCAGGAGTGCAGGGAAACCCGCTCTCCAGGCCGGGCGCCGCCACGGGAAACAGACGGTACTTACATGAGCATCGTCCTCAGCTTCAGAAAGTCGTTGTGCTCCGGGTTCTCCACCTCCACGACACCCCAAGGGTAGAGGCGGCCTCTGACCTTCTTGCCTTTAGCTTCAATCAGCTGATTGGATCCAACCACAGAGAAAGGGATGCTAGCCTAGAAGGAGACACACGGGGTAGACTGGCTCCACACAGGGAACCCCAACGTTCAGTGGAAACACAGGGACGTGAGCAGAGAACGCGTGCACTGCCGCCAACCGCAGGGCTCACTGCAAAACCGAAGGCACACGTTCCACTCGCAAGTGGCAGCTGTTTCCCGGGGGGACAGGTGTACGGAACTAAACCTTCAGAAGGTTTCTAAGCCGTAGATGACAGCTATGCCAAAATATGCCAAAAGCAAAAGTACTCGTGTACCTGAACCTGCCCGGGCAACCCCAGAGGTCAAGCCTCTAGAAATCGGGCCCTTTGCCAGCTGTTTCCACGTTAAATGCAGTGACTGCAGGAAACGGGGCTTCCCGGGCGGCACTAGAGGTAAAGAATCCACCTGTCAATGCAGGAGACCTGGGTTCAATCTTGGGGTCAGGAAGATCCCCTGGAGTAGGAAACGGCAACCCACTCCAGTATTCTTGTCTGGGAAATCCCAGGGACAGATGAGCCTGGCGGGCTACAGTCCAAGGGGTCACAAAAGACTTGGACACAACTTAGCGACTAAACAGCAACACCAGGAAAGTAAGAGTGAGGGACCCTGTGCACCTGGGAACAAAGCACCGACCTTGAGAAGTCTCGTCTGCTCCTTAAAATCTTCATCTTCATCCGACTCCGCGTCAGGCAAGTGATAGATTTTGATGCTGTGTTCCTCAATTTCATCCAGAATCTGAAAGAAGGACCAAACCAGGAGCAACTGTAGCAAACCGCATACTGTTTCAGTCAAGTTTAACACATCAGATTAGAAACATGTCGGAACTATCCAAATGTCAATAAGAAGCCTACTGATTAAAACCATCTTCAAATGATCTTACAAACCGCTGGAAAGGCTGGCCTGCACTCCGAGGGGTCCTCTGTCCAGAATAATAACAGGAACGCGCCCGCCCTGGCCCTGCCGAGGCTGCAGACCGACGGCCGTCCCCAGGCAGCCGCAGAGGTGCTGTACGCAAGCAGCCTGGAGAGGGGACCGCCCGGCGAAGGGGCCACCAGGCGAGAGGGCTGCATGGCGGGCGGGGCCGGGAGGACACCTGCCAGTGGCCAGAGGGCAACAAGGCATCCAGGAGGGCTGGAAGGCAGGGCCGAGCGTGACTGGGGCTGACAAGTGGACAGCTCCCAATGTTGGGAAGGGATCAAGGGTCTCGATTTCATCTAACAGGCAGAGTGCTCAGTGCTCACAGTCTCAACTACCAACCAAATGGCTGACCTGCCCAGGGGAAAACCTGGGCTGGAGTGGGAGCCCCTCCCTCTAGAGGGGCTGGAGTGGGAGCTGGCATGCATTCACCCGTCCGTCTCCCAGAAACCCAGCCCCCAAGCCCCAGCACGTGCTGGGCACTCCACAGGTCTCGGGCAGGCTGGCCCTCTGCTTACCCTCACGCTAGAATCTGGGCCCTCAACGGAAGAGAGAACAAACGCCAAGGCAGCAGGAAGCAGCTCTGCTTCAAACCTGCTCCCAAACTTGTTCCTTCTTAATGCGACTAAAGGGCCTCGCATGGTCAAAGACCTCAGATGAGCTCACTGTCCACACTAAGTCAGGATCTAAGGAAAGGCCCTCCCTGAATCCTGGCCTTGGTCTTCTCAGGACTGCTCACTCCCTCCCCGCTGAGATGGAGAGGCTGAGCAGGCAGCAGGAAGCTGCTCTGCCCTCCGCCCCACAAGACAAGGCTGACGCTGCGGACGGGGACAGAGCAAAGCTAGTAAGCAGGCCACCCAGAATTGGAAGAGAGGAGTAAGAAAGTGATAAATCAACACTGATCGCGCGTGCTCAGCCTGGGTGACAAGAGCCACTTTGAGAGGGAGGGAGAGGCGGACAGAGGTCTGGGGACAGCGAAAGGAGCGTGTGGACAGGCACAGGAGAGAAGCCAGATAAGAGGGGGCTGGAAAAGCCCAAGATTTCATTTTATTTCAGACGCTGAGATTAAGACCTAAGAGCTCTGTACACATAATCAGAGACGGACATAAGGCATTCTAACCCTGACAGCTCTCTCCAATGCATGTCTGAAATTTATCTCCTAGGAAGGTGAAGTTCCCTCAAGTGTGAGCGACTAAACTATTTCCTGTCAAGGATAAAAATGCCTAAGTTTTCAGGTGCTTTTCCAAGGGCCTGCATATTTTCTAAAAAACTGGCAGGCATATAAGACAACGAAGGAGAAGGCTGACAGAAGACATCAGGAGAAACACAAAAACACAAAGGTCACACTAGGTGAAATCATTTACAACACAGTAATCAACGTGTAAAAATACAGGAGTATCTATGAGTCAGTAAAAATGCAATCAAGAGCAGCAAGGCTCTAAAACCCGAGAGGACGCACCAATGGGCTTCAAGTGCCATAAAGAGACTCAGACCAGCGACTGGGCAAAGGCAAGCTGGAACGAGACACCGTCCCCCACGTCTCAGAAGACGGCTACCCTAAACACGCAACGGTCCAGAGCCATCCCGGGTGGAGGGGAGGCCCACAACCAGGCCCCAGAGAGGCAGACGGCTACCAACTCGTCTGAGTGAAACGTAGACTCTTTGAAAAGTACAGTGCACATCGATTTCCTTTCTAAGTTTACACGACCATGAGAAAGCAGACGCGTGCTGGTGCCAGCAGCACCAGCACCAGGGAGGCCCGCTCGGTGACCCCCTCCCGGCCCAGGCCCGCCCCCCGGGCAGGCCTGTTCTGTGCCCACCCCCGCCCCCCGGGAGCCCAGCACGCACCCTTTTCTTCAGGCGCTCCCGCTCCTTCAGGGTGAGTGTGTCGGCTTTCGCGATGACAGGCACAATATTCACCTTGTTGTGGATCGCCTTCATGAACGCAACATCCAATGGCTTCAGTCTAAAAGTCATGTTTAAGGGGAGAATTTTTTCTCAGAATCATCTCAAAATTTCCATTCTTATAGTAAAACACACAGTTCTGGGGGGAAGTGAAAAGCCGAGCAGTGAAGAGAACACCCCGCCCCAGAGGCCGGGCTTCCCGGGCAAGGACTGCGCACCCATGTCCGAAGGGGGAGATGAAGTAGAAGCAACAGTGCACCCTGTTGTCGATGATGTGCCGTCTGTTCAGACCGCTCTCGTCATGCAGGTACCGCTCAAACTGCTCGTCGATGTAGGAGATGATTGTTTTAAAGCTGAAACACAGATGCTAACCATCACGGGATACAAGAGGCAGCGCCCCTGACTACAAAGACAAGTTTTTCTAGCCCCTGCCCCTCTGGCAGATGTGATGTAATGACTCAACTGCAGGATGGAAACAGAAACCGACTCCTAGGTTTGGCTACATGGTGGCTTTTGGAAACTGTGCCAAGAATCATTGCCTATAAGTACTGAAGGTCGAAAGCCGGGATGCAATAGGTTACAAAGAGCCTGAGCAGACTGACAGGAGACAGATAGGAGCGGGGGCGGGGGGGGAGTGGGAGCAGGACGGGCGGAGAACAGATGAGCTTGGGAGGTGGCTGCAGGAGGGAGGGAAGAACCCCAGGCGGAGGAGAAAGACAAGGGAAGCCCTCTGCCCCTCCCACACTCTCCTCCTGAGTGCTGGAAAGCTGCTGCCTCGTGTTTGCAGGATTAGAACCAAGAGAGGCTGTACAGTGAAGGTGGTACTCTCTCCAAGGGGCATGGCCCAGACGGCCGTTACAGTCCACTTCCTCACTTCCTTACTGTGCAAACATCGCCAATAAGCAGCCAACTACAGACAAACTTGGTCTGGAGCAACTCTCTTAAAAGAGCTCATCTTCTTGAATATGGAAAGGAGGAAGAACTGCTATGATATCTTGTTCACTAGCCATGGTCCAAATCAAGGTGCTTTATTTATGTTAACATTTGCTGTTTGGTTGGCTTTGTGATATCAGATCTCACTAGAATGCTCTTAAGAGAAAAAAATACTCATTCCATGTGAAATTCCTCATTAAAAACGCTATAATTACAATGATTTAAATTGTCTTATTGTTCTGTCACACACAGCAACCCCAGACCCAACAACCGTGAGTGAACATGAGGGACTGAAACACACGGAGACACACTTGGCAGGGGCACGGCCTCGTCACCGTGGGCCCTGGGGACGCACCAGTCCCTGCAGTTGATGGCATCCCCGTAGCCCGGGGTGTCCACCACGGTCAGACGCAGCTTCACCCCGCGCTCTTCAATCTCAACAGTCGAAGCCTCAATCTGGACAGTTCTTTCAATTTTCTCTAAAACAGAAGCAACCTTGTTACTTTCTTATTATTAAACAAGTGACTCAGAAGTAGTTATTTCTCTTTAAGGACAGTTCTCAGAAGGTAACATGAAGATTGCATAAAAAGGATCCCAGGGTCAGCAAGAGAAACATTGTAGCTGAGACTAAAGGGCTGTTGTGGAGGTAAAAAAACATCAATATTGAAAATTGCAACTTCTCTTCCTGGGACAGGAAGAACAATGAATGAATCATTTAAAGACTGTCCAGAGACTGCAGTCCTGTTGTGGGGGCTTAGGGCCAGGCTGATGGATTCACAGCCCACTCACTCAGCGGCCTCATGAAGCCCAGCGGTCAGTGCTGGACACACACTGGAGGGAAAGGGGTCAGCCGACACCTATGCCCACAGAAACTTTCTCCGTATGCAGGTTTCTTCATGAGCAAACATTTTCACTTGATCCTCATCAAACATGTAATATAGGCAGGAACTATTACCCCCTGTAGACAAGGAAATCAAGCGTGGAGAAGACGGGCCATGGTGCATCCAAGCACGCCAGGTGCAGCACCCCCGTCCCTACTCGACAGGTGTGCCCTGGGTCCAGAGTCACACAAACAAGGCTAAGGTACAAGATCCTGACGGCGCTCTGCGGTCCTGACCACACCGCGCTGTCTGCTGCGGGGGAACTACGTACCTGCGGCTCCAGGGATGACTCTTTCTGGGTAGAGGTCGGTCAGGAAGAGGCTGTTGATGAGCGTCGACTTTCCCAGCCCCGATTCACCTTGAAATGAAAAGGAACGTGATGTCATGACGTTACCTGTGCGACACAGTTAACGCACTGTGCCTGCTGAGTGCTTACGTGAGGCCTGCCCTGGACCAAGCACCTCACAGACATCCTTCTCTGCATCCCATATGACCACAATGGATTGGGCACAACCGCCCTGGTCCCACTGATGGGGGAACAAGAGCCCTGAGGTCAGTAGCCTGCATGCTCGGGCTGCTGTCCAGAGTAAGGCCTCAGTTGGAATCCAGAGAAATCTGGAGAAATCTAAGAAATCATAAGACCATAATTCCATATGTGGTGATTTAGTCACCAAGTTGTGTCCGACTCCTGTGACCCCCATGGACTGAAGTCTTCCAGGCTCCTCTGTCCATCGGATTTTCCAGACAAGAATACTAGAGTGGGTTGCCATTTCCTTCTGCAGGGGATCTTCCCGACCGAGGAATCGAACCAGTCTCCTGCATTGCAGGCAGATTCTTTATTGACTGAGCTACAAGGGAAACCCAACTCCATCTGACCTCTTGCCAAATACTTAGAATGGACTTGAGGTGGCTCCTTATGTTTTGATAAACAGAATGCACAGTATATTTTTACATATGGGCTCTGCTAACCTTTAAACTTCCCACATTTCAGAAAGCTGAACAGACACAACAATGTCAAAAGCACCCAGCTTCCTGAGCTGTGGAGGCGGGGCGGGGACGCAGGGACACCCAAGACTCCTGTCGTGTGACTGGCCGGCCAGCAAGGCGGGAGCAGGCCTCCTCCCCCCTTCCTGTTTCACTCACAGCCCCACACCCCCTGCTGGCGGCCACCTGTGGCGGCCACATGCAGGGCAGGCGGCTTTCCGCTCCTCTGCGGGTGTCACATCCCACGGCAGGCAGCACACGTCCCTTCAAGCAGTCAGTGAGTTAGAAACTCCTCTTCAATATTGTAATTAGCCTCCAATTAAAATAAATAAATTTAATTTAAAAAGTAAAAAAAATTCCTCTTCAACCACTGCCAACTACGTATTCTGAATATTTGAAACTTAACTTCAAAGAAGATGTAAAATACCAAAAAATGGAAATGTATATTCCAAGGAAGAACACACACACTCCATCCCTTTCCTGGAGGCCATCACCTAAGGCTGAATTGTCTGACTTACCCCTGGGCCCTCAGCTAGAACCCCTCTCTGTATGTCCTGCACAGTCAGGGAAGGAGCACACATCTGATTTGAAAATTACCTCTGGGAATATAAACAACAAAAAATTGAATCTGAAATTGGCAGACACGGAATTTGGACTGTACTTTAACTAGACTGCAGTTTTCATAGATGAGAAGGAACATCAAAGGGGCAAAACCAGAATCACATATTGAACCTTTCCAAACATGAGTAAGAATATGACTAAATACATGCTCTCCTGGTAAGTTACCCTTTTAATAAGAGTGTCCAGCGACGCCCATTCACTACAGGTGCAGGGGCCTTGACCAGTGTGCGCCAAGCCCTCTCCGGGCGCCTGCACGGGCGCAGGTGGGGACACGGCGGCGAGCAGGAGGCCCGAGTCCCTGCCTCCGCGGGGCTCTGCAGTCCAGCAGGGGAGGGGACGGACAAACAAAGCCACCCTGTTGCCAACTGGGTGGCGACAGCTCTGAGTAACACAGCGGAAAGGGGACCCAGGCAGAGGACAACTGAGCCAAGGTGTCTGAGCACACACGACCGATTCTAGATGCTGAGCCTCCACTTTAAGGGTGTAAGTGACTACTTCACTGGGAATAGCTTTTGGGTGACATCTACAACCTGCTCATTAACTCAGCAGACGAGGCCACCCTTGGGCTGATCTCTGAGCACACCCAGCCCTGTTCTGTCCCGCGTTCACTAGTATCTCCATCTCTGCTGGGAGTTTCCCTAACAGGTACCTGGAGATGGGCAAACAAGACACACAGAAGAGGTGTGGACCAGTGTAAACCCATCGCCACCCAAATACGCTAACAGAAAGCGCACGGGATGCGCCCCGCTGTCTGGCGCTCTCGCTCAGCGCACACTCGGCTCCTGAGGCTGGTCACCCACTTCTCTGCACCGTCGAGCAATGCTCTGCGAGCGGACACAGCCCGCCTGGTGCTGGGCAGACCCCTGCGCGTGTCCAGGGAAGTGGGCACAAGCATTCACAGTCTGCGATGTGCCGCCAGTCCTCTCGGGCAGACATCTGGGAGCGGACTGCTGGGTTCCGGGCGAGTGCACCGCTGCTAACAAAGCTCATGCTTGACCACTGTGCCCGCGGCGAGGCCCGCCCAGCGCGGCACCGTCTGGTGGGTGCGCGGGACCGTCCAGGTGTGGTTTTAGGGGGCGCTCTCCTGACGACCCGAGAGGACAACACCCTCGTGCGTTTGCTGGCCATCTGCTTATCCCCCGTGAGACATCTGTTCACATCTTTTGACTCTGTAACTGGGTCACTTGTCTTCTTACTGAGCCTGCGGAAGTCTTTTATATTCCAGATATGAGTCCTGGGTCACGTATACTACAAGCGCTTTCTCGGTCTATGGCCCGATTTCTTATCAGTGCCTTTTGAGGAAAGCAAATCTTGAATGAAGCACAACGTATCATTTCCTTTTGTGATTAGTGTTGCTCAGGTCCTAAGCAATCTGCTACTCCAAAGTCATAAACCTTTTTAAAGCTGTTTTCTTCTAGACTTTTATAGCTTTCCAACTAGGTCAACAACTTGTTTTGAGTGAACAGCTGATGTTCAGTATGAAGTAG
Source organism: Dama dama (assembly GCF_033118175.1). Lineage (NCBI taxonomy): Eukaryota > Metazoa > Chordata > Mammalia > Artiodactyla > Cervidae > Dama > Dama dama. The sequence goes on along the minus strand of NC_083700.1, from coordinate 116,567,638 downwards.
AGGTTGGGGTTCATTTTCTCCGAAACAATCATGCAGTTGTTACAGCACTACTTGTGAAAAAGATTAACCTGTGCCCATGCAGAATTACCTTGGCACTTCTGTCCACCATGAGCTGAGCACCTCTACGCCTGCTTTACACACTGTATGGACGCTGCTGGAAATCAGACTGTTTCTGCCATATTCTGGGCCCTCTGGATTTACAATTGCATTTTAGAATCAAATGGTTAATTCCTGTTGTCAAAAGTCGCTGCAATTTTGGCTGGGACTGTACTGACTCTCTGGATCAATCTGGGGAGGGTGGACGCCCGCAGACCACAACACACCAGGGCAGCGGGTGAGAGCTCACACTTACTCAGCCTTCCCTTGGTTTCTCTCAGCAGTGCTTTCAAATTTTCAGTGTAGGTCTTGCACACATTCTGTTAAATTATCCCTAAGCAGTATGTACCTCATATCACTGTAAATGGTACTGTCTTTTAAAAAGATTTTATTAGTGTAACTGCCTTTGATATTACATTTGTAAGCTTGTATTTAAACTACTTGTTGGTAACATACAGAAATAAAGCTGATTTTTATATTCCCACTGGGAACCTGCAATGTTGCTAAACTATTTTGATCTAGTAGCTATGTAGTTTTCTTATGATTTTAACATACACAAGTTTTTGTAATTTGTAATTAAGGAGGTTTTACTTGTTTCTCTCAGTTTTTTATCACTAAGAGTACTGCTAACTACAGGTATTTCCCTTTCAGAACCAGTGACTGATTTCTGATGTTAAACCACACAGTCCTCTGTTTAGGATGTACAGGCAGTCTTGCTGTGTAACATTTGCTTTGAAACTGACAATCTGTTCCAACACAATGGATATATTAGGGAACGACTTCCACATAATACAAACCTCACAATTTCTTACACGTGATGAGAAACCAAGTCCAGCCAGCGGAACCAGCCAGGGAAGTGCTCCCACAGCACCCAGCTCAGCCGTCCAGCCACAGCCACGGCCAGCCGCTTCCCAGGTCCTCAGGCAGCACCCCTCCACCACCACAGCGACACGCAAGCTGCAGCCGGCCGAGGCCCACTTTCCCAGCTTGGGTTCCGGGGCTCATCTGGCGCGGTACTTTTGATTTCTCAGCCAGCCCACGGGTAAACGGAGGCGGCTTTTACCACTGTTCTCCTGTGTGGTAGAGGAAGGCTCCAAGCGGGTCCGCTTCCCCACGAGCCGCATGGGTGCGCAGCATGACGACTGCTGAAGAACAGGCATACACTGCATCACGCTGGAACTGAGTGCAACAAGCCATTTCATAGCGCAGGACTTGCGACCACCTTACTAGGGTGTCAGGTCTGCACTCACGAGGAGTCAGTCCACTTCTGTAGTCATCTGCACAGGGCAGCGCTTGGCCTGACACTCTCATCACCAGAGCGTCTCTGCGCAGCGTTCCGTGTGCCTTAAAAGAATGTCTACCCTGCAGCTGTTCAGCAGTCCTGGCAGCTGCACCACACCGTCTGATGATATAATTTAAACACTCTGCGTGACCGACTTTCTATCTGCTTCTTCAGTTACTATGAGGAGTGCTGGAAACTTGTTCGTACCTCTCTTGTCAGGTCCTGCATCAGGCATATTTAAGACAGTGCTGTTCTGAACAGCCCCCTTTCTCGTTAGGATAGGACGTTCCTCACGTCTGGGATTACTCGGGGGCTTAGAGTCTGCTTTGTCTGACGGGAATGAAGACACCTCAGCTTTCTCACGAGCGGGGCGTCGTGGTAAGGCCTGTTCCTCTGTGTCTCGCTTGTTTCTGCACAGAAAGGGCCTTCCTGGGCCCGCGGGGCCCGCCTCCCACTTGCCGTCCACGGGCCCGGACGCCGCCCTGCTTCTCGTCTCCTCTATGCTTTCATCTTTCTCCACTCTCTTTTGGACTGAAGACTTGTTTACATTCTGTTTTAACAAACTGACCGGCTGCCAGCCAGATCTTCATTTTTCCAGTGGCCACTCTGATGTTCACAGCTTGCAGGGTTAACCCAGCGTCTCCCTTTCGAGCACTTTCTGTCACCTCACCCATCATGGAAGCTCACAGCCACACACTTTTATCCACCCCCTGCCCACTGTGTGATCCTGCTCATCTGACCCGTGCAGGTCACACACTATCGATTATCTCTGAAACAAACAAAAAGTAAGAAGTCTTCTGCTTACCAACCCCACCTGCCATTTCCAGTGCTCCCCTTCCTCCCCCAACCTGAAAACTTCATTTCATCCTTCTTATGGTATAGTCTGATACTCATCAACTCTTTCCACTAATTTACAAGAAAATGTCTTTATCTTCTCTTTCCAACTTCCATTTTTAAGAGTTATTTTTGATGAACACAGAATTCTTGGCTGTTTTTACTTTAGGAACTTTAAACCATCCTTCTGCAGGGTTTACATTATTCCCGATGAGCCGTCAGTGGTCTTTCTTACCTCTGATCCTCTGTATGTACTCTTTTTCTTTTTTCCGGCTACCTCTAAGATTGTCCCATTTATCAGTGGTTTTCACCTTCTGATCCTGGGTCCTGGCGCACCTTCCTATTTATTCTGCTTGGTTCTTTGGATGCTTTCCATTACCCCTTTTCTTCTGCAGTGAATAACCTGTTAAGCCCATCAGAAAATTTTTCATCTCAGGTGCTGTATATATTTTTAATCTTTACAAGTTCCCTTTTCTTCTTTTCTGGATCTATTTCTACTGCTTGATTTCTCTCCTGGCTATGGGCTACTTTCTTCTCCCTTCTTTGTAGATCCAACAACTTTTTGCCAGATACTCAGCATCGTGAGTTATACTGCAGATTTTCTAGACATCGATGTCCTTTAATAAGTGATAGGCTTTGTCCTGGCAAGTAGTTAGATCATTTGTAAATGAACTTGATCCTTTTATGGTTCTTTAAGAAGTTCTGATAGGGAAGGTGTAGACCAGCCTCTCCGTGAGGTTACCCCTCCTCCCACGCGACGGCTCTCCTCAGTGTTACAGGTGTTCTCGCCCCTGGCTGGCTGAACTCCAACGTCTCCCGATACCTTTCCAGTCTTCAAACTCCAGGCAGTCTCCAGTTCAGCTCTGCTCCTTCCTGGTGGCTTCCTGGCTCCTGCCAGACTTCCCGGAAGCTCCCCACCCTCTACCCGCACACGGACCATGCAGCCCCAGGGCGAGAGGAAGCCCCAGGGGAGAGGCAGCCCCCGCGCAGTCGCGCAGAGGGAGGTGGTCTTGTCTCCGGAACTCTGCCCATGCCTCAGCCCCCGAACTGTGGTCTTCTTCAGCCGAGATCATCTGCTCTGCTAGGCTCACTCCTCCCTGGGGAAGGGCAGGTGGCTGGCAAAAAGTTGGGATAACTTTACAGTTCATATAATTTTTTCCTTCTCTCAAGGATCCAAGTCCTGCATCCCTGTTCAAAGTCTTAAAAGGGCTGTCTCATACATCTTGCCCAGCCATCTGGTTAATTTGCACCAGGAGGACTGGTCTGGTATAGTCATTTCAGGGTTCAGCAAACTACAGTGCTCTGGCAAATCCAGCCCACTAGCTCGTAAACAAAACAGTTTCACCAAAAGCTGTAAGGCTCACAATGCCTTAAATACTCACTATCTGACCCTTTGCAGAAAGTCTGTCAACCCCTGAGTTATTCCATCAGGGCCGGAAATACAAGTAACAGTCTGACTTAAATGAAGTGAAGGAACCGCGTCACAGGCTGCACTGCATTTCTCTTCCTGCTAGATACCTGAGTCTGCACGATCATCATCATCACCATGTAATTACGCTCCTAAAACGTGTCACTAGTCACTTGTCTGGGCCCAGGGTCCCACACTTCTTTTTCCATCTCAGATTTGTGAACTGTGAACTGTTTATCCCAGGAAACAATCGCTTGTCCCATTCATGCATGACCACCCCATCCTTTTCCAGTGGCATCTTAGCATTTGGGGAGAATTCTGCAGTTATCGAGATTGAAATAAAATCTGATACAGTAAAGAGAATTAACTGTTGATCAAGTTAACTTTGTTATGGACATGCTAAAACTCAATATACATGCCATAATCCATGATAAAATGAATTCTGATATAACAGGAAGAAATTTCAGGTAAGCACTCAATTTCAAAGGACTGTAAGTACTCATTTAAAAATATGTGTACAGTAAGGATTGTCCCTTGTTTAAAATATATCTAACACAAAAAAGCGAGAGTTATTTTTATGAGTATTAAATAAACAAACACACTTCTAGTTAAATATATGTTACTTTTAAGGTACAACAAATTACTGTAAAACTCAGAAGCCTAAAGCAACCAGCGACATTCATCATCTCGTGGACTCTCTGGGTTGGAAGTTCGGGAGTATCTAAGGTGGGTCCTTCTGGCTTGAGGGTCTCTCTGTGGTCACAGTGATGTCAGCCAGGAATGGCGGTCACCAGCAGGCCTAACTGGGGCGAGGACGTTTCTGAGATGGGAGCCTCAGTGCCTTGCCTGTGGGACTTCTCCCTAAGGTACTGACTGTCCCCCCGAGGGACTGCTTCAGAGAAAGCGAGGCACAGGACAGTCTCTCTAGGTCACACGTCTTCCTCTCTGCAACGTCCCACTGGCTGCCCGGGGAAGCCCTGCTCCGTGGGGGAGGGACTAGAAACACCGTGGACAGCAGGGTGGGGCAGGGGCACCGCAGGGGCTGTCACAGCGAGCAAACCCCCTCACCACATACAGACAAGGAAGTGACAGAACAACGTTCCTTTTGTACTCCAGGGAAATTCTCCAGGTGTTTGACTCTGTCCACAGAGGAATCCTGTGACTCTGGAGGCCACACTGTCACACCCAAGGGTAGGAAAGGGAGGCGTCCACAGAGTCAACAACTTGAAGGCACAAGTGAATCTCTTACCGACCACCATCAGCGTGAATTCAAAACCTTTTTTCACTGATTTTCGGTGAACTTGATTGGGAAGATTTGCAAATCCAACATATCCAGGAGTTTCTGGATTTATAAACTGAGTTGGTTGTTGCTAAAAAAAGAACAATTAAACACCTTATTAGTTGCTTTTAAGATATTATTAAACCTGTGACAAACATAGATATTAGTTTTCACAAATCAAAAAACTATACACATAAATCAATACTTCCAAAAAGTCACTGCTATCAGAAAGCTTAAAACCATTTAAAAAACCAATCCAATATCATTTCATACCTACAGGCCAACCTTAAATAACATTTCTGTTAAGCAATTGAGCAACACACAAAAGATACATTAACTCATCTCAGTACAATTTCAATCTTGATGTGAGAAACTGTCTGTAGAGTGAAAGGAGAGTCAGTCAAACTTACAAAGTAGGGCCCAACTGACAGTGGTTTCATCCATCACACTCAGCTAAAGAGCAGCTTCCGAATATAAAGACGCCCAGTGTCAGGAGTGGCGCATCGGAGAGGAGAAGCAGGAAACAGCCCTGTCTCCTGCAGTGGCCCAGCTCCCCAGAGCGGAGCCCGGGGTGAGGCAGGCCACCGAGGGGCGCCATGCTGGGAATCCCACTCCCAGACGGAGAGGACGCCCGACAGCCTGACACGAGGGCGGGGATACTGAGGAGTCTAGGCTGTGGCTTACTGAACGTGGCAAGAAATCAAGATACAGCAATAGAGACTCGTTAAACGCAAAAGGCAAGATTTAGAATGGTATTTCCTTTGAGATATATTAACATATTCACATGTGCATGCACACAGATATAAAAACAATATTCACAAACGTTACAAGTGGTTATTCTGAATAAAGGAATTATGGCTAATTTTTATTTTCTTTTTTGCTTATCAAAGATCCACACTGATGCCTACATAAAAAATGAAAATTACTATGATGTTTCTGTATCACAGTAACAAATACCCAAAGACTTAAAAATAAAAGGCAAAGAGAAACAATAATCTTGCAACTTTAACCACAAATTCTGCTTTCCTCAGCATGTCTTTTAGAATCAACTTCTTTCAGGGCTCTGGGCTAATTTGTAAGAGCTGACATAAGCCAATTTATCAAGTCTGAGAACCCCATCAATTCCATCATGATAAATTATTACAATTTTAAAATTATTATTTGAATAGTCTGCTAGGTATAATCTGAGGAGGCTAAACAGATCATCATTAATGCTTTTAGAAACAAATTGAAAATCTGAAGAAAGAAACCTCCAACCTTTTAGGATGACAGTTAAACTAGAACTGTCTTAATGAATCAAACATTAGTTATACAATGAATCATATAAATCTTGACTATAAAAGGTTTGAAAACGAAGCAGTTTCCCCTTATACTGTGGATACATGATGAAGTATGATCTCTTACCTTAGACATCTTTAGTAAAGTTTCGTCAATCTGCTAAAAAAAAAAAGTACATTCATACATACGCACATATTTAATACAGTATGAACTGATACGCAATTACACATGAGGCACCAACAGCTTCTGTTTCACTCAGCTTCTCATTACATTAAATACTTTTCCAGAAATGATGAAATTTTCACCTCCCATTATATAAATTAGGTATAAAAAATTAAGCTAACGAAAGTGACCACTTATATGCATGTATACATACATATATCTTCCACGTTCTCAACAATGCCTTTTTTAGTACTGCTTATACATTAGGCACTACATATGCAGCAGGAAAAAAAGACAAATTCCCACACCCTCTGGAATTGTGTAATTTCCTTTCTCTCTCTGAAAACTTTTGCACACGGAGGAGATACCTGTTGGAGCCTATCTGTCTGCTGCCTGCTGGGGAGGGTACCTGAGCTCCGCGGACTAGACTCTGACCCTGGGGCACACAGAGCCAGCAGCTACGCTTATAAGTAAAGGAGAAAGGACCGAAGATACCTGAGGGTTTGAACCCTGGGAGACATGGACTGTGTTGGCCAGCCTTGGTAACAAAGTCAGAGATGTGAATGCAGTCCCATTTGATTCTTTCCGGTGCTTAGAAAACTCTTTTCACTTTCCTGACTCTCCATATTACCCAGATGGATACATTCATGCCTGAATACTGCACAAAGTTTCCGTTTTGAATGGAAATGGTCCCAACCAGCCAGGAAAAAATGGTTAAGTGAGGTTAAGACAGCTAGGATTTGTAACTCTGATTCCGAGGCCATGTCATAGAGGACAAGGGCAGAGCCTCGCTTCTCCCTTCCAGGTGCCCTTGAAAAGCCAACTGGAGGGGAGGAGGAGGATGTAAAGTGCTTCTTCCTAGGGCAGATCATCACTGAGAGTTGGGGGAGTGCTGGGTGAGCCCAGCACATAGGAAGGACCATTGCTGACCAAGGAGACAGGTAAAGCTCCATCCAGGCGGCCCAAAACGCTTCAGCCAGGGCAGCAGAACTAACGCAAACCTACAAGACAGCAGAATGCTGGGCAACCAGAGAAGCAGGTGATGAAGGGCTCCTTGGAGGGGAGAACCAGAAAGGCATCGTCGAAGAGCCTGGGAACAGATCGTGGGTGTGAGGACCCCAGGGTAAGAAGACAGGGGTCCCCCTAAGCGTTCCCTCTTTCCCTGCCTCCAGGATGAGCTTAACAGGGAGGAGAACGATCTGAACCAAGAAAACAGCATCACTGTGATGAAGATGCAAGTTGTCGCTGTTCAGTCACTATGTTGTATCCGACTCTTTGCCACCCTATGGACTGTAGCATGCCAAGCTCCTCTGTCTTCCACTATCTCCCGAAGTTTGCTCAAACCGCCCTATGGACTGTAGCATGCCAAGCTCCTCTGTCTTCCACTATCTCCCGAAGTTTGCTCAAACTCCTGTCCGTTGAGTCGGGGATGCCATCCAATCATCTCATCCTGTTGCCCACTTCTTGTCCTGCCCTCAATCTCTTCAATTTTTCCCAGTATCAGGGTCTTTTCCACTGAGTTGGCTCCTTGCATCTGGTGGCCAAAGTTTTGGAGCTTCAAATTACAGTATTCCAAATAACACTTTCTGGACCTAAAATCCATGACTTCCAAACTCAAACTGTGGTAGCTGAACTGAATGAAAGGTCACAGTAGAGACTTGAAATGTGACATGGAAGACTAAATATAATACACCTTAGAGCACGAGGCAAACAAGAGAGGGAGATCGTGGGTAGAGGACAGCCTCAGAGGAGACAGCGAGGAAATGTACTTGTTAGCAGCAAGACTTCCTCCCGTAACTAAAAGGGACCGACGGAGGAAAAGAAAATAGTAACAGAAGAAAAGCCTCCCAAGAAGAGCAAGCCCAGGGTCTACCTGGAGTTGTGTAACACTGGATTGAATTAAGATCTCTTGAATAGAAGGGGCATCCTAGGGGAATACTGTTGATAGTCCAGAATTTTAAATATGAAACTTCTGCAGCAAAACCTCAGAGTTGGGGGCAGGAGTAAGAGCAGAGAGCTAAGATCTTTAAGAGGGAGAAGGGAGCAGTCAGATGGAATTCAGATGGTCCTGGCAGAAGCAGCAGCTGACGTCTTGCTTTAGATAATAAAGAGATAAGCATCTGATAATGAAAGAAAAGGGAAGGCAGCCACTAAAAAAAAAAACCTCCTTCCAAATTAAGAGAAAAATATGGAAGAGCAACTTCATCAAACCAGTAAAAATATGGAAAAGAAACAGAAAAATTCAAGAGTATCAGTCATCAGTTTAAATGTGAATTCTCTCCTTAAAAGAGGAGACAGGTTGGGCGGGGGGGGGGGGGGGGGGGGAACACCAGAAAACCAGGGTACATTACATGGAAGAAACACGCTTCAAAAAAAGTAGCTTTAAAAAAAATGTTGAAAACAAAGGAGGAGATATGAAGCTAGTGCAAACACAAAGAACAGGGAGAGATACTGTTAGTATTAACCAGGGTGGGATTTAAAGGAAAGTGTGGCATTTATATAAGGAACAGTTTATAAAAATAAAACATTCATAAACCTGTACCCATGGACACTTACATCAGATAAATACATAGAACAAAGACTAGGGAAAATACTGTGTGAACTTAATGAAAGTACAATTCAGGTGGAAGGCTTTAACAGCTTCTCCCAGAATTGGACAGACTCTAGTAAACTCAATATGAGCAAAGACAGAGGACTGTTACTTTTAGTCAGTGTTCACAGGTCGTACTCTGTTAAAACAAAGACAAAAAGGAACTCCTAGTTATTCAGAACATTCCTGGATAGCCCTTGGGTCAAAGAGGGTAACAAAAGCAAAGCCCTAAGTCATCTAGAAAGCCAAGGAAAGAAGATAAATGCAAAAGGAACGGGACATAGCACAGGCTCTCACAGACTCAGATGGGATCCGGGTTTTACGTATTTTCATTACTGAAGAACAGTGAAAATAAAGAACTGGAAAATAACCCAATAGAAGAGTGAACAAATCCAAAGCTGGTTCTCTGAAACAAATTCCTCAAAAGTTCCATTAAGGAAAAAAAATACTGAACAGAAGGTATAATCACACTTACAGGGACCACAGGTATGAAGATGGCCACAAACTTGAAAATTCAAAGAAATGCATGATTTCTTAGACACTGTAAATGACCAAAACTGAACCAAGAACTGAAAACCTGATTAGACAAATACCACTGAACAGCAGAATAAAGAATCTACCAATGAAAAAGGGTAGACAAAAACTGGACAAAATTAGAACTCAATTTCATCCAAACCTGAACAGATAAATGCCTACGTGACCCAAGCCACTACAGAAGAAGAGGAAGCACTCCAATTTATTTTACGAAGACAGCACAACTCCAGTAACAAATCAGATGAAGAAATGGTGAGCAAGTGGGCTGGCTGCTGGTCAATCTCGCTCAAGAATATGAATGCAAAAATCCTCAATGAAATACTTGCTACCAATTATAACCCAGAAATGGACCAACAGCAGCTATCAATGCAAGCTGTTACAACAAATTAGAGAAAACCATATGTGAATACATGCTGAAGACTAAGGTGATAAAATTCAGCAACCAACTCTAATAAAAACAGTAAGCGAGGAACCTGCTTAAATACCTTTCAGAAACCAATGGCAAATGTTATTCTCTGAATAATAGATGCTAAATTATTTAAATTACAACCACTAATTGGGAAGGGATGCCCATTACCACCATAGTTATCTTAAAGCACTTATGAAAAAGTCCAAACACATACAAAAATAGAACAAAACCCCACATAACACCTTCAAATATCCCCTCAGCCACTGTTCCCATCCTTGATTATGAACACTAGATAGTTCTAAAAAGTTCTATTCTGTACTAGCAATGAATACCAAGAAATGGAAATGGCAGGGGGGAGGGGAATGCCATTTATAAGAGAGTAGAAACAAAACAAATGTAGCAACAAATTTAGAAAGAAAACAGGCCTTGCAAAATTAATTCATTTTTATTTTCCTAAGTTAGTACGTAAACGTGGTCTAATCCCAGATGGACTCCCTAATAATGTTTTTTTCCCTTTAATGACTGGATAAAATGACTTTCAAGTTCACCTGAAGAATAAACGCCTGAGGACAGATAGGAAGACCAGCTATCACAGGCATCTGATTCAAGCCAACCCAGAGGGGCAGAGGACTGTTAACCAGTCTCTCTGGAGCTTCCGCACGCCTATCATCACTGAACTCGGGGCCCCTGCCTGTGCTCTGACCAACTTCAAGGGAGCACCCTGATAATACCAGGACCTGGAGCACAAGTGAGCCCAGGACTAGGGCTGCCCCACAGGCAAGAAGGGGACCATCACCCCTACCAGTTACGTCCCACTAAGACTCATCTTGATGGACACGCATGGGGAAAACGAGAAGACTACTATCTGGAACAGAATGTGAATTCTTAAAAACACTTGTCTTATTTTTAATTTTAGCAAGTTTCTCTTATCACAATGCACTTCTTTCATACAATACTAAGGATTTTTTCCCCTGAAATATAATTTGGGTGCACCATTATTTCCCAACAGTTTAAGTTATTAACTGATTACTCTAAGATGAAAGTTGAAAGAAGTTCAAAATTCTTCTGTTGAACTTCTTAAGTAGCTGCTTATCAGTGAGAAAGTCTCAATCCAGCAACACAAAAAATGCCAAGCACTGTGGTTAGTTTAAACCTTGGAAGAAGATCAATCAGATCCCCAAACCTCAGAAATTTGGTCAAAGGAAAACTTTATGCACTCAGGTTGTCCTCATTCTAAATAACAGAAATTGCTTAAAGTTCTCTCCTGGACCCACGGCTTCCTTCTTCCAGACAGCAATAGCATGCCAAAACACAGGAGAAGTCAACTCTTCTAAAGCAAATGGAGACATAGAACATATGGCTAAAACTCGATTCCTGGCAACATAAACTTGCTTTGCTCAGTGGCATTTATGTGAATCACTGCACCACTCCAAACCACCCTTCACTGACATGTCATCCTTGCAGTTCCATACATCATCCTAATGCACAAATGATCCTGCAATGGAGGACCTCAGGGTCTGTAATCCCTCACGCAGAGCCCCTGGGACACTCAGCATCTTAGCCTCTGGGTCTGACAGTACATCACAAATGCTCTGCATAGCACAACGGCAGCACCCCACAATCAAATGCCTTTTCTCTAATGACATTATGACTACTAGCACAAAATGAGACAACCAAGACAATAAAAATGGCTTCATCCCAATTCTGCCGCCAAATGACTTCTCACATTCTTTTCTCTCTGGGAAAAAAAAACAAAAACAAAACCAACTTTTTCTTTTCCAGCAGTTTTTGTCTTTAGAGTTGAGTACAAAAAGGGCCTGAATCACATTTATTAAAGACCACACAGGGAGGTTCGTGCCTATGGGTCCCATCCCCATTTCCGTAGGTCACTCTGCTAGTTTAGGAACTGTCAGAATGCAAATTGGACCAAAAAATGGGAAAAAAGTAAAAATTAGGATAAAGTTAATGTGGTGGAGATCATTGCCAAGGTTCATTGAGAGTTAGCAGGCTGCATGATGCAAAAAAAAGCCTCAGTGGGAGCTACCAAAACCGGGAAGAACAGAAACTCAGACTACAAACAGGAGGAGAGGGTCTGCATGACCCCACACCATCGCTATCATATCCCCCCAGGATGGGGGACTGCTTTGGGCTCTGACTTTGTCTGGAGGTATCGTGACGATCTGAGTCGTTCCAGAGAGCTCCGAAAGTTGGCTACGTGCGGGTCACCGTGCCAGGCAACGAGTAATGCTGGGCAGGTCCGCGCACCTGCCCCTCGTAGGACAGCGACCACACGGAGCAGCAGAGGCTGACCTCGGGCCAACACCTCCTTCGGGGAAAGTCTAATCTGGGCCGAATCCGGGGCAACAGAGCCAGTACCAGGCAGCGAACGCTGGAGACAAGCGGCCCCAGACTCGACGCAAGTTCTGGACCAGGGCAGACAAGGACGACCGCAGCTGGAACTAACAAGTCAGCGTGGAGGGGCCCGCGGCCACGTCTGGAGGGCCCAAACAAGGTGGGGGGAGACGAAAACTTGGCGGAAAGCCAACCGGCGGTCCTCAGGCCTTACGGAGCCACACGTCGGCCCCACCTCGGGCCTGCAGGAGAAGAGACCACCCCACTCCCCGACGCTCCCGCCCGCCCCCGGAGTCCGCGCTGCACCGGCCTCCTCCCCCCCAGTCCTGTCCACCGCCGAGCGGAGGGGCGGCCGGGGCCCCGCGCGCTTCCTGTCGGCCAGGGCGGACGGGAGGGGGAAGCGCCCACGTCGGCCCGACCAGCACTGTCCCTTCCGCACCACGTTCGCCGGCAAGCGCCCGGCGCACGGGCCCCACTGCTGACCACGCCCCGCACAACTCCCCCGGGGTTAGCGAGGGCCACTCGGCTTCCCCGCGGACACACCCCGCCGCCTCCGCCCGCGCCAGGGCCCCGGGGACGCGAAGGGCCAGGGACTCGCACCGGCTAGGGGAGAGGTGAGCGGGGAGGGCGGGGAGCGGGAGAGGACCGGGGGGTGGGGGGGAGGACCGGGGGGTGGGGGGGAGGAACGGAGAGTGGGGCAGGCCCGGGGAGATCCGGGGAGCGGGGGTAGATCGGGGGAGTGGAGGGAGACCCAGGGAGATCCGGAAAGCGCGGGGAGATCCGGGGAGCGGGGGAAGGCCCAGGGAGATCCGGGGAGCGCGGGTAGCCCGGGGGGAGGCCCGGGGAGGTGGGCGGAGGCCGGGGGTCGAGAGGGCCCAGGAGCCGAGGCCGGGCGCCCCTCCTCCGCCCGCGTGTCTCCCGGAGCGACCACGGCCCGCAGCGGGCGCCGGCCCAGCAGCGTTGGCCCCCAGCTCGCGCCTCCAAGGCGACCGGGCCCCACGGCGACATACTCACCGCCGACTCGCAGAACAACTGAGACCGACCGACCGCTCCGCCGACCCGCCCAGCGCCCGCCGCGCGCTCGCGCCCCGCCCCGCCCCACCGAGCGCGCGGGCGGATTGAGTCATCACGTCGCCCCGCCCCCTTGCCAACGCTTTCCTCCCCGCCCCTCCCCGCCAGCTCCCAAGTGCGCAGGCGCAGCCTCGGCGCGCCGCCCCCCCCCCCCCGTTTCCGCCTTTGCGCAGGCGCCGTGCCCCTCCCACGGCGGTTGGCCATATAGAGGCTGGGGGGTGGGGGGGAGGTCAAGCGTAGCCTCTTCTCCTTTACCAAGATGGCGGCTCGTCCCTGTTTCGCCACAGTTCCTACCTTATGAGCTTGATTTCCTTACTCTGATAAGAGAGGAACAGGTAATGTAACACTTTGCTTTGTGGATAACTAGAATGAGGGGAAGAGAGTTTCTTTAGATGGAGCTTAATGACCAGGGAAGAGGAGAGAGGCGGACGGGGGGAGGGCAGCTGGCCGTAAAGAGTTCGGAACGACCACGGGGAGGGGGGACCTTTCGCCTCTGAGTCTCTCCTCCAGGAAGATGGCGGCAGCACCGAGCAGGGAATGCCGGAGCTGGGCCGGGGAGGGACGGCGAGCGGCCCGGCGGGGCTGCTCTAGCCCCGGGCCGCCGTCGTCTCGGTGATCGGCCCTCGCCTCCATTGGCTGCCGCGGGTCACGTGGGCCTGCGGCTCCTGCGCGGACCATAGAGTTGGGCGCCCGTCCCCGGGGACGTGGCCTTCTTGAGCCCAGGGCTGGGGCCCGCTCCTGACTGGGAGGGCGGGTGGGCGGCCCCTGTCTTCCGTTAGGTGAGGCCTGGGGGCTCCTCCGAGCCAACTGCGGCTGCGCGGCTCGGGGCGGGAGGGCGACGTGCCCGGCGGGAGCCGGCCGGGTCTGGCCGGTTTGCCCCGGCTCCCGCGACCTGCAGGCCCGGCAGCTGGCCGGGAGGCTGGGCGCGAATGCCTCGACTGTCAGTAAACACAACTCTGGAGTTTCCGCTGGGCGCCCGCGCGGCGCGGGGAGCCCGAAGGTGTTGTGCCCGAAGGGCGTCCTGACTAGACGTCTTTGGAAAGTGAAGCGCTCAGGGCCGGGCGTCCCCTCCCGGCCTACTCGGGACGGGGAGGGCAGTCCCTGCGTGGCGTCCTGGCGCCACGTAAAACCGGTGGAAGGCCGGCCTCTGTGTCTTATTAAGCACGGTCCGAAGGAATGTAGATGAGTCTTAGCGGAATCCTCAGGAACAGGGTGGTTTACCCTTGAAGTACTCGGTTCGTGTCTTCGGCTGCCCTCAGGATCGCCGGCACCTGCGGCGGTGCCCGCAGCAGGACACGACGGACGGGCGCTTCCTTGGCAGGTGGCTCTCTGAGGCCCTGTTACGACGGGGTGCGTCACAGCTAGGATTTTGTCTGAGGCAGCTGCAGGTGCTCTTCTACAGAACAAGCTCCATGTGGGTTTCTGGGAGCAACATAGGCTAGTGAGACGTTGGACGAAGTCTAGTGCTTGGGGTGGTGTTTGATGACTCTGAGCACGAAGCACCCCAACGCTCAGCTCAAGAAGTACGGTTTATATTAGAGTCCTAAAGTAGTTCAGAAGCTATTTGGTTCAGAATGGCTTCCGTTGTTTGAACTCCCAGTTCTCCGGATCTGAGACATTAACCACCCACTTATCACGAGAGTTTTAGGTTTGGAGAAAACTGAGCATACCCCTTCAGGTCTTGAAGGACATTTGAAAGCCATTGGAAACACTGAAGATGAAACTTGCCTGTAACTGCTGTTAGTTCCGTATGTGTCATGCCCTTTCAGGGCTTACCTCCTCTAATCAGACTGAGGTCACCTGAGTGAAGGAAAGCACTCCTAAGATGTCGCTGGCCCACATTCCTGGGCACTTGAGACCGACCCCGCTGGATCCTTGTCACAGTGTGCCCTCCAGGGGGCCAGGTTGACCTCTCAGCATTCTGATGGGAGAATTTCTTCTTGGACCATCAAGTGTTTTGTTTCTCCTTGGGTTTTATTGTTTGGGATTTCTGGTGGTCTGACTTTCACTTCATGACTTGACTTCAAGGGTAGAAAATATTTTTTTAAAAACTTACTGGAAATGGCAGTGTGCCATACTCTTAAGATTTCTAAGGATGCGTAGGTAAGGAGGACATAGACCTTTTTTTTTTTTTTTCTTTTTCTCAGGCAATTTGTGGTCTAATAGGGGAGATTGCCTTGTAAAGGAGTAGGTTACAGTGTTCTAAGTGCAGCAATGGAAGTATGTACAAGGTATGGAGTAGGAAAGGGGCTTCCCTGCTGGCTCAGACAGTAAAGAATCTGCCTGCAATGAAGGAGAGCTGGGTTCTATCCCTTGGTCAGGAAGATCCCCTGGAGGAGAGCATGGCAACCCACTCCAGTATTCTTGCCTGGAGAATTCCATGGACAGAGGAGCCTGGTGGGCTACAGTCCATATAGGGTCATAAAGAGTTGGACACAACTGAGCAACAAGCACTTTCACTTTCGTGAAGTAGGAAAAGGGGGCAGGGATTGCCTGTTGGAAAATCTTCACAAAGAACATTGTGCTGAAACTGGGGTTTAGAAGATGAATAGGAGTTTTTCCAGGTGGACTGTGCTAGAAGGGACTGGCTTATGCAAAGGGGACAAGCAACTGGTATTGGAGGTGGCATACTCTCAAGAGGTTGAGAATTTGGTATACTGCTTGTTTTAAACTCTCTGACTTGGTGTCACAGGGTTGGTGAACACTCTGACTTGGACAGGATTTCAACTGATTACACTGTCCCCCCAAAATGACTTGGTGATGTTTAGTCACAAGTGGATCTCACAGATTCACTGTTAATGACTGAGAACCCTTTATAACGTGCCACATGGTACTTACATATTTATATATTTGGTGTGACCCATTCAGCACACATTGATCTCACAGGGCTGATGATCAGAGGAGGGCACTTTCTTTTCCTATGAAGAAGTAACCCGGCTCCTGGAAGAAACAGAGCACACAGCTCAACTCTCAGTTGCTGACTTTTGGTAGCAAAAAGTCCAAGATACATGTTGTAAAACTTTTTGATCAAGTATATAAAGAACCTTAATGTATCTTTTCTCTTGAATTATAAAAGTGCCACAACATCGAACATTTGAAGACCAAGAAAAGAACTAGACTTTTTTCATGTATATGCCATTTAAAAACTGGATTATAAAAAAAAAAAATTCAATTATATAAGTTGTTTTGAGCTGAAGTAAGATTTTCATTTCTTTTTACCTTTTTGTATTTTAATATCAGAGATATTTTAGGGATAATATTTCTAGTCAGCTGTTGTTTACCAGGCTAGTGAACGTTCCCTGATACCATTTGACGAGCCAGACTTGTCTAGGCACACTGTTGTGTTAGTCATCTTGTTGATGCTTGCTGTTAGTTTGATGGTAGTGCATTGGCCATTCATGCTCTCCCCTAATACTGTTTATTGGCACTCATGGTTTTTAAAGTTAAACATTAATTTTACTTCAAACCAGGATTATATCTTCATGCAGCTTTTAAAAGGTCAAATAAACCTGGAAAGACTTGAATGAAATAAAAACTATCCGTTTCCTTCCTCTGATCACATGTCCTCCACTGCAGAACACCTGTCTTGATCTTTTTAATTTATTTTTATTTAGAGGCTAATTGCTTTCAGTGTTGTTGGTTTCTGCCATACAACAGCAGCAGTGTGAACCAGTCATAAGTCAGTATCCGTAAGTAGGCCCTACCTCTCGAGCCTCCCTTGCACGCCCTCGTCCACCCCTCTGGGTTGTCACAGAGCACAGGGTTGAGCTCCATGTTACACAGCAGCTTCCCACTAGCTGTTTTTCTTGTTCAGTCGCTCAGTCGTGTCTGACTCTTTGTGACCCTCATGGACTGCAGCACGCCAGGCTTCCCTGTCCTTCACCATCTCCCAGAGCTTCCTCAAACTCATGTCCATGGAGTCGGTGATGCCATCCAGCCATCTCATCCTCTGTCATCCCCTTCTCCTCCTACCTTCAGTCTTTCCTGGCATCAGGGTCTTTTCTAATGAGTCAGCTCTTCACATCAGGTGGCCAAAGTATTGGAACTTCAGCTTCAGCATCAGTCCTTTCAATGAATAGTCAGGTGTCTTTTCTTTAGGATTGACTTGTTTGATCCAAGGGACCCTCAAGAGTCTTCTCAAACACCACAGTTCAAAAGCATCAATTCTTCAGCTTTCTTTATGATCCAACTCTCACATCCATACATGACTACTGGAAAAACCATAGCTTTGACTATACAGACCTTTGTTGGCAAATAAATGTTGTCATACTACCTATTTAACATATATATTCCAATGGTCCTCTGTTTGTCCTACCCGCCTCCCCACCCCCAATGTGCCCTCAAGTCTGTTTTCTACCTCTGTGTCTATTCTTGCCCTGCAAATAGGCTCATTAGAACCATTTTCCTAGATTCTATATATATGTGTGTGTAAATATAAAATATTTGTTTTTCTCTTTCTGACTTGATTTTACTGTGTATAACAGGCTCTAGGTTCATCTACCTCATTTCAACTGGCTCATATTCCAGGACACCTGTTTTTTATGCCACCTCTCCCATCCGTGCCTGACTTGCTCACTTACTTCTCTTCCCTCTCTGTCCCACACATCGTCTCTTCACTTAACAGGAGATGCAGCATTTCTTGTTTTCACTCAACCCTCTGCCTTTGCTGCGCAGACAGATGCCCAAAGTAGGTGCACCTTTAGTTTGCTTGTTGGGTATTTAGTATTCATGACTACTGGTATACTATTAACAGCTGTGCCAAATGGTATGATGGGACTTCTGGAGTTTTTGTTTTCCCTAAAGTTCATATGAGTGGTTTTGGTTGTTTTCTTAGTTTTCTATGTATTTGCTGCTAAAATTAAACCCTCAGTTCACCAGTTGTCTAAATCTCCTTCAAGAGACTCCGTCTTTCATCTGATCAGGCTCTGTTGGCCCAGGCCTCCTGCCTGCTGGAACCTCACTGCAGGCCTCACTGCCTTTGGTTTCCTGGAACCCCTGTCTTTCTCATTCTTGATTTTTTCCTCCCCCTTCTCATTTTGATGGAGCACTTCCTCAAGGAATTGCCTGGCGAATAAAATTTTGAGAGCCTGGATATCTGGAGTGCGTTGTTCGGCCCTTGTACTCAAGTGAGAGGTTGGACATCGGTTGCCCCCATTTTCCATTTCTCAGTGTTATTCTTGAAGTGTTAGCAGTTCTGATTCTTGAGCCTTTATATCTGACTGTGTTTTCTTCTTTGAAGCTTGCAGGATTTTGTGTGAAATGCACAATACACAGTGCAGTGATGTCTCTTGCAGTCTGTTTTCATCTAATGTCTTGCCGGCCCTTTGGGCTCCTTTATTTTGGAAACTTCTGATTTTCAGTGCTGGGTGTTTTTCTTGATTGATTTGATTTCTTTCCGTTCTCTCACTTCTTTCTAGAATTCAACTATTGGACCTTCTGGATTGGCATTCTGATTTCCTTAGACTTCCCATTTCTTTCTGGAAACATTCTTATAGCCCTTGTATTGAGTTTTTCTCACTTTTTTTCTTAGCACTTTCTCTTAATCTTTTTGTTCCTATGTTTTAACCTCCTGTTTTTGTTTCATGGATGTAATATCTTCTCTGATCTCTCTGAGGACATTAGAGAGTTTTCCCTGAAGTCACCGCTTGCTTCTGGTTGCTTTTTGTGTTGGGTTTTGGCTTTCAGGGGGTCAGAGCCTTTTCTGGGCTCTCCAGTGAAGTTTGCTTGCCTGCTTACATGTCAGAGGGACCCTGGCCTCGTGGTTGGTTGGGACCTGCCTACTGTGACACTCACTGTGGAGGCACCTGGCTGGGCCGTTCCGTACAGCACCCTGTTGGCTTCTTCGGGTCTCTCTGGATTCTCCAGAAAAACACCTCCCGGACTCTTGCCTGGTTTCCTGTCTTTAAGGGGCCTCCAGTGAGAGGAGAAGGCCAGGACCTCAGCAATGGCTGTGTAGGAACTTCCTTCCCCTGCCTGCAGAGTGGCTTTCCAACACTGCTGTTACTGGCGTCCCCAGGGCAGGGATTCAGGTTCCCTTTTCCAGAGGGGGAAAAAACCACTGCCTTCAGCCAAGAGGCCTGAGAGGCAAAATAAAACAAAAAATGGTCTTTTTTGATAGTGTTTTCTTACTACTTTTGTCTGGACATCCTTTAACAATGTTATTTTAGCTTACAACTTGAGTTTTGTTTATATTCCTTATTCTTTTGTTTGTTCCATTGTTTGTAGCCCAGCTGTGCATTTTACCTTGTCTTAAATGTGTGCTCAAGCACCCTGGTAGGAACGTGGATGGAGGCTGTGAATAGGTCAGTCTTCACAGTCAAGAAGTTCACATGGCAATGTGCAGAGCAAGATTTTAGTTGCTTATGATTGAAGATGACATTAAAATCATATTTCCCCTACAGATGGGGAAAATAAACATGAACATTTTAGTTGATGAGAGTGAGGGGTACAGGTACACCCAGATGTCATGGAGTGTTTCAGTAGCTCGGTTCAGTTCAGTCGCTCAGTCGTGTCCGACTCTTTGCGACACCATGGACTGCAGCACACCAGGCCTCCCTGTCCATCACCAGCTACCGGAGTTCACCCAAACTCATGTCCATTGAGTCGGTGATGCCATCCAGCCATCTCATCCTCTATCATCCCCTTCTCCTCCTGCCTTCAATTTTTCCCAGC
Organism: Dama dama; assembly: GCF_033118175.1. Classification (NCBI taxonomy): domain Eukaryota; kingdom Metazoa; phylum Chordata; class Mammalia; order Artiodactyla; family Cervidae; genus Dama; species Dama dama. Next base: position 116,547,671 of record NC_083700.1, on the reverse strand, counting down.
ATCAGGGCCTTTTCCAGTGAGTCAGTTCTTCATATCAGGTGGCCAAAGTATTGGAGTTTCAGCTTCAGCATCAGTCCTTCCAATGAATATTCAGGACTGATCTCCTTTAGGATGGACTGGTTGGATCTCCTTGCAGTCCAGGGGACTCTCAAGAGTGTTCTGCAACATCACAGTTCAAAAGCATCAATTCTTTGGCGCTCAGCTTTCTTTATGTTCCAACTCTCACATCCATACATGACCACTGGGAAAACCATAGCCTTGACTGTACGGACCTCTGTCAGCAAAGTAATGTCTCTGCTTTTTAATGTAATGTCTGGGTTTTTCAGTTGAGGAGAGAGGCCTGGGGGTTGAAGCCCCTGGCAACAGTGATTGAGTTTAAAAAAAAAAAGATTAAAAAAATAAATGAAAAAAAATAAGACGGAAGCGTGGCTGAATTAAGGCCACGCCATGTGCACTGCCGGAGTCCTGCTGTCACAGCCACCGAGGAGGCCCTGGTAACATAAAATCCCCCCAGCTTACTCTGCCAGGCCGGGTTAAGCGCTCTGCGTGTGAGGTCCCGTAATCCTCACAGTGACACCAGAGGGCGGGTAGTAGTGTCCGCTCCCTTTGCAGTTCAGGGATGAGCACACCGCAAGGATTCGGGGTCTGCCCTGGTCCTCAGTCTCAGAAGTTTGCACACTTAAACATTCAGCCTAGACAACTTAGCTCGTGTTTCCTCTCAGTACCTCCAGAGGTGATAGAGCGTTCAGGGCTGGGGCTGGCCAGGCCTCTGCAGCAAGGTAGGCATTCTGCCTCAAAGTAGACACTGGAAAATTGTTCTGTGCCTTTTAGAATTTTGATTATCATCGAGTCCATCTTCAGGCACTTATTTTTCACAGAGTGCATACCTGTCAGCAGGTTTCCTGGGAGGAAGTGAAGAAATCGGGGCCCCCAGGCCTGCATACACTGAGCGCACAGGGCCGGCGCCTGCAGTGGCACGCGGCCCCTGTCGGCTTGGCTCTCTTTCCACTCTGCTGGACTCGTCTTCCACCTTCTGTTTTTGTGCCCAGCTCCACCGCCCGTGGCTGCCCCCCCACCCCCCGACATCATCTTAGGACTCCGCAGGCTGTGGGGTCGCCCCCACTTGGCTTTCCCCAGCTTCGTCTGGGCTGCAGGAGGAGCTGCTGGTAGGCTTGTTCTAGTTGTGGACCCCAGGCGGTGGCCGGCACCCTGTGTTCAGAGGGGTGACCTAAGGGGGGACAGTGTGGCTTCTGCATCGTGTCCTTGACTCATTTTGCTGAGTTGCAGGGGCTGCTGCAGGCCATGGCAGCTTTCGAGGCGCGCGGGCCCCACCACCCCTGGAGGTGCTGGTGTGGGCTCTGCCTGCACAGAAGGGTCCGGAGCGGCCTCCTCCGGGCAGGTGTGGGCCTGGGCCAGTGCGCACGGCCTCATGTGGTGGGTCAGCTCGCACCCGGGCCGCTGGACCCCGGGAAGTCGAGTGTCCTGTGGCCCGATGTCTGTGCTCTCCCACCTTTATCTGCTCCGTTACTTTCTTTCCGCGTCTGGCAGCTGGTTGGGGCGGGGCTGAAGGTGGGGACCGAGCTCCCGAGGTGGGGCAGTAGCTTCTGCCGAGATGGGCAGGGAGGGCCCTGTGTCTCAGCAGCGGCCGCTCTCTCGGTGGGCGGGGTGCACTGTCTGCTTGCCTCAGGTCAGCACCCCCACTCATAGCTTCTGGACAGGATGGACTGGCCGAGGCTACCTCTGGTTTCTTTGTGGAGGGAGGAAACAACTTTGGTCAGAAGCTGTCGGCATGCAGTGTTGGCTCTGCTGCTTAAACTGGTGTGCCCTCCAGGGAAGTTCCGTGGCACAGACACAGAGGTGGGCCCCTCCTGCCCCCCAGGTATCATGTGGCCTGGGCAGCTGGGGTTAGAGAAGGGGGCTGGGAGGGAGGGCTCTGCTCTGGCCCCCCGCATCTGTCCTGCAGACCCTGGGTATGTGCTCCTGGGGGAGAGCAGGCCGCTCGCAGGTGCCTGGGGAGCGCCGCCTGCCTGGCAACCTCCCTGCCCCTCGGGAGGCCCCCCAGACCCCTGGAGAGCCCTCCTGATGGGGTTGCCACAGCAGACAGCCTGGGGGAGATGGCCCAGCGCAGCACTTGCTGCCCTCAGAAGGGCCCGGCCCCTCAGCGCCAGGAGAGACCAGAGGGGCAGAGACAGCCGTGCAAGTGTAGATTTAGAAACCAGTTTGGAAAAGGTGGCGTGTGTTTGGCATTTTCTGCTGTTTTTGAGACTCTGGTTGAGGTGAGTGACTTCAGAGAAGCGGTTCTGCCCCTCAGGGCTCACTTCTTAGCAGACAGGGTGTGGGTTCTGATGCCTTTAGAACGTAGAGCTTAGAGCATTCGTCCTTGCTTTAACTCTCTCTCTCTAAAATTAAGGAAGAATAAAGGAGGATAAGGTGTTCTCTGTTCTTTCTGCTTTTCTGATGTATTCTTCTGACAGTTACGAGCCATGCTTCTCTTGGTGGTGTCCTGTTGCTTGTGAATAGGAGGCCATGGACTCTGTCTGTTGGGACTGTAAACTCACTCTTCACCACTGTGAGGTGGGGCCCTGACCCTTGGACATAGGGTGTTAGGTGATGACAGTTTGGGGTGGACTCCCAGGTTTGCTGGCCACTGTGAACAAAATCAAAGATAATGCATTATCCTACTTGGTTTTATTTTGTATGTGTTACTGGCTTCCCTGGTGGCTCAGTGGTAAAGAATCTGCCTGCCAGTACCGGAGATGCAGGTTTGATCCATGGTCTGAGAAGATCCCCTGGAGAAGGAACTGGCAACCCGCTCCGGTATTCTTGCCGGGAGAGCCCCTTGGACAGAGGAGCCTGGATGGCTACTGTCCATGTGGTTGCGAAGAGTCAGACACGACCTAGTGACTCAACAACAACTATTCATTTCACTGTTACATGGTAGCTTTCTCATTCCATTAATACTTGGCTCATTTATAAATATCTTTCAGATAGAATTACTGAATTATATTGGCAGTTTTGACTTTTTCTCCTGAGTATAAGATTAGTTAGGTGCTCCTGTCGCCCTGGCTTGAATCAGTGTGTGTGAGATCAACTTGAAGAACAGATTTTTTCCTTTAGAAACAAGGCTTCTATTTTGACACGTTTGCTTTTGCTTGGAGCTGACTCTCCCGCCCCTGAGACCAAAGTTCTGTGTTGTCTTTGTCACCGCAGCAGTGAGCTCAGCAGAGCTGCCAGGCTGCCTGTGACCCAGGCCCCTGGGCCGCTCCAGTCAGCCTGGCGGTTTCTGCAGCATCCAGACCAGGTCCAGCTGCAGGCAGAGTGACCTCAGACTTGCTGATGTTGGGGGATATCCCGTAGTTTGACAGGTGCTGAAGATGAGGATCGCGTTCCCTTGAGATTGGTGCGTGTGGTTCTTTCTGAAAGATGGGGCAGAGGCGATAGGATGGTGCTGCTGGGAGAGGCAGCCTTCCGTGATCTTTGGAAGCACCCTCAGCTCCCCCTGGCCCGGGAGGCGCGCTCGCTCCTGGAGCGGTGAGGCGTGGCGGCCTCTTGTCCTCCATCGCTGGGGCTTCAGGTGTGCCTGCCTGCCAGCGCTGCCGTCGGCCAGAGCACCTGAGTGTGAGCTGCAGTCCTGACTTCCTCTGGACGGCGCCACACTGTGTGCGTCGTGTTGGGACTAAACCTTTGAGGGAGACGTGGCGTGGGAGGGCTTCCCGCCCAGTCTCACGTGGGTAGTTACTAGGTTCCTGTTATCTGTTAGTCTGTGGCTTCATTGAAGGTGTGTGGTTTTTGTTTCACCCTATTAAGAACTTGTTTATATGCATTAGGAGGCTTCTTACGGGGCTCTTTTAATTCCACAATGTCCCTTTTCTTGTCTCCCCGTCTCCTCACCCCAGTCCTGCAGTGGTGGTGCTGTGTCTCTTCTTTTTTAGCCGTTGCTGATGGGGTGGGCGGCCTCCCTGCCCAGCCTGAATGTCTCTGCTCTCTCCCTGGGTGACGTTCCCTTCACGCGGCGTGGCTGGTTCCATGCTGCTGGCTCAGTTTTGCTTCTTGGTCAGAGAGCAGACTGTGATTGGTGGCTGGCTCCAAGGGTGCATCCTTTCTGGACGTGGTGTCTGAAAAGCTCTGAGAGCGCCTCTGGACCCCGTCAGGCCTCCTGCCTCCTCTGAGGGCGCCCACTGGCAGTCCCTGTGGGGACCCTGGCGTTGTTTGAGGTGTGCTGCTTAGCACGTGGAGGTGTACTGTCAGCAGCTTCCTTGTCTGATGGTTTAAAAGTCCACTTTCAGGAACTCTGAAAAAAATTGCATGTAACAGGCTCTGGTATTGTCACAGTATATCACATTAAGCTGGAGACTTTGTTATGCTGCATAAAATGTGGGTGAAAAGTGCATTGATCTAAATAGGTGAGCTCAGCTGTTGTTCAGTGACTGTCGTGTCCGACTCTTTGCCACCCCACGGACTGCAACACGCCAGGCTCCTCTGTCCACTGTCTCCTGGAGCTTGCTCAAATTCATGTCCATTAAGGAATGGTGCACTCTAACCATCTCATCCTCTGTCACCCCCTTCTCCTCCTGCCCTCAGTCTTTCCCAGCATCAGGGTCTTTTCCAGTGAGTTGTCTCTGCATCTCGTGGCCAAGGTATTGGGGCTTCAGCTTCACCGTCAGCCTTCCTGATGAACATTCAGGACTGATTTCCTTTAGGATGGACTGGTTGGATCTCCTTGCAGTCCAAGGGACTCTCAAGAGTCTTCTCCAGCACCACAGTTTAAAAGCATTAATTCTTCGGCACTCAGCCTTCTTTATGTTTCAGCCCTCACATCTGTACGTGACTACTGGAAAAACCATAGGACCTTTGTTGGTGAAGTGACTGCATAGTTAAGTATATATAATTAAAATTGGGTTTTGACTTTGAGTTGAATGGTGTCATTTGCCACCCCTCTCCTACATCAGTGTGTTTGTTTCCAAATTAAGGTGTTTATTTTTTCTAATTACAAAAGTAGTACTATCCTCCATTTAAATATTTAAGAAAAAAAAATTTAACTCATACTTTCAGGGCAGTTTCAGTTATGGTGCAAAACAAATTTTTCTGAACCACCTGCAGGTAACTTGGGGACGTGAAACCCTGGCTGTTTCAGTGTGTTTCCTGCAAACAGGACACTTAGTACAACCATTGACATGAATCCTTAGCGACCTTCAGACCGGTTCACATTTGCTCCATCTTGCCTTGGCTTTCCTGACCTTGACACGCAATGGTCACAAGGAGTTATTTATTTTGCACAGTGTCTGTCAGAGTGGGCTTGTCGGTTTTCTTTTGCTTAGATTCAGGTTTCGCGTCTTCGGCTGGAATGGCACAGAAGGCGTGCTGGGCCTTCTCTTGGCCTTGTGTCCAACAGCACATAGTTTCCGTTTGTCCACTTCCCGGGGATGGGTCACTGGATGAAGGTGGTGTCTGCCTGGCTTCTCTGCTGTGAAGTCTTTGTGGTTAACAAGTGTGTGGGGGTGGGGAGGGTGGGGGGAGGTGCTTTTGAAACTAGGTATCTCTATCAGGTCCTCTCAGTTTACAGGTTTATTTCTATCAGTCTAGGCTAAGAGTTTCCCATTTTATTCAGCTGGTTGTCATTTTTTTTGTTATTTATTTTGGTGTTCGTGTGGTCCTGTCTTTGGCCACTGGAAGCCTCTTAAAGGCGGTCCCGTGTCCTGGCTCGGTGAGTCCCCACCGCTTGCGTGTAGCTCTTGCTCTTTGGTGCAGCTCTGCACGCCCTTACGTGGAGCTCTGTCCCAGCTTTAAGAACAGCCTTCTCTGCACTGCCGTTGACCCTCCTGAGGCAGGTGCCTGAGTCGCTGCTTCACTGGTGGTGACACCTGCTATATGGTGTTGGCGTGTCACTGTGCAGTCCGTGACCACCTTCCCACTGGTGCACACGTGTTTTTCCCGCTCTCTGCATGTCACGGTGCTCCTGTGAGCCTTCTTACTCCTGTGTTCTGTGCTGCTGCTTCTGGTGAGCAACTTCTTTGGATGCTACCACTGAATTGGATTGTGTGTGTCTGTTGTTTGTTATATGTTTTTATTTATTTATTTATTTTTTATTAGTTGGAGGCTAATTACTTCACAACATTTCAGTGGGTTTTGTCATACATTGATATGAATCAGCCATAGATTTACACGTATTCCCCGTCCCGATCCCCCCTCCCACCTCCCTCTCCACCCGATTCCTCTGGGTCTTCCCAGTGCACCAGGCCCGAGTACTTGTCTCATGCATCCCACCTGGGCTGGTGATCTGTTTCACCATAGATAGTATACATGCTGTTCTTTTGAAATATCCCACCCTCACCTTCTCCCACAGAGTTCAAAAGTCTGTTCTGTATTTCTGTGTCTCTTTTTCTGTTTTGCATATAGGGTTATCATTACCATCTTTCTAAATTCCATATATATGTGTTAGTATGCTGTAATGTTCTTTATCTTTCTGGCTTACTTCACTCTGTATAAGGGGCTCCAGTTTCATCCATCTCATTAGGACTGGTTCAAATGAATTCTTTTTAACGGCTGAGTAATATTCCATGGTGTATATATGTACCACAGTTTCCTTATCCATTCATCTGTTGATGGGCATCTAGGTTGCTTCCATGTCCTGGCTATTATAAACAGTGCTGCGATGAACATTGGGGTGCACGTGTCTCTTTCAGATCTGGTTTCCTCAGTGTGTATGCCCAGAAGTGGGATTGCTGGGTCATATGGCAGTTCTATTTCCAGTTTTTTAAGAAATCTCCACACTGTTTTCCATAGCGGCTGTACTAGTTTGCATTCCCACCAACAGTGTAAGAGGGTTCCCTTTTCTCCACACCCTCTCCAGCATTTATTGCTTGGAGACTTTTGGATAGCAGCCATCCTGACTGGCGTGTAATGGTACCTCATTGTGGTTTTGATTTGCATTTCTCTAATAATGAGTGATGTTGAGCATCTTTTCATGTGTTTGTTAGCCATCTGTATGTCTTCTTTGGAGAAATGTCTGTTTAGTTCTTTGGCCCATTTTTTGATTGGGTTGTTATATGTTTTTAAATTGCTTCTAATTTTACACACCCTCAGTGATCTAGGAGCCTGTTTTCCTTACCGTTTCAGAACCGGTTGCATCGCTTTTGTTCATCTTTGTTGACCTCATAGCATAAGGACTAAATGAGGATGAACACATGAATTCATGTGTTTATGTCGTGTGTGTTAGTTTTCTATGAGGTACGTGTTCAGATGTTTTCCAGCCAGAGAAGAACCCTGTGTACCCTGACTTCTGCATTAGATCGCCTTCACTGTGTGAAACCCTGAAGCTCTCATAAACTCTAGTGAGTCCGTATTTTCCTTTGTGGCCTCTGTAGTCTGGATCATCAGTAGGCTTTCCTCCCCAGTCTTCCTGTTCGTCAGGCTTAATTCTTTACCTTCAGGTTTCTAATCCAGCTGAAATTTGCTTTGGCGTCTGTTGTGAGGTGGGGATCAGTCTTTATATGTTTTTCAAAATGGCTTGCAAATGGACCCAGTTCTGTTGATTGTCTAGTCCATCCTTCCTTGCTGACTTGAAGTGGCATTTGTTTCAAATGCTAAACTCACAGATACACCTGAGTTTGTTTCATTTATCCATTTTCCTCTTCCTTAGCCAAAACCCCAAGTACTAATGACTCTTGCTTTATGGTGTGCTTTGCTAATTTTAGGTTGAATCCCCTACTTAAAAACCTGCTGGGACCTTGTGTTACGTTTCCTATGGCTGCCAAAGTAAGTTACGGCAAATGTAATAGCTTAAAACAACAGAAATTTATTCTCTCAGTTCTGGAGCTGGAATCTGAAACCTGACAGCCCACCGTCCCTCTGGGGCTCCTGCCTCCAGCTTCTCGTGGCTGCTGCTGTGTGCTTGGCTTGTGTCTCCCGGCTCTGCCTCCATCCGCGTGTCAGCCTTGACCTCTGTGTTGTCTCTTCCTCTCTTTCAGAAGGATACTTGTAATGGACCCACTCAGATAATTCAGGGTAGTCCTCAGTCACTTCTGGAAAGACTTTTTTTTCCAGGTAAAGTAACGTTTAAATTCCAAATAGCAGGACCCGGTGTCTTTGGGTGGCCATACTTCGCTGACCACAGATGTTATTTGGCGTTTCTTTGAGGGTGTAGATGAACTTGGGGGGAAAAGAGACATCTCGGTGGTGAAGTCTCCTCGATGATGAAACTGCTCCATGACTCAGGCATCTAGTGTGTGTTTTGTTTTGCTAACACTGAAAGTTCCTTCAGTTTTCCTAACTCTTCATTATAACAGAGGGGTTTTCTAAACAGGTGGTCATCTGCAGATACTGGCGTTTGTCTCTTAGCTTGATTATTTCACCTTAAGTTGCATGTTTGACAGTCTTTGGCCATAGTATTAATAGACATCTTTGCTGGTTTGTTACTTAATAGGATGATTTTGGCTTTTCACTAAATGTGGTATGTTTACTTCTGGGAAATGTTCTTCATGTGGCCATTTCCTTCCTGAAGTTATATTCCTTAGGAAGTAAGGAATAGATGCTGAGTTTCATCAGCCAGATGGGCTTTTTTAAATGGCCATCTTTCAGTTCTGTATATATGTTTGTGCGCCTCCTCTGAGCTCTGCATGTGAGATTACATTACCTAATAATGAATCCTTACTGCATCCCTAGCACAGACCTGCTTATGGTGCCTTGTTCTCTGAATTTTAGAGTGGATTTATTGGGCTGGTGTTTTAAATTTTGTTTGTGAACTGGTTTGTAGTTGATAATCTTTTCTCTGCAGCACCCTTTCACTGTTTTGGGGAGCCACCCTTTCTACCATGTGCAGGCCATGTGTTGGGGACGGAGTGGCTCAGCTTGTGGGAGCACCCTGATTACCTGTAGCTAACAGACATGCTCCATCCCCTCGGCCCCTGACGGGCTCAGAGCCCAGCCAGTGCCAGTGAGACACAAAAGTAACTCCTGGAGCTCTCATGGGGCAAAGAAGCTCTTCTTTGGGAGCTACCAGAAGATACAATTACTGCTGCTTATAGCCCCGTTCTCATTTCAGCACCAGGCACCGAGTGTCCTGTCACTGTGAGCTTGTCTTTTGTGTGCACTTCCCTTGTTGGACGGACTTGAAAGAGTTAATTGCTTTTTTCAGAGAAATTGATTTTAGTTGTTTTTTTTTTTTTTTCTGATTTTGGTTTTGATTTACCAAATTAGCTGTATTTTGCTTGTTTTTGTTTTCTATTTCACCAATTCTTTATTTATTCCATGTACTTTCTTTGATATTTGTTTTCCATCTTAAATGCTTATTGGCTCGTTTATCTTCATTTCTCCTTGTAAATTTTATAAAATTTATAAAATTTTCAAGTTTGATTCATCCTCAGTAGCTTTGTACACCCTGCTAAGTAGTGCTCTTTGATCTTTTCCTTTTCTGAACCTCTTATTGTTAGAAAAACCTTCAAACATACCCCAGATAGCAGAGGATGTGGATACTTCATATACCTGTCACAACTTCAACAGTGGTCAGTGTTTTGCCATTTTTATTCATCTTCCCTGCTTGTTCCACATTGTGAACTTTGAGTATTTTAAGGCAAAGCCCACTTTTCATGTCACTTATAAATACTTTAGCATGTATCTTCAATAGATGAGAGCTTTAAATTAATTACACCTAACAAAATTAGCTACATTTTGTTACTGTCATCCAGTATCTATTCTGTGTTCAGTTTTCTCCAAATGTCAGAAACTGCTTTTACAAGGTCTCCACATTCTGGACTGGGTCAGTTGTTTGTGGTGGTGGCGTGTCCTCTGATCCTCATTATTTCCTGTAAACTGGTAGCTAGATCTGGATGCTTAATTCATTGGGGAGGGGTGTTTCGGGTTTGGGGGTTTTGTTTGTTTTTGCCAAGACGGAGTAGGGAGGGTGTCAAGAACACAGCCTGGATTGTGCTGGGTAGCGCATGTGCATTCTGCCAGGAGGCGTGGTGTCTGGCTGTCTTTCTGTTCGCTATGTTACAATTGATCAGTGAATGTAGTGTCAGCAGGCTGATTCTGCCCCTCATGAAGTTTTTTTATCGCCCATCATCTAATGGCTCAACAGCCCTTTTGCTTGTTTCCCCTGTTTGGTTGGTGTATTAGTTTCCTGTTGCTGATGTAACAAGTCACCAGGAACTTGGCTGAAATCAGCCTCCGTGGGGTCAGGTTGAGGTGTCAGCAGGACTTCCTTCAGGGGGTTCTGGAGAGAATCCATTTCTTGCTTTTCACAGCTTGCTGTACCCGCCTCCGTGCGTGATTGCCCCTTGTTACATAATCTTCCCATCTCAGTGCTCTTAAGGTAGTTCATGGTTTCCATTCACAGGTTCCGGGGCTGTGCACATGGAAGTCTTTAGGGCCATGATCTAGCCTACAGTTGACAGTTGCAAAATGAGGGTTTTTCTAGTTTTGTTTCTACATTTATTTATTGGCATTTTTATATGAAGTTTTCCTTTACTAATTCTGATTACTTTGAAATACAGTTCCTATTGGAGAGAAAGGAGAAATTATTTCTTTTCATTTATTCATATTTAGAGTGTATTTGGACGAGCAACTTCTGAAGCAACAATGCACTTTTGTTGCTTCCCCCCAGTATTATAGACTTGTGTGTGTGACACACACACACACATATGTAAAACATATACACAGCTGTCCCTCAGCCCCTGGAGCGGTGTTTTCTTCATCTTATCTTTGTTGCTAGGTGCTCAGTGTTGTCCGGGGGTTTCCTCTGGTGTGGCGGGCTGGGCTGCTCTTCGCTGTGGCGCACGCACTTCCCACTGCGGTGGCTTCTCGTTGTGGAGCACGGACTCTGGACCCACAGGCGTCAGTTGTGGCTCGAGGACCCCAGAGTGTGGGATCAGTGGTTGTGGCACACAGGCTTAGGTGCTTTGCGCATGTGGGATCTTGCCGGCTGTTGCTGCTGCTAAGTCACTTCAGTCGTGTCCGACTCTGTGCGACCCTATGGACAGCAGCCCTCAAGGCTCCTCTGGCCACAGGATTTTCCAGGCAAGGATACTGGAGTGGGTTGCAATTTCCTTCTCCCGGATCTTGCCGGACCAGGGATCAAACCCGTGACCCTTGCCTTATCCACTGTGCTACCAGGGAAATCCTGAAACAGTTCTTTTGATGTCCAAATTGTTCCTGCAAGTTGACTTCTGCATCCTTTGGAGGTGACCCCTTTGGTGTGTGATGCATCCTTGCTCTCTGCCACAGCACGATGTCCCATCTTGTGGCTGGGATGCAGCCGTCTTCTCTCAGAGTGGGGGACGGTGTTTGAGGGCATGGTCCGTGTGCTCAGGCACCGCATTGCTTCTCATAGCAGACAGGCCTGGGAAGCAGTAATGAATATAGGTGTTTCCAGTTCAGGTAACAATCTGCATGGTTTTTACTTATGCTGGAAATTGGCTTTAAGGATGATGACCTTATCCAACAACATGAAATAGTTTTAGAACAACAGTAATTAATGTTTCTGGTTATATCCCCCTTGGAATATGCTGTCACGTTATTGTGTTTTAAGGCTGTGTTTTCTCTGATGCTTTTGCCGTGTTGTAACATTGTGATTTAGGTTGCTTTCCAGTTTTTTTAGTAAAAATGTTAATGAAGTATGGCAAACATTCAGAGAACTATGCAAATCTTTAGTGAAGATTCATTGAGCCATGAACAGTATCTGAACCTCCCATATAACCAGCATCAAGATAAAGAAGCAGGACTTACTTGTTTTTAGAGTTTATTTTTCTCTGATTTATATGGTTCTAGAGGCAATGGGTCCATACAGTCAAAGCTGTAGTTCTTCCAGTAGTCATGTATGGATATGAGAGTTGGACCATAAAGAACGCTGAGCGCTGAAGAATTGATGCTTTCAAATTGTGGTGTTGGAGAAGACTCTTGAGAGTCCCTTGGACTACAAGGGGATCAAACCAGTCAATCCTAAGGGAAATCAGTTCTGAATAGTCATTGGAAGGACTGGTGCTGAAGCTGAAGCTCCAATACTTTGACCACCTGGTGTGAAGAGCCGGCTCACTGGAAAAGACCCTGATGCTGGGAAAGATTGAGCGCAAGAAGAGAAGGGGATGACAGGGGATGAGATGGTTGGATGGCATCACCAATTCAGTGGACATGAATTTGAGCAAACTCTGGGAGGTAGTGAAAGACAGGGAACCCTGGTGTACGGCAGTCCATGGGGTTACAAGGAGTCGGACATGACTTAGCTACTGAACAACAGTAGAGGCAAAGAGAATCATGGCATTGGGTTGGCCAAAAAGTTAGCTCGTTTTTTCCTGTTTGATGACTAGCGGCACTTAATTGTCTAACTTCGTTTGAAACAATTGTTAGGTTATACTGTGACAGCTGTCCTTTCAAAGTGCATTTAAAAAACCAAAATTGATGAATTTTTGTGTAGCTGTTTTAATATTGAAGATGGAAGAAAAACAACATTTTTGCCAGATTAGGCTTTATTATTTAAAGAAATGGTAAAAACACAACTGAAACTCAAAAAGAGATTTGTGCAGTGTATGGAGAAGGTGCTGTCACTAATGAAATGTATCAAAAGTGGTTTTTGAAATTTGGTGCTGGAGATTCTCTCTGGACGATGTTCCATGGTCGGGTAAACCAGTTGAAGTTGACAGCAGTCAAATCAAGACATTAATTGAAAACAGTCAATGTTATACCACACTGGAGATAGGTGACATACTTGAAACATCCATATCAAGCACTGAAAATCATTTGCACCAGCTTGATGTTTTGGGTTCCATATAAGTTAAGTGGAAAAAAAAAAAAAAAAACCTTTTCCACCTTATTGCTGCAGGCAGGTCTCTACTTAAATGTAACAAAAATTCTCCATTTTAAAAACAAACTGAAGGGCAATGAAAAGTGGATACTGTACAATAATGTGGAATGGAGGAGATCGTGGGGCAAGTGAGATAAGTACCACCAACCACACCACAGGCCGATCCTCATCCAGTGACGGTGATGTTGTGTATATGGTGAGATTAGAAGGGAGTCCTCTGTTGTGAGCTCCTTCTGGAAAACCAAACTATTATTCCAATAAGTCCTGCTCCAGGTTAAACCAGCTGAAAGCAGCACTTGGTGAGAAGCGTCCAGCATAAATCTTCCCTCAGGATAACCAAGACCGCATGCTCCTTTGATGACCAGGCAGAAACTGTTTCAGCCTGGCTGGGAAGTTCTGATTCATCCACCTCTCCACCAGACATTGCACCTTCAAATTTCCATTTAGTTTGGGCTTGACAGAATTCTCCATCTCCTCCTGACAGATGAGAAAACATGGCCTTTGAAGGGTGTGATGCGCCTAGGGTCACCAAGCAGACAAGTGCGCACCAAGGCTACTCCTGGAGAGGAGAAAATCTGAAGACCAGGTTTTTCTGTTCCTTTCTTTGTAGAAAAGCATTCCATTTCTGTTTGGACAGGACTGGTTCTAATTCTTAAATATTCAAGTGTAGCTTTAGCTGGCTCTATATTCATAGCAGAGTTTCTTATAAACTTGAGCTAAGCTCATTCTAGCTCATGGAACTTTTGTATGTGAATTGTAGGAAGAAAAACACCTCCAAGTATATTGCCCTAGGTCAGATTTGGGATTATTTTGTTTCTTGTAGTTTAATCGCAGGACTGGGGGGAGCCTGCCAGAGCCCTCCTGCAGCCGCGCCTTCCTGCCCCTACTCCTCCAGACAGAGTCCCCACGCCTGTGTGTGGAAGGGCTGCTCTGAAGCATGGCCTGCACCTGGAAGCAGGTGTTGGTTTCTCTAATGACACAATCAAAGACGGAGCACAGAGGACTCCTCTGATGCAGACAGTCGCCCAGTGAGGCGTGGGGAGGCGTCTTGGCCTCCCGTGGGAAGGGCCTGCCCCTGTTACCAGGCGCGAGGCCCCGAGGGCGCGCCCCGTGGCCCGAGGCGGAGGGAGTCTGTGCTCGCCCGGTTATGCTGCTGGCAGGGCTCGGCCTTCGCGTCCTCCAGACGCCGAGAGGCTGCGCTCGGGTGCCTCTCGATCCCCGAGGTTTCACGGGGTTAGGGGAGAGCCTCATCCTCTCTGCTCAGCAGCCCCTCACTCAGACATCACCGCGGATGAGGCTTGTTGCTGTTAACATGGTCTGAGACCACAGAAGAAAGGCCTGTGACCCTGGCTTCTGCTCTCCTGTCGTAGCTGAGCGGCTTCAGTGGAAGAGCTCCTCCGCCTCCTCCAGGCGGGGGTCAGCGCTGGAGATTGAGGCGCGCTGTGTGGTCTGGAGCTTCACCCAGCACGCACTTGCCTGCGTCTGTAGCCGGTGTCCGTCCATCATCTCTGTAAGAGGCATATGGAGTGTGCGCTTTTCTGTGCCCTCCCCTCCCAGCGCCATAAACCTGCTGTCTCTTCACCTCCGTGAGGGCGCTCCTCCGTCGCCCGGCTCTTCCACTGCTCCGCGTCCGACCGTGCGCCCGGGTGTCCTAGAGGTGCTTCATGCGGACAGACGTGTCTCTGACACAGCTGGTCACGTAGCATCAGCACAGTGGAGAGCGGCCCCTCTGCTGCACTGACGCTGACCAGTCCTCTGACGCACGGCGGCGAGTCCCTGAGCGCCTGCGGAGGGTCTCTCCATAACCCTGTCTTAGGTGAGCTGGACTCCTGACGCGTCGTCTAGGACAGTCACGTCAGGATGGGAAACAGTGTTCAGGTGTTCAAGAAACGTTTCTTTTTGCTTTTGTTTCCTTGTTTGGTGTTATTTTTACATTACGTGATTAAATGAGAAGCAAGCCTGGCGTGAGCGTGGTGGGGAGCGTGCGTGCAGTGTCGCAGGCATGGCTGGGATCAGGGGGTCGTGGAGGCAGTGGCTCAGGCATAGCTGCTGGGAGAATGGAGACGCGGACGTGTGTGGGCATCAGTCAGGAGGCTGCCGTTCTGCTCCTGCCAGGAACAGCACAGACGGCCAGCCTTTCGCTCCTGCGAGAATGCACGCAGTACTTGTATCTTTGGGTATGTTTATGAGTATATATGTGGAAGCTCTAAGAAGAGGGAAATTGTATTTAAATTACAATGTGTGATCAGACTGGTCCTCGGAGAGGCCACTCGGCCCTCCTTCCAGCCACACCAGTGTGCTCACACCATTGCTGTCCTCAAAGGTTTGTTTTTGTTTGTTTTTTTGTCAATTTGAGAGGTGAAATATACAGTCTCATCCTACCTTCAAACCTTTTTTTTTTATTACAAATTGAATGTTTCCTTCATGTCTGTGAAAGATCTTTGTATCTTTTGCCTTTTTTTTAAAATGACTTTATTAGAGTGATTGGAAGAAATACTGTAAACCACTTAGTCACTTCTTTCTAAGATCTTTGAGACTCTACCCTCTGCCCCTCAGGTGCTTGTGGTAGAGGAGATATTTTCATGACTAAGACAAATAACTCATTTTTTATTTTACAAAGTTTATTAATAAGAAAAATATTTTGTCAGGTTATGTTTCTTTCTGCCTTGGTTTGGAAAACCAACTGTGTAGCACTGCTGTTCATAAGAGCTACATATATAATTTAAAATTTTCTAGTATCCACTTTAAAAATGTGAAAAGAAGCAAGTGAAATTTAAGTTTGACGATGTATTGTTTAACCTAATGCAAAATATTATCATTTCC
This sequence comes from Dama dama, assembly GCF_033118175.1. Lineage (NCBI taxonomy): Eukaryota > Metazoa > Chordata > Mammalia > Artiodactyla > Cervidae > Dama > Dama dama. The sequence goes on along the minus strand of NC_083700.1, from coordinate 116,532,055 downwards.
ACGTGTTGTCAACAGAAAGTCATTAATGTTTTACATTGTGTTTATTGTACTGTCTCCAAAAAACTGTATTTTAGACTTTGCAAAATTGTATATATGTACACATGGTTTTATGACAGTTATAAAATATTTATGTACATGTATATAGAAATACTCTATAAATGAAAATTATATAAAATCTGATTACAAAATTATGCACACATGCATGTGCATAGCCCTCTTGGGATTTAAGTAGGGTTTGCACTGAATTTCTATGCAGAAAAATAGAAATTATTTTCCTAGTTATTCTACTTAACTAGAGAATTGCAGTCTGAATGTTTAATTTAGCTTTACTATATAGATGAGCAGGTCATTTCTCCATTTATTTTGTTTTTTTCTGTATTTTGACAAAGGTTTTTACAGTATTCTCCATAAAACCTACTTTCTAACTAGATTTATTCCTAACAGTCTGTTGGTGACATTTTGGAACATAATTGATTTTGTGTGATCTTGTTTCCAGAAAACTTACTGAGTTCTTGGTTTAACTCTAACAGTGTGTTCATGTAGACCCTCCTGGATCTTGCACTGGACAGCAGTACTGTCTGACACCGGCAGCCTTATGTCCAGTCATGCCTGCCTCTTCCTGCCTTACTGCCCTGGTTAGATTCCCTCTGCAGGTTTGAATAGAAAAAGCTCAACAGCCTGTCTCCTCGTGATTCCAGGACGAGTGCCTCTGATGAGGTGCCCATCATTGAGTTAGGGAATGTGTCCTTGCATTCCTACTTCTTATCAGGAGTGGGCAAACTATCTCTTTATTCTTTATCCTCAAATAAACCACATTCTTTATTTGAATGGTTTGAGATGATCAGATCATTCCTGCTCCAGGGCTGCTAATGTGGTGAATTATTTTAATCTATTTTCCTGATACTGTCACCACCTTGCATAATTGGATTAAACTTTACTTTGTTGTTATATATTAACACATTTGTTTTGACATCTTTGAATTGGTTTGCTAGGTTATTTTAGGCTTTTGTTTTTAAGTACCTAGATGAAATTCACACGTTTTTTCATCTGGGAGGTATTGAAGTTCCCTGGCTTTGTGAGTAAGTTGGGAAGACAATTTCTTGGAGCTTCCTTACAGAACCATCTGGGTCTGCCTTTTTGTTGTGACTTTTATGTTTGTTTCTTCAAATATTGAAGAGTGTTGGTTATTTAAACTTTCTTTTCCTAACAGATTCAGTTTGGGTAACTTATTTTCCTAAAAATTGCCCATTTCATGTAAGTTTTTGATATCCCAGAGTCTCTGTGTAGTTGGAGCTTTTGACCCCCCCCCCCCTTTGAATTCTTCAGTCACTTCAGTCCACTCAGTCACTCAGTCGTGCCTGACTCTGTGGCCCCTGGACTGAAGCACGCCAGGCCTCCCTGTCTATCACCAACTCCCGGAGTTTACTAAAACTCATGTCCATCGAGTCGGTGATGCCATCGAACCATCTCATCCTCTGTCGTCCCCTTCTCCTCCTGCCCTCAGTCTTTCCCAGCATCAGGGTCTTTTCTAGTGAGTCATTTCTTTGCATCAGGAGGCCAAAGTATTGGAGTTTCAGCTTCAGCATCAGTCCTTCCAATGAATATTCAGGACTGATTTCCTTTAGGGTAGACTGGTTGAATTTCTTTGCAGTCCAAGGGACTCTCAACAGTCTTCTCCAACACCACAGTTCAAAAGCATCAATTCTTTGGCACTCAGCTTTCTATATAGTCCAAGTCTCACATCCATACATGACTACTGGAAAAACCATAGCTTTGACTAGACGGACCTTTGTTGGCAAAGTAATGTCTCTGCTTTTTAATATGCTGTCTAGGTTGGTCATAGCTTTTCTTCCAAGGAGCAAGCGTCTTTTAATTTCATGGCTAAAGTCACCATCTGAAATGATTTTGGAGCCCCCCAAAATAAAGCCAATTTCCATTGTTTGCCCATCTATTTGCCATGAAGTGATAGGACCGGATGCCATGATCTTAGTTTTCTGAATGTTGAGTTTCAAGCCAACATTTTCACTCTCCTCTTTCAGTTTCATCAAGAGGCTCTTTAGTTCTTCCTCAATTTCTGCCATAAGGGTGGTATCATCTGCATATCTGAGGTTATTGATATTTCTCTCTGGTTGCTTTTAAAATCTACTCTTGGGCATTTTTGAGGCTTCACTGTTCTACACCAAAACACTGCTGGCCCCCTGTTCTCTTTTGAGGAGGAGAGGGAAATACAATAACTTTATATTCTAGAATTTTTTTCCAGTATTTTTCCAATATTTCTTCTCTGTCCTCTGTATTTTCCTCTTGTGGACTGCCTATTAGACATGTGTTGGACTTCCTCATCCTCTCATCTGAAGTTCTTAACCTCTTTGATTTGTTCCATCTCTTGATTTTTTTTTTTAACTTGCAGTCTTTTACCCCCTGCCCAGGTGCCATCCTGGTGTCTTAGGGTACAGCTCCGGTGACCATGTCCTCAGCTCCATGGCTTCTTCCCCCAGTGATGTCATGAAGTGCTACGGTCCACTGTGCTGGGCTTCTCCCTGGCCTTCACCTTGTATATGCAGTTGCCTACTTAGGTCCCCATTTGGCCATCCAGTGGGCATGTCAGACATTGTATCTGAGTTTTTGCATCACAGTTCCCCTTACCAGTGTAGACATTCAGTCTCTCCATCTCAGTGAGTGCCCGCAAGAGCTTCCCTGCCTTTCTTGACTTCTGTTGATGGCCTTCAGCCTTCTCCAGTTAATAGGGAACTTCTGGTGCTACTGTCCTAATATGTGTGCTCAGTGCATTTTCCATTGCCAGTGATAACAGAAAGCTGTAGTCACCTTTAGACTGAATGAACAACTGCTATGAGGACCCCCCCCCCCCCCCCATTCTGTATATACTGACAGTTCCTCGGGGGGAGGGGAGTGCCTCTGCGCCTGCCTGCCCCTCCTGCTTGTGCCTGCCCTCACCTCTGGGCCAATTTTGCGTGATCTCCTGCATGTCCCTCCCTCTAGGCCTGGAGTGAAAGTTGCTCAGTCCTGTCCAACTCTTCGCGACCCCATGGACTATACAGTCCATGGAATTCTCCAGGCCAGAATACTGGAGTGGCTGGAGCCTCTCCTTCAGGGGATCTTCCCAACCCAGGGATCGAACCCAAGTCTTCTGCACTGCAGGTGGATTCTTTACCATCTGAGACACAAGGGAAGCTGGAGCCTTGACTAAAAGAAGGAGCCTCTGTTGTGGAGGCATATTACAGAGGAGTGCAGACCTGGCTTGCCCTCAGCCCCTGAGGGGAAGCCCCCGAGAGGAGGGACTCTGTTCTCCTCCTGTTTGTTGTTAGGGCTGGGCGCCTCATAGGCAGGCCCTTGTTACCTGTGAGGCGGCAGAGATAACTGGGGTAGAGTCCTTAAAGGAAGGAGGGTCTGCATTTCTGTAGGGAATTAAACCAGGAGCCAAGGAACCGAGGAGGGATATTTTACACAAGTGCAGGACAGAGGAAGAGTGTTTGGGCTCCAAAGTTTGGGGCGGTGGGCTGTTTCTCGGGAGTTGGCCAGGCCCGCTTTTGGTCCGGCCTTTGGAAGTTCTAAATGGTTGGGGCCGGCAGCTAATTCCCTTTGTGTTGTCCCTCGAGGTGTCCTGTTTCTTTTGGGGGGGGGGAGTTGGTGTGGGGGGCCCCGCTGCCAGACCGGCCGCCCCTGCCCGCGCTTTGTGCAGGTGGCGGTCATGCCCGACCCCGACGCCCCTCCGGAGCGGGGCAGCCTCCAGGCGCGGAGCGCGGCGGGCGGGGCGGCGCTGGCCGGCGGCGGGCGGGGCGGCCGCGGTCTGACGTGTCCGGGCGGGATTGGAGCCGCCGCCCTATATAGCCGCGGGGGCCCGGGCGCCTACCGGAGGAGCCTGCTTGCGGGAGCGGCGTGCGAGTGGGGGTCCCGGCCTCTCCCGCGGCGAGCGGACGGACGCACGGACGGGCGGGCGCCGCGCGGGGTGAGCAGGCCGGGTCGCGGGGCCGGTGCCGTGCCGGGACGTTGGGGCGCCTGGCTGCCGACGTGGAGCACCGGGCAGGGGGGGGGGGGGGGTTGGGGGGCCCTGGCTGCGGAGGCCCCCGGCCCCGCGGGGCGCCCCCCTGCCGGCCGGGGAGGGGAGGCTACGTGTCACCAGTGCGCATGGGCCGCGGCGCTGGCACCGGCCGAGCGAGAAAGTTTCCCGAGTCCCGCCGCGCCGGCCCGCCGCCCCCCGCCCTCCGGCCGCCCCCCGCGTGTGCGGCCCGGTCCCTGCGCCCCGGCCCTGGAGCTGCGGGGCGCCCCGACCTGCGCCAGGCCGGTGACGTGGGCGGCCCGCCGCCCCCTCCCCCGCCGCTCGCGGCCGGCGCGCCCCTCCCCCAGCCCAGCGGGGGCGGCGGGCCGGGGCCGGGGCCGGGGCCGGGGGCGGACGGGGCGGCAGGCCGGGGCCGGGGCTGCGGCTGCGGCTGGGCGGCGGGCCGGGTCGCGCCGCCTCACCTCCACCTGCGGCCGCTGGCCTGCTTGGCCGGGCGCGCCGCTCCCCTCGCGGCCTCAGCGCCGCTCGGACGCGCCCCGGGGCCCGCGGACGAGAAGGACCGCACGGAAAAGTACCGAACCCGGGCGGGAGGCAGGGCAGCCGGCGCGCTGCCCCTTTAAGCCTGTCCCCGCCCGCGGGCCCGCGTGGCCGGTGGGAGGGCCGTGCTGAGGTGGCATCTGCGAGTCCCTCCCGCGGCCGGTGCGGCTGGAGCGCGGCCTGAGACGTGCGAGCCTGGCTGCTTCCTCTCAAGTTTGCTCTGTCTCTTGAAAGCACTCTGAAAAGTCTCGTCCTTACAAGCTTGCTATGGGGATTAGAGCAAAGAATCGTAACTTTGCAGGAGGAGGACCGAAGCCCTGGGTGTCCCGGGTTTCCTGGTGCCCTCCGCGCTCAGTCCTGCCCAGGAGATACAGGAAGCGCTGAGGTCGCATTCGTTGGCTGAGAAAAAGTTCTTTCTGGACTGCCACTCCTGAGTTCCCTTTGCAGAAGACTTTCTTTTGAATGTGTAATTGAAAATATACAAGGGGATCAACTTACATTTTCTTGTTTACAAGGAAAAAACAAAATCCTTTTCTTAAAGATTTGTCCGTTGTACCTTCGTTAGGACCGAACATATGTGGCATCTTCACGTATGCCATGACTTCCCGTGGGGAGGCCAGTCCTGAACCATCCATCCTGTGGGAGCACTAGCCTGCTCTGGGATGGCGGGGGCAGAAGAGAAGCATCTCTGCTTCTGTCTAGCCTTCTCTTTTTGCCTCTAGTTCTGCTTCTTACAAAGTTCCATTTTGAAATGTGGGTTTTTGCTCTGGGTATTTATATTCTGAGAAACAAGACTAAAGTCCAGGCTGAGGGTGGTTTGAGATCTGCATTGGGTGGGCCTGAATGCTTCCCGCAGGGAAAGTCATTGAGAGCACCCACAGTGATGGAGGGACGGGCAGGTTTGGAGGCATTGAGAGCACCCCAATGATGAAGAGAGTCATGGCCAGGTGGTAAATGGGCTTCCCGTGCCTGAAGGAGTCCGGTGGGGAAGGTGGGCCTGTTCTCTGGGGGAAGAAGCAGCAGATGGGGTGTTCTGACAGCTCCGTGGGGAGCAGCGGCCCAGCTGGCCCCAGCATTGCTCAGACACTAGGGTCCCTCTCAGTCCTGATCGGAGCGGCAGCATCAAGCCAAGTGAGGAGCTGCGACAGCCGTATTTAGCCTCTGCTCCTCGTTAAGGTCTCCTGGGACTTGAGATGGCTGGTGAGGGCACTCAGATAGAGGCATCACCCGCCAGGAAGGCTCAGAGGGGGTTGAAAGGCCCCCGGGGGTGGGCCTGGTGTTGCAGGGGACAGTTTCTTGGGAGGGGGTACAGCAGGAGGGCTGGTGATGGCCCAGAGCCTCAGGACTGAGGACTGCACATGGCTTATCAGGTCGGCTCTAAGGTGGATGCTTAAGACAGGATCTTGAGACGTTTATAAGAAAAATAGAAGCCTGCTTTGGTGAGATCAGCCCTGATGTTCATCTGAGGCTCACCGTGGTCCATTCACCCCCAGCTGTGACAGCCTCCGCTCGAAATGCGGAGACTGCAGACCAGTGTATCCTGTCAAACCAGCTTGGAGTATTCTGTGGGTCCACTCTGTGCACTTAACTGCCCGAGGGCCTGTGCACATGTGAGGGCGTTGGGGGCCCTGATAGGCTGTTCCTCCACGAGCCACGTGGACTGAGGGTCAGTAGGGCGGCTGGCTGGGACCGAGCACAAGCGGCCTCAGCAGGAGCCGCGGGAGCCGGCCTGGTGTGTGACCCCAGGTGCAGGGTGGGGGTGGCACAGCCCTGTGGCTGGAGCGGGCGTGGCGTGGCTGCCTCGCTGCGCAGCCTGCCCTGTCCAGGGAGGCAGGGAGACTGTCGGCGCGAGGCTGGGGGGATGGCCTGGCATTGGGGTGGTCTTGGGGCGCGAACCTGCCTCTCAGAGGGCGGGTATGAGTGGGTTTTGAGACGCTGTCGGCACCCGGTGTGGGAGGCTCTTCAGGTGGAAGGTCAGCGGGTGTGGGCCTGCCAGGAGAGTGGGTGGGACCCTGGGTCCTGGCGGCCGTGGCGCTTCCCCGGGAGCACCCATGTCCCCGTCTGGGTGGGCCGTGTGTAGGCTGACAGGGCCCGGGGGGCCCAGGGCACCTCACCTTTCACCCCTGCTGGGGCCCGGTGTGGACGTGCGTCCCTGATGGTGTGATTTAATGGAAAGGATTTCTTTCTCCCTTGCCTTAGTCATTGAGACCTGCAGGTTAGAATTTGTCTTTAAATAAAATGGCCTCAGTCATTTTGTATCCACGCTTACCCCTTGAGGATGACATGTCGTGTGTGTTTGATGGGACTGGGCCCGCAGAGAGGGGCTGGCCTCTGGCTCACAGAACTTCCCCCATGTAACTCAAGTCCTTACGTTTAGAGGATTTTGGGGTTTTGTGTTTTTTAAATCCTGAAATACCACAGGTCTGTGTGCCCAGCTGGGACTTTGAGACCTTTTAAATCCAGAGTCACTGGCGCAACCGCAAGGGCTGTGCACCAGCTTCCTAGCTCCTGAGCACACTTGCATTATGAGGGAGTTTGGAGGAGGTGTTCCTCTCCAGTTCAGCAGGGCACTCTTGTCACTGAATTCTCCCATTCTGGACCGTGCCCACCCATGCCACACGTCCACTTTGTCGAGTGCATGTGGCAGCCTGCGTGCAGTGGCCAGTCACCTATTGGGCAGCCTCGCCATCCTGAGGTCCCCCACGGCCAGGTGACCCACACCCTCCTTCCTGACTGAGCAGTTCTTGGTTTTCCCAGGATGGCCTTTGAAAGTTCTTTCCAGCCCTGCTGTTTTATGGCCTGGTTTCTAAACCCCCAGTGTGTCATAAGGACCGAAGAACTTTTACAGGATAACAGCAAGAACAAAGTAACTACCAGAGACAGGGGCACTCTTAGATAGTAGCCCTCCGTCTCCCTGAGGAGGAGCGCCCTATCCGGCTGCACTCACTCGGTCAGGACACAGTGTTGCAGATCCTCTTCCTTCTGGCTCAGCAGAGATGAGCAAGAGGAGGACAGGAAAAAACACTTAGCCCCAAGGGGAACAAACATCAGTTTTGTGAGAGTTTTACTTCGAAGTGGTTACATGTAAAAGTTGCGGCACTTAAGGGATCACTCCCTGGGTCCCCGGGAAGCTTCCTCTGCAGTTCTAGCTCAGGCTTCACTGCAGTGTGTCTGAAGCACACGGCCTACTGGAAGGGCTTCTTCCTTTTGGGGGTTTTTTTTTTTTTTTTTTGGCCCCAAGAAATTTTCCTAGTATTGGTTAGTAGCCAAAGTGTAAATACCACTTTGACCTTTTCTGGTTGAGAGGCAAAAGGATCTGGGTTGTCGCATGCAGATAAGTAACTTTTCTCTGGTTTTCTTCCCCTCTCTTTTCCTGCCCCACAGCAGCAAAAGCTGGCAGGCTGACAGAGGCGGCCTCAGGACGGACCTTCTGGCTACTGACCGTTTTGCTGGTAAGTGTGTCCGGTCTCAAGGCTTCCTGGCCCTGGGCTGTGTGTCTACCCTCTTTCGTTGTGTATTGTCCTTAAGTTTCGAGCCGTTCTTCAGAGAGAAGCCCTGTCACTCACCTCCCAGTGTGGAGCGGAGCGTGCACTTGTGCCCTTCTGGTGGATGGCCCATCTGGTTTCCATCTACTTTTAATCTTTTCTACTTTTGTGTTTGCTGAGGGTATCTGAATTTGGACCTTGCTTCCAGAGCTTAATTTTTTTTTAATTTGGGGAGGGGTCTTACTGAATTGTAAAAGGGATGGAAAAAACTCACTAAAAATTACTTGACTCTCTTAGATTTTTTTGCCTCAGTGGCATAGAAACCCTGGGGGTGAGATTTATGAGCATAGGGTGCTCCTCTCTGCGGCAGTGTGGGGGCGCACCTGGGGTTGGGGAGGGCTCCCCCGTGCTGCTGAGCCCCATTCCACACGGGCACTATGGCTCTGAGAGCTGTGTGCCCAAGTCCACCCACGGCTGGGAGGTGTCCGCACTGCCCCCCTGTGCTGTCACCCTCGTCCCCAGAGCAGGGGGGCTGCCCTCCCGCGTCTCCTAGTAGCTCCTGTCCTATCGTGCATTTTATAAGCATCAGGAGGTGTGGCGATAGCAGGTTAACCGAGTAACTGAGATAGCTGTTACCAGAGCCCCTGGGGTGGATCTGGGGCTGGGGCCGGGGCGCCCCGTGTGGGGCAGGGGTTCGGATGGGTCCCTGCGCCGAACCTGTCGGCTGGAGCCTGGATCTGCTCCGTCTCGGGCAGGGGGTCGGTTCTCCGTTTGGCACCCTAGTCTGAGTCTTGGGCGCTCCTCACGTCGGCCACGCTGGTGGAGGAAGCCAGGTGTCCCCTGCTGGTGAAGCGGCGCCGTCCTCGGCTGCGCACGCCCCCGAGTGGCCGCCCTGGGCCTGCCTCTGACCCCCGTCCCCCTGCAGTGGTTCACCCGGATCGAGTGGCGGCCTGAGACCAACCATGAGCTCCGTTGCAGTTCTGACCCAGGAGAGCTTTGCTGAACACCGCAGTGGACTGGTTCCGCAACAGATCAAAGGTGAGGCGCCCCTGCACTCTGCTGGTCGCAGAGGGGCCTCTGCGCCCTGTGCTCTGAGCCGCGGCGCTGCAGGCTCCATTTCCACTGCCCTCGTCTGCAGAGCGAGGTTGGCCACGGGTGGCGGACGGATCGACAGCAGTGAGACTCAGAATGCGGACAGTGTGGCGAGCCAGGGACCTGGCCTTGGGGACTAACGGGTGCTCTTTCAGCATTCCTCTCTCCCTCGCTCTGCTGAACTGGACTCGGGGTGGCTGGCAGAGATGGGAGCCAGGCGTGACACACGCGCCACGTCGTCTTGGCATCTAGTGTAGGCATGCAGACGCCCGCCTGACAGTCTTTTCTGTCCCTTCAGAATCTGATGCGTATTTATGGCTGCAGGACAGCTTGATTTGAGGGCTCCATGTTCATCCAAAGCCCTTCATCTGGGCTTAGATTTTATAAAATTTTCAGTTGAAAGAGTAGCTTGTTCTACTCTTTGCTGTTCCTAACACTCCTTAAAGTTTTCCAGTAGTGGAATTGAGTATCAGTTCTAAAGTTTAATTAAAGTTAAAGATGTATTTCATTAGTCACAGCAACCGCATTTCAAGTGGCTCATCTCCAGGCAATGGAGACCAGAACTAGCCGCCTGCTTTGGTTCTCGGTGCCTGCAGGCTGGGTCTGCCACGTGATCCAAGACTCTGTGGGGTCCACATCCGCCCGGGGAGGGAGCAGGCCCTGCTGCGCTCCAGCAGCTGCTCACACGGAACCTTTCCTGGCCTCCGGGGCAGCCTGGCCACATGGCTGGAAGTGGTGACCTCGGAGTGTACACAGGCCTGCCTGACCCCAGAGGTCGTCCCTCTGCTATTGGCCCCTGCTGTTGCCAGACACTGCCCAGCCCAGGACCTCCAGGCATGACCCAGACAGGCACATTCCTGCTGGCGTTGTGGTGTTGGTGGGTCAGCATGTGGACGGTGAGGGCCTGTGGGTGGAGCCAGTGGTGCAGGGATCCTGATCCCCCCGGGTACTCCCTGTGGGTGGCGGGGGCGCAGAGATGGCCGCTCCCACGAGAGCCCTCCCAGCATCACCTGTGACGCTGGGTGCTGGCTGGAGTCTGCCTCCGGGTCCTCATGGGCAGTCTGGGCTGCAGCCTTGTTTTCTCCTGCAGGTTTAAGAGCTGGCCATGTGCCAGGCGTTGGGGGGGATGTGATTTTTTTCTTAAGAATACAAGATTAGAACATCTTGAGGGATGAAAAATCTGTGCCAAGGCCTGCCTTCCAGGAGCTCACCCCACAGGGAGTTGTGGGGCCCAGGGTCTGAGCTGAGACTCGCGGGGAGGCTGTGCAGGGGCTGGGGTGCCCTCAGGTCCAGAGTGGCCTGGCCAGTGCACATGCTGAACTTGAGGGTGCTGAGCCTGCTGGCCTTGGGGGCCCTTCCCTGTGGCTGAGTGAGGGATCGTTTTCAGCCGCTAGTGCTGTCTCTTCTTGGCGTGAAAGTGCGCCTCGTGTTTTCTCCATCTAATACTCCTGATCTGTGTTGGCCGGTCCAGTTGCCACTTTAACTTCCGAAGAGGAGAGTGACCCTCCAACCTACAAGGATGCCTTCCCCCCACTCCCCGAGAAAGCAGCCTGCCTGGAAAATGCCCAGGAGCCGGCTGGCGCCTGGAGTAACAAGATCCGGCCCATCAAGGCTTCAGTCATCACTCAGGTAAACGCTCCGTCCCACTTCACCTGCTGCTCCAAGTAGGAAGCCGTAGCAACTGATGGGAGGCGGTTTGGTTGGTTTTGGTTTTGGCCAAGAGGCTTGCAGATTCCTCATTCCCTGACCGGGGGTTGAACCTGGGCCTTTGGCAGTGAAAAGAAAGAAGCCTGACCACTGGACCACCAGGGAAATCCTGAGAGGGTTCTTGAACATCAAATATGAGATTGCTTTGGGCGTGAAAGGGAGCCTCTGGATTAAGGCAGTCTCCCCCCGCAACCCTGTGCCCAGCCCGGGACATAGGTCAGAACACATCCTCCTGCAGACCCTGCCCCATCTTCTTGTCCCACCCCAGGGTGGGCAGGGGGTCTGCGCCCGCTGTTCCCAGTCCTCCCCCACTGCACATGCCCCTCCTCCACTTAGCACCTCCCTGCGTGGCAGCCGGGTCCTCCCTTTTGCTCACGCCCCTAGCCCCTCCACCTCCCAGTTTACTTCCTTCGCTGACGTTGTCTCCTGCTGTGTGATGTCCCGTGTCTTCATTTGTACTTGGGGTGGGGGGTTTCCACTTCACTAGGACAGCAGCCTCCTGCCCTTGGGCACTTCCTGCTGGTCTCTTAACTGTCCTCCTAGACCTTGGAGCAGTAAGGAGAGGTGACAGTTATTTACGCGGTTCCTAGACACTTCTATCTCCTCTTAACCTTCCCTTTTTGACCTTTTCTGAGCAGGTGTTCCATGTACCGCTGGAGGAGAGGAAATACAAGGACATGAACCAGTTTGGAGAAGGTGAACAAGCAAAAATCTGTCTTGAGATCATGCAGAGAACCGGTGCTCACCTGGAGCTGTCTCTCGCCAAAGACCAGGGCCTGTCCATCATGGTTTCAGGGAAGCTGGACGCTGTCATGAAAGCCCGGAAAGACATTGTGGCCCGACTGCAGACTCAGGTGCGTGCTCCCAGTGGGCCTCCCCGGGAGGGCGTCTGGCCCTGTGGCTCCTGCTCCGTCATGCGCTCTCCCGCGTGGGCGGGGCTGGAGGGTTCAGGTAGGACGGCAGCATTCAGAGCCTCCTGACTCTGCTAGTGGAAAACCAGTGGCTCGGTCATAGGCCTAGGACACTGCTGCCTTTGCTCTGCAGGTGCAGAAGCTAAGAGCTAAAGGCCCAGACGGTGGGGTGAGGACATGCGTGTGTCGATGAGCCAGGTGAGCCAGTTCCGGCTCTGAGGGCCAGCAAGTACGTGTGCTATTTAAACACACACTCCCCGCCCCGGGCTTGGGAAATCACCAGTGCCGTAGTCCTTAGGCATCTGATACCAGAACTTGGAGTTGATTGGGGAACTATTGTCATAAAGAAGTAAATCGGTGATTGATGAGTTTTTCCCTTAACACTGAAGTGAATGCAGAGAATGTTTATTAAAATGTATGACGGAGCTTTAGGTGGGCTCAGTTAGAAATGAGGGTTCTTTCTGCCTGTTGCTGAGTCTCTTGAGCCTTGGGGGAGCTGGTCTCAGTGCAGGGGTTCGGAGATGGGAGTCTGATGCATGGGGGGCTTAGTGGGGGCGCTGCACTGTGGAACCCCAGGCTCTCACACTCACAGCTGAAGGGCACGTTCAGGTAATTTGTCAGCTGTCCAGTGTAGGGAGTGGAAAATGTGTCTACGTTGTTGCATATTGTGGCTGGTGCCGGCAGCTCTGCTGGCTGGTGAGCGTTGAGGTGGGTTTTCATTGAGCATCTGAGGCGTTCCTCCCGCCCCCCACTTTTACTTTACAGCAAATCCCAGACACGTTCTCCTGCGGATAATTTTGTGTGGGCTCCCTCTCTTCTATTTCATTGAACATAGCCACGTGTCGTTAACTCACTTCTCAAAGTCGACAGTGGTTTCCTAATGTCCCCACGTCAGCCCAGGCAGCGTGAGGGCTTCCTGCTCATCTTAGACGCTCCTTCTCTGCTGGGTTCTTCCTCCGTGTCCAGATGCGGCCGCCCGCTCGCTCATTCCTCAGCAGGGCCCCCCTCACCTCTTTTTTAGTGCCGCTGGTCTGTTTGGGGGACACACAGGGGTTTGGTTGTCCCACTGCCCCACATTTTTCCTGTGCAGTGGGGGCAGATCTGGGGGCCTGGCTGCTCCATGTCTGTCTTATACGGGGAGAAAACGTGTGGGTGGTGCTCCTATACCTGCTGCCATCCTCAGATGGTCTGGCCATTCTCTTGTCTAGTCGTTCTGTCAGCCTTGCTCATTGCTGCCCAGGTTCATGCAGTTCAGAGACCTTGGCTCCCAAATCGTCAGGACAGGACTTTGACGTGAGACAGGCACGATCCATTGTTGGTCCTTTTCCCCTTGGTTTTTTAGACCAAATTGGCGCTCTGGCATCTTCACTGGTGGTCTGTGCATCTTTTTAGTGTCATTGTGAACTTCTGGTGTGTTGATTAGTTGTGTTTTCTGCAGAACTTGCCTCATCTCTGATGAGGGAGCTCCTTCAAGTGGGCACCCTGCCACTTTCTGACATAAGCGTTCATCTGAACCACTTCCTTATTTCTAACACAGAGAGATGTGTGACCTGATCTTCACTGTCTGCTTCCACAGACCTGAATATCCCAGAGCCCTGGAGGTTCATAGTGGGAAGTTGCATGAGTTCAAACTCAAGTGTCTTATTTAAGATGAAAGACGTTTACGCTTTGAGATCACTGAAATAATTCTCTATCAAGGTTATGCTATCATCTTGATACATAGGTTATGCTTTTATCTTGATACATAGTTAGGTTCACTTGTTTTTAGTTTATTTACATTTTTTAAGCCTGCGTGCTCAGTTGTGCCTGACTCTCTGACCTCATGGATTGTAGCCCACCAGACTCCTCTGTCCATGGGATTCTCCAGGCAAGAATACTGGAGTGGGTTGCCGTTTCCTACTCCAGGGGATCACCCAACCCAAGGATTGAAGTCAGGTCTCCTGCGTCTTCTGCATTGGCGGGCAGATGTTTTACTTAACTAACCATTGAGCCACCCGGGAAGCTTTCAGTTTTCTAAAAAGTGCTTAAAGTGCTTAAACCTGTGATTGCCGAGTCAGCCCCGTATAAGCCCTCCTGGCCCTGTTCTCCCTGCGGGGGCGCCATGCTTGGTCTTTGCGGGTGTGTTCTTCCGCTGAGGCAGGAGGCTGCCTCTCGGTGCAGCGGGTCCTGGGTGGTGCGCACAGTGGCGGGCGGTGGCTCCCGTCCCCTAGACAGTTGCCCGGACTCAGCTGTGCTGAGATGTGTGTGCACATGTGGGGCTGTGTCCCAGTCAAGCGCTGCGTGCACATGCGGTTTGCTGTTTTGCACAGTGTGTCTTGGGGGAGCTTTACTAGCAGTGAGAGGGGTTCAGAGGGTGCCTGCATCTGGGGTTTTGCTGAAGCAGCAGACACACCTCCCCTCAGCGCTGTGCGTGTGTCCGCCCGTTGGCTTTCTCACAGCCTCGCCAGGCTGTCAAGTGCTCAGGCTTTGGACTCTGAAAGGAGGCTGCTAATACTCTTAATTTACGTTTTCTCTGTGCACGGTCTGTTCTCTTCCCTCTGCTGTCACGTTCAAGTTGTCCATCTGGCTTGACGTGCTCTTGAAAGCCCTTTATCAGTAATGTACGTTACCTGTAGTGTGTCCACGTTTGCCATCTGTGTTTTGATCTTGGTATGTTTTGCTGTGTGAGGTTCATTCTTATGTAGTCAAATTCATTAATTCTTTTTTTTTTTAGCTGTTGCTAGGAAGGTTTCGTTTTACTTTTGGGTTGTAAGGAAGTTTATTCTTATTTTGTTGGATGATTATAAAGACGTTGTTGTATTTCAGTTCCTGATCTGTTTGGAATTTGTGTGAATTAAAAGTTTTTCCGCAGTGGCAGTTTTCATCAAGCCCTAAATTTTTGTGCTGACTTGGGTCTGTTCCTGGGTTCTGAGCTAGCCTGTCCCTCCACGTGCTCGTGTTGCTTGTTTTAGTGGTAATGGTTTTAGACTGCAGCATCGAGTCCAGTCACTGCTCTCGTTCAGGATGTCCTTTCTGTTCCCTTCTGTTCTGCCCTGCAAGTGTGCTCATCTGCTCTCTGCCCTGAGCGGTGTTAGACTCCCCAGGGCTGTGCTCTGGCCTGGGAGGCACGTGTCCCGCCGCCTCTGTTCTGTGTCCAGCCACTGAGACGAGTGGTCTTCCTGTCGCGTCTCCTAACCGCGTGTTGTCAGTCTGAGTGAGAGCTAACTTTTCTTCCTGCTGCAGTCAGTGAGAGTTGGGTGAAGCCGTGGTCTCTCCCACCGTCCCTGTGTGCAGTCTTGCACCTCTTCCTGTCTGGCCTGCATCTGCGCCGCTCTGTCGTGTCTCCTCTCGAGGGAAGCACTCTGGGCAGAGGGCGGGCATGCAGGGCCTTGACCTGCATGTCTCCTCCAAGTGCAGCTTCAGGGTCGAGCATGTGTCTGTGCTTTGTGTTAAAAATAGGTATCCTTTGGTTTCTGTTTCCTTGCAAATTTTTGTCACGAGAGGATGTAAATTTTACAGGGTTGATTGTTTGGTTTTTCTCTTCTTAGATCTAGAAACATGATGGATTATATAAGTGGATTTTCTAATATTGAGCCATTTTTAGAATAAACCTCATTTGTTCACCACTTTGTGTGCCATTTGGGAAGTGAGGATCTTGTTATTGCCTGTGATAGAATCTGACGTTTCTTTTGTAACTGTTGAACACTCTTCTCTGAGATTGAGCCCCTGGAGGAGGAGGAAGGCTGGCTGGTCTGGGGTTTCCTGGTGCTCTAGTGTCGGGAACCCTGCACCATTCTTTTCCTTTTTTCTTTTTCAAAGTCCTCTTGACTGATGACTGCTTTCTGTGTAGATTGAGAAACACTGGAGACCTCTCTCCCCTCCCAGAGTTTCCCTGTGACCTCAGAAAGCTGCTGAACTTCTGGCAGTTTGAGGATTTCGATTATTTTCGTTTTCTTTCCCCACATGAGTTGTCTGTTTTAACCGGTTGTGAGAGAGAGGGAGGAAGAGTTTATAACTACATGCAGGGCTCATGTCTGACAGGAGGAGCGTCCTGCTGCAGAAACAGAAGCTAATCTGGTTAGTCAGCGTGTGCCTGCTCTCCGGCCGCGGCCCGCCAGGCGTGCGGCGCCACTGAGCCCGGAACTGGCTCAGAGCTGGGCCAGGTGGAGAACCGATAGCTGAAGCTTGGGAGGCCTGTTCTGCACTCCCTGGGGCCCGCTGCCCAGAGGGGATGCTTCAGCTGAGCCTGTTGTCAAGCAGGGCCCGGGGCTGGTGAGGCGGGCATCGGTGGGACGGGCATCCTGACAAGGGAGAGTGCCGTGGAAAAGTGGCTTTTCTGGAACCTCCAAGTGTTTTTGTTTTCTTTGGTCCTTTTCCTGCCGTAGGCTTCAGCAACCGTTGCCATTCCCAAAGAGCACCATCGCTTTGTTATTGGCAAAAATGGAGAGAAACTGCAAGACTTGGAGCTAAAAACTGCAACCAAGATCCAGATCCCACGCCCGGATGACGCCAGCAATCAGATCAGGATCACGGGCACCAAGGAGGGCATCGAGAAGGCACGCCACGAGGTGCTGCTGATCTCCGCGGAGCAGGTGAGGCCGGCCCGTGTTTGCGGGGAGTGTCAGTGCGGGTGTGAGCCCACCACCTCTAGCCGGGCCCCCACGCCTGCCCTTCCCACCTGGGTGTGTGCTGTGGGTGTATCACGGTGTGGGTGTGATTCCCCCCGACCCCTAGCCGGGTGCGCACGCCTGCCCTTCCCACCTGTGTGTGTGTGTGTGTGTGTGAGAGAGAGAGACACACCCACCCCATCCACTCCCAGGCGGGCCCTCACATCTGCCCTTCCCACCCAGGACAAACGTGCTGTGGAGCGGCTCGAGGTGGAGAAGGCCTTCCACCCCTTCATTGCGGGGCCTTACAACCGGCTGGTGAGCGAGATCATGCAGGAGACGGGGACACGCATCAACATCCCGCCACCCAGCGTCAGCCGCACCGAGATCGTCTTCACCGGCGAGAAGGAGCAGCTGGCCCAGGCCGTGGCTCGCGTCAAGAAGATTTATGAGGAGAAGGTAGCGGCGGGGGAGGGAGAACCGCCCGCCCTGGCCATGGCCAGGCCTTTTAGTGATGCCAGCTCAGCTTCAGTTGCCCCAGTTCCCAGGGGCGATCCCCTCCGATGCTCCCCTGCACTGCGTGCGGAGGGCACCCTGCCCACGGCTGACCAGGCCTCTGAGGGAGCTGGGAGCTTGAGACAGTGGGCTTTGGGGTCTGAAACTGGTTCCTTTATTTGGGGAGAGGACGTGGCCTGTTTGTTTCTTCCTAGTTGTGATGGTTATTCAGATTGACTTAAGTTCTGCAGTCGTTCTTCTGAGGAGAGGACCCAGTTGATGATGAGCAGAGTTTCCGGGGATTGGCTGGTCATCATTTTCACTTTGGGGGCTCAGTCGCTGCAGTCGGGTCCCTGTGTCTTGCTCCCTGCCCCTCATTTTAACACCCTTGTGCACGGTGCTTCTACTTAGAAAAAGAAGACCACGACCATCGCAGTGGAGGTGAAGAAGTCCCAGCACAAGTATGTCATCGGTCCCAAGGGCAACTCCCTGCAGGAGATCCTGGAGAGAACCGGGGTCTCTGTGGAGATCCCGCCCTCGGACAGCGCCTCCGAGACGGTGATACTGCGAGGCGAGCCCGAGAAGCTGGGGCAGGCGCTGACTGAAGTCTACGCCAAGGTGACCTCCCCAGCGGTTACAGGACTGGGGTGGGGGTGCAAGGAGCACTCACCCTGGCAAGCCCCGCGGCCTGGTGGGCACGGGACCAGACTCTGCAGACCCATGGGTTTGTTTCCTGGTTCCCTAGGCCAACAGTTTCACCGTCTCCTCCGTCTCTGCTCCCTCCTGGCTCCACCGTTTCATCATCGGCAAGAAAGGGCAGAACCTGGCCAAAATCACTCAGCAGATGCCAAAGGTGAGGGGGGCTGTTTTCTGTGTTGCCTGGTGGATGGGGTCGTCCCCTCTCCAGCACTGGTTTTGTCCTGGGGGTACCTCTGAAGACCACTGGCGGGTTTTAGAGATGAGCTGTTGTGTGATTGTCAGCTGGTCCTCGGTTACTAGGGAGAGCAGAACACTTTTTTTTTCAAACATCCATGTTCCTTTGGGAGAGTGTCTCAAGAAGCATCTCATTTAGCTGTGAACGGTGTTGTGACTTGTGAGTAGTTACGCCTGAGAAGCCTGTGGTGCGGAGCAAGTGCTTGGGCCGTGGAGGTGGCGGAGGAGGGCCCCTCCGTCCAGCAGTCCCCAGTGCTCGGGGAGGCCCCTCGGTGCTCCAGTCCTCAGTGCTCTGGGGCTGCAGGAGATCCAGCGACCCTGTCAGGGACCCTGCGCATGGTGACTTGTTCCTGTTCTGCTTAGAGTGCTGGTCCCCACGG
Source organism: Dama dama (assembly GCF_033118175.1). NCBI lineage: Eukaryota > Metazoa > Chordata > Mammalia > Artiodactyla > Cervidae > Dama > Dama dama. The sequence goes on along the minus strand of NC_083700.1, from coordinate 116,513,914 downwards.
GGCGGCGTGAGCAGTGTGGTGTTGGGTGCTTCTGCAGTGGTTCTGGTGACACGTGGGGGGCCACGCTGTTGGCACACGGTGTTTCCTACCAAAGCCGCGGTCATCCGCACTCCCCCCTCACCTGTCCTGGAGCCCGTGGGTGGGCTGCAGCCCCCGAGAGCAGCCTGGGCTCCGGAGGGGCTTCTGCGCCGTGCTGTCCTCACAGCTGGGCCCGTGTTGGTGCGGCAGGTCCACATCGAGTTCACGGAGGGCGAGGACAAGATCACGCTGGAAGGCCCCACGGAGGACGTCAGCGTGGCCCAGGAGCAGATCGAGGCCATGGTCAAGGACCTGGTGAGGGGCCCCGGCCACGCCCCGAGCGCTGGCCGCGCAGGCACAGGGGCCTCGGGGCTGGGGGCGTCCCGGAGTTCAGGACGGCCTGGGGAGAGGGCCCCTGCCCAGAAGGAGGGTTTCTCGGGGGCCTGCAGCTGGGGGGGCACGGCCGTGGCAGCCACTGGCCTCCAGACTTCGATCCTGGTGGCCTGCCTGTCTGTGGGGAGATCTGGGCGCGTGTCGTGGACTCCGGTCTCCATGGCCTGCTCTGTGCTCCCCCCGCAGATTAACCGGATGGATTATGTAGAGATCAACATCGACCACAAGTTCCACAGACACCTCATTGGGAAGAGCGGAGCCAACAGTGAGTGAGGGGGCTCTCCAGGGCGCCAGGGGGTCCCCTGCAGAGCCTTGAACAGGGCCCCCCCTGAGGCTGGCGCTGAAGTTGCCGAGGGCCGTGTCCTCGTATTGAGCCAGACCTGCAGGGCTGGGATCTGCCCGCCAGAGCTTGCGCAGGCGCTGCTGACCACACGCCTGCAGGGCGAGCGGCCGGCTCGGAGCCGCCGAGAGAGCGCTCGGCCTGCGTCCACGGGTGTCGGCGTGGTTTATAATCCATTCCTCCCCTCAGTGTGACTGCACGGCCCCACAGTCCTCTCCAGCCCTGAGCAGCCTGCCGCTGGCCGTGACCCCGGGCACCCCGTTAGCCTGCCCTCCTGAGCTCCACACTGCAGTCCTTCTTGCTCAGAGTCCACGGGGGCAAGTCACTGCCGCGGCTTCCTCAGCATCAGGCCCATGTGCTGGGCTCCGTACAGGAGGCACGCTGCTGCCCGCTGCTCGGCCCACACGCTCACCTTCCACAGGAGGTGTGGGACAGTTTCTGACCCTGACGCCTGGTCTGTCCCCGGAAGGACAGGCCGCTTCGGTGTCTGGCCTGCTTCCTCCTGGCTCCCTTGCTCACCTGGGTTTTCTCTCCTGTGAACTCTGCTGCCTGCCTGCGGTGCCCTTGGCGCTTGTCCTGCGAGGACCAGCCCAGGGCAGCCGTGCCCCCCAGAGGCTGCCCCACGCGGGCCGCTCCCGCTGTGTCTGCGTGTGCACAGCCCCGCGGCGCCCCGCTGAGGGTTTGGGTCCCCTTTACTGTCCACTGTGCAGAGCGCTGACCCTGTTTCTGGTGGGCCCGCCTGGGCCTCTTTGAGAGGGGGGGATAGGAGGGCTTTGAACAACACACTGGTTTTGCAAAGACAGTGAGGGGTGGAGTCTGTCCACACAGCATGGCCTCCATGGGGATCAGTGGGGGTGCTCTTCAGGTAATGTGGAATCTTCTGGGTTTTCATGGCTTGTTTTTTTATTGTACCTTTTTGACAGTATTTTTTTTTTAAACTGGAGTATGAGTTGCCAAAGTGCTCTCTGTCAACATTAGAAACGCCCCAGCCATGCCCAACCCAGCTGTGTCTCGGGGGCTGGGGGGCCCTCACCCTGGGCATGAAGAGTTCCCAGGGAGGCACCGGTGTGTGGTCCCTCTGGGTGGGGTCATCCCCAGCTCCTCGTGGGGCGCGGGAAGGCCTCGTTGCCCTTGAACCCTGTGGGACGGTTGCTGGGTTGGGACCGGGAGGCCCTGCGTCCAGCGTGCCGTCTGTGTCCTCAGTAAATAGGATCAAGGACCAGTGCAAGGTGTCCGTGCGCATCCCTCCCGACAGCGAGAAGAGCAGCCTGATCCGCATCGAGGGCGACCCGCAGGGCGTGCGGCAGGCCAAGCGGGAGCTGCTGGAGCTCGCCTCCCGCATGGTAAGCCTGGTCGGCCTGCACTGCGCCCCTGCAGCGGGTCCGCGGCCTTCCCCGACACAGCATCTGACGGCAGGGGTGTGCTGGCGCCCCAGTGGTTCCCACGTGGTGGTTCCAACGTGTAGCTGCAGTTGAGGCTCAGGGCCTGTGTTGTTTGCACAGGGGTGGGGTGGCACGTCTCTCCCGTTCTCCAGACCAAGCTGCAGCCTCCACGCGGGAACAGACGGATGTCTCCCTGTTCTGCGTGTCTGATCCGGAACCCTGGCGTTGTGGGCGGGGGCTGCTTGGCTGTTCGCATGTCCCCGCGCCCCAGCTCTGCTTGCTTCTCTGTGCGGTTTCCCCTGACGGGGGAGCCGGCCCCTGGAGGAGGCCGTGGGCCGTGGGGCTTGCGGCCTCTCCTGTGGTCGTCAGTGCAGGGCAGCGTCTGAGCCACTCACTGCGGGAGGCCCAGCTCCTGACTGCAGGCAGATGTGCTGATGAGCTCTGCGGGCGCGCTGCCGGGTGGAGGGCCCCGCTCAGCTTCGCGCCGTGCTCTGCTCCCAGAGGGGTGTGCGGTGTGGCCGCTGGTGGAGACCGCGGGTGCCCTGTAGGGGCGCTCTGCCAGGGCGATGCCCGGGGCTGCACCTGACCCCCCCCCCCACCCCCACCCCGGCCGTGTGGTCTGTCATGTTTTCAGGAAAATGAGCGTACCAAGGATCTAATCATTGAGCAGAGATTTCATCGCACAATCATCGGGCAGAAGGGTGAACGGATTCGTGAAATTCGGGACAAATTCCCAGAGGTAAAGCGTCCCCAGCGGCGCCCTTTACTGCCGTATAATCAGCAGTTGGAAAAGGGGTTCAGTATCTTGATGTCCAGTCCTTGTTGATTATCAAACTTGATCTCCCAATTATTTGTTCTAGGTTATCATTAACTTTCCAGACCCAGCACAAAAAAGCGATATTGTCCAACTCAGAGGGCCCAAGAACGAGGTGGAAAAATGTACAAAATACATGCAGAAGATGGTGGCAGACTTGGTATGGGGGCATGTTCTGTCTTTTGTAGGAACAGTGTCTGGGGTGGTGTGGGTCTGGGGGTGCCCAAACCCGCTTCAGGGAGCACACTTAGGCACTGAAGCGACCCGCCCTCAGCGTTCAGACCGCAGAAAGGGTCGTGAGTTCTCTGTCCGGTGGGGTCAGAGTGGGGGGCCACCTTGCCCTGCAGGTTACTTTGTTTCCTGGGGGGTCCTCAGATACCTCGGGAGATAAATTCTCCCACCCAGGAAGCAGAGGGGTCTGCTCAGTTGCACAAGATATCATTTACTCAAAACTTTACATTTACATTTTTCTCAAAACTTTGAACGTGAAGAAGTGGTCTGGAAAGTGGCTAGGGGGCGGGGGCGGGCGGCCAGGGCCCTGGGGCTTCCCAGGGGCTTTCTGGGGCTCGGCGTGACCCCCTCAGGAGGCACTGCCTAGTGGCAGGAAGTCCCGCGACCCTCCTCATGTGCCACGCTCACACCCGGGCTGGAGTCGCAGCCTCTGGGTCTGTCCAGGCTGTGAGCCACGGGGGTGGGGGCCTGTGCAAGGGCCCGCGGCAGCCAGCCGGGCACACTTGTTGGTTAGTCGGCTGTGGGCTCAGTTACCTCCCGGCTCCTGGCAGACCTCAGGGTCGAACAGGGAGGGGGTGGGCCCTGGCCTGTCCGCGTCACAGGAGCCCATCCTCTAGTCTCGCCTTCGGGCCGGGAGGGTCGCTTCACTCGACTCACTGTGCCTCCCTCATTTTAAGGTGGAAAACAGCTATTCGATTTCTGTTCCGATCTTCAAACAGTTCCACAAGAACATCATCGGGAAAGGAGGTGCAAACATTAAAAAGGTGACCGCCCACGCCTCGCCCCTGCCCGCCCTGCCCCGAGCCCTGCCCCATGCTGGCCTAGGTTTTAATGCGGGGGCAGGGGGGTGGCATCAGCTTCTCACAGTCCTCTCGCCTTGCAGATTCGGGAAGAAAGCAACACCAAAATCGACCTTCCGGCAGAGAACAGCAACTCGGAGACCATCGTCATCACTGGCAAGCGGGCCAACTGCGAGGCCGCCCGCAGCCGCATCCTGTCCATTCAGAAGGACCTGGTGAGGGGTGTAGGTGGGCAGGGCCCGGCAGCCTGCCGCCTGTCCCCCGGCACCGGGAAGCTCGCACTTTCTTTCTCTTTGGGGGGTGTTTTGAGAGTAAAAGGCAAGAAACTGCAGATTTAAAGAGTGCAACCTAAGTTTTAACGTATGTCTGCTCCTCGGGGGTCACCTCCACAGTGTCCGTGTGGGTCCAGTGCACGTGCTGGCCTTCTCCAAACACCCTTGCCCCCCTGCCCCCCTTGTTTTGGAGACAGCCCGCAGCGTGTTGGGATCTGTTCTGTCTGTTGTCTCTGCCGTCTGCTTTGTTTTCTCCAGCCCTCTTCTGGACTGGGTGTTCGGTGGCTCCGTTCCCCACTTTGGGCCTGTGACTGGTGTTTCGTGGCTCCGTTTACCCTCTTTGTGGCCTGTGGGTTTTCTTGTTTGATGTCGGTGGTTGCTCCAGGGGTTGGGGCATCTTCAGGTGACTCAGTGCTGCTTGGAATGCAGGGTGAGGACCTGAGAACAGTGGCCCCGACTGCTGTGAGGTCCATACGTTGTAAGCCCAACATGCTTCCTTAACCTTTGTTTCTAAATGTCCAGTTATCTTTTAGAAGGTTCAAATAGTAACAAAAAGTCAGTACATACGTACTTAGCACATAAACGTACCTTCTGCTCCAGCCATTTATCCCTTCCTCCTCCAGCCCACGCAAACCCTGATCCTTCACTGGCCCCACGGTCAGCCTTTCCAGAATGTCATGTAGTTGGAATAACATGTGCCGTTTTCAGATTGACTTTTTTCACTTGGCAATAAGATAGGCTGTGTAGTAAAAAGCAGCGCGTGTTCTTGTAAGGAGCGTCTCCCACGGTGGCTGCACCACCTGCGTGCCCAGCAGCCTCCACACCTCAAGTCGGCGGGCTTCGCTCCATCCTTTGCCTGCGTGTCTCTCGGGGGTCCCAGGAAGCAGAGGGGTCCGGCTCATAAGAGAGCTGCCATCCTCGCTCTTCTGGCTTGTTTGATGATCATACCAGTCTTTTAGCAAGTTCTGATGTGTCTTAGTGTCATTTCATTTATGTTTCTTTGCTTAGAGTTCCTCAAACTTCTTGGATATGTGAGTTTAGAGTTGTCCTGAAATCTGGAAAGATTTGGGGACTTCCCTGGTGGGGCTAAGACTGCACTTCAAGTACGGAGGGAGCAGGGTCAGTCCCTGGTTGGGGCACTATTGATAAGATCCCACGTGCCATGCAGAATGGCCAAAAAAGAAAATCCAACCTAAGAAACAAAAAATTAGTAATATTTAAGTCACTTTCCATATGTTGTCCTCACCTCTGTAAGTTCAGTTTCAATCCTTTGTTTTCATGCTTGACACGATCAGCCTTGCCTTTGGCTTCTTGGCCATGTGCAATCTAGTGAAAATACCTGCTTTAGTGTCCTAGACCACTGGCTCTAACATCTAACATCTCATTTCGGGTTGTTTTCCATTTTTCATTCCCATGATGGCTTGTTTTTTATTTCTTTGCATGCCCAGGTTTTTTGTTTGTTTTTATTGGATGCCAGACATTATGAAGTTTACTTTGGTGTATAATAGGTATTTTCTGCATTCCTATAATGGATCTTCAAGCTCTGTTTAGTTATTTCACAACACTTTGCTCCCTTTGGGCTTGCTGTTCAGACTTGTCAGGTGGGGTCACAGTGCCAAGTCGAGAGCCAGTGGCTTCCCCAGCGCAGCCGGGCTCCCTGCACCTACTGCTGGGAACCTGCAGGGCCCCAGCTGCCTGCCCCCTGGATGGCAGCACTGTGTCCTTGGTATGGGACTTGCCAAGGAGCAGGTCCGGGCGTGGCCTGCTGGCTCCGCCTCTGGCATCTTGCCACCATGCCCTGCGGAGGAGGGTGTAGTCCCGCCTTGACTCGGGGCAGGGTCCTGGCTTACAGGTCACTCGGACAGGCTGGCCCTCGGGCTCTGCGGCGGGCCTGCCCTTCTGGCCACACAGGCCTGCTCCCTCGTGTTGTGTGTGATTGCAGGCCAACATCGCCGAGGTGGAGGTGTCCATCCCTGCACGACTGCACAACTCGCTCATTGGCACCAAGGGCCGCCTCATCCGCTCCATCATGGAGGAGTGCGGCGGGGTGCACATCCACTTCCCCGTGGAGGGCTCAGGCAGCGACACCGTGGTCATCAGGGGCCCGTCCTCGGACGTGGAGAAGGCTCGGAAGCAGCTGCTGCACCTGGCGGAGGAGAAGGTGAGTGCCGCTTGGGACGGTCTGTCCTCACGTCCCGCTGGAGGCCCTGCACAGCCTGTCTCTGCGTCAGGTTAGAGCACATCTGTGCACACACGCGTGTCTCCTGAAGGGCCTCTCCAGGCCAGATGCCTGCGTGTTCAGTGGAGAAAATTTGCTGTTGGGTTCGTTATTTGGGGCTTTTTCCCTCATAAGTATGATTTGTATACAGAAAGTCTCCGAGTGTAGTTCTGAGTTAACAGGCCTACATTCATGGGACCACCACTCAGATAAAGTCCTTTGACAGTCATCACTTCCCGTGGGTCTCCACTGCCTCACTCGCCTCTGCCCTTTGTCACAGCCCCCTTGCGGCTGTTGCCGGCCTCCGCTCTGTTTCAGCAGCATGGCGGGGCACGGCTGACTTTACGGGACAGCTCAGGGTCCTCCAGCGTTGTGCTTATTACAGCTGCTCTGGCTGCTCCCGGCCCTTTGCCTTCCCATGTGCGTTTGGAACCAGCCCGTCAGTCTCTCGGGGGAAAGTCTGTCTTGGATTCCGACTGGAGCTGTATTGCGTCTGAACAGCAGATCCCGGAGGACTGCCACCCCGACAGTTTGGAGTCCTCCAGGGTTTACACTGCTTGAGTTTTCACTGGTGCTTTGTCATTCTTAGCGTGAAAATCTTGCTTATCATGTTTGGTTCATGTCTTTTTTGATTTTCAGTGGTGTTATAAATGACACTTTTTTACCCATTTCCATTTATTGCCACATACAGGAGTAGACTACATTTTTGCGTGTGGGCCATGTTTCTGGTCTACAGCCCACTTACTAGTGCCAGTACCTTTGCTTGTGGATTCTGACGAGTTTTCTGTGTGAAGCACACCATCTGCGAATGGGCAGTTGCAGTTCTTTCTTGGTGATACATGCGCCTGCGTGTCTCCTTTCATGGTGTTGCTTGGGCTTCCTGTGTGCTGTTTGGCAGCATGGCCAGCAGACAGCCTGGCTGGCTGGGGGCTCGAGGAGGCCCTCTATCTCCCGCCGCGGTGTGAGGTGGGCCGGGTCCCCCGCCACGGCGTGAGGCGGGCTGGGTCTTTGGCAGCTCTTCCAGCTGAGGAAGTTCCCTTCTGTGCTGGGTTTGCAGAGAGTTGTTATGAGGAGTGGGCCTGCGGTCTGTTGAGAGGCTTGCCTGGTCTCTCTCTAGTGTAAATACAAAGCTGATCTGGGGCTTGGCCGCCCGTGAGGTTTCTGGAGGGGCCCACCTGGTGATGACGTGTCATCTTTTATCACACTGCAGGGATGAGCTCCCTGACTTGTAAATTTTTTTTTAAATGCTGCTGTTTGAGTGTCTGAAAAGTTGAAGATTCTCACTGGTGTTTTGTGAAACCAGCACTTAACAGATAACAATTCAGTTACTTGCTATTCAGCTTGGGGACAGGCTTCATGACAACAAAAAGGAGAGACTGCCCAGGGTGGGCTTGTCTGCCTGGGGATGTGTCCCCTTGAGTGCTGCAGACCCCCTCCAGAGGATATCTCGGCGAGGTCACTGGGCCGCGACCTCTGCTGCGCTCTGGTTTCATGGTCAGATAAGGCCTCGGTTGGCTTGGCTGTCTCTGAGCTGGGTGCATGGGTCACCTGCAGCCCTGGGAGTGAGTGCTGAACAAGGCGCTGTTGGCCGGGGTCGGGAGGAGTGGGTGCCCAGGCCTGGACAGGGTCTGGGTGGGTGCCGCCGTCCCCGCAGCGTCCGTCCCCTTGCAGAGGGAGGTGGGAACAGCTTACAGAGGCGCAGGCTGCTGTCAGAGCAGGACTGGGGTTCTCGTTTGTGGAGGGAAGGGAATGCATGTGCTGCCTGGTCTGGGTCCGCGCTGAGATCCGAGCAGCCCCGTTTGGACAGTCGTGGGTGGCAGTGTGAGGAGAACTCCCCCACCCTGCTGTCCCCCGGGCCGCACAGGTGGCTCCAGGCCAACGAAGCTGGTTGGTTTCTGCAGCAAACCAAGAGCTTCACCGTGGACATCCGCGCCAAGCCCGAGTATCACAAGTTCCTCATCGGCAAAGGGGGTGGGAAGATCCGCAAGGTGCGGGACAGCACCGGGGCGCGCATCGTCTTCCCAGCGGCCGAGGACCGCGAGCAGGACCTGATCACCATCATCGGGAAGGAGGATGCCGTCAGGGAGGCCCAGCGGGAGCTGGAGGCGCTCATCCAGAACCTGGTGAGCCAGGTGGGCGGGGCTGGGCCGGCCTGGTCCCGGGAGGCAGGCGGGCAGGGGCTCACGCAGCAACCTTCCTGACGCCCCAGGACAACGTGGTTGAAGACTGCATGCTGGTGGACCCCAAGCACCACCGCCACTTCGTCATCCGGAGAGGCCAGGTGCTGCGGGAGATCGCCGAGGAGTACGGCGGGGTGATGGTCAGCTTCCCACGCTCCGGCACGCAGAGTGACAAGGTCACCCTCAAGGGCGCCAAGGACTGCGTGGAGGCAGCCAAGAAGCGCATCCAGGAGATCATCGAGGACCTGGTGGGCGCCCAGGCTCGGCGGACTCCGGGCCCTGACCCGGAAGCTGCTCTCTGCGGGGGTCGGGCGGGTCCTCGGCAGGGGCCTCCCTCCTCTAGGGGGGCAGGCAGACAAGAGCCCAGCCTCTGAGGGCCCCTGGTGGGGGGCGGGGGGCCTCCCCTGTGGCCCTGCCCCCCGCCACTCTTCCCACCAGAGGCCTTAGAGGAGGGAAACAGACGTGGTGCGGATGTGAACTTGGTCCTGAGCAACTGACCTTGGCCTTTACTTCTCCTTTTTGCTCTGTCTCCTCCCAGGAAGCCCAGGTGACCATAGAATGCACCATACCCCAGAAATTCCATCGATCAGTCATGGGCCCTAAAGGTTCCAAGATCCAGCAGATCACCCGGGACTATAACGTTCAGATTAAATTCCCAGACAGAGAGGAGAACCCAGGTGGGTCCTGGCTTGGGGGAGGTGGCGGCTGTTGGCTGTCCGGGGGCTTCGAGAGGCTCAGGGTCCCTGGTCTGTCGGAGCGGGCTATGTCGTGGTCGCAGGGAGACGACGGGCCCTTCAGATGTCCTCAGGGTTTCCGGCTGCTGGTGACGTGGCCCGGGAGAGCTGAGCATCGGTAGCCTCCCATGTGGGGAGGAAGTGAATCTCCTATTTTCCTAAGAAGAGCTTGGGCTACAAGTTAAATCATTTGTTGCATTTATGTTTCACACTCTAATGTTTACTCTCTAATTTTGAAACAGTTTCACATTAAAGAAGAATTGCACAGGCTGATGTAAAGATACATCTGCCTTCGCCCCCTGGCTTACACAGGGCACACTTGTTCTTTCTGAGTCATTTGAGTGTCCGCTTCAGGCCCACCCCTTACCCACACGGCTTCCCCGCAAGGACCAGGACACTCGACGGTCGTCAGGGTGACTGTGGCTTGTGCGACCCGTCAGCTCAGAGCCGTGTAGTCCTGGGGTCCTCCTGCGGGTTCGGCTGCCAGGCCCGCCCCAGCCCCACCCGGGTCACTGCTGCCTTTGGCGGTTGCGTCTGTGTTCTGCTCTCCTGGACGCTGTCTTGCTCCATGAGTGTTTGGTTTGTTTTGGTCACGTCTGGTTCCCACGTGGCCTGACTGGACCATGCCAGCCAGTTCTGGCCCCGCGTGCTTGCACTTTGCTCGCTGTCTTCCTGACATGAGAGCAGTTACCTCGTCCCCATTCAGTTGTCTTCTCAAGCCACCTCCGCCCCGGCGGTGGTCTCTTCTCCGGCACAGCGGGCCCTGCCCCGCCTTCCCCTGCAGCCCCCGAGGCAGGTGCTGAGCCCTGGGCACGCGCAGCCTGAGCTGCCCCTCCGTCTCCCTAGGCCACAGCGTGGAGCCCCCTGTCCACGAGAACGGCGAGGATGCCGCGGAGGGGAGAGAGGGCAAGGAGGCCGAGCCCGGCTCCCCCAGGAGGTGCGACATCATCGTCATTTCCGGCCGGAAGGAGAAGTGCGAGGCGGCCAAGGAAGCCCTGGAGGTGCGCAGGCCCCACCCAGCCCCGCCCCTGGCCCTCAGCAAGGAGCAGGTGCAGATCTGAGACCTGAGCACCTGTTAGGGGCGGAGCTGCCGGCCTGGGGCCGTGGACAAGCACCCCCGCCCCCAGTGTGCAGGGTCCCTAGGATCAGCGCTCAGTGAGGCCCCCTCAGCGGGCAGGATGGGGGCCTGTTGTGATGTGGGGACAAGCAGGAGACAAGTGGGTCGCCTGGGGCGACAGGCTGCAGAGGCGGCACGGGTCGGGTCGTCAGCGCTGCCCCAGGAGGGGGCCGTGGTGTCCCAGGCGGCATCCCATCTCTCTGACCTTCTCTGGGGTCTCTGTGCGGCCGGGATCAGGGTACGCCTCTGTGTGGCCCCAGCCCCCACAGAGGGGGCCTCCCAGACTCTGAGGCCCTGGGCTTCCATGCCTCTGCTTCTCCTAGGAATGGCTGCACCCCACACCCTTTCCCCCGTCCCCTCACATAGAAAGTGGCGCTCTGCCCAGCTGGGGCAGCATGGAAGGTTCTAGAGAGCATCTCATTCCCATACAACTCTTCTCCTGTGCCCCAGAAAGGCCTGCTGCTGAGCCCACGGGCTCCCCACCCCACCCTCAGGCCTGACCCCAGCCCTGTCCTGCAGGCGCTGGTTCCTGTCACCATTGAAGTGGAGGTGCCCTATGACCTTCACCGCTACATCATCGGCCAGAAGGGAAGTGGGATACGCAAGATGATGGACGAGTTTGAGGTACAGCCACTTTGCAGGTCGTCTCCCCGGACACCGGGTGCTGGGAAGGGGGTGCCATGTTCCTGCACACTCCGCGAGCTGAGCTTTTCCCTCCCACCCTCCTCATCCCGAGGCTGAGCCGTGTCCCCACAAATGCCCTCTGCAGCAGGCCTGCCCTGTCTCCACGCAGGTGAACATTCACGTCCCGGCACCGGAGCTGCAGTCTGACATCATCGCCATCACGGGCCTGGCTGCGAACTTGGACCGGGCCAAGGCGGGGCTACTGGAGCGGGTGAAGGAGCTGCAGGCTGAGCAGGAGGACCGGGTGAGGGCCAGGTGTCCGGGGCCAAGCCCCTCACACCCAGGCTGCCCCTCAGCAGGGAAGTCGGGCAGCAGAGATGGGGCTGGGTGACCCTGCGTCACCAGCCCAGGGTCCCACGGGCCGGGAGCGCCCGTCGCAGGTGGTGTCGGGTGCCTGGCCGCCTCTTAACCAAAACGGCGAGAGCTGGACTTTGTGTCGTTAGCTGTGTCTTAAGTAAACAGGAAGACCTTTGCCAGCCTTACTGGGAGGGTTCAGCTGGGGAGGCCTGGGGGCCAGTTCCAGGAGAGACCCCCAGCGTGTGCCCCTGGACCCAGGCAGGCCCCGCCAGCACCCTGGGTGCTGTCTCCTTGGTGTCGGGGACGCGAGAAGCCGGCGTGATGCAGGGCGGGGACAGTGTGGGGCTGTTGGGAGCCCGCACACCTCAGCTCGGCCACGGCCGCGGTGCCGGCCTTGGGGTCCCCCCTGCCCATGCCTCTGGTTGTGGGCGTTCCCTCGCACTTCTGTTCCCTTTCATGCGTCTGAGGTTTCTGTTTGGTTTGGGGATTTGGCGCGCCTGCTCGCGTCCCACCACCCTAAGCCCAGCTCTCTGCACACTCGCTCGTCTGCATCTCAGGCTCAGGAGGTGGAGCCGGGCAGGCGCTGTGCTCGCGGGAGCGGCATCCTCGGCCCCTTGTTTCGGTTGCTGGGGGGAGGGCGGCAGAGCTCAGCTGCAAAGCTGAGCCTCGTTCTTGGTGCAGAGGTGACGCGATGCCCGTGGGCAGAGGATGGAGGGGCGCGGCGGCGATGGTGAGGGCCGGGGTGGAAGTGCTCCCGCCTCACTGCGCCTTGCCTCATTGTCAGGCTTTACGGAGCTTTAAGCTGAGTGTCACTGTGGACCCCAAATACCACCCCAAGATCATCGGGAGGAAGGGGGCGGTGATCACCCAGATCCGCCTGGAGCACGACGTGAACATCCAGTTCCCTGATAAGGACGACGGGAGCCAGGTAGGGGGCCGGAGGGCCTGCCCTGCTGTGGCCTAGAGTCTCCTCTCCTGGGGCCGCTCTCGGCTCCTGCTCCTTTGCCTAGCGCCCCGATGTTCATTGTTGTCCTCGGGTCCTTGGCATCGTGACGTGCCCTTCTCCGGGGTTGTATATCTTCCTGTTCTGAGGGGCATGGCCTCGAGTTGGAATTTCTACTTTCCTTCTTTGTGCCTTGAGTTCCCTATTTCCTCTGCTGGTATTTACGGGTCTGGCGTCTCACATTTGCTGAGGGTGGGGGTGCCAGCCGCGGCGTCTGCACCTTCTCTGCAGGCCTCAGTCTCCAGTGGAGGGCCTTCCCTGCGCCCTGGCCATCCAGCATCAGCTCGTCTGTGCCTGTACCCTCAGCCCGTGGTGGCGACTGTCCTTCTCAGGGAGTCTGGGGGAAGGAGAGGGTGCTGCCACCCTGCCAGGCCGCCAGTCTCCCCTTCAGGCACAGCGTCCACGCTTGGCCCTCAGCCCGCCAGCGAGCATCTGCTGCTCGTGGAGTGTGCCCCCAGGCCGGGTCTCGCAGGCAGGTGTCCCTGGGGTGCCCTCTTCTGACCAGATCCTCTCTCAGCCACAGGACCAAATCACCATCACAGGCTATGAGAAGAACACGGAGGCTGCCCGGGACGCCATCCTGAAGATCGTGGGTGAGCTTGAACAGATGGTTTCTGAGGATGTTCCGCTAGACCACCGCGTTCACGCCCGCATCATCGGTGCCCGTGGCAAAGCCATCCGCAAAATCATGGATGAGTTCAAGGTGAGTCCCCAAGCTGAGCCTGGAGCACGGCTCGCCCTCAGAGCAGGCGGGGGGATGGGCTGCACACCCCCACACCATTGGAGACCCCAGGCTCAGGTGGTGAGGCGCTGTGGGCCATAGCGGGGACAGCTGACCCTGCGGGGCAGTGAGTGGCAGGAGGCTCTGCGCCCGCGGGGTGAGGGGGCCTCTGCTGAAGGGGCAGTTGGCGCACGCACGGTGGGGCCCTCACCCACCCTGGCTCTGTGTGCTCTGCGTCCAGGTGGACATCCGCTTCCCGCAGAGCGGGGCGCCCGACCCCAATTGCGTGACCGTGACGGGGCTCCCGGAGAACGTGGAGGAGGCCATCGACCACATCCTCAACCTGGAGGAGGAATACGTGAGTCCTGCGGGGCAGCTGGCCCCGATGGGCCGGGGTGACGGGCCCCTGCCACAGACTGACGCCGCCTGTGCCCACAGCTGGCCGACGTGGTAGACAGTGAGGCGCTGCAGCTGTACCTGAAGCCCCCTGCCCACGAGGAGTCCAAGGCGCCATCCAAGGGCTTCGTCGTGCGCGACGCCCCCTGGACCGCCAGCAGCAGCGAGAAGGTGAGGCCTTGCCCCCAGCGACCCGCGCTCGTGCCGTCCGGGGCCACTGCGGGGCGCTGTCCCTCAAGCCGTGTGCTCCCCCACAGGCTCCCGATATGAGCAGCTCCGAGGAGTTCCCCAGCTTCGGGGCTCAGGTGGCCCCCAAGACGCTTCCGTGGGGCCCCAAGCGATAATGACCAAGGAGCAGCACCTGCCCCGCGAGGGTCCGCCTCACTCTGACCCAGCAGCTGGACCCCGCGTACGTGTCGATCCCGCCTGCCCTGAGGTCTCACGGCGAAGCCGGCGGCCCCGGCCCGGCCTGGCCCTGCACTCGGCACCTCGTGAACACTAAGGAGGCCGTGGTTCGGAGTCACCCCGCACAGCGGCCAAGCTCCCATCCTGCCAGGAGAGCCCGCAGCTGCGGCCGCGCCTGCTTCCTGTCATGACCTCAGGAAATAAATTTCCTTGACTTTATAAAAGCCAAACGTTTGCCCTCGTCCTTTCCCACCTCCCTCTCCCCTGCCTGCTGCAGACCTCCTCCCTGAGGACCACCCGCCTCTTCCAGCTGCTGGAAACCCCACCGACCCAGACCCTGAGGTCAGGGGGAAGGCCCTGCGCACACACGGCGTGTCCCGGGCCCAATTGAGAGCCCGGGGCTGCCCAAGGACCCGAAGGCAGACGGGGGGCGGCTCTCACACCGCCCGGCCTTCGCGTCAGGGTCTGCACCCCAGACCACCCAGCCCTGCAGGCAGAGGCAAGGCCGCCTGGCAGGGCTCTGAGGAGTGCAGGCAGGGGTGAGGGAGCTGGGCCCCCCCACTCCTCCACAGAGGGCCCCGCTCCCTGCCGCAGGCCTGCTTGTGTTTCTGCACCACCTTCAGCTCTCTGGCGCCCACCGGCCGTGCCCCACGCCCCTCCCCACCCCCAGCCCCCCAGTCCACTGGGTTCTGGTGTTCTCTATGGCCTCGGGGCCAGAAGCCGGCACTCTGGGCTCCAGGCCGCACCCTGCCCCACCCCCAGAGTCCAGAGTTGGGGGTGCGCAGGCCAGCCCCCCAGGCGTCCTCGGATGCATGTGTGAGAGGTAAGCTGCTGGCCCCAGGGTGCAGAGGCTGTCCCATCTGGCGGAGGACCTGGTCCTTCTCAGGTGTCTGGTAGGATGGTCCGGGCGTCGGCCCCAGGCCTCTGCAGAGCAGGGTGCTTAGTGAAGGGAAAGGTGGGGCCCTGGGCCCTGGGCCGTCTGTCCCCACAGAGGTGACGGGCCACTCTTGAGTTGTCCAGTCCCTGGTCCCCAACCTCCTAGAGAAGCTGACTGTGTCCGTGGGAGAGTCACCGCTGCTTAGCCCACCTTCTCCCCCACCTCCACCCCATGGGAGGTTTTTCTCTCAGTTTATTAACTCAGGCTCAGTCATCTTGACTTTAATTCCTGAACAGAACAAGAGTAGTCTCCCCACTGCAAGTCCCCGCTGGCCCACGCGGCCTTGAATGTGCCCGTCCATAGGCATGGCCGATGGGGTGTGTGTGAGGCCCCAGACGAGGCAGAGCCAATGGCCGGGGAGGACGGAAGGGTGCCCTCTTGCCTCCCCAGGGTGGCCCGTCCCTGGGAACCCCTCCTCCATCTGCAGGGTCTCAGGGCCTCTCCCCGGTCAGCTCCTTCCCGCTGGCCCCCGGCTCCTGGGGAGTCTGCCCACAGCTCCTCCGTCTTTCCTGCAAGGTCCCCTGCAGCTTCCACCCTCCCTTCCCCAAAGGGGCCTTTTTAAATTCCCATGAGAGACTTTGCACATGTGCGTTCATTGCGAACCCCCGGCCTTCACTGTGTCTGCTCTGGTGGTGGTTGAAGATCGCGTGGTGACTGCCCTGGCCTGTGCCCTGCGGCCTCCGGGGCTGCGTGCACCTGGCGGGACGGGGCGTGTGCCCCATGCCCTCTTCGAATGTCTTCCGTGTCACATGTGTCCGTAGCTACCATCCATCCCTTGGCCTTAACTTTGAAATCTGGAGATTATATGCAAACATGTGTGGAGGCTCATGAATATGGATGACACTGGAATTTTATAAATTCTAAAATAAAACCCAAACTGGATACAGTGTGCTGAGACTCGTCTTATCACGCCCTGCCGAGCTCAGCCTCGGGGAACCGGGCGTGCCTGGCATGCTCTGGAGGGTCACTGGGCACCCCACAGACGCTTGGTGTGGCCCCCCAGCTGGCACAGGGTTCTCAGCCCTGGACTAATGGCCTTGCAGGGGCCAGGGTGCCCGGAGGCCTCAGTGTTGGGGGCGGACGGTGACTGACAGCTTCCAGGACACCAGGGGGTGTGGACGTTTGATGGCAGCGCGGTCATCCCTGGCAGCCAGGCCGGATGGCTCCGTGGTCTTCATTCAGGGGGCATCACACAGCACAGCGCTGTCGGGAAGGCTCATGGTGGCGTGCCCCGCGGAAGAGGTCACACCTCGGGGTCCCGTCCCTGAGGCCAAGGTGGGACCACTCCAGGCGGGAAAGGAAGGCGGTGTGGGCAGGCCCTGCCAGGCACCCCACCCCAGTGACCGGGGCTGTGTCTGTATGAATGCTCGTCACGCTGATGTGCTCACTTCATGCAAACCCAAGATTTCTTATGTTTCCTTAAGTTTACTTTTGAAAGTCTGAAACAACAAAAACAACCATCTGGAAGCAAAAGCCTGTGGATTTTGTAACAAGGACATGGTGCACACAGCCCCACTGCCCACAAACAGAAGGACGGCTCATTTTCTGGACGGTGGGCGAGCAAGCACCTGCCCCTCGGTCTCAGCCCCTCCCTGGTCAAGAGATACCTGGTGCTTCCCGAGGCCCGGATCTGTGGGTATTACAAAGGCGCCAACTGGCAGTTCTGAGGAGAAGCTTGGTGGACTGCGGTGCATCAAAGCACTTGAAGGACCATGTGTCCTTGCTGACAGTGCTGTGACCTCAAGGACCACTCCCCTGAAAGTCAAAAGCGGGCACTGTCTCCTGGCGTCTGTACCGCGGGGCTTGCCGCCACGGAGCAGAGGGCAGTGAGCCGCCCGCGAGGCTGGGGGCACTGTGTAATCGGAGCTCAGAGGAGGCAGACGCAGGGCGCTCACGAAGACCGGCAGTGGTGAAGTCCAGCTGCAGGTGCCGTGAAGCTCCCCTTCCTGAAGATGATCCCATGCAGACAGACGGGAAGACTTGCGGAAGGAGAGCCACCAAGCGTCACGGGAGTGAATGTCCTTTCCTCTGAGGGCTTCAAGGAATAGAGTTCAGTCTCCCTCCAAACCTTCCCCATCGAGGCGCTCGCCACCGTGAGGCTGCCGCTGGCCCCAGGCTGGTGGGAGCCGGGCGCTGCCACAGGAAGCGCTGAACGGGCTGCTCGGAGGCTGTGGACAGGCGCAGGAGCAGTGAGGAGGCGGAACTGCGGGCCTTGTCAAAGGAGGGGGCTGCAGGGGCCCGGGGGCGGGGTCAGCAGGCTCACGGCTGTGGCCCAGAACAGTCTGGTTTGGGGCTGCCAGCTGGGGTATGTGAGGGGCAGGCTGGACCCCGCCTGGACCGGGTAGGAAGCGACGGGGCTGGCTGGAGAGGGGCGCCACCATTTGAGGGGCAGCAGGTACAGGGAGGGCCAGACGGAGGACCCCGAGCCCACCAGCTTGCGGGGAGATGAGCCCCGTCCAGGGCTGAGGCGGGCGGACGTGTGAAGCCGGTGGAGGCCACCTCCCGTGCCTGCGAGGCCGGGCGGGGGGGCAGGCGAAGGCGGGGGAGGTGCCACGTGCAGGGAGGCAGCACCTCAGCTATGGAGCCATCCCGCCCGGGTGAGGGGGAACGTGAGGCTGGGCGGGAGATGGCAGGGAAAGCTGCCCCTGGGCACCGAGCACCCCACCTTCCAGGAGCCCTGGCTGGAGTCAGCGGGCCATGGGGCCAGCCCATGCCAGGGCCTGGGAGGCAGATAGGCCTGAGGGGCCAGGAGCGGGGCAGTGGCCTCTGAGGTGGGAAGCCTTTGACGGCATCACCCCCCACCCCATCTCCAGGCCCCTCAGTTGCCTTCTGTGGGGTGAGCTGTGACTCCAGCTCCTGGCAAGCTGGGCTCTGGGCCCGGACTCGTCTCTGAGCCCAAGGCTTGGTTCTCTTTTACTCCGGTTGTTCCATAAAGAGCCTGTTTTCAGGAAAGAGCAGAGAGGAGGACCGTGATCAGACTCTGACTGCGGCGGAGTGCGGGCGGGGGTGGGCGGGGGGCTCACCTAGTTCTCAGCCAGCGTCTGCTTGGCGCTATAGTGCTGCTTCACCTGATCACCACAGACTCAGGGATGTCGGTTTCCACGAGGTCGAGGGGCCGCCAGCGCAGAACCCCACGTGCTGGGTGGGAGCAGGGGGCGCCGTGGGGGGCCACGCACCCCCACCCCTTGGCACACGTGCCAGAGTGGGGCCAGAGGTGGGCAAGGGCTCCGCAGGCGTGGGCTGAGCTGGACAGCAAGCATCAGTGCAGGAAAGGAAACTCCCGGAAGAGGCAGAGGCCGCAAAGCAGACCACCCCAGCTTCCACGGACCCTGCAGTGCCCAGGGTACTCTGGACAGAGGCCAGGCCGGGAGGCGAAGACGCAGAGGGCCGCCCTCTGCCCGCGGGAGGACAGCAGGGGCGCTGGCCTGCGGCCTCCCCCATGCCCACCCAGCGGATCACGCACTGACCTTGGGCGGAGCCCTGGGGTGGGAGCGGGGCCCAGCATCCTGCGGGCCTCGGCACCTCGAACACCGTGACGAGGGCCGAACAGGTGGCCCTAGAGTCCAGTAGGTCCGGGAATAATGTGCATCATCCTCCCGGAAGGCCTGATACCTGTGGGAGCCACGCGGCGGTGGGGGGCAGCTTGAGGTGCCAGCGCCCCTCTCAGTCCGCCACCCGCTCCCCGCCGCCGAGCTCAGCCCGCGGGCGCCGGGAGCACCGTCCCTGCACCCGCTGATCCCCTCCCGCAGTGCAGCTCCGGAGGCGGTAGTTCGGGGAGCCGGGCCCTCCCAACCTGGCCGCTGCGGATGCCGCACCGCCCCTCCCTGGGAGCCCCGCCCCCGGCGCCCTCACCCGCACGGGCGGCTGCGCGCTGCGCTGAAGCTGACTGGTAGTGGGCGCGCGGCAGGAATTGGGCCGAGAAGGCCAGCAGGAACGCCCGGGCGGCCGGCGAGTGAGCGCAGGGCCACGCGCCCCGGTCAGCCCGCTCTCCCGGGGGACCGCCCCCGCCGGGCCCCGCGCTCACGTTGCTGATGCCCGCCAGGTGTGGGATGCCTCCAGCCTGTGGAACAAGATGCCCTTGTCCTGCGCGCGCTCGGCCACCAGGCGGATGAACTGGCGCGCGTCCAGGCGGATCTCCACCCAATTGCTGAGCAGCGCGAAGAGCGGCGCGAGCAGGCAGGCGGCCCCGAAGGTGGTAATGAAGCCGAACTGCGGGACTGCGGGGATAAGGGTCACCGCCAGGCCCTCCGGTGGCCACGGCGCGCGACCCTGACTTCCGCCCGCCCGGTTTCATCCGGTGATAAGGACCACGCGCACCTGTGACCAGTGGCCAGACACTGCCCACAGTAAATACTTCACCGCGCCCTTCAGGGAGGCCGGGGGACCACCCCTGCCTGTGCCCACAGTCCCTGCTTTTACTCATCCCGCAGGCTCCAAGGCAAGGCCCCCTTCTCCAGGAAGCCTCCCCGATCTGCTCTCACAGCGCTGGGTGTGTTTCTGGCCATCCCCGGCTGCCTGTGGTCTGGGACTCTAACTGTCCTTCCCAGTGCCGCGCCCACCCTGTGAACTCTTGGCAAGATTCTCGGAAGGGGCTCCTTGAAGGGGGCTTCTGGCTCTTACGTCAGATTCCTAAGGAGAGCCTGGGGCCCGGAGGCCTTTCGTCCAGTGGTCACCCGCTCACGTTATCATGAGGAAGCATGTCCCTCCCTGTGCGCTTTCTGCCCTCTTCATCCACAGAACGAAGCCACTGCCGTCACCCCTGTTGCTCTGGCCGCCAGGAGCTCAGAGCAATGCCTGCCTTGCTCAGATGCAGCACTTTTGACTGTGCTGTGGTTCTCCCCTCTGTCATCAAACAGAAAGGCCACATGAGATGCAGACCCTGGGCCTCAAAAAGTGCAATCACCCCATCCATGCGGGGGATAAGCCCCAGACACAGGCCCCCTCCTGGCAAGGGCACTGGAGGGTCCAGCAAAGAGTGTGGGCATCGAAAAACTGTCCGGAGAAGTCCAGCTCTCCAGGCCATCGCTGCCTCCATGCAGCCTCGCCCCGGCCTGAGCACCCTCACTGCTCTCCTCACGTCCTGCGCCAGGCTCTGGCCCTGGCGTTCGGGGGTGGGAGGAGATGAAGACCACTCCAAGCGAGCCCCGTCTGTGGCCCCAGGTCCTCTCTGAGTCCCTGGACCTGGAGCGCTGCCCCTCCTGCCCTCAGCCAGCCTTTCTTGAGTGCTCCCCGCCACGGCCCCACCATTCGTTTCCTGATTTCCCCCTGCCAGGCTCCATCAGGGACTCCCTGTCACACCCATCCCTACATCGTATTTCAAGGCAGATGCAGGCAGGAATGCTGAGGCTGGAAGGCCCCTTGGTGGTGCAGTTACCCTTCCCCACGGTGCTGGTGGTGACAGCCCCTACCACGGCCCCTGCCCATCTTGAGGTACCCGTCAAACAGGCCTTCAAAGGGCAAAAGCTGGTAGTCCGCCTCTACCTCCCAGAGCATCTGGCTAGCCGCCAGGGAAACCGCTGCCTTCCTCTTCTCAGAGTGGAGCCGGAACCCCTGCCAGCAGCCCTTTAGCTTCCTGGAGACAGAAACACCAGGGTTAAACAAAAAGGAAACATCAGGAAGATGGCCCTGTTCTCCTGAGCCCTCCCCTGGTCACACTGCAAGGAAAGGCAGCAGGAGCTGGAGGCCTGGGGCCCAGGGCGTGCAGAGCGAGGGGCAGGCCTTCTGCACCCACATCCCCCCGGTGGGGCAGGGTGCCAGCCTCCCCTCAAGCTCCCTTGGGCAAGAGGAGGCGGCAGGAGCTACGTCAGGGAGGGAGCGGATGAGCATCCCAGACACAAGCGTGTGCGCGCTTCTCTGCCCACACTTGCACTCGTCCGGCTACACCCTGCCTGCTGTAATCCTGAATTCAGTTTCCCAGCACCGCCTGCCCTGAGACTCAGGGCCACGCCACAGAGGGCACATGATTGGGCTAAGGTCTGACAGCCGTGCTTTGTGGTGCCCGGGAAGTCTCCGGGGAGATGAGGTGTGCAGGGGCTGGTGAGGGTCCAGCTTGGGTCCAGCCTTGGGCTGGATGTGAGGCCATCCCTGGGTGGGGCAGTGCGAGGGCTCTGGCCTGGCGGTGGGGGAGGGGGGGGTCCCAGTTGCCTTGATTGCAGCCACAGTAGTGCCAGTGGGTGGAACCAGGGGATGGGACCCCAGTGTCCCCATTAAGGGCACCAGAAGCCTGGGGCCTCCCCTTGCTCCTCCCTCCCCAAAGAACGCCTGGCCCAGCCCCAGTGGGCTACAGACAGGATGGACCGGTGGTTGGGGCAGCGCCCAGGAACCCAGGCCTCCTGCCCTCCAGAGGCAGCCCCGGGGCAAGAGACCCCAGTGTGCGCCTGCAGCAGCGAGACAGGGTGGGGGCGTCGGAGAGCCTGTGGGCCGGTAGCTGGGCCGAGCCTCCCCTGGACGTGCCTGAGTCCCTGGGGTCCAGGTGGGTGGGACCCGCCTTCCCCACAACTTCTCCTGGCG
Source organism: Dama dama (assembly GCF_033118175.1). Lineage (NCBI taxonomy): Eukaryota > Metazoa > Chordata > Mammalia > Artiodactyla > Cervidae > Dama > Dama dama. The sequence continues at coordinate 116,492,462 of NC_083700.1, read as the reverse complement.
GGGCTGGCTGGCCCAGACACTCCCCAGTCCCATAGTCCCTGGATGCTTTCCAGGCGGGTGGGGTGGGGTGGGAGACCCGGGGAGCGCAAGCGTAGGAATCTCCTGCATGGCGTTGATGACCTGCTTGCCCACCATGATGACCAGGAGCTCCTGGGCCAGCTCGGCAAGGCAGCCCACAGCTGCACACTGCAGCGCCCGCCCTTCAGGTTAGCTTGTGGGAGGGACCAGCCTCAAGGCGTCCATCCTTTTCCGGGCCTCCAAGGTGGCCCCTGCCACGCCCTTTCCGACAGGCCAGGGGCACCTTGACTGCAGAGACCCTCCTTCCCTTCCTTCCCCATCCTGACCTCACTCAAGCCCCTGCAGTCTTCCCCAGGACCCTCCTTCCCTTCCTGCCCCCTCCTGACCTCACTCAAGCCCCCGCAGTCTTCCCCAGGTCCAGCGGGCAGATGTTACAGGACATCAGAGGCATGGCCGTGTGGCACCCTGGGCTCTTTGGGGAACCACGTGGAGTCACATGGGGTTGACCCTAGCCTGTGGATCTGGGGCAGACCCAGGATGCAGGCAGGCCTCACCAAGCAGGGACCTGATGACGCCAGTGAGAGGCGGGTCCCGGGGCTCTTGGGGGACCTCTATTAAGCTAGAGGGTGTCGTCCTGAGCTCTCGGGACATCAGCCCACAGTGCAAGATATCTTCCCTATCAGGAGAGGACAATCTGCCTGAAAACACAGCCAGTGCTGGGGAAAGCAGTGCAAAAGTGTTCGAACACCTGGTTCCAGCCATACCTGCGCTCACAGAGTCCTGTATTTTCAATAGAGGAGCCCACGACTGCATTTTTTGCTGGAACCATTTTGAGTTGGGAGATTTTCCTGTTGATAACCGCATACCGCCTGCTTGCCTGCTGTGTGCCATGCACACTCCTGCGCCGAGCGTCAGCCCATCTGCGCTGTCTCCCCGACAGTGTGAACCTGGAGAGGGTCCCTAGGGACAGCCCCTTTGCAGGCAGCTGTCAGGCTGGGTCGCAGCTCTGACCCATGGAAAGTTGCTGTTCTCCCTCCTCCTGCAACAAATGGGAGCAGAGAGGCTTTCAGGGGAGGTGTTCCATGGCAACTTCTGGACCCCTACTTGTGCCTCCTTGGCCCTCAGCCAGGAAGGGACCAGACGGTCATTTTGAGAGTTTTTCTACAACGTCTCAGGCGGGTTGGGGCAGAGTTCACAAGCCCACAGCGGTTACCCCCGCTCAAGCGCTGCTAGGAGCACCTCCTTCTGCACAGCCCCTGCCCCCTGCATGCTTCCCAGGGTGCCGTCCGCACCAGTGAACGGAACCTGGGTCTTTCCTTGGGGTCTGCTCTTGGGGACCCCGCACAGCAGCGAGGGTTCATCCTGCAGGAGACCAGCTTCCGCTATCCAGAAAACAGGTTCCCTGACTCTCAGAGCTGCAGGTGAGCCTGCTTGTGCTGACAGGGGCGGGGGCGGCTTGGGGAGAAGCCCCGTGGGGGGCCGTCAGCTTCTGCACCTCCAGCTTGCTGACCGAGCTTGTGGCAGCGACGGCGGCTCATGGCCCATGCCAGTGACTGGGGCTGGGTTCGGGTGCGAATCGGGTGCCAGCGGGGACTGGCGGATTGTGAGCTTCTGTGGACGGCTAGACGTCTGAGTGGGGTCCGGGGAGGGGCACCGCCGGCTTTCCGCGCTCACCTCCTCATTGCGGACCCCGAGCAAGGTGTGGCAGTTGCCGGGGTAGCCGCCGAACCTGGGGAGAGCCAAGCCTCCGCTCCCGCGGCCGCCCGTGGCCCACCTGGCGGAACCACGGCGGGGTGAGGGCACGGCGGGCATCAGGGAGCCACCCCGGTGCCCGCCCACCTTCCCCGAGCTTCTGGGTGCTGTCAGGGTCACAGGGGGCGGGGCGCGGGCGTGACCTTCGTGTGAGGCGTGGCCGGGCCACGTGTGGTGGGGCGGGGCGAGAGCGACGGGGCTTGGCCACTGGGGCGTGGCCGATGCTTGTGGGCGGGGCGGGTCGAGGAGGGGCGGGGCCAGGGCTAAGGATGGGCGGGGCAAGTCGGGATTGGGCGGGGCAGGGGCGGGTCGAGGCGGGGTCAGCAGGGAGGGGGCGGGGCAGGGGCGGGTTGAGTAGGGGGCGGGCCAGTTGGGAGTGGGCGGGGCTAGGGTGGGCTGAGGTGGATCAGGGTAAGGCCGAGGCGGGCCCAGGAGAGCGTGGGCGGGGCATGGGCGGGGCGGGCTGAGGCGGAGCGGAGGCGTGGCCAGGGCGGGCCCAGTGGGCGTGGACGGGGCGTAGTGAGGGGCGGGACTAACCGGGAGTGGGCGGGGCGGGCAGGTGTGGCCGGCGCAGGCGCTAACCTGCTCTTGAAGAAGAATGTGTAGACCGGCGAGTGGAAGCTGACGAACTGGAGGATGGACGCCCTGCGGGTGACAGCGCGCTCAGACTCGACGTGGGCGCCCCTCTAGGGCACAGCGGGCGCCTGCGTCAGGCACCGCCCCGGCTCAGGGAGTTAAGGAAAGGGCCCGCCGCTGGGCGTTCAAAGAGATCCGTTCAGTGGGGAGCAGAGGGCGCGTTCCCAAAGCTCTGACTTCAGGACCTTCTGGAAGCGCTCCGCTTCCAGAGCGGAGGAGGAGTGCAAGTGCCGGTAAGAATTAACACGATGCGGCTCCGGAAAGCGGGCTGCGCACGGGTCTGGGGCGCTGGGCGCCAGAGGTGCCCGACAAGGAGGCGCCGAGACTGCGGCGGGCCCCAGGAGGCCGGCTGGAGGACACTCCCAGGCCCTGCCGTTGCAGGGACATTGTGGGCGGCTCCCCAGGGCGCCGTCCCTGGCCTCCCGCACGCTGTTTCCCCCGCACTCTGCCCCAGTCTCCCCGGTGTGCGCCGGGCTCTGTCCCGTCCCGAGACCAGGGCTGCAATTTGTGCAGTTTGTGGACGGATGGATTTGTCCTTGGGAAGCGGAAGGGGGGGGTCACCGAAGGGGGACGCCCCGCCCCCGCCGAGGCCCCGCTCACTGCTATTTAAGGGGCTTCACAGGGAGGAAGGGACTCCTCCGAGCTGCGCCTCACTCATGAGAAAAGTATCTGACTGGCCGGCGCCCAGCGCTGTCAGCACTCACCCCGTCTCGTCAGGACGTGTGCCCGGGGCCACGTAGATCTTGGAGAGCATGAGGATGAAGACGAGGTGCACCACGGACCCCGTGAGGCTGGCGATGCAGGAAGCCTATGGGGGACGGCAGGGTGATGGAGGAGGGAACCAGAGCCCACCACCCAGCCAGCCGGCAGGAGCAGGGATGGAAGCTCACCCAGGCTGCGAGGACGCTGTTGTCCGACCCGGACACCAGAATGGCCCGGCACACAGTGATGGACCCCTGGCACAGAGCACCACGGCCATCTGTGGGGCAGCGGGTGCGTGAGCCTTGCGGCTGCAGCCTGACACCCCAGCACCCTCAGGCCACAGCCACATGCTGTCCCACTCCCAGACCAGGCTGTGCGCCCAGACTCTCCTGGCAGGTTGCTGGGCAGCAGGAGGTGGCTGGCAGGGAGAGGTGGGAAGGGCAGTCGTTTAGACTTAGAGTAGGCAACTCTGTGGCCTCTGGGCGGCACAGGGGCCTCTGTGCCTTGTTGTCAGCCGGCCCCCATCTCACTAGGCGAACCTGGGAGTTCTTGAGATCTCCTAAGGGGGTCAGTTAAGAAGTCCCTGTGACTTGAGGGCAAGACAGGGTGAGGGGACCTGTGCTTGAAGCATGCCCCAGCCCCCTGCCCCATACACACCTGCCTCTTAGGGCCCAGATCCCTAGCTCAGCCCCTCCCTGGAGCCCAGGAACACCATGGCCTTTCTGAGGACAGCGAGGACCTCCTGGGTCCCAGAGACAACATCACGCCCTGCCCCATGGCGGGGAGGGGGTGCTACTGCTCACTGAAGCTCGGAGGACAGCGGCCTGATGGGCAGCGCCCGGCAGCAGGGGCCCTCACCACTGTCAGGACCACCACTGAGCTGGCCAGCACCTGGTGCAGGCGGTTCCTCTCGGGGAGTTAGGGCTCGTCCTCAGTGGTGGTGGAGTTCAGGGTTGTTGTGGGAGCTGAGGTGGAAAACTGGGGCCGGGGCCACTCCTGGAGTTGGGGGGGACGGTGCTTAAAGGGGTGCGTGCTGGGGCAGGGCCTTGTCGGGGGACCGCCCAGCTCGAGGTCCCCGGAGTCCCAACAGCCCCAGCGGCCAGCCAGCAGGCGCTCATCCGCTTCCAGGAGCAGCACGGCCCACAGCGCGGTGAACAGACTCAAGAAGACAGTGCCTCCGTGGTCAGGGAGCCGGCCGGCCTGGGCAGGGCAGCAGGGTTCGCACGTGCTTGGGACTGGGCCCTTTTCTCCCTCCTGCCCGGCCCTCGAGGAATGCTCCCCCACACCCCATCCCTTGCCTGCCCACCGTTGTACCCTGGAGGCGGTGACCGTCTAGGGTGCAGGAGGGAGCACTGTTGTCCCAGAACCTCCCCCACCCCCGACTCAGGGTCAGATGAGCCTGGGGACTCGGGGTTGACGCGGCAGTGGGTGACACTTTGGGGCACTAGGTTGGGGGTGACTGTATTTTGCTCATGGGGGCCAGAAGACGGACTGTAGTGGCTTGAACTGTGCTTCTGAAAATATATGTCCTCCTGGACATACGTTCTGATAGGAAGGTGATCGGGATACAGCCTTCCTTGGAATAAAGGCCTTTGCACGTGTAATTAAGATAAGGAGCCCCTGATGAGAGCACCCAGATTGGGAGGACCTGAAACCAGCGACAAGCCCTTGTAGGAGAAGGGGAGACAGACATGGGCCTGCACAAAGGGAGAGGCCACGTGAAGACGGGAGAGATGGGAGTGGTGGGGCCACAAGCCAGCGAACATCAGGGTTCCCAGAGCCACCGGACACAAGGCGGATGCCCTGTGCCTTCTCCAGAAGGAATCAGCTGTCAAGCCATACTGGACTCTGCCTTCAGAACCATGAGAAAATCAGTTTGTTGTTTTAACCCCCATTTGTGGTCATTTGTTAGGGCAGACCTAGGACACTGGTGTAGACAGGTTCCCAGCAGGTTGTTGAAGGCGTGTCTGTCTGTGGGTCCCTCTTCGGCCCTGAAGCTCTGGCCCAGGGAGTGTGGGGTGCAGGCCTGGCGGCCGGGCTCAAGGAAGAGCTGACCCACCCTGGAAGTGTGCAGGCTGACGGAACCTGGGCCTGAGGACTCTGCCTGAGGGCGGCAAGGTTTGTGTGCTCGGGGTCCTGCTCTTGACCTTGGCCGCCACACCTAATAGGAGGAGTAACAGGAAGAACTCCCATGGCGTCCACCGTCCAGCTGCTCCGCTGAGCACTGTGGGCTGGGGGCCAGCCGGCCTCAGCCACTGGGGACACTGCCTCCCAGGTGAGTAATGCACAGGGCGCTCCACCTTGGATGGTGCCAAGTGGGGATCCCGGAGGGGCATGGCCAGAACTGGGGGAGTAAGGGGCTGCCCTCCGCCCTCGCCTGCCCGCCCTCCTACCTGGCCCACGGTGTGGGCATGGGAGAGCAGCCAGAGGGGCAGACTGGGCAGAGGGGGCACAGTTCCAAGCTGTCTCCACCGCGCACAGCGCCTGCCTTCAGGGTGGGGTGGGGCTGGGGGAGCTGCAGGGACCAGCGAGGGGCCCCAGCCCCCTGCCCTCCCCCACACCTGCCTTCTCCCTCACCACCACTGCCTTTGCCAGGCCCAGCATTTCTTTTAAAAAATGTATGCGATGATAATTTTTGAGATAACTTTTTGAAATTTCAACTCTACATTACGATAAAAGCCAAGCTCTGTCATTTGCTTATGATAAGAAAAGTTGACACTATTGTAAGAAACAAGGGCACGTGCCAATAAAATTAACCTAAGGACCCACCTGTCCACTTGTGTCAGCCTGGGAGCACACCTGTGTACCTGTCAGCCTTCCAGCCAAGTCCCAGGGCCCTCCATGACCCCCGAGGGCTGGGATGGCTCTGTGCTCACCTCTACCCCCAGCTCTGCCCCGGGCCTAGCACCTGGGAGCCCCTCCGACCACACACCCACCTGAGGAGACACGGGGCAGCCTGCGAGCGGAGGGCAGAGGACGCTTATGTGGGTGTCCCAGGACACCATGAGGCGTCCACCAGGAACACCAGCATGCCCACCACCGCCACTGGCAGGAGCCAACCTGCATAGAAACTCTCAAGGGGGACTCTGGGGTCACCTGTGGGTGATCTGGGTGGGCCTGGTCTCCAGGGCTGGGCTGAGCCCCAGGGGGGTCTGCACAGCCGCATGACCTGTAAGGACCCCCGTGGGGGCGGGGTGGGGGCAGGAGGTGCAGGGCCTTCTGGGAGGAAGCCATGACAGGATGGCCCCCAGGGAGCGTTCCTGGCAGCTCCGTCCTCCTGCCCTCACCCCCAACTCTGGACCTGTCCCCCTGTTGACCTCAGCACCTGACCCCCGGGCTCCCTTGCCTCCCAGAACCCCCTTTCCTGAGCCTCAGTCACTTCCCATCAACACCCAGGGGATGGGGGCCCCTCCTGGAGAGGCACCCTGCTTAGCGGACTCCAGTCCTGGAGGCTGGGGTCATTCTTGATGCCTCTGGCTCTGCACCCAGCCCGCCACGGCCAGGTCCGTCACATACGCCCCATCTGCCTCCCACGGGTCACAGTCAGAGCCGCCCCGGCCTGGTGTCCGGCCTCCCCTGCGTTGGCCAGAGTGACCTCTGAGATGCAAGTCTGTCGAGAACCCAGAGAAGGCCCCACCCGTTGTGCCCCAGGGCCCTTGCCCTCCTGGGGCCCTGCCCACCCAATGCCTTGTCCCCCGTCCGGGTCCAGCGCGGTCGTGAGTGGCCTCTCCTTCTGTGTCCCCAGTCGGGGCACAGGACACGCACAGCTCCCCAGCACAGCGCGCCACTGGAGCCACTGAGGGGCCACGCTTGCCGTCCTTGGAGCGAGAAAGGGCTTCAGCAGCTGGGACGGTGGGGGCGCGGCTGTGCAGGGTGGGGTGGAGCCGTGAGGAAGGCGAGGAGCCTGGGTGCCCGGGGCAGATGGTCAACCCCAGGGTGCCGGCCTGTCTGCAGGAGGCAAGAGGGCAGCTCTCCCCGGACCCCGGGCAGGCATGACCAGCTCCGGGGTGGGAGTTCCTGGAGTGGCCCTGGGCTTCTCAGGACATGCCTGGTGGGCCGGGGCATCGGGAGTCGAAAGGGGGCCCCCAGAACAGCCATGGTGAGGGGACACCTGGTGGGGGGAAGCGGCTGGGCAGGGCGGAGCTCGGCGAGGGCGCACTGGCCTCGGAGGGGTCAGCGAGGCCGCTGGCTGAGCCCCCAGGCATGGCTCGCCCCTGGGGGCACTGATTAGCAGACGTCACCCTGAAGGCCAAGTCAGGGGCCCAGGAAGCCCTGAGGGGTGTGGACTCAGTACTCACCAAGCCAGGCGAGTGGAAGGCCACCTTCTTGCCAAAACCCCTGTGCACGGGGCCCATAGGCTGATACTTGCCCCACTCGCCCCGGTGGGCCCGGTGCCACAGCCGGACCTGCTGCTGGCCGAGGCCTGGGGCCTGCGGGCCCTCTGGGGGTGTCGCCAGGGGCTCTGGGGACAAGGAGCTGCCAGGTGGAGAGACTGCAGGCAGGCGGAGGCGCCCTCCCCGCACCAGGCAGGGGTCTAGGTGTGGGGGCTTCAGGGCTGCCCCTCTGCCCTGGGTGGACAGAGCAGACACCCCAGGGAGCAGGATCGCTGCTCCAGGGCAGGGGGCCCTTTGGGGTGAGCGGCCCAGCAGGGCCTCTCAGAGGGGGGCCTCTGTCCTGGGGCTCCGGGGTCCAGTGAGGCGCGGAGGAGGCACCTGGAGGGGCGGCCTGGGGGGGCCAGTGACTGCGGTCTGAGCAGGCTCCCTGTCTCTGGGCGGGGGTCCTGCTGCCCGAGTGCACAGATGGGCCAGAACGGGGAGAGGTGCTCCGCAGCACAGTGGGCAGGCCCCCAGGTCACACGGCAGGGGGCAGACCCCGAGGTCACATGGCAGGGGGCAGGCCTCCACCCACCTCCTGATCAGGCAGTGGACTCTTTGTCAAGGGTGGTGACAAGGTGGCCGAGTCCCGTCCAGCGGCAGCTGGTGCAGTGAGCACCCCACACCCAGCAATACCCAGGTGACCTGGCTTTGTGAGGGACGCGGGCGACCTCCTGAAGGGAGGCGGCTCCCCAGGGAGCCAGCCTGTCCCGTCAGAGGGCTGTCACCGCTGCCCCATGGCCCTGGGGCATGACCTGGCGTCCTCCTCACCTGGAAGCTCCCCCTCTGGCGCCTGCCCCCGCCTCCAGCCCCCAGGACTCACATCGGGGAGGGGAGGCTGCGCTGAAGACCCCCGCCCCCCCCCCCGGCAACCGGTCGAGCCCAAAGAGGCTTTTCCTCTCATGGCCCTGAGGGGCCTTGCCAGGGTCTCGCACAGCTGGGGGTCAAGTGGGAGGCCTGTCACGGGTCGTGTGATGGCGTGGCAGGGACTCGCGGGTCCTCCAGTCTTGGAGCTGAGCCCACGACAGCCTCCTGGGGCCCCGGCTCTCCGAATACAGGCCCCGGCGGCGGTGTTCTCACACTTGGCAGGCCTTGGCCGGGAGGCTGGCTCGCGGGGTTTAGTCTGGGTTTGAGCCCAAGCCCCTCCAAGCACAGCCTGCGCTGGGCCCTCGCCCTGGGCAGCCGTCCCCCTGACGGGAGGCCTGTGTTGGGAAGGGGGCCCAGGCCCTGCTGGGCAGCCCACATGGCCATGCCCTTTGGTCTGCAGGGGCCAGTTCTCCTGGGCAGACCTGTCCCAGCCCTCCCCTGCCGCCGGCCGGCCCCGCCCGCAGTTCTCAGGGACACTGCCCCCTTGGCCTCCGTGCTCACTGACCTGCCGGACCCACACCTGCCCGGGCCCCGTGGCTTTGGCAAGTCCCACCAGTCCCTGAAGGTGATGTCCACTGGGGCCCTGGGGGCCTGTGGGCCTGGAGCGGCAAGGTGGGGACGGGCTCCCAGCCGTGGGGCCTCCCCGCCCTGGACAACACAGGCCAGCCTTCTGATGTCCACAGAGGCCTCTGCTCCCTGCTAGGGGTCCGGGTCTGGGCCACAGGCTCTGAGCAGGGTCGGGACCCCTACTCACCGTCTGGTGCCTGTGGGCGCTGGGGAAGAAGGGGGCCTGGCTGTCCCCCTGAGGGACCCGCAGGCTTGAAGACTCAGAGCCCAGCTGCCTGGGCCTCCACTGGGCCCGCAGGGCAGCCTTGCCCCTGGCCACATGGGCGGCTCCTGCGTGGGGCTCTTCCTCTCCTGAGGTCACGGGAGGTTCTTGGACGGCATGGACACCCCCAGGGCAGGGCGGTGGCGGTGCTTGGGCCGATGAGCCCACGGCCGTCTGTGTGCCCGGGAGCTCCGAGCGTGGCCCCCAAGGCCTCTCTCCGGGAGGTGTCTGGCCGGTGGCTGACTGCAGGGCCTGCCCCGGACCCAGAACCTCGGGAAGCCCTTGCGTGGGGCACGAGTCTGCCCCCCAGCCAGAAGGGAGGTGTCCTCAGTGTGGGGGTCTCTGGTGCTGGGCACCCACTCGGGTCCCCCCAGGCCTGGGTGTCGCCATAACCTGCACGCTGGGTGAGGCTGTGACCGGCTTCGGGGAGTTACGTGCCAAGGGAAGAACTCCAGGAACAGTGTGGAGAGGCCTCTTGCATTTTCTGTGTGAGAGGAAGTCCCGGGTCACCCACCCGCCCACTGTGGACTTGGAGCTGGGTGGGGGTGGGCCTAGTGTCCAGGGGAAAGTTCGGGGAGAGCGGCAGGTTCTGGTTCACCCACTTGGTGATTCTCTCACCTCCACCTTCTGGGCCCCGCCTGAGGCTGTCGGGGGCCGGCGGAGCCCCCTTACTGGATAGCTTGCTCACTGAACCGGCAGGAGTGTGACTCCGGGGCACGTCAGGCATGGCCTCAGCAGGCTGCTGGGGATGCCCAGCCACTCCAGCAGGCGGCCGGCCGGTCGGAGGCCCAGTTGCGTCTCCTAGGAGGGATGGTCGGTTGCCCCCCATCCTGAGGGGACTCGGGCGCCAGTGCTGTGGGGGTGTGCAGCTTTGCTCCCGCCCACCGTGGCCCAGCTGTGGACCCCGTGTAGACCAGGTGAGCCCCTCCCTCTCCGGGCCCCGGGCCCCAGGGCTGCCCCGAGGCCCAGAACCATCTCAGTAGGAAGGAGCGTGAGAGCGGTGGCGTCCCCTTGTCCACCCCCACGCCATGACTGTCCTCCTGAGGCTGGCCAGGTGGGCCCTCAGCGGGAGGCCTGGAGGGTCCAGGCTGCCTTGGCTGCTGCAGACACTGCCCCCCCCCCGCCCCAATCCTGCCTTGGGGGGCACCGCCCCACCCAACTTGGCAGCAGGGCTTCTGGGAGTGGGGAGGGGGGTCACAGGCACCCTCAAGGACATGGAGCAGCAGCCCCCAGGCTTGTAAGCAGCAGCGTGGGGCGCAGTCACGGGCGTCCCGTGCCCGCAGGGGCAGCTTCAGATGCAGACCCTCCGCGTGGGAGCGGAGCACGGCCCGGGGGCATGCAGGTGGAAGTGGTGCACCGCGGGGTCCTCGGCCGGCACGTCATGCGGCGGGACCGCGGGCGCCATGAGGGCCTGGGGTGCACGCGTGTGTGCACAGGTGTGTGTGCCCGTGGCGTATGCGGGCACCTTTGCACATGGGAGTGCACACGCGTGCATGCCTGTTGTTTGGGTGCGCTGTGTGTGCATGAGTGTATGTGTGTGTCCATTCACACTGAGCAAAGAGGTGTTTCAGTAGCTATGGTAAAAACTCACCACGCCATTTTAAACCCACGTGATAAATAGGTTGACCCGTGAACCTGCCTCTAGAAGCCGCCGAACAATGACATTCACTGCAAGGCCACCGGGGCCACCATCTGTCCTGGTCTCATGGGCAAGAAACAGCTTCCGCAGGTAATGACCACACGTCTCTGCCTTTGACAAGCCATGGGGCATCTGTTGACATCACGCACGTACAACAGAAGTGTGCAGATGGGGTGTATGCGAATGGAAGGGTGTGGCCAGTGCCCGTGTGCAGAGGTGTCCCAGGCTCCCCTGGAGCCCTGAGCTGGGGACCTTCAGCCCCAGGGTACCTGTCTCAGCGTACCTGTTGAGCACCCCGGCTGTCCCAAATGGCCTCCTCAGTGACTCTCAGCTGCGGCTCCCGTCACAGCCCTCAGGGCTCCCCCAAGGCCAAGGCCGAGGCCCTGCCCCTGGCCAGAGGTGGGCATGTGCGTCCCCGCTGGCTGAGATGTGTGCTGAGGCTGAGGCCCAATCTGCTCTGAGGGCTGAGGGCGCTGGGCAGTGGGTGGTGGATGCCGCCCGTGCCGCCCCCGTGGGGTCCCCCGTGACCACTCAGGGTGACTGGTCTGGAGGGAGGTCCGGCAAAGTCACGTGTCCACACCTGTGCGCCATCTGTTTCCATGACACAGGGTGCTTTTCAGCCCCTCCCCTCATCAGACTGTCCAGTGGGTCCCAACCACTGGGGAGTCTCAGCCCCAGTCCCACCCCATGCGTGTCTGCTGGCTTCTATGCGGCTCTGGAAGGGAGCGTGGCCAGCCGGGGGCAGGGGGCAGTGGGCAGTAGGGGCACCCTGCCTGTTCCAGAGGGCGGGAAACAGAACACGAGGCGGAGGGGATGCCACGTGGTCCATTAGCCAGGACATAGCGATGCTGGTGCCCAGGACGGCCAGGCCGGAAGCGTCCAGGACCCAAGCGCCCAGCATCGATGAGGCCAAGGTGGATGGCCCAGCAGCAAAACTGCAGAAGAGACAAGATGGCTGTTCACACGCCTGGGGACCCACAGAGCCCGCGAGCGTGCAGAAACGTCGCATGTCTCTAGGACTCGGGGAGACGCGGCTGCGGACGGCAGCTCTGCTCACTTGGCAGACTGTGAGACTGATGCCAGCAAGTGTCCACAGGGGTTCCTGCTGTCAGCGGGGCGCAGCCGGGCACCAGCGTGGCCCGGCCCAGCCTCCGGAGCCAGCCCCGCGGACACGCGCACCGTGAGCAGTCACAGCAGCCCCTGTCTGTGCACCCGGGGACAGAGGGAGACGGAGGCACTTCACCCAGGACCGCGGGCAGGTGCAGCCGCCCCTGCGACGCACGTGGGTCTCGCAGCTGCCGTGTCAGGAGGAGCGGCTCCGAGTCCTTCCATCAGGTTCAAACAGACAAAGCCGAGCTGTGTTGTTTCGTGGCGTGAAATGTGTCCAGAGACTACCAGGAAACACAGGGATGTGACTGACCTCAGGGCCTGTGACTGACGGCAGAGCCTGCCCTGTGGACCGGAGGGTGGCGGAGCCGGGGGGCGACCCGGGGGGTCGGGGCAGAGGGTTGAGTGCAGGGCGCCGCAGCCCGGACGCAGCTGCCTCCACCGGGCTGGAGCATCTAAGTGACACCAAGTGTTACAACCCACAGGCTGCATGGGAAAGGCTGCCAACACAGAGAGTCGGGTGACCAGTGTCGCGTCTACATCAAAACTTTAACACCAGAGGTGGGGGTGGGTGAACACAGGGAGGCTCCTGAGTTTCCAGGGACCAAGGGCTCTGGTTTTCCCGAGGAACTTGGCCTCCTGCGACAGGTAGGGCTTGATTACACTGGCCTGTGGTCTGTGGATCCACAGCCACCGGGGCTCACTGAGGGCCGGGCCCCCAGCGAGACGCCAGGGCTTGATCTCGCCCACGGCTCTGGGCACCGTGCCCACAGGCCTGTGGGGTGAGGTCGGAGGTCACAGAATGAAGGCCGAGCCTGGGCTCCACAGTCACCCCCCTGCAGCGGGACCACGTGTAGTCCGGCTGAGTGAAGGCTGCCCAGGAAGCTGTCTGTCCCTCCAGGCCCCGCGTGTGCTGCTCTTGTCGTGGGTTGCGTCCAGCGGCCGACCCTGCTTCAGGTCCTCCTCCCAAACGAGGACAGAGTCTGCTGGGAACCGACAGGCACAGGGGCGGGGACGGGACGTCTGGGGGCCGCCAGCCCAGGGAGGAGCCCTCCCTAGCTTCTGGGTGCTGGGCTCCTCCTCCGTCTCCTTCCCAGCCTCTGCTCGGGGCAGGAGGGCTCCAGGGGAGCTTCCGGGACAGCCCCGCAGGGGCCGAGGGGGACAGGGAGGCCTGGGGTCGCCCTCAGTGCCCCCCGTGGCTCCCACCCCCGAAGGCGAAGCCCCCCGCTCCTCTGGAGTCTACGGGGCCCTCGAACGCTCCGAATGTGAGTCACTCCAGCCTCGGATCCCTCCCTGGAAACTGGAAAGACCGGACAAAGCGGGAGGTTCCCAGGAGACTCTGCACATCCACTTCCGGGGACCTGGGTTCAATCCCTGGCTGGGGAGCCCAGGCCTTCGAGAGAAGGGACCCTTGTGAGGTGAGCCCTGCGTTCACTTCTGCTTTCTCCCTAAGGGCGCTTTCCAAACTGCAAGGCAGGACAACAGAGCCCAAGAGAGCGGAGGCCTTGCTGGGCGGGGAGCAGAGGTCAGACTTAGGGGTTGCCGAGGAGCCTCGGGCTTGAGGGGACCCCTGGGTGCTCGGAGCTCCTGAGCTGGTCACGCCCAGAGGCAGCTGCCCGAGGGGGGCTGACAGAACCTCAGGAGGGGCTCAGCGCAGCAGGTCCTCCAGGGAGGGGGCGATCTGCCTAGGATCCTCCCGGCTTCCCAGCTGAGGCCGCAGGAGTAAGGACCTCACCACAAGGGTGAGACGCGCACCTCGGTGAGGAGCGCAGAAGCGAACTGCGCCTGAGCTGACACCTGAAACCATGCTCAGGCAGATCCAGGGTTCCTCCTCCAAAAACTAAACTCAACACTGTACAAGGTGACCGAGTCAGAGACAGACCCAGAGACGAACCATGTGGTGGACTAGCAGAGAAGCGTAAAATAATGACAGTCGTTGAGCTAAAAGACAGAAAAGAGTTAAGAATGGACAAAAGGTTTGATTAACAAATGAGAATTCTTTATCCAGCAGAAATGTTCTTCAGAAGTGAGACTGAAAGAATGGAAATCTGAGAGATTCAGTGTCGCGCGCGCGCTCCCCAGGAGACATTACAGGGAGCCCTCCAGGCTGAGGGAGATCCTCCCAGGTGGGAGTGTAGATGAGCAAGTGCCAACAACAGCCCAAGAAGGCTAAATAAACAGGTAAACACAAACGTGATACTGTCTCCATCTGCAGACGGCATAATTTGCATATAGAAAATCCAAAAGAAGTCACTAAAAAAGCCATCAGAACTAATATCCTTGGAAGAAAAGTTATGACCAACCTAGACAGCGTATTAAAAAGCAGAGACATTACTTTGCCAACAAAGGTCCGTCTGGTCAACTCTATGGTTTTTCTAGTGGGCATGTATGGATGTGAGAGTTGGACTGTGAAGAAAGCTGAGTGCTGAAGAACTGATGCTTTTGAGCTGTGGTGTTGGAGAAGACTCTTGAGAGTCCGTTGGACTGCAAGAAGATCCAACCAGTCCATTCTGAAGGAGCTCAGTCCTGGGTGTTCATTGGAAGGACTGATGCTGAAGCTGAAACTCCAGTACTTTGGCCCCCTGATGTGAAGAGCTGACTCATTTGAAAAGACCCTGATGCTGAGAGGGATTGGGGGCAGGAGGAGAAAGGGACGACAGAGGATGAGATGGTTGGATGGCATCACCGACTCAATGGACATGGGTTTGGGTGAACTCCGGGAGTTGGTGATGGACAGGGAGGCCTGGCATGCTGCGGTTCATGGGGTTGCAAAGAGTCGGACATGACTGAGCGACTGAACTGAACTGAACTGAATATCCATTTTGGCAAGATTGGAAAACCAACATACAAAACAACTATATCTCTATACATTAGCAGTAAGCAAGCTGATAATAAAACAGAAAAATAATTCTGCTTACAGCAGTGCCAAAATGAAACCCAAATAAATTTAACAAAAAAAAAAGTGCAAGCCTTATACACTGAAAAGTGCCAAATGCTGTTGAAATAAGTTAAGAGCTCCAGATAAAGGCAAAAACAGTCCATGTGCAGGAGTGCAAAGGCAACATGGTGAAGACAGCAACAACCCCCCAGCTGACTTACAGATTCAACATAATCTTGATCAGAATTCTAGCTGGCATTTTTTTTTTTCCCCCAGAAATTGACAAGTTCAAAATTCACATGGATATACATGAGACCCAGAATAGCCAAAACATCACTGAAAAAGAAGAACAAAGTTTCAGGATGCATATTTTTAATTTTGTAAGTAATTTTTAAATTTAATTATTAAGTAATTCAAAACTTACTACAAAGAGAATAATCAAGACAGAGTGGCACTGGCATAAGGGTGGACCTATAGATCAACGGAATACACTTGAGATTTCAGAAAAAATCTTGTATTTTACAACAATGTTTTTAAACAAAGAGGCCAACAAAATCCATTGGGAAAAGAACAGTGATTTCAGTATATGATGCTGGGACAGGTGAATTTCCACTTGCCAAAGAATAAATCTGAACCGCCTACCTAACACCATATATAAGAATTAAAGTGGAGTTAAAAAAAAAAGAATTAAAGTGGAGTTAAGATAAAAAAGATCACAAAGCTAGGTATAAGAGCTAAAATGATAAAACTTTTTAGGAGAAAACATAGTTGCAAGTCTTAATGAGTTGGGTTTAGGCAGTGATTTCTTAGACATGACACCGAAGGCACAGCAATACAAGAGAAGATTGGTAACATGAACTTCATCAGCATTAAAAACCTACCTACTTCAAAGCCCGTCATCAGGGACGTGACGAAGCAACCACAGAGCGGGAGAAAAACGTGTGAAAACCGTGTGTCTGGTGAACGACTTGCATCCAGAGCATTAAGGAACCTTTATAACTCAGTGAGAAGAAGACATATAGCACGATTTTGAAATAGGCAAAGACTTTGAATAGACGTTTCCTTAAAAAAGATACGCAGATTGGCAATAAGCCCAGGAAAATATGCTCAATATTAGCCATCTGTAGGGAAATACAAATCAAAATCATGATGGGTGTCGCCACCCCATATCCACCAGGACAAGTGACACCAAGATACAGAAGAGGGAAGTGTTGGATCGGATGTGGAGAAACTGGAACTCTCATTTGTTGTTGCCGTTTTGTAAAGTAGCGCAGTCTTGGGAGTTCCTTGGTGCCCAGTGTTTAGGACTTGGCGCTTTCACAGCTGTGACCCGGGTTCAAATACATGTCTCCCCTCCCCGCGAACGAATGCTCCTATTAACACAGTGCACATGACTTCACTGCTGCATTAGCCACCACACCCCTCGAAATGGAAACTGCACAAGTGCTCCTCGTCACTTCTTTGGGGCGCAGACCTGAAAACGCGGTTGCTGATCGTGGAGTGACTCTGTCCACCTCTCTGAGGGATCGCTGTGCTGCTCCCTAGCAGCTGCACCGTTTCACGCTCCAGTGTCTCCACATCCTCCCCAGCCCTCGGGTTCTGTTTTTTTGTCGATTAAGCAGGAGCTGTTCTGACAGGCATCTATCGGTTTTAGCTCTGTTGTCCTGGTGCTGGGTGGAGAGCTGGGGTCGCAGGGCTCAGGGCAGCCAGAGCCGTGGGGAGGGGAGTGGGGTAACGGGGTCCGATCCACGCTGAAGGCAGAGTCAGAGTGGGAGGGAGGGGCGCCCCGCCCTGGGGGCCCGGCCGGCTGCACCCCCTCCCTGCCGTCTCCCCTCCAGCACATGGCTGGCCCAGGCTGGCTTAGGAGCTGGTGCCACGTGGCGGGGGGCAGCTTCCGAGGACTGTGGCCCGCCCTCCCCTGGCCGCCCCTGGGCACCCATCGGGTCCCCAGCCCAGGGACTGACATGGGCTGGCAGATGCGGGCAGGGGCTCATGGGTCCAGGGCTTGGCGAGGTCTCCCCCTGCTGGTGCTGCCTGGCTTCCCGCTGGAGGACGGATGGTAGCATCTGACCCCGCGGGCCCAGGCCTCAGGGCGCAGGTGCATCCCGGGCCAGGCCAGCCTCCCGGGGGCTTGCACGGCCTCTGAAGGCCTGGGCCACTGTCAGCTTTCCGGGCAGGTGGGGCAGGACCTGGGGTGTTCAGCGTACTGGCCTTCGGGGACTGGAGATGAGAAGGCAGCCGCAAGTGGCCTGTGGGCGGGCGGGAGGCGGTCACGGAGCTCCAGGCGACTGGGCAGGGAGGGCGGCACCTGTCTACCCTCAGGCCGTGGGGCGGGGGCGGGCAGCTCACTGGGGCGGACGTGGGGCCGGGAGCCCCCCCAGCAGGGACGCCTCACCTGGGGCGGGGAGCTCCCCCACACCTCACCTGGGGTGTCTGTGAGGGGAGGGGTGGGAGCCCCAGAGATGGGCTTGGGAAACGGGGAAATGGGCCCTCAGCGGTCTGTGCGGAGGGAGCTCCCTGCAGGCCCCGGGCGGTGTTTCCTTCTCTGCCTTTGACCCCGGGGATCTGAGCCTGAGGCGGGCCTGTGGCCTCGGCCCTGGGGGTCGGCTGGAAGCAGAGGCAAGCTGGGGCCGGAGGTCTCACCCTGGCACCTTGTAACAGGCGTCTGTACCACCCTAACCTCCACTCTGTCACTGGGCCTGACCGTAATCAACAACCTCAGCTGTGCAGAGCTCCAACCCTCACCCCACCCAACCGGAACGAACCCACAGCCGGCCCTGAGCCTGATCCCTCTGGGGTGAGGGGTGCCCCTCTCTCTGGGTTCTGACAAGCCGGCAAACAGAAGTGGACGCGGGCCAACAAGCAGGCCCGGCCCCCGGCCCCTCTGCGCTGCTCACGTGTCCACTTTCAGGCAGTCGTGTCCCCTTTCTTCCCCCCGTGGGGGGGACCCCGCCTGGCCCCGCCTACCCTGTCCTAGGGGTTTCTGCCCTCCGTCAGGGGTAAGGACGCCCCCTCTCCCCTGCGCCAGGACAGGCGAGGTCTGGGGTCGCAGGAGAGGGAGGAGATGGCCTCTGTGGTGCTGGCCCAGCTCCTGTAGAGCCCCCTCCACTGCTCCGGACGTGGCCCCTGTCAGGTAGGCGCTGTCCTGCCCCGGGGCCGGCCTGCAGCGTGTGGCTCCTGTAGCCCCAGGGCTGCGCCGTCGGGGCTGGTGTGGGCAGAGAAGGGCTCGTGAGGGCTGGCCCTTGCCTCCCTGCACAGCCCGCAGCAAGCCCGCTTCATGGGGGGACGTGGCTGGCAATGGGGTCTCGGGGAGCCCCCCAGATCAGGCCCTGGCTCCAGACCGGGCAAGGGAGGGAGAACACGGGAGACTGGCCTGAAGCTGTCTGTCTGTCCCTCTGTGCAGGGCGTGCCTGCCTCCCCCCACCCCCACCCTGCCTGGGCAGGGGGCAGGGCCTGGGGGGGCGCTGAGAGTGGGCTCAGAGCACAGGCCTCCTCTTTCTGCTCGCCTGCAGGGAGGACAGACTGGCTTTAACAGATGGGCCTTGGCGCCTCCTGAGGGTCCTGGGTGGGACGGGAGGACGGCCTGGCCTGAGGACCCTGCATCCCTCTCCTTGGGGTGGGGAGGGCCCATGACCGGGATGGGTGGGGGATCTGAGCTGGGGCTGCTGGGGGCTGGGAGGGGCCACAGACGGTGGGGGGCCGCCCACGCTGCCCAGGTTGCCTGGGGCCTCGAGGGTGGGGGTAGGAGCCCCAGCCAAGCTGCAGGTTCCTCAGAGCTGGGTGGGCCGAGGACCGGCCCCCACCCCAGAGGAAAGTCTCCAGAGCTCTGGGTGGGCGGCAGCCCCCGCTGTGGCAAGGGGCTGGGGTGGGGGGGTCTTTCCGCAGCGCCCCCTGCAGGAGGGATGGGAACTGGCAGATGAACGCTCCAGGTGCAGAGGCGCCACAGAGGGAGCCGCTCTGAGGTGAGTCCAGCGGAGGTGACAGCCCCGGTCCCCAGGCCGGGTGCCCTGGGGGAAGCCGCAGCGAGCCACTGGCCAGGGGCAGAAACGTGCCAGGCCGCAGGGTGCGGAGCCCTCGCGGGCTGGGTGCTGCCAGCCTCCCCTCTCCCCTCTCCCCACTTCCCCCCGGGGCTCCCGTGTCGCAGAACGGCTTCCCAGCTGGTACAGTGGCTTCCAGAAGAGGACTCCGGGGTCACGGCCACCCCCCCAGCAGCAACCTGGCCTGGCTGCCGAGTCTGTGTCGGCCTCGAGGACAGAGAGCTGGGGGGCCCTGCCCAGGCAGCGAGGGCCCCGTGCGCCCTCACGCTCTGCGCACAGGACCCACCTTTGTCAGAGAAGAGGGCGCTGGCACGTCCCTAGAGCCTGCACACACCCACAGCACAGGCTGTCGGGTGAGGCCGGCTCTCCCCCACCCCCGTATTTGCCTGGGCCCTCTGCTTCTGTGCGGGGCTGCAGGGGGGCGGCCGCACCTGCAGCAGGCGGCGCTGCAGATGGTGGGGGGGGGCGGGGGGGGGCCAGGCTGAGAGCCCGGCTCCGCCCACTCCCGGGGTGCCCTCGGGCGCATCCCAGGGCTCAGGGCTCCGCGGTGAGGGGAGTCCCGCCCCACTTGCGGCACAGAGAAGGGGCCTTAGCCCTCCAACCCCCACCACCCCGGGCACTCACCATGCCTGTTCCTCCCTGCCATTCCCCTGCTGCCCTCGGCCGCTGGTGTAATTCCCCATCAGACCCCTGTCCTGGCTGGAGCCCAAAGTCCCCACACGCCTCCCAGGAACCCTGGATGGCAGGGACAGGCCTGAGCGCGTCTGTACAGAGGACGGTCTGGGGTCCTGGAGTGGGCTGCTGGCTCTGCGGTAGACACAGGATGGGAGTGCGAGGCAGGTGGGCAGGGAGGAATCCGGGGAGAGGCTGGCCTCAGCCTGACCCCGCAGGGCCTATATAGTAGGAAGGCGCGGCTGAGCACCCCCGCCTGGGGCAACTGGACACTCTGTTCTGGCAGCTGCTGAGAAGGACTGGGAAGTGGCCAACTTGCAGGGCCGTGGGCTCCCTGCTCTTAGGGCACGGCAGCTCTGGGGGCCCCAGCACGGTCCGCCCAGGGAGAGCTGTGGGGGCAGGCTGCCAGAGGCCTCGGCAGGAGACACGCGTGCATAAAGGTGTGCATGCTCCTGGGTGAAATCTTTATTTTTCACTTTATACAATGTTTTACGGTTTGAAAGTTTTTCCAAGTTGGATTACTTTTGCAGTTTAAAAAAACTAAGCAAGCAAGCTGCAACTAGCACAGGTGTATCACAGGGTCCCAGGTGCTAGGACGAGCCCGGGCTGGGCCTCTGATGCTACACTAGCTTTATTTGACCATAACTTTTAATGCATGTTTATATAATATTCAGAAATACCTTCAGTGGAAGGAAGAAAGGAAAAGCCTCCAATTCCTGTGGCTTAACACAGAAGGTCTTCTTCTTCACCTCGTAAGAAGTAGAGAGGAGCTGGCACCTGGCTTGGTTCAGTGGCTCAGGGGTGGGTGTCAGGGTCAAGCCCTTGCCTCATGGTGGCAGGATGGCTGCAGCAGATCCAGTCATCAAGTCCACATTCAAGGTATTATGCTAGCTGCACATGCTCTTTTTCTTGGGAAAGCAGGTGTCATCAGCTCAGCATGAGTCTTGGGCCACTCCTGGCCATGAGACAGTCTGTCAAGAGATCCATCGAGTTGGCTTGGAACAAGTGCACCTCATCCCTGGGTGTGGACACGTTGCTGATCCGCGCAAAACCGCTGGGGCGAGTGACGGCTATAGCGAGTGCCGACTGGGGACGACTGCCTTCCTGACATTTGCCTGCTCTGCACGCAGCCTGAGGGGTGGGCCACGGATGGTCACCCCTCCCCACGCCCCGACGAGAGGCTCCACTTGCACAGCCTGCTCCCTGGCCCCCAGAACCCTCCTCTGACTCCTCCAAACCTTCTCCCTGCCCAAAGTGAGGACCCTCCTCCAGGAAGCCACCGGGCCTGCTGGGCTCTGCCTGCACAGAGCACTTCCGCCTGTGTCCCCCAGCCTCAGCCGGGATCCAGCGTGTCCAGGCACCTGTCCCCCTGCCCCTGTGTCCCCTACCTCCTCTTGGGCCCACCTGGGACCCCCCCCTTCCCTGCTCCCCGGTTCTTCCTGCCCCAAGTCAGGCCTCCTTTGCCCTCCCCCCACCCCCTTTCCGGTTGCTGTGCCCAGAGCTTCACCCTCTGCTCCCCTCCCCCCGCTGCCCCCTCAGGTTTGCCCCCGCCCCAGAGTGCTGGTCTCAGAGTTCTGGCCCCTCTTCAGGGTCACCCCATTCCTGCTGTTAAATGACTCAGCCAGTCTCTCCAAAACGCTCTGCTTTCTTCCAAAGCACCGATCACCTTCCAACTATGTAACTGTCTTGCTAAGATTACTGTTCAATAATTCTTTCAAGATTTATTTTTTGGCTGTGGTGGGTGCTCGCTGCTTTGCCAGGGCTTTCTCTAGTTGCAGCAAGCAGGGACATTCATTGTGGTGTGCGGGCTTCTCATTGCGTGGCTTCCCTTTTTGTGGAGCAGGGACTTCGTGAGCTAACTGGTCCCCTGCCCTGACCACACCCTCTGACCGCAGCCCCGCTGGCTGGCCCAGGCTTCTGAGCGGCCCGCTTGTCCTGGGCCCGGGTTTCTGCTTCCTTCTGACTGGCAGGGTTGTTTCTCAGCATCGGGCCCTCCGCAGCTCTTGGCTCGGCAGGAATCTCCCGATCTGCCCCGTGTCCACTCAGGTCTCTTCTTTCTGTAAGCGCCGCTGGCTGTGCTCTGGGGGGAGCAGCTCTCCCGCCTTCGCAGCTGGTGAATGGGTTCCCCCAGCAGCCTCCATTCGGCTGTCACATGGAGACTCAGCCTCTGGGTGGTCTCTTCCCACATGCCGTGGCCCCTGCCTGCCCCGCCCACAACACAGGTCTCTTGTCCCGTCCAGGGGTTGGGACAGCCGGCTGGCCCCTACACTTTCTAAGCGGGGGTTTGTCGCTTTTAGAATCTGGAAGGGAATCATGTCTCCTGACGTGTTTTCAAAGTTGACTACACTTTTTTAAAGTTTCAAGGTTCAATGTGGATCTTTTCTCTCCCACATAAATCTTAGTGTTTCAGGAGTTTATTAAAACAATCAAATAGCATTTTCATTAGGATTGCACTGGGTTTAGCAGAGCTTTCCCATCCCTTTTACTGTCTCTTGTATAACTTTGAAGTCTCTATTAAAAAGGGGATGCTGGCCTAGGATTTGTGACCTGTCTGAGGGGCCGTTACGGGCGAGCTCTGACCGTCCTCATGTCTGTCTGTGGACCTCCGTGTGCCCGTCTCTCATGTCCTCTTTCCTTGAAGTTTGTTTTTCTCTACCGGTGAGTTGGATGTTTGATTACTTATCTGTTCTATGGGCTTCCCAGGTGGCTCAGATGGTAAAGAATCCACCTGCAGTGAGGAGACCTGGGTTTGATCCCTGGGTTGGGAAGACTCCCTGGAGGAGTAAATGGCACCCCACTCCAGTATCCTTACCTGGAGAATCCCACGGACAGAGGAGCCTGGTGGGCTGCAGTCCACAGGGTCAGAGTTGGACACGACTGAGAGACTAGCACTAAGGACTAGAGCCTGGGGGTGCATCTGTGGGGTCACAGAGTCAGACACGCCTGAGCGGCTGAGCGCAGCGTGAGCAGCTGTCTTCCCACTGACTCCACTTGCACGCTCTCGCTCCCCTTCCACACCGAACTGAACACCTGCAGTCTCTACCTCTGTGCCCCGATCCTACCTCCAGATTTAAGAAAACAGTAAGCTGCGGTTGAGACCACCCATGGTTGTTTAGGCACAATTTCTATGTCTTGACGGGAACTGTGTCCCAGTGTTTGCAAGACCCCGCAACCAGCCAGGTATGTGCTTTTAAACCAAGTTTTCTGGTTTTGGTGCTGCTGCAGATTCTTCATTTGGATTCATTTTTAGCTCGGATGGACGCCTCCACATTTCCCAGCAAGGGCACTCAGACCCTGAATCCGTGTGTTTCTAAAACGCCTCTCTTTTGTCCTCAGACCGTGGCAGGCTGGGGGCAGAATTCTAGGCTCACAGCACAGTATGCAGACTCTTTCTGGGAACAGGCCACACCTGAGCCTGCGTTCCTGGCCCACAGCCTGCTTGGCCATGCAGGCCACACAGTCCAGTCTGGCCCAGATTTGAGTCGGGACTTGGACATGACCTTACCCTCAGCCCCCTGGGCAGGGGGTCCCCCCCGAGCTCCCAACCCCCACGTGGCTGCCCTGGCTCTGTGACAAGCTCCCGGGCAGCGTGCCTGCAGGACTCCCTGTGACCACGGGGACTGGCTGCCTCCCGTGAGACGTGGCTATGGACGCAGCCGAGAACATGCCATTTTAATTCTGTTTTAACAAATTTAACCTTGAACTGACGTAAACACACGAGGCGGGGGGGCCCACACTGGCTGCTCAGCTTGAGCCTCGGAAGCAGGAGCAGCCCCGGGGGCCGCGTGGTTTGGTTCTCAGGCTGCAAAGGACAAGTCTGAGGCCCCGCGAGATGACAAGGTCCTTGTCACACCCAGGGTGACTGTGGGTGTGCGTTTTATAAAGAAAAGCACAGTGACGGGGTTAAGAAGGGGCAATGTTAGTGTGGTGATGAGGGCAGCTCTCTGGAGGCAGTCCTGTGGAGACCTGGTGGGCTCGGACCCGCCAGCGGCCCCACGCAGCATGTGCGGAGGCTGCCCCTCTGGCCTGAGGGCTGCCGGGACGGATTGGGGGCCCCCCGCCCTCCAAGGGCGCTGGGGGCTGCGGCCCACGGGGCTGAGGCGCCCTCTGCCCGCAGTTTATTGCTAACACATACGGTTTACAAACGGGCAACTACTGGCCCAAGACACTGCAGAGTTCTGGGCAGACAGGCCTGAGGGCCCCTGGACACCCTCCCAGACTTGCTGTTTCACCCTCCGGGGGGCTCTGAGCCCCCTCTGAGAGGAGGACACGGAGACGGGCCGCGGGCAGGGCCCAGGGCCACGGAGCACGGACAGGGGCCACACCCGGCCGGTGGGGACGGCCCTGCACACGCAGCTTCACTCGGTGCCTTTTTATTGCCTTTGGGTTTGTGACTGCTGATACAGTGACGCTGCAGGAGCGACGGGTGGATTAAAACCGTGGCCGGGAGGCTCTGCAGGAGCGGGCCTCAGAACCTGACGAAGGTGGCGTCGATCTGCCGCACGCTGGGCAGGGCCAGCATGATCTTCCGCCGGTACTGCGGGTCCCGCTGCAGAGGGTTCCGCTCCAGGTACACCGTCTCCAGGCTCCTGGCGCCCTTGAGCTCGTCCAGGTCGCTCCAGCAGTCCAGGAGGTTGTCGTTCATCTGGGGGGACAGGGGCGCATCAGAGAAGCCTCGGGACCCCACGGCCCTCACCCCGCCCCATGCAGAAGACAGGCCGGCCCGTGCACCCTGGCGTGTGCTGGGCGGGCCGTGTCCCGTGGGATGAACCTGGCGGACGCCGCTAAGTCCACGTCCGGGTCCCCAGACGGACGACGGAGCCACCACACAGTGCCCGCCCCCGCCCGGGGCAGACAGGGTTTCTCAGGCTAGCCTGCTTAAGGAAGCCCGTGTTCACAGAACTCCCTGTGGGCCTTGTGTGTTAGCTGCCCTGGGACACCCAGCTTTCCAGAACTTGGAGGCTGTGGAGGCCCCGAGGCCTGCTCCCAGGCGGGGCCTGAAGCCTCTACCGCAAAGGGACAAGGGCTGCTCCCCGAGGAGCCGCGGCCTGCGCCCCGCCCACCTACCAGGCCCCGCCCCGCCCGTCCATCACTGTCCCCTGGGCCCCTTCGCAGGCGCAGTCACAGCAGGGGAGGCCTGGGCCCCAGGCTGGGGCTGCAGCCAGGCAGCCAACCGGAGCTGCCACAGCGGAGCTGCGTGAGCACACGGTACACGCCTTCCACGCGTGCACCTTGGAAAACACGCCAACACTGGCTATTTCCACCTTTAAGCACTGGCTGCACCGCTGTGGTCTGGGGGCCCAGCACCCAGTCTTATGTGCCACACACTTTCCAAATGTGACGGATGGCTCTGTTCTCCAATTGGTCTTCAGTGTTTGTTTTTTTAAGCAGCATTTTGTACCTTTCTTTTGGCAAAATATACAGTCTATTTATAAGCATTTTTTGTATTTTCTTCCTTAAAAAACATGGCTTCTGTGTTTCTGCTACAAAATATGGTAATAACTGGGGAGTGTAGCAAGGTGTGTTCGGCATCACGAGAAGGTCAATGAAGTTCACAGAAGTAAAAGACACCTTCATTTAACAAACGGAGGCCTGTCACTGTTCAGAGGGGAGGTCCTGGCCGCGGGATCTACTCCCACCCCTTTCCTGCATTGCTGGTGGTGGCGTCCCCGACTCGCCCGCGCCTCCTCTCCCCTCCACGGTCATGTGCGCCAGACACACACCCCACGTGCTTCCCTGTGAGCCGTCACAGCCCCGCCAACACGGCTGTCCCCGCAGTCACTAGTTACTAGGTTTACAAGCCCCAGGTCTTATCAGTTAGGGTGTTCTGTAGCACAGCTAGCCTCCAGGCGGTTTTCTCTAGGATTTGTAAAGTGGGCCTGGGGATTTTGCTCAGCACCAACAGCGCTTGTAAAGGAGCCTTAGACAAGGTAACTCCCAGACGCTTGTAACTCTGTACTTTTTCAAAATGAAACTCAAAACCATTCACCTGTATTGTCTCCACAGAAACTCTAGAATATCTGGAAGGGTCATGGGGGGGATGGGTCTGTATGTCTCTCTTCTGAGTTCTTCCCAGCTGAGAGGCGTGCGACCTTCCCAGCTGAAGGAGCGAGGTGTGGGGAGTGACTTCCTGGTGCACTTGTCTTCTTAAAGAACCTCCTGGAAGCACTGTTTTAGTTTCTTCTGTCCTAGACTGTCTCCCGCCTCCTTCTCTGGAAGTGACCTTTAAAGCAAGCCGGCTGCTGGTCGCGCAGAATGGCCCGTGCTCTGGATGCAGCAGGCTGCTCCCTGTGGCCGTGAGCTTGTTCTTCAGCCACTCCACACTTGACCGCTGCGTTATGTGCACATGTGGGGGAGGTCCCCCCAAACGTCCTGACCAGCACCCCACGCAGACGGAGCGCACAGAGATGGCAGCCTGTGCTGTCTCACTCCCGGGTGCGTGTGATCGCGTGGGCATGCTGGTGACCCCGACAACTCTGCAAACTTCTGGCGGGTGATCCTGGGCTCACATGTGAGCGTCCTGCCTGAACCCACACTGCAGTCCTGCTGCAGACGCAGCCGGGATGGCGCTCCACGCAGACTGTCTCCAGAGTCTATTCCAGTGGTTTCTGGTGGCTGACATTTACATACAAAATTTACATTCACTTCCCCTCAAATTCAGCAACACTTGAAACAAAACCAAGGAGTAGGGGAATTTTCAAGGTGTTTTTCTTACACAACAAAATCACTTGTAGGCTGCTGGCGTCAGACTAGGAGTCTGCTACTTCACAGAAAGCTGGGGGTCCGAGGGCACGCGAGCCCCCCAGACACAGCCAGTCTGCTCACGACCCCATCATGGGGGGCATCCTGCCTCCTCCAGGCCTCTGTCACTCAGGCCAGCATAGGTTCCTGGGAGGATCGCCAGGGCACGAGGGCCGGCACCTGGCTGGGCTGGGGTGAGAGGTGTGCGCATGTTGCAGTGCTGGGTGCCCCGGTGCTGGAGCAGCCTGGTCAGGACCCCGGCTCTGGGCTCATCCTCTGGCTGTGTGGTGCCCTGGCCTCTTCAGACAGAATCCCTCTGCTCCGATCCACCTGCTGACCCTGGCCACGCCCTCCTCCACGGCTGGGCTGCACACCAGACCGCAGTCCCAGTGGCTCACTTTGCGCCCCAGCCCTGCAGAGGCTGGTCTGGGAGTCACGCCCAGACGGCACCCAAGACCAGCGCCTTCACTAACGGGCAGGGTCATCCTCAGAGCGGGCTGCTGTGCATTAGGGAAACCTGGGTCATTTCTGAGATGAGGAGAAGAACACACACAGGACATCAGAGGGTTGGCAGAATGGCTGGGTGAGGAAGGGGCAGGCCTTGCACACAGCACAGATCTCGGACGACGCACACTTTGCACATGGCACTCCTGCAGGAGTCACACTCGGGACACGCGTGTGGGACTCTGACACTGCGGATCTCAGCTGGGGGTCGACCTGCTACCCCCTCAAAAGAGTCTCGTGGCTTCTTATGCCTCTTATGTTTCTCATCTGTGGGCTCCAGGAACCACACCCATCGCTGTGAGACCAACAAGGGGCATGTTCCAAGGTGACCAGCCACAGAGGTCCATCCATAGCTCCTCCTGTGGTTCTGGGCCATCCGAGCCAGGAGCACGGCCTCGGGGCTGCGTCTGGAAGCCCTCCAGCCACACGGCGACCCTGGGACTAACCCACACGGATCAGGGCTTCTCATGTTCTTATGAGAGCAGCCATTAGCCGCTCTGCCTCTGGGGTGGGGCAGGGCCTGACAGCCTGTAACTTTACCCAGCTCTCTGGTGACGCCGTTGCTGGAAGGCCACATGCATTGTGGGGACCACGTCTGCAGCCCCCCGAGCTCTTGGTCCCCACCCCGGCCCCCAGAGCCACAGCAGACGCGCTCCGGGCACCGGGACCTGCTCAGCTGAGCGCCAGCAAGCGCACATGCATTGCACTTACCCAGAATTCCTGCAGCTCTGTTAGGTGGCTGATATTCTCAATCTTTTTGATTCTATTTGATGCAATGTCCAACATCGTGAGTTTGTTCTAGAACAAGGAGATAAAATTTTCCCGCATTACCTCAGTTCCACTGTGACTGTGTGGGTATGCACGCTGCGCTGGGCGCTGGGCTCACAGCGTGAGGCGAGCCGAGCCGCCCTCTGCCCTCACAAGAAAGGTGGTGCTGGCGGGTGGGGGCAGGGGGCATGGCCCTGCCCCCTCCTGCAGCCCCCTGCCGAGTTTACAGCCAATCTTCACCACTGCCTCACTGAGCCCTTGTCACTGGGGTCTGAAACTAGTGCCCCCAGACTCCACGCCCGACTCCCACATTGTGGTCCAAAGGACCCCAGTGGGATGCCCGGTCCTGGAGGGGCAGATAGCACCCACCAGAACAGAGGAGGCCTGGGCGCTGGGAGGCTGCCCGGGCCCTAGGGTGGGCCCTGCAGGGCAACAGGTGTAGCAGCGTTTATCTAGGGCCTGTCCCAAGGAGACAGCCAACCCCAAGTGATTCTGAAACCGCCCCTCCTCACTTAAGGCAGAGGGCCCGGGGCACGGCGAGGGTGGGGAGTGCCAGGCCCCACGCCGTCCCTTCTGGGAGGGACCCTGCTTCCAGCACAGAGCGGGGTGCTCCAGCAACCCATCTGGGTGCTGACCCGGGCACAGGCTGCTCTGTCGACTTCTGCTCAGACGGCCACTGACCGCAGTGGGCCGGCAGGCACCTGCCTGCAGGGCGCGGGGGCTGTGGGCAAACAGGGACTTGGGAGAACCACGCAGAAGGAAGTGTGGGTACGGCAGGGTGGGGCCCAGCTGTGCCCGCTGTGCAGGCTCTGGGGGCTGGAGGGCGTGGGGAGCGCGAGCGCGGGAACCGGCAGGGCTGCAGTGTCTATGGCATGGGGAGGCCGTGACCCTGGGGCAGCCCCTGTGCGGAGACCAGCACAGGGGTGCCCAGAACGGCCCCAAACCTCCGAGCACGAGGACCCCATCATGTGCTTGATGCTACCTTGAGATGTTCTGGGGAGCTGGACAGCATTTCGAAAGCTCGTTCAAAAGCAAACCAGTACTAATTACTTAAAAAAGGTAAGGAGGGGGATGGGGGTAAGGTGGGGTGGGGAGAGCAAGTCCCGCAGAGCCACGAGTCCGCAACCACAGTCTCCCCGGGCAGACCTGTGGGACGGCCTGGCACCTGGAGAAGCCCCGAGCAGGGTGGCCCCAGGGTGCCAGGGGAGCAGGCGTTCCCTGTTTGGGAGAAAGATCATTGACCACCTGACTTCGTACCACGAGAGTAAACTCCAGAGAAATTAAGAGATGCAGCTCAGAGGAAAATACAGAATATTTGCTCTCTAGTTGAATAAAGCCTGTTCCATTTGATTAGGAGGACCTTACAAAAATGTAACTACTTAAAAGCCACACTGCTTTTGTTCTGTTTTGCTGCAGAAGCCCATGTAGGGTCTAGTACTGGGCCAGGCTGATGAGCAACAACCTCCCGAGAAGACTCCAGAGCTCCCGCCCTGTCCTGCCGGCCTGGCGTCCTGCTGCTCCCGGGGGCCACGCCCTCTCCTGCACAGACCCTCCAGCCGCTCTGGGGACTGGCGTGGGGAGGAGGCCCTGCCAGCCCCTGCCCAGCCCTACCTCTCAGAGCCTGGCCTCAATCTCCCATTCTGCACCGCCCAGGCGTGCACCCAGGTGACACACCAGCTCTGCAAACAGTCTGACTGAAAGGCAGGGGAAGGTGACCACGCTCACTGGAGTAAAATTTCACCAGCTTTTCCAAAATTCTGTAAACGTTGGTGAAACAAAATCCAGAAAGCAGGTTTCCCCTAAAACCTCACTGATGTTGATGAGGCCCAGGGCCAAAGAAGCCCTTACGAAGATTGAAACACAGTGCTTACCAGGTGACCGACCTGGTTACACCTGCTGGCAATTAAAACAGGAAAAAACACCCACTAAAATTGAGTGAGTTCAAGTATTTTATTTGTCTTGAACACTGTGCTGAGGAAAAGCAGGCTGGCCTGCAACAGCTGAGGAGGGCAGGGGCCTCCTGAGGGCTCAGGGCCAGGGCTATCCCCCCTGCCCAGTGCTTCTAAGGCTGTCCTGTGCTGGGTTGGCAGGGCTGGTGGGGAGAGGAGGAGGGAGGAGGAGGGGAGGAGGGAGGAGGAGGAGGGAGAAGAGGGGAGGGAGTAGGGAGGAGAGAGGAGGATGGAGGAGGAGGAGGGAGGAGAGAGAAGAGAGAGGAGGGAGGAGGGAGGAGGAGGAGGGAGAAGAGAGGGAAGGAGGGAGAAGAGAAGGGAGGAGGGAGGAGGAAAGAGGAAGAGGGAGGAAGAGAGAAGGAGAGAGGAGGAGAGAGAAGAGGGGAGGAGGAGGGAGAAGAGAAGGGAGGAGGGAGGAGGACGGAGGACGGAGGGAGAAGGGAGGACAGAGGGAGGAGGACGGTGCAGGATCTGGGCCCTCGGCTGGGGATGGGGCCAAGAAGCTGGTGGCCAGGGGCAGGAAGAGAGGGCAGCTGCTGACAACTGAGAGTCATCCATGGCACACGGACACCCAGGAGCAGCTAGGGTTTCCGTTTTAAAAACTTTAATTATTGTTGGCCATGCCATGCTGCATGCAGGATCTCAGTTCCCTCACCAGGGATGGAACCTGTGTCCCTTGCATTGGAAGCTTGAAGGCTGAACCACTGGACCAAAGGGAAGTCCCTGGGGTTTACTTTTTAGAAACCTTCCCAAAGCCCACAGGGCGGTGCACTGACCCAGCCCGCGACACACAGCTCATCCCCGCTTAGCGCGCGGGTGAGGAGCGAGTCGGCCGGCCTGTGGCCCAGCCTGAGGTGCCTGGAAAGGTCTCCCCGGAGAACCTCTCGAGAGCTGCCTGTGCCCCTACAGCCCCACAGCCAGACGGGCTCTTACGTTGTTGTCCAGGCCCTCGATGACCTCGATGCCGTTGTGGCTGAGATATAGCTCCCGGAGGTTCACCAGGCTCTGCAGGCCCTCGATCTTGGTCAGCCGGTTGCTCTGCAGGGAGAGTCAGAACGGCGTGAGACCAGGGGGCTTCTGGGGAGCAGGGCTGCGGACCCGGGGCTCCTGACAATAGGGCACCACCCACAGTGGCTGCAGGGGCCTCGCCCAGAGGCAGGCAGACCAGGGCCCTGCGTCTGCTGTCCTGGGCAAAACTTGTGTGCACGGCCAAAGGCTTTGATACACGAAACTCACTTTTCAAAATCTACTTGAGGAAAGTGTACCTCAAGTAATTCAGTTAACTCAAAAATGTCAAAACCAGGATATTTTAAAATAACTTAGTTGTCATTTCTTTCGGCATCTATCCTAACTGGAGATAGAGCACAGTGCCCGCTTCTCACACAGGTCTGCACGACAGCTGCTTTCTGAGGCCTGCCACCAATGACTGGGTCCGCCGCCACGCGCCTGCTCCTGACAAAAGGAGCTGGGCCGCGGCTGCTGCCCACCCCACGCGGGCGCTGCCCAACCACGCCCATGTGGCACGCCCCCGGCACGGATGGACGGGACGCGGGGGTCCCTCCAACCATGGAGCCCAGCACAGCGTGAGCTGTGGAGATGAGCTGCTCTGGCTAAAAAACGCCTGGACTTTCATTAGGAGAAGAAACGTGGCACCTTAAGGGAGGAAACCTCAGGCCTGCGTGTGTCACACGTGTCACAGATCCGTGAAGTGTGATGTCTCCATCGCTCACTGACAGTGAAGCCCAGCATGGAGACATGGGGAGCAATGCCCTGCTCCGGGGGCCCGGGGGGTGGGAGGATGGGCCTTCTGTACCTGCATGCTGAGGACGGTCAGGTTGGTGAGTGCGTCCAGATTCTGAAGCTTAGTGATCTTGTTTTTCCCCAAAAACAAACTCTCCAGGTTGGTTAACGTGTCGATATTTTCAATCGCCTGTGAAAATCAGGACAAGGCAGCAGTTACTGGGGAGGGGAAAGGGCCCGCCCCCTCGGGCGAGCAGACGCAGTTGCCTGGGCATTGGGCAAGGTACTGCCCACTCTGGGATCCCCCCAGGCAACCTCACTGCAGAGTGCAACCTGAGAACAAGACGCTGGTTGTGTCCCGCAGGTGAGAGACACGGGAGCCCTGAGCCTGGGACGCCCGCAGGCTCCTGGGGGTGCTCTGCCCCTCCCTGTCTCTGCAACCCCTTCTGCCCTCCTCCCTGCTCTGCCGCGTGCTCCCCAGTGCCCCATGGGCAGCTGCGCTAATGAGCGCCCTGGCAGGCCTCAGGTCACCGCCTCCCGGATACAGCGCTCTCACAGGCTAACTGAGCTTTTCCGGCAGGGGACGCAGCGGGGCCTCCGAGTGCAGAGCGAGCCTCTCGTCCAGGTCTCACAGCAGGACGGGGCCGGGGCTGGTCCGGGAGGACGAGGACTTGGAGGGAGGGCAGCCCCGCCTGCCATCGCCTGCATCAGCTGTGTCGCAGCCCCTCTCTCCGCAACAGGGATGCTGCGGAACATGCTGATGCCTGGACCACTCCGAGTTTTGCTACTTTCAGCCACATCACCTCCATCAACAGTCATAAGAAGCCCTTTGATGCAACTGCTCTCCTTGCTTTGCATTCTGTGTAGCTCATGAAAGCCAACCTGAGCTGAGCAGTGTGCTAGAAGCTTCCAAAAGTTGGAGGGGCATTTCTGGCATGGAGGTAGGGGAAGGGCTCAGAAACCCTTCCTTCAGCCACTCAGCAGGCGCAGACGGGCCAACCACGCACCAGGCTGTACCCCAACCCCTATGGCCCGGAGTGAGGGCCCGTCCCCCTGCTGTGCTCGGGCCACTTCTGCGCCAAGAGGTGCGTCTAAAAACACACCCAGCAGCACATTCAAAAGCAAAGCGCTGGGGGCTGCTGTCGGGCAGAGTGCAATGGGAGAGTTTGCTAAGAGTTACATCGTGACTGGAATAAGGAGCAAGGGAACGCTGTGTGCAGAAGAAAGGCTAGCCCCCTACATCCAGGCCACGCTCTAACACTGACCCCCAGTCAGCACTCGGTCTCGTGAGAGACACAGCTGAGCACACGCCCTGCACACCTCCAGGCCACGTTGCGTGCCCACACCCACCCGTATCCGGTTGGACCCCAGCTCCAGCATCTGCAGTTGGTGCAAGCTGCTTATGTTCTCAATTTTGTTGATCTTGTTGTTGACTAAGAAGAGCTTCTTCAGTCGTGTCAATTTATCAATTCCTTCAATGTTTCTCAGTAGATTAAAAGAAATATCTAGAATCCTGGGAACAGGCAAAACATTTATTAACGAGCACAGGCCACAGAGAGCTCAGGACGTAACTGACTTAGAGGCAGCACCCCACCTGGGGAACGTGTAGGGGTGAGGAGGGCAGCCCACAGGGCCCCCAGAGCCTGCTGCCCCGGCTCCCAGGACAGGGCTGAGGGCAGAAACCATATTCTTCCTGAGGAGCCAGCCTGACGTCTTTAGTCAAAGGCTTCACGTGCAGGCTGGGACTGTGTGCAAGTCGGTGCCCCGGAGGAGCCAGGCACAGGCTTGACCTTGGAGGGGGGCTTCCCAGGCCTGAGTTCGGGGGTGCAGGGCTAGTTTTGGGGAGGCTGCCGGGCCCCTTGCAGTCTCACAACTCACTCTAGCTCTGTCAGTGCCTCCAGGTTCTCAATCTTCCTGATCTGGTTGTCGTAAAGATCCAGCTCTCGAAGACTCTGCAGCTCCTCTAGGTTCTCAATACACTTAATTAGATTCTGTCGGAGGCAGAGAGTCTGGGGAACAGAAAAAGGTCAGCTGACACAGGCAACAGGGCGACCCAGAGGAAGTGCCCGCTGGTCCTGGACTCGGCCTCCGCACACAGGACCCGGGTGGGGACGCAGTTTTCCTCCTGTTTTCTAGAATGGTGCTGACCTTGAGGGGACGGGCAGACACCTGCGGGGACGGAGGCAGGCCCTGATGAGCGTTCTTTACTCGGTGAGGGAGGCGTTGGGCAAGGCGGAGGGGTGCTGTTTTCCAGCAGAGGGAACTCTCGGTGGCTCAGTTTTGGAAACCAGACTGAACTGTAGTGAGTTAAGCGCACAGTCTGGGCTGCACATGGCTGCAGGCAGGCTCCGATGGAGGCACCGCAGGTCTGAGCCACCGCGTGAACCTGAGGAGAACCACCCAGCCTAGCGTCTGACCTATCACCTTGCAGGGCTCAGGATCAAAAGTGCCCGAGGGATGTTCCCAGTGCAGCGTGGCACCTTCCCAAGCATGGTCACGGTTCTGTTCGTTTATCTACATCCAGCGGGCGGGATGCGCTCTGCAGGGTCACAGAGGCCCCTCCCATGCAAGGCCAAGTTCCTCTCACCTTCACTTTCTTCAGCACCTCAAATCCTTCAATTTTTCCAATGCGATAATGATTCAAATCAACATCCTGAAACAGAGACAAAACCTAGCTCAGCTGCAGACAAGCACCTAGAGATGCGCTTCCCGGGCTTGGAGCCACATGGAGGCCGAGAGGCGGCGGGGCTCGGGGAGCAGTGCCGCCCTGAGCTGTGGGGTCAGGTGACGCGGGCACAGCCATGCTGTGACAGGCAGCGGCCTGATGTGAGACGGACCCTCCACACTAGAAGCCTGGTCGCGCCCCTGCGGGCCGCCCCAGGGGCGTCTCTTCAGGGTAGCCCCACCCTTGCCTGCGGCTCCTCAGGCTTCCCTGAGTCTTGGATGGCGGGACCCCGCCAGGACGGAGCAATCATCTGACTGATGTAACGCAGCAGTCAAGGCGCTGCCTTTGCCACACAATCCTCAGGGTGTGAAGCGCAACGCGAGACTGGGCACTGGTATTAAAACCAGTAAGAACACAGGACTCTGACCAAGGGCCGCCCAGACTACCGCACCGTCTAGGGAAATCATCTACTAATCTGGCACCGACACAAAAGACCCCTGACGGCAGAGCGCTCCACCACCAGGCCCCTGGGGTGGCCGAGCAGGCAGCGTTACCTCTGCGTCTCTGTCCAGGCTAATGGTCTCCATGTCCACAGGCAGCTCGTGTCCTTCTGGAAAAGGAAGAAGAAAAAGCCCTTTCAGAGCGGCTGGTCTCCAGGAGCACGTGCCCGGACGCTGGGGCCAGCTGGGCCGGGCTGCCTGAAGCACGGGGCCAGCTCAACAGAGGGAGAACCTGCAGGCGACACCTGAGGGCAGCGACGCGGTGGAGCCAACACCTGACAACCGCCACCTCTCAAGGTTCTGTGTCCTGAATTCAGCTACTGGCAGAGGTCTCCAGGATTCCACCTACATCCTACAACTTCCCAAGAAAGGAAATGGCAGAAGGGTGGGGGGCAACCGAGCCTCAGGTGAGCCCAGCCAGCAGCACGGAGGCCGCCCGCCGCCACCGCCCGGCCCGGCCTGCAGTGGCACCTGGGGGCGGCCGGCCCCAGTCTTTCCCTTCTGCTCTGTGGCCATGAATCAGGTCACTGGGATGTGGGTCATGCCCGGCACATCAGATGTTCCAGGACGTGCCTTTCATTGCTTTGCAAAGTGGCCCTGCATCTACAGACATGTCTCTCTGCAAAGAGCAAAACAAAATGAAGCTCAGTTCAATCGACAGGATCAAAGAGCCTTGCTGAATAAGTGAAACACACCCCTTGCTGAGGAACCGGGGAGGCTGGGAGCCAGTCCGCCCTGGAGCACGGGTCTCCAGGGCCCCAGCGGGGCCGAGGAGGGCAGGTCCGGACTGACCGTGGCACATTGGACTACTCCCAGCCTGCCAGGTGCATCAGGACCTGCAAGAGGTCACGCACACAACCGGGGAGCATTTCCACAGTCTGCTCTTGCCCTCACAGCGTGCTGCTGAAGAAACTGGGCGCCTGCCGTGCAGAGCGCCTGGTCCTGGCGGGCACGTGCCTGCTGTCTGGCCTGTGCCCCGGGGCCTCCTGCCTCTGTGTCTTCCCTACAGCAACACTGCCCACATCTTGGCCTCAGACCCCTGGCACCTCCCCAGCATGGGCAGCTCACAGGCTGGACTGGAGAGGCCCCAGAGAGGCACGCCCAACTCAGGAGCAGCCTGAAAGGCTTCCTGGCCCCACAATGGCTAAATTCATTGCACTGCCTTTTCCATAACCGTCAACAATAGCTAGTTAAAAAACAAAACACATCATTTACTCTAGGTCAGCCATAGCTTTATGGAATGTCAACAAACCCAAGAATTAAATAAAAGGAGTTGGGCAAAACCAAGAGATTGCCCCAAATGATCCCTCTTCAAAAGACAGCACAGACAACAACTTGAACTCAAAAGTTGCAAAGACAGACACGCCACAACAAAGGCAGGGTGTCCAGGCCACTTGGGGTCCAAACCAGGACATGAGGTCACAAGGCCTAAGAGCTCTGTCTGTAATACACGCAGCACAGGGCGGTGTTCAACATGCCTGCTTAACCTTTGAGACAAAGTTACCAGCCATCTTCCTGAACCTATCACATATGTTTCAAGTGTTAAAACATTAACTTACAGAAAATAAGTGAAAGGTTAACAGCTGACAGGTTTGAATTTGTTTATTGGAACCTAAGACCTAAACAGGCACAGGGAGGAGCAGGTCCTGGTTCTCTAAGGACTTACAGAGGTGCGTCTTCCTGGAGGACTGCTAGTCAGGTTCCCGGGGGTGACCCTTGTTCACGAGCCGGGCAGTGTGCCCACGCCAGGCCTGTCGGCAAGCTAGGCGGCAGAACGTGACGGCAGGGGGCGCACCCCCCCCCCCCACCTTCCAGTGACTCAGCCCCAAGGAGAGCTGTCACCCATCCCTCCCATGTGCTTCTCCACCCACACGGCTTCCAGAATGTTGCCTCTGAAGTTCCTAAATAATGTGACTCGTACTTTTGTGGTAGTCGCCTTTTGCCTTAAAATTAGGTTGCCATAGTTACCAAGCATCTGTGCTGGCACACAGCATGATGTTACTTTAAAGATTAGTTTTACTTTTATTACCATAAGGGGAATGTACGAGTATCGATACCTTAAAAATCCACACAATGGAGATAAACCTAGAAAATGCAGAATGCACAAGACCCTCTCAAACCTGCTCCTTAGAGATCCCCCGCCCCAATCGTTTGATGTGTTTTCTTTCTCAAGTAGGTAAAACTACATGCTATTATCGATATTTAAAAAATAAAAATAGGATTTTAACATGCACATTGTCTGTAAAAAAATCTGCTTTCTTCACCTAGTATACTTTGGATATCCTTTTGTGTGTATGGTTTCTCTCCCTTCTTTCAATGGAAACTGATTTTCTAAGCAAACAAAGAAAAAAGGTTTAGATCATGGTTCAGGGGGTGAAAAACCATCATTACAGGCGGAGAACTCTTTTTTCATCTCTAAATTCCTTTTGCTGTTTTTAATCACTAAGAAGACAACTTAGAAGCTGATCCTCAGGCTTATAAGTATGGTGGAGCAGGACTCAGAAATGACTTCTCTAAGATAAAATTAGTCTATATGACTGAGGTAGGAAAAGAAGGCATACAGTGTTTATTTTACTTCAATTTCACTTTCTGAACATGTGGGTAATAAATGATTTCCTGGTTCTGTTCCAGAGAACACATTTGTACCAGTATCACTAGCGGCTGTATTTGCCTTCCGTGAAATTAGGAAACCATCCATCTTGCCTGCAAGTGCCCTAAGTGTGGAGCTGACTCGGCGAGCTCCTCAGAGGGCGCCCGGCTCCGAGCCCTTGCCCACCAGGCCCTGCGGGGCTTCCTGAGTGGACTGGGTAGGTGCCTGCTGACACCCCTCCCCGCCCCCCAGGCTGAGCACAGCCGACAGAGCCCGCAGCCTCCCGCTGTGCGTTTAAGGCTCTCCCCTCGCCCGGTACCTTCGGGGTCCTCCGCCCCCCGCTCCTCTCCATCCTTCAGGCTGTGCGCGCTGAGGTCTGCCACCATCCCGCTGCTCTGCTTCTTCCCTTCTTCATCGCCCGACTCTTCTGATTCAACCCGCCTGTCAACTGAATTCACACACACCCATAAGAACGCATATTCATGTTAGCGGACTCTGTGAGGAACATACAACAGACTAACATCCAGCTGGAAGTCAAAAAGACTTCATTCAAGAACTTTTGTTGAATTCAGGTCAACAAACATCTGAGTACTTTCCACGTGTGTCCTGGGCACCGTGTGAGGTAGCCAGAGGAGGGGAGGACTGGGGCTGTGCTGGAGGGTAGAGCAGGGAGGCCACGGGGTACAAAGGTCAGGAGCACACTATTCCTGCTCTCAAGGAACTCGAGAAGAACACCAGGTATCTGGAAGGCCTGGGTGGCTTGTGGCTGAACGTGCTAATGGTAACACGCAGAGAAGCACCTCCTGTCCGCGCCCTCTCGGCCTGGATATTCACACAGAGGGGACCGTGTGACCCTCCCGCCACATACCTTCATCCAGGCTCCACTATCCATTTGGCCAAGAAAACCAGCCCAGTTCACAGGCCCACGTTCTGAAAGAAATCAAGACTAACTCAAATCAGACTGTGGGCAGTGGGGCGCTCTAGAAAAGGAGAAGACAGCCAGCAGTGCTCCACGCCCCACACGAGTCATGGTCCTAAACGCCACGGCACCGTTAACCCAGCGCAGTCCTGTACTGAGTGAGTGCCGAGTTGCCTCAGTCGTGTCTGACTCTTTGCAACCCTATGGGCTGTAGCCAACCAGGCTCCTCTGTCCATGGGCATTCTCCTGGCAAGAACAGTGGAGTGGGTTGCCATGCCCTCCTACAGGGGACCTTCCCGACCCAGGGATCAAACCCACGTCTCTTATGTCTCCTACACCGGCAGGCAGGGTTCTTTACCACTAGCACTACCTGGGAAGCCCAATTAAATGTGGCTGACTGGTAAAAATCTTTTGGCAAGACTGTCAGATAATTTTCCTTTTTCTTAATTTTTTGGCAACCTCTGTGGAAGCCTGTCTGGAAGAGTTAGAGCACTAGCAGGCTGTGTGGCTTCATCAGTCACAGGGCAAGGAGTCTCTCTTCTCTGACCACAGCTTATCTACAGAGGGGTGTGCGTTCTGTGGGGAAGGACGCTGCTTCACCTCCAAGTCTCCCACTGGGATTAGCAAAGCAGCACCCAGGAAAGGCTGTTGGCCAAGTCCTGATGAATTCACCTCTAACACCACCACACCCATTCCTTCTTCCTGCAACTTTCTGGCAACTGTCTTGGATCAGCTACTCACTACCTGTGGTCTGCGCTCCTGCCTGGCCTCCTAACTGGTCTCTCAGTGGCTTGTCTGTCTGTTTAAATCTATTCTTCAGAGACTCTGATCTGATCCCAGAATACAAATCTGATCTTTGATTCCCCAAATGTCTAGAATGCCCGTGACTCTTCCTGAGTTTGCACCTTGCCCCGACAGACACAGCTTTGGCCTGTTACTTCCTTTGTGAAGCCTCAGTATCCTCATGAGTAGAAGGAGCCAGAATAGTACCCACATATCAGAGTCGCTGTCAGGCACAACAGCATGTGCATGACGTGCATGAAGACGCGTAGTAAATTAGCCATCACCAGGCACAACCTCTCTGTGGTCCAGGCTAAGGGACAGCAAGTTCTACTGGACGATGGTCTGAGCCCAGGGTGGGAGGAGCTTAGCTCATGAAGGGCAGCCAAAGTGAAATATGGGATAGCAGATCAGCATACCAGGTGACTGTGGGGCACTGGGGACAGTGGCCTGGCTCAAGGTACTGGGAGGGGGAATGGGAGAGGTAGCAAATACTTGGAGATACTGGGGAAGTGGGGTCAGCAGAGCTTGCTGATTTGTGGAATGGGTGGCAGCCAGAGAGAAGGGATTGCCTAGGTTTCCTCCCATTTGCCATTTACCAAGACAGGGAGACAGCTGAAGAGGAAGTGGGAGAGGTAGGAGGGCAGGGAGAAGGCGGATAAGAAGAGGTGCTTCCCTGCTTAGAAAGACCCAAAGGTCTCCACATCCAAGACCTTCCTGAGCTCCTCCACCCAGGCCCTCCACCACGTGCACTGCCTGCCTCACCCGCCTCACTCTCCTCCAATACCACTGTCACTCTTGGTCACTCCAGACAGGTCACACTCCCTCACACCCCTCTGTTTGTGTGTGATTTCCTTCACCTGGCCATTGTTCTTTCCGGCACCCTGTCTCCAGCCTGGCTGACTGGTATATCCTTCCAGGTGCAGCAGGGAGCTGGCTCTGGTTGCTGCAGCCATCACTCCCAAACATGCTGCCGCCTCTTCCACCCCTTCCCTAGCACTTGACACTGGAGACCCCGGCTTCTCTTCGGGAGCCCTCAGGAAACCAGCAGAGCCAAAACTACAATGAGTGCTCAAAGACACGACTGGCTCTCCACTGGGGCTAGGTGTACATGTAATTATATACATACATAACATGCATGCCGATTTTTTTCAACAAAGCGAAAGACTTGAAATTAGTCTTTTGGATCTATGACAGCTTTGAAAACAGGTACCTGTCGATTCTATCACTCAACTCTTGGCTGCGGTCAGCCGTTCCCCTCAACCGGTTCGCTTTCGAGAGGACCCTTCTCCACCCCCGCCGCGTCCACCAATGAGCTGCCTCGGGCGGGTCCCAGCGAGCCCGCGCCTCGTTTCTCGGTCAGCTGCCTGGGGACCTGCCTCGCGGGTCAAGCTCAGGGATTCGGTGCGAGGCTCCCAGCAGCTGGGGCGGGCGCAGGGGCTGCGGGACCGCCGCGCCTTTAGTCCTCACCCACAAGCCCGGTCCTCCCGCCGCTCGCCCCGGCCCTGCGGCCCCCACCTCCCCGGCCGCCCGCGCCCTCCCGGCCACTGCCGCCTCAGCACCGGGGTCCGCGTCCGGCTGTCCGGGGCCACCCCCGCCCTGTCGGCTGGCAGATGTCACGGGGCGCGCGGGGCTGGGCCCGGGCCTCCCCGTTTCTCCCGGGCATGCTTGGCACGGGCCGCCGACCCCGCCCCCGCCCGCCGGGCCCTTCGGTCGCCGACCCGCGGGGCCGCTCACCCTCCATCATCTCCTGCGACTGTTGCTGGCCCGCGCCGCGCTCTGCCGCCATGTTGGCTGCTCTTTCCCTTTCCGGAATCTGTCGCCTCAGGCCCCTCAGCCAATCAGAGCTCCCAGCTCAGAGGCTTTCCAGCCAATGGGGCCTTGCGC
Source organism: Dama dama (assembly GCF_033118175.1). Taxonomy (NCBI): domain Eukaryota; kingdom Metazoa; phylum Chordata; class Mammalia; order Artiodactyla; family Cervidae; genus Dama; species Dama dama. The sequence goes on along the minus strand of NC_083700.1, from coordinate 116,451,909 downwards.
TCTTGCGCGGCTCGAGAGCCTCATGGGAGTTGTAGTTCACCCGCGAGGCCGCGCGTGCCTCCGCCTCCGCACCGCGGATCTCCCCGCCCCGCCGGCAGGTGATGAGCGCACTGGAGGCTCTGGAGGCGGGAAGCGGGATGAGGGCAGGGACGCTCGGGGTCGCAAGCACGGAGCCGAGCCTGCGGGCGAGCGGAGAAGAGCCTGGGGTGGCTCTGCGCTCATGGGCTGGTGGCGGGACACGGCGGGGCGGCTCCCCAGCCACTCCGAGCCTCGGCGGCGGCGTCTGCAGAATTGGGCAGACATTGTCCCGGCGTCGCGGTGTGGACTGAACCCGTACGAAGGGGCCGCTCCCAGTTAACGCTCAGCGCAGGGCGTCTGCTCTCTTTTTCGGGGCCTGTCCGCTAACGGGTCCAGGAGAGCTGGTCGGACCTGGATGCCGATTTAGCTACTGCGGGCGCCGCAGCCCGAAACGGGCCCCGGCCCTGCGGGCATCGTGAGCCGTGAGGGAGCCACCCTCTGCTCCGCGCCTTCAGGTCGAGGCCTCCGAGAGGCGAGGTCCGCGGTCCTCACCCTTTTTGATCCTGAGACCGGAGGAAACGGCGTCCGGGGACCGCGCTGGCGGAGGCGCCGTCTCTTTTGGCTCCTCTGAGGCGCCGTAGACGGACTCCGTCGCGTCCCTAGCAACCGTTAGCGCGGGCGTCTCCTCGCGGGTTCCCTGGGTCCCCGCCCACAGGCGCCGGCGGTTGGCCCCTGGGACCTGTCAATCGGTACCCGTCGCTCTGTCATTGGCTGGTGGCGCTAGAGGCGCGGACTGGCGCTCTCCGGCGCGCTGAGGAGAGCTCGGCGGGTGACTGGGCGACCTCAGGTGAGCCACCCGCGTGGGAGCACCGCCCCGCGCCCCACGTTGTCCCACTGCCCGCCCCGCGCCGCTCGGTCGGTGGCGGCCCGCTTGCCGCCCTGTGGCTGTTCGCGCCTGCCCGGGCCCGCCCCTCAGCGCCGCTCAGGGTCTCGGCCTGGGCCTGGCCCCAACCCGGCGCTCGGTCCTTGCCCCCAGAGGGACTGTGTGTGCCTGTCCTACCGCTGGAAGGGGCCAGGAGGAGGCTCGCTGAGCTTGACACCCAGGAGCTCCTCAGTGAACGTGTGTGCGGAGAGCCGTGAGCCTCATCCATGCTGTGAGCCTCATCCGTGCTGCCCGACGTCCCCACTGCACACCTGTGGTTTGTCTTTAACTTCCTCGCAAGCGTTTCTTTTCCTAGACAAGGACCGTGGCCTTGCGGTGGGTCTGATGCCTTCTGTCCCCTTACCTTCTACATCTGGCAAAGTAAACCTACGTCAATTCTGTGTCTTACTTTCTCTTGCGAGTTCCCCTCTGTGTCTTCCTGCCGTTGCTTTAAGACCTTATAATTTCTTGTGTGAATGACGGTGACTTCCCCCTTCCCCGTGTTGGTCAGGTTACCACCAAGCAGACCTTGAAAGTCAGTCTTTGGGGTAAGAGCCATACTGCCTGCGGCAACAAGAGGCCCTGGGAGTCAGCCCAGCTTCTTCAGACCCGTCTTAACGGGTGGACCCCTCCCCAGGGGCCCTGTAGGACTCACTGCAGTTCTTCCTGAAAGGTTCCTTCACTCTGCTTTGCCGGCTCAACTCTGCTGGTGCCTCCTCCAGGACGCCTGTGCTGGCCTCTCAAGTCTGAGAGGTGCCCTTGACTCATACCCTCCATCACAGCAGTGTCACCCTGGATACTCTGGAGGGGGCCTGGACGCGAGAAACAGACCGCCTCAGGATGGGCCCCACAGCTGACGTCCAGAGGAAGGCAGGTGTTAGGGTAGGGTCATCCTGTGGCTGCAAATGACATCGTGTCATTCTCAGCTCTGCCCGCCAGCATGTTAGCCTCACGCTGTGCTGCTCTGCTTGTACAGCGTGGTGGGAGCAGTTGGAACAAGCTGTCTCCTAGCGTTTGTTCTTCTGGGAGAAAGTTACTTGCTTCTAGACGTTCACCTGTAAGAGCAAGGAGTACTTTTCCAGAAGCTCCCTGCAAACCTCTCCTTCTGTTTGATTGGGGGTGGAGAGCGTCACTCACACCTTCTGGAATCAAGATCAGCACCAGGAGCAGGGTTAATTTGAGGCACCATCAGGCGCTGTCTGCATCCAGCTTCCCATGGCTTCTGCTCCGAGGGGATACAAAACAGAACAATCATACGCCTCCCCCCTCCTCTTAAAAACCACCCCACCTATTTTAAAACCCTTGGCCTGGATTTGCAGGCATTTCTGATTAGAGTTTGAGTCAAAATTGAATGGGTGAAAAAGGAAGTGATCTAAGGATGTGTGAAGCCAGGCTCTGTGCTCTCAGGGGCCAACCTGGGTCTGTGGCCTGGATGTGCTGTGTGACACTGAACTGGCCCCACAGACTACACTCAGTACAGAAGGTGCAAAGGGAGAAGGGATGGTTTTTTCTGCAGCCACTTCTTGGTTTATTAACTTCTGATATTCTTTGCTTCCTCAGTTCAGTTCAGTCACTCAGTCGCTTCTGACTCTGTGACCCCATGGACTGTAGCACGCCACGCCTCCCTGTCCATCATCAACTCCTGGAGTTTACTCAAACTCATGTCCATTGAGTCGGTGATGCCATCCAACCATCTCATCCTTTGTCATCCCCTTCTCCTCCCACCTTCAATCTTTCCCAGCATCAGGGTCTTTTCCAATGAGTCAGGTCTTCGCATCAGAAGTATAAAACATTCTGTGCCCTCTCCCCTCCCTTCATTTCCTTCTCTCCTCTCCCCAGTTTTTGTCATTTTGACAAAGTAAGCTTTTGTAACATTTACAGTGTATTCTGAAGAGTTTGATTACTGTCTTTTACAATGTAAAGTTCTATAACATTTATAATGTCTGAAGTCATAATCAAGTCTGCTGGACTTTGTCTACATGCTGGCTGTAGAAGCGGAAAACTAAAATATGATCATGTCACTGTTAGTTATTATAGAAATAATTAGAACATTGAGATGCTGAAAGAAGGAAATCTCAACCTTTGACATTTAAATGTTGCTCCTTGAAGGACAGCAACACCTTCTAATAGTTTATTATTTCACTTCTTTCTTGCTACTTCTTTCTATTCATTATTTCACTTCTTTCTACTCATTATTTGGTTCATGGTCAGCTATTACTGTTTAGGATCCCATGAGGTATGTAAACAGGTACATGTAAAATATCTCAGTTTTTCAGTGTATACTAGTTGATTGATTCGCAATATCAGTCACAAACCAAAGCAGTAAGGTGGACACGTTTAAGCCCACCACCCGAATTAGGACGTGGAAGACCCTGTGCCCTCATTCCCTCCCTCACTGCAGCTCAGAGGACCCTCAAAAGACACCTCCGGCCTGACGTTTGGGTTTGTCATGTAAGTGTGTATCCCTAAACTATGTGGATGAGGGGATGTTACACAGAAGGAATCCTATTGAGGATAGTCTTCTGTAACTTGTTTTTTTTTTCACATTTATTACTAAGACTTATCCGTGTGTGTACAGAATTTGTTTTCAGTCTATAATTCATAGCACGAATGTACCAGGATTTTTAGTCTGTTTTCTAATTGAGGAATGCTTAGGTTTTTATTTTTTTCTTTCGCCATTATGAGCCATACTGCCCTGAACATTCTTGAGTGTGACTTGCTATCCATGTGCAAAGATTTCTAGGATGTAAATCTGAGGGTGGAAAGTACTGTCAGAGAAGGTGAACGTTGGATTTTTTTCTGAAGAGATTATATTAATTTGTTAGTGTTCCCATTGATTCACATCTTTTTTTTTTTTACATCTTTTATCAACATTTGGTATTAAGAGTTTTTAGAACTCTTAACTTTTGCTGATTTCAGTTCAGTCGCTCAGTTGTGTCTGACTCTCTGCGACCCCATGGACCGCAGCACACCAGGCTTTTCTGTCTACCAACTCCTGGAGCCTACTCAAACTCATGTCCATCGAGTCGGTGATGCCATCCAACCGTCTCATCCTCTGTCGTCCCCTTCTCCTCCCGCCTTCAATATTTCCCAGCATCAGGGTCTTTTCCAATGAGTCAGTTATTCACATCAGGTGGCCATAGTTTTAGAGTTTCAGCTTCAGCATCTGTCCTTCCAATGAATATTCAGGACTGATTTCCTTTAGGATGGACTGGTTGGATTTCCTTGGAGTCCAAGGGACTCTCAAGAGTCTTCTCCAACACCACAGTTCAAAAGCATCCATTCTTTGGCGCTCAGTTTTCTTTATAGTCCAATTCTGACATCCATGTGTGACTACTGGAACAACTATAGCTTTGACTAGATGGACCTTTGTTGGCAAAGTAATGTCTCTGCTTTTTAATATGTTGTCTATGTTGGTCATAACTTTTCTTCCAAGGAGCAAGTGTCTTTTAATTTCATGGCTGCCGTCACCATCTGCAGTGATTTTGGAGCCTAAGAAAATAGTCTGTCACTGTTTCCACTGTTTCTCCATCTTATTTGCCATGAAGTGGTGGGGCCGGATGCCATGATCTTAGTTTTCTGAATGTCAAGCTTTAAGCCCACTCTTTCACACTCCTCTTTCACTTTCATCAAGAGGCTCTTTAGTTCTTTGCTTTCTGCGATAAGGGTGGTGTCATCTGCTCATCTGAGGTTATTGATATTTCTCCTGGCAGTCTTGATTCCAGCTTGTGCTTCATCCAGCCCAGCATTTCTTATGATGTACTCTGTATATAAGTTAAATAAGCAGGGTGACAATGTACAGCCTTGATGTACTCCTTTTCCGATTTGGAACCAGTCTGTGGTTTCATGTCTGATTCTAACTGTTGCTTCTTGACCTGCATACAGATTTCTCAGGAGGCAGGTCAAGTGGTCTGGTATTCCCATCTCCTTCAAAATTTTCCACAGTTTGTTGTGATCCGCAGAGTCAACAAAGCAGTGGATTTTTTTGGAACTCTCGCTTTTTAGATGACCCAATGGATGTTGGCAATTTGATCTCTGGTTCCTCTGCCTTTTCTAAATCCAGCTTGAACATTTAGAAGTTCACGGTTCATGTACTGTTGAAGCCTGTCTTGGAGAATTTTGAGCATTACTAGCGTGTGAGATGAGTGCAATTGTGTGGTAGTTTGAGCATTCTTTGGCATTGCCTTTCTTTGGGATTGGAATGAAAACTGACCTTTTCTAGTCCTGTGGCCATTGCTGAGTTTTCCAAATTTGCTGATTTAGTAGTGTAAAGTTGTCATGGTTATGCAAATGTCATGATTAAGTTTCTTGTCATAGGTTTACAGGATATTCTCTTGTGAAATTTTTTTTCCTTTTGCCTATTTTTCTTATTCCTTTTTTAAAGTTGAAATATAGTTGACTTACAATACTGGTTTCAGGTGTACATCATATGGTTTTGACATTTATGTACATTAGGAAACCATCTCCACAGTGAGTCTAGTAACTACCTGTCACCTCACAAAATTGTTACTGTGTTGTCATGTGCTTCCTGGACCTAGAGGTCTGTCCCTTTCTGCTGTTGTTTTCTCAAGTAAGTCCTCTGCTCTCTCTCCCTCTTTGCTCTTGCTGCAACCTCTCTAACTTGAATGTTGCCCTGCTTGATGTTGTCCTGGAGGTCCTTGAAGCTATTCTCATTTTCCTTAGTTCTTTTTTATTTTTCCTGTTCAGCTTGGGAGGTTTCTGTTCTACTACTCAGCCTTCCAGATCTTTGGTCTGTTCCTCTCTCATCTGATCTACTTGATTCCTTGGAGTACATTTTTTCATCTCTTGTATTCTCCAGTTCTGATTGGTTCTTTTACATATTTTTCACTCTTAGTAGACGTTCTCACTGTGTCCATCCCTTTGCCCTCCTGAATCCTGTGAGCATCTTTATGGTCATGATCTTGGACTCTTTTGGGCTTCCCTGGTGGCTCAGATGGTAAAGAATCTGCCTGTAATGCAGGAGACCCAGGTTCGATCCCCGGATCAGGAAGATCCCCTGGAGAAGGGAATGGCAACTCGCTCCAGTATTTTTGCCTGGAGAATTCCATGCACAGAGGAGTCTGGGGCTGCAGTCCATGGGGTCACAAAGAGTTGGACACAACTGAGTGACTAACACTTTGGACTCTTTTATCAGGTAGATAGTATGTGTGTTTGGTTACTCATGCCTGACTCTTTGCGACCCCATGGACTGCAGTTCACCAGGCTGCTCTGTCCATGGGATTCTCTAGGCAGGAATACTGGAGCAGGTTGCCATTTCCTCCTCCTGGGGATCGAACCCAGGTCTCCTGCATTAGCAGGTGGATTCTTTACCACTGAGCCACCTGGGTGGATTATTCATCTCCGTTTTGTTAAGTTCTTTCTCTTAGGTTTTCTGTTGTTCTTTCATTTGGAACATATTCTCCCATCTCTTCATCTTGCTAACCTTTATTTCTTCATACTAGGTAGGTTAGTTATGTCTGCCAGCCTTGGAGAAGTGGCTTTGTGTGAATAATGTCCTGTGGGGCCCAACAGCACGCCCAGCCGTGGCAGCAGGACCCGAGGCGTCAGGGCTGCCTCCTGTGTGGGTGGCGTGCACCTTTCTTTTGCGCTGGGGCTGGCTGCTGTGGTGTGCTGGTGTGTAGGACTGGCCGCAGCCCAGCTGCCTGGGAGGCCTTGCCTTGCGGCGTTGTTGTGGGCACAGTGGTGAGCTGGGCAGAAGCCTGGCGCCACTAGGCTAGAGGGAGGGTTCCAGGATCATGCCCACCAGCCCTGGTGTCAGCCCTGGGATCAAGATCACAGAAATGACTGCAGCCAGCATCCCAGTCCCCAGGTGAAGCCCCGCTGCCTCCTGCTTCTCCGGGAGGCTCTCTGAGACCCACAGGTGGTCTGGCCAAGCTCCTCTGGGACCATGGCCTCTGTGCGGGAGTTGAGAGTGCGTGAGAGTCTGTGCACAACCTCTGAGAGCAGCGTCTCTGTTTCCTGTAACCCTGGCTGCCAGCTCTTGGTTCTGCATGCCCAGACGGTAATGCAGAAGTGGGGTGCAGGCTCTAGGCGCACAGCGCCCTGGCCCTGGAGACCCCTGGCTGGGCCCCCCGCCCGTGGGTCTGTACTGTAGCATGCTTCCTGGCTCCGCCCGCTCCGCTGGGGTTCCTCCTTTTCCCTTCTCTCTTTCCCACCCCTTTCTCTTTGCTCTGACGGTCCTTGCATCGTAGGTTCTGACCCTGGACGGCTGTTTGGGACTGAGCTGAAGAATGAACTAGCTAAGCTGCCTTTGTCCTTGCCTGGCAGACATTGGTCAGCTTCCTTTGTGTTCCGGTGGACAGCGGTCCCGCTGGCTCGCTAGCTCCCCATGGAGGACGGGGGTTCAATGACCTCTGCAGAGGACAGCCGGGGCCCGGGCGGGAGCCCCCCGCTGCCGGTGCCCCCGGAGGGCCCCGCCGCGCCTGCCGCCTTGGAGCCCGGCAAGTCCTGGTCCTCAGCCCACAGACACGCGAGCAGGAGGCCCGGGCTGTCGAAGCTCTGCCAGAGCCGCATGCTGCTGTCAGGTAAGCAGCCTCTCCCCGCTGGCCGGCGGCCTGTGCAGGACGGGGCCACGCCGGCCTCCTTGCTCGGTGACTCTGCTCTGACGGGAGGGGGGAGGCCTGTGTTTCTGCCGCGTTGGTCCTGCTGTCACTTCTGAGCAGACGAGACACTCTCCTCGTCCAGGCGGGGCTGGGATCGGCCTGCAGTGCAGGGTCGGGCTTAGTCCGCGGTGTGTGAGGTGGCTGGCCAGGTGGGTGGGCTGCCTGGAGCCAGATGGCGTTTTGTTCACTGGACTCAGCATGTGCTGACTGCGCACGCCCAGGCTCCTGCTCTCCTTCAGATGCAGGCGGCTTAGATGGGCCCGCGGGCGGCCAGCCTCCCCAAGGCCTGCAGGGCCCAGATCCAGCCGAGGGGGAGGGCGCCGCTCTGCCAGGGCAGCTCCTTGTTGGAGGGGCCCCCTGGGGGGCAGCAGGTGGGAGTTGGCTGGAGCTGGAGGAGCGGGCTGGGGGGAGGGAGGTGGGGAAAGCAGAGGGGGACCTGAAGGGCTGGGTGAGAACGGCCTGCTGCCGGGAGCGGACTTTCCGGAGTGATGGTGAACGACCCTGCAGGTGGGGGGCCCGGGAGGACAGTGGGACAGTGGGGAGCTTGGCGTTGGTGCTGCTGTGTGCGGGTCTCGGCGGGCCCCGGGGGGTGTTGGAATGCACGGCTGAGTGCTTGTCAACACTGTAGTCACCTCGTCCTTGGGCCCTCTTGCAGGAGCTCGAGGCAGGGGTCGTGTGGGCTCCAATGTGTCCCTTTGCCTTCCAGAGGAGAGGTGGAGCTCTTACTGCCTGTCATCACTGGCTGCCCAAAACATCTGCACGAGCAAGGTGCACTGCGCGGCCACGCCGGGGCAGACGGACCTCGCGGGGTCCCTGGGCAGCACGTCCTGCTGCTCCCTGCTGCGGCGCTTGTCCTTGGGGTGGTCCCCACCGCTGCTTCCAGCCCCTGTGTGCAACCCCAACAAGGCCGTGTTCACCGTGGACGCCAAGACCACAGAGGTGCGTGCTGCGGGGTGTGACCCAGCCGCGCGCCTGGGGTCTGCGGCCTCAGCTTACTGCCTCAGATGGGCACCTGAGCGTGTCAGTGCAGCTAGGAGCACGGTTGGGTCTACCTCTGCAGCGGTGAGAGCAATGACTTTGGAGACCTCAGTATGAATCTGTCTGGGCAAATCGAGTCCTCCCATCCATGCAGAGACTCAAGGAGAGGGGGTAGTGCGTCGTGTAATCTTATTTGCTGAGCGTGGAGAGCCAGCATTTGCTAAAGCAAATGCATTAGCGGGATCGTGTTTGTGTGCACAGAGCTGAGGCTTTCAGGTGGGTGGGCATGGGGCTGGTCCCCGCCACCGCGCCCGTCTTGGTGGGGGATGCTGGCGTGGTGCCAGTCTCCTGCTGCACTGCCGGCAGTTGTTTCTGTTTCTCTGGGGTGGAGGAGCTGCGGTGGCTCTGCTGAGAGTTGCCGACGGTGGGGCGGAGAGCGAGGCCTGCGCCGCCTTCCCCTCAGCTGCTCCGGGGGCGGAGGAGCTGCTGCTGACACGGGGCCTCCTCTCTGTGACCGCAGATCCTGGTGGCCAACGACAGAGCATGCCGGCTCCTGGGCTACAGCAGCCACGACCTCATTGGCCAGAAGCTCACGCAGCTCTTCCTGAAGCCAGACCCCGATGTGGTGCAGGCCCTCAGCGAGGAGCATGTGGAGGCTGACGGGCATGCCGCCGTCGCTTTCGGCACCGTGGTGAGTGCAGGCCTCTGGGCTGCTGGCGTTCACGGTTGGCCGTCCCGCCTGTGGCCCTGGCATAGGGGGCAGCTGGGAAGGGGGGTGGGCATGGGCGAGACCACATCAGAGTGGAGACGCTGCACTTTCCTGGTGCTCCTTGATGAGGGATGAGGCTCGACCCGCACTGGCAAGCCTGCAGGGCCCACGCCAGGTTCTGGGGAGCTGGCAGTTCTGTCATCTCCCATCTCCGTCTCCATGCCCACCTGTCTGGTGGTGTTGGGGGCTGGCATGGCTACAACGATTCCCTGGAGCTTTGGGCTCCCCCATGTGTGTGTCCAGGCTGGACGTTGACAGGCTGACTTGCGTGTTAAATGCTGAGCCCTGAGCCTGAGGCCTTGAAACAAGTTAGATAGGATCACGTACACCCAGAAAATTACGCGTCCACGGGACTACTGCCTAGAAAGAAAAGCAAACACTGAACATGTGTGGGTGTCTTTCCTTTAAGAAATCTGGCCACCATGTTTCCCTTGCTTTATACTCCGCCGTGAAGCGGAGTATGAGAACAGCTACTTTTCTGATAGATCACTCACTCAGAGACCATATGGTCGAGCGTCGGAAGCCTTGTTTGCACTTTAATTTCTATACGGGAGGCGGGTGAGCAGCGGGCAGGCACGCCCGCGGGCCAGGCTTGGGCCACTCTGAGCCCCTCTGTGCCCCAGGTGGACATTGTGAGCCGCAGCGGGGAGAGGATCCCGGTGTCCGTGTGGATGAAGAGGGTGAAGCAGGAGAGCAGCCTCTGCTGCGTGGTCATGCTGGAGCCCGTGGAGCGGGTCTCGGCCTGGGTGGCGTTCCGGAGCGACGTGAGTCACGTTCAGGTCCCCAGCTGTGGGTCACCTTACCCCTTGGGGCCCCCCTGCCCCGGCGTGTCAGCACATGGTGTCCCCCGGGGCCTTGGGGCAGGAAGAGGGCCTGCGGCCCTCCTGGTAGCTGTGCTTGGGCAGGGCATCCGACCTCCCTGGCCTCTGTTCCCCCACCTGTGCTCGTGGGATATGAGCCCGGCCCCCACAGGATGATCTTAACACTTGGATAAAGTCACACGTGTGCCCCCTGGGTGGTGGCTGACACGCAGGCTGCACTTAAGGCTGGCGTGGGTGTGCCGCTTGTGTGTGTGGTTTGTGAGCCTCCAGCGTGAGCCGGGCTTCTGTGGGTGCCTGGGGGAACACGCGTTTGGGAACATCTGGCAGAGCTGGGAGACAGCATTCTGAGGGCGGCTCCCTTTGCCCCTGCACTTTCGAGGCTGGGGCGGGGGGCGCACCACAGCCTTGCCTTCAGCTGGAAGGTACAGAGGTTCAGTGAGGTTTGAAGCTGAAGCACAGGGAACTTGGATCACAAGGCTCAACACCGGCTTTTCCTCCTAGGGCACCGTGACGTCCTGTGATGGGCTCTTCGCGCACCTGCACGGCTTCGCGTCTGGGGAGGAGGTGGTTGGGCAGCACATCACAGACCTCATCCCTTCCCTGCAGCTCCCCACTCCTGGCGAGCACATCCCCACGGTAGGTCCTCAGGGCAGGGCCCTGGCCGCTGGCGCTGCCTGGCTGAAGCTGGGCCCTGTGGCTGCTGGAGTCTGTCTAGTGTCGGTTGAGTTCTTAGACCCAGCTCCATGACCTGACAGCAGGAATGTCTGCACTGCAGTCTTGACCGAGGCTCAGAGCCTCTGCGGCGCCCCGACTGGCCACCCCTGCCCCTGGTCCCCTTCCTGGAGCTCCTGTTGGGGCCTCTTTTTTGAGAGGTCTGGGGGCTGCGAGGAGGAGGAGTGACTGGTGGGCGTCGTCTCCCGCCCAAGTCAGGACTGCGGGTCAGGTGGTGGCAGTCGCTCGGTAGCTCTGGGGGGCAGTGGGGGTTTGGGCTGGGGGTTCTCCTCTCAGCTGGCCCCCCCAGTTCCCAGGGGCCCTGTTTCACAACTAGCGTGCGGCCTTCACACAGCGGTTACACTGCCAGGATTCACCTGATGTCACAATCAGCCACCTGCAGGGTCAGATGGTCAGGGGTGGTCAAGCTGGGGTAAGGTCGGCTCTGCTGCTGCAGGAAATAGACCCTTCCAGGATGTCGTGGGCTCTCCCTGGCTCTCCTCTGCCTTCAGGCTGAGAGCCAGGCCCTCCCGGGCAGTGGGGTGCTAGTTTCAGTCCCTCCAGCTCGATGGGAAGCCCCTTCTCCCGCACCTTGCTCTCTTTATGCCCCTTATTCTGTCCTGAGACAGTGGACCTCCTGAAGCCCAAAGCTGTGGGGCTCAGTTGGTGCAACCACTGTTAGGGGACTGTTCGGCAGCCTCTCATGCTTAACTCTGGCGTGCTGGCATAAGTCCTTTTGGACTTGTTAAGTCGCTTCAGTTGTGTCCTAATCTTTGCTATTCTATGGACTGTAACTGCCAGGCTCCTCTGTCCATGGGATTCTCCAGGCAGGAATACTGGAGTGGGTTGCCAGGTGTTCCTCCAGGGGATCTTTCCGACCCAGGGATCGAACCCATGTCTCTTTTGTCTCCTGCGTTGGCAGGTGGATTCTTTACCATTAGCGCCACCTGGGAAGCCCTTGCTTAACTCTGAACATAAGCACACTTCTGCCCCACCCCAGGCACGCATCCAGAGGAGGTGTGTGTGCCAGGAGGCATGTGTTTGTGTCTGCCAGGAGGCACACGTGCACACGTGTGTGTGTACCAAAAGACATGTGCAGGCATACTCCCAGCAGCTCCATGCTGGATCCACCTGTCACCTCTGCAGCAAAAGTGGCTGTGCCCTTCTTTCCTCGGGGCTCACTGGGGCCTGGGGTCTTACCAGGGGGAGTCTGGGGTCTTGAGTTCCGCCCCCGGTCAGGGTGCAGGGCTGGTGCAGGGAGCTTCCCCATGTTTGGGCCTTGGGCCTCTGCAGATCTTGTGGGGGAACCCTTAAAAAGGAGGCAGGCACACTGGGTGAGGGGTAGACACAGGCCTGGGGGCTGGCCGTCTTGAGAGCAGAAAGGAGCTGACCTGGAAAGCCTGTTAGACGCTTCTCTTGTGGGATTTGCTTGGGAGAGTGGACAGGTTCTGAGTGTTTAAAGCAGAAAAATTTGATGGAGGACTTGGTGGTGTGGATGATGGGGGGGCCGTGGAGGCAGAGTGGAGATGGACAGACTACCCGGAGGCCAGCAGTCTGGGGAGCCCCCGTCCCCCCGGCTGCAGAGGCAGGTGCTGGGGGCCTGGTGGTCCAGGTGGGGAGCACAGGGACTCGCTTCCTGCAGGCTTAGGGGAGGGGCCAGGCCGGTCCTGGCGCGTGGCTTGACGGCCCCTGTGTGCACTGCATTTGGGCTCTTCTGGAGTGGAGAGCGGTCATGCTGGCTTGGGTCCTGGCCGCGGCTCTTGGTCAGGTCTCTGCCTTCCCTAGGGTGGGGGGGGCGGTGGGGAGATGAGGCAGGAAGAGCAGGGTGGAGGGTGGGTGTCCCGGGGGTGCCCGCCGAGCAACAGAACCTCACAGCTTGGGCCACTGGAGGTGCCGCAGTGGGCGCAGTGGTGTGCCTTTCTTCCAGAATCTCAAGATTCAGAGGTCCGTCGGAAGAGCCAGGGATGGCGCCACCTTCCCCCTGAGCCTGAAGCTGAAGTCCCAGCCCAGCAGCGAGGAGGCTGCAGATGGCGAGGTGGCCCCTGGCGGGGGCTACTCAGCATCCATCTGGGTGTTCTCCACCATCAGTGGGCTCATCACACTCCTGCCCGATGGGACCATCTACGGCATCAACCACAGCTTTGCCCTGATGCTGTTTGGTTACGGAAAGGCTGAGCTCCTGGGCAAGGTGGGCTGGGAGGCTGGGTGTGACCCCCAGAGGCCTGTGCACCGTGCCTGCTGCTGCAGTGGCCGGCTTCCCTGGGGACTTGGGCCCAGAGAGCGGGACCTCTGCCTTGGCCCCACGCCCCGCCTGTGCCCGTTTGTCTGGACCTCCGTCAGAGCCCTTGCGTGTCAGGTGCCCCTCAGGAGAGGGAAGGGGCTCTGCCCGAAAGCCTGTCCCACACGAGGTCTGGTCTGAGTTCCTGCAGGGTGTTGTCACAGCCTCCACACCTCCTCCAGCCATCTGGGGGCCACGGTGGGTTGGCTCGGAGGAGGCATCTCTGTAACCTCTTTCTTGGACTGGGCTGGGCTCTGCGGGCAGGCGAGCCTCTTAGGCCGCCTGAGAGGGGCCCTCCCTCGTGGTCTCCGCGATCCTCCAGGGCTTCTGGGGAGGGGCGTGGGCGCCCACTTGGTTGAGGGGGTGGTTCATGCTGGAGGGAGAGGCTGCTATGTGGTGCGTCACTCGACATCTGAGCAGCCCCCTGCCCCTGGCCCCATGCCTCGCTGGCCCGGCTCTTGAGGTGGGTGCTGGCTGGGCTCCCCACACCTTCCGCTGAGTACCTCGATGCCCACAGGCAGCCATCCCCTCTCGCCACCCTCACTGGGGCCAGCACTGCACACCAACCAGCCAGCCAGAGCTTTAACCAGAGCCTCAAAAGAGGTCCTGCCCTGTTTTCTAGTAGAAATACTAGTTTGAATCAAGTGAAACAGTTCAATTGAAGTTAACGATCACACAGTTGGAGTGATTTCTGGACAAGGGCTTCCCACAGGAACGTGGGGGCACCGAGTCCTTGCAGGGAGTACATGACAGAAGGCTGGTTAGGGTTTGCTAAGGGAAAGAGAAACTAGTTGTGATTTCCATGGTGGGTGTCAGGGGTGCTCGGACCTGCCGAGAGGAGCTTGACCTGGGGTTTTTCCGGACCTTGTCCAGGCCTGCTCACGTCCTCTTCACACTCTGCCCGGGTGGGGCCTCGCCGAGTTCTGAAGCACCCTTTGTTTCCTAGAACATCACCTTCCTGATTCCTGGTTTCTACCACCACATGGACCTTGCCTATGACAGCTCCTTACCTCTGCGGGACCTGGCCAGCTGCCTGGACGCTGGCAGCCAGAGTGGGCCTGGGGTCAGCCTGGAGGACGAGCCTGCCGGCACAGCCCAGGGTGAGGCCAGCCCCCTCCTCCTCCCGGGCCACCCCCTCCACGGGAAAGGGGCTGCAGCTGGGGGTGGGCGTGGGCATGATGGGGGGCGGTGGTGGCGTGGGGATCCTGTACTGTGGATTTGGTGTTCTTCTCTGTGTCTTGTGGGCCTTCCACGTTCCAGGGAATGGGACGCGTGTGTGGGGCTCACAGCTGTGCTGGTGGTGTTCTTCTCTGTGTCTTGTGGGCCTTCCACGTTCCAGGGATAGGACACTTTAGTGGGGCTCACAGCTGTGTTTGCGCAGAGCGCAGGATGGGAGATGCCCAAGTAAGTCACGTGTGCCTGCATCTAGTGCCACAGCTAGTTGGCAGTCTTGCTGTGGGAGTAAGTGACGTAGCTTTATGTAAGTAGCTGAAGGTGGGACTGATGTCAGATCCATCCCTGAGTTAGCAGTCTCATAAAATTTGTCTAGTTTTGTCTATTTCCAGTGTTTGTTTGTTTTTTTTTCCTCTAATTTACTTATTTAGTTTTAGCTGTGCAGGGTCTTTGTCACTGTGCAGGCGTTTCTCTAGTTGTGGAGAGTGGAGGCTCCTCTCCAGTCAAGGTGCGAGGGCTTCTCACTGCAGTGGCTTCTGTTGGGGAGCACCGGCTCTAGGGTGCACGGGCTCCATCCAGTAGCTGAGGCTCATGACTCCTGGCTGCGGCTCGCAGAATCTAGGGCACAGGCTCAGGAGTGGTGGCGCCCGGGCCTCACTGCCGCACAGCACGTGGGCTCATCCCAGACCAGAGGCTGAATCTGTGTCTCTTGCACTGGCAGATGGATTCTTTACACTGAGCCACCAGGGAAGCCTTCCAGTGCTTTTAACTTAACATTTAGGTGACTTCAATAAAAGCCCTGAGTCCACACTGTGACACTGTAGCACTGTGTGAGGGGTGCACTGTGGGGCTCCCGCTGCACGGACCACTGTCTGTTCTCTAGAGGTGGAGCCCCAGGAAGCAAGGCCCAGCGGAGGATCTGGCAGCCTCTGGGGGGCTCAATTCCCCTCCAGGAGGCTATGTGGGGCAGCCCTGGTGTCGCCTTGGGGGCCGACCGAGGTCTGCGCCCACGAGTGCCGTCACCTGAGGGTGAGTCTGGGGAAAGACCTGGACTTGGAGGAAACACCAGTGGATTTCATACAGTCACTGAGGGGAAATGTGACTGTGTGGTGTCTGACAGGACGTGAGTTCTTGCTGTCAGATGGTGTGTGTCAGATCTCAGATGTGGCTGTGGTGTCTGACAGGATGTGAGTGCTCACTGTCAGATGGTGTGTGTCGGGCCTCAGATGTGACTGTGTGGCGTCTGACAGGACGTGAGTGCTCACTGTCAGATGGTGTGTGTCGGGCCTCAGATGTGACTGTGTGGCGTCTGACAGGACGTGAGTGCTCACTGTCAGATGGTGTGTGTCGGGCCTCAGATGTGACTGTGTGGTGTCTGACAGGACGTGAGTGCTCACTGTCAGATGGTGTGTGTCGGGCCTCAGATGTGACTGTGGTGTCTGACAGGACGTGAGTGCTCACTGTCAGATGGTGTGTGTCGGGCCTCAGATGTGACTGTGTGGCGTCTGACAGGACGTGAGTGCTCACTGTCAGATGGTGTGTGTCGGGCCTCAGATGTGACTGTGTGGCGTCTGACAGGACGTGAGTGCTCACTGTCAGATGGTGTGTGTCGGGCCTCAGATGTGACTGTGGTGTCTGACAGGACGTGAGTGCTCACTGTCAGATGGTGTGTGTCGGGCCTCAGATGTGACTGTGTGGCGTCTGACAGGACGTGAGTGCTCACTGTCAGATGGTGTGTGTCGGGCCTCAGATGTGACTGTGTGGCGTCTGACAGGACGTGAGTGCTCACTGTCAGATGGTGTGTGTCGGGCCTCAGATGTGACTGTGTGGTGTCTGACAGGACGTGAGTGCTCACTGTCAGATGGTGTGTGTCGGGCCTCAGATGTGACTGTGTGGTGTCTGACAGGACGTGAGTGCTCACTGTCAGATGGTGTGTGTCGGGCCTCAGATGTGACTGTGTGGTGTCTGACAGGACGTGAGTGCTCACTGTCAGATGGTGTGTGTCGGGCCTCAGATGTGACTGTGTGGTGTCTGACAGGACGTGAGTGCTCACTGTCAGATGGTGTGTGTCGGGCCTCAGATGTGACTGTGGTGTCTGACAGGACGTGAGTGCTCACTGTCAGATGGTGTGTGTCGGGCCTCAGATGTGACTGTGTGGTGTCTGACAGGACGTGAGTGCTCACTGTCAGATGGTGTGTGTCGGGCCTCAGATGTGACTGTGTGGCGTCTGACAGGACGTGAGTGCTCACTGTCAGATGGTGTGTGTCGGGCCTCAGATGTGACTGTGTGGCGTCTGACAGGACGTGAGTGCTCACTGTCAGATGGTGTGTGTCGGGCCTCAGATGTGACTGTGGTGTCTGACAGGACGTGAGTGCTCACTGTCAGATGGTGTGTGTCGGGCCTCAGATGTGACTGTGTGGCGTCTGACAGGACGTGAGTGCTCACTGTCAGATGGTGTGTGTCGGGCCTCAGATGTGACTGTGTGGCGTCTGACAGGACGTGAGTGCTCACTGTCAGATGGTGTGTGTCGGGCCTCAGATGTGACTGTGTGGCGTCTGACAGGACGTGAGTGCTCACTGTCAGATGGTGTGTGTCGGGCCTCAGATGTGACTGTGTGGCGTCTGACAGGACGTGAGTGCTCACTGTCAGATGGTGTGTGTCGGGCCTCAGATGTGACTGTGTGGCGTCTGACAGGACGTGAGTGCTCACTGTCAGATGGTGTGTGTCGGGCCTCAGATGTGACTGTGTGGCGTCTGACAGGACATGAGTGCTCACTGTCAGATGGTGTGTGTCGGGCCTCAGATGTGACTGTGTCGTGTCTGACAGGACGTGAGTGCTCACTGTCAGATGGTGTGTGTTGGGCCTCATATGTGACTGTGTGGCGTCTGACAGGATGTGAGTGCTCACTGTCAGATGGTGTGTGTCGGGCCTTGATTGCAGTGTTTGGAGTGTTTCCCATGTCATGCAGGATCTCTTTGTGGTGCATGGCCTCCCTTCTCGTGCCACGCTGGCCCCAGCGTGTGCAAGCTCAGTAGTTGTGGTGTGTGGCCTTAGTTTGTCTGTGGCATGTGGATCTTTGTTTCCTGATCAGGGATCAGACCCATGTCCCCTGCATTGGAAGTGCAGATTCTTCACCATTGGACACCAGGGATGTCCCTGGTGTTCAGTTTTTAAAAGATGCTTTGTCAGGCTATTGACTCTCTTTGAATGGCCCCTTTTCTTAACATGAGGTTTCCTTCATTGTATCTGGATTTTTCTATTTGCAAAAACTCTTTTTTCAAGTTTTTCTTTCTCTGTCATTGTTACGTTCCCTTTTCTCTTTTTCCAGAATCTAAGTTCTTTCAGTGTGTGTGTATAATTCATGTTCTTTGTAGGAAATTGGGTGGGCGGCATCAGCGGACCTCTGCCCTCATGGTCTCCAGGGTGGACCTGTGGGCATTGCACGCTTGCTCGCGGTGCCAGTCTGCCGCTCCTGCCAGTGGGGGCCAGACTCTTCCTGGGAGCCTGCCCCGTGCAGGCCGCTGTGTAGCATGGACAGTCGCGCCCCTGCCACCCTGGTTACTGTGGTGGCCTGGCCCTGCTGTAGGCTGGCACTCTGTCTGGCCTCTGGAGCCTGGGCAGATCCAGGTGATGCATGTGCAAGCATGAGGCGGAGAAGACACCATGCTCCAGAGGGAAAGCAGAGCCGGGGAGCCTGTGCCTTCTGGGTCCCCAGGCCTGAAGGAACAGGGCTTCTGGGAAAGGGAGCAGGCCAGGCATGACGGGGAGGCCAGAGGCCCCGAGGAGAGGAGCAGGCTTAGGCCGCAGGCCTCTGGTTCTCCCCCGGCATCAGAGAGTGGAGCTCCTGGGGGCTGTCAGCAGTGAGGGGCCCAGGGCCTGGGCTGGGAGCCAGGGCTGCACTGAGGACGTGGGCCTGGCAGCATTTCTGAGGTCAGGTCAGGCCCCCCCGCTCAGCGGACGGGAGGTGGTTTTCAGTGGGATGCATCAGCCAGTGGGAAACACTCTTTTTTTTGCCAGATCCAAAGGTGGACACCGAGACCTCAAAGCCAGCGGAGAGCCAGGACACATCCCCTATAGCCCCGGTCCCCACAGACCCCAGGGGCTCCCTGCCCGCCTCCCCGCCGGCACCGCCCCCTCCGGGGTAAGTCCTCCAAGGGAGGGGCAGGTGCATGTGGGAGGGGGAGGGTGCTCTGCATGTGATGACAGGGGTGACACCGGCGCCCCTGGATGGCCGTGCTGCTGCCGTGTCGCCGGCCTGTTTTACGGGTAAGGAAGCATTTAGGCAGGATCCAGGGAACTGGTCCCAGCATAACTTCCTCGTTTCAAAAATCTCTTGACTCTGTTTGCTGTGTGTTTTTAAATAACACAGTATTCTATTTAGATGAGAAGGGTTCATTTTGGAAAACTTAGGAAAGTTAGACACATCCACTTGTTCAGTTATCAGTCCTGTTGTGTGCAGTGTTTTGGTGTGTTTTCAACCAGTTTCTCATTTTGAAAAATCACTTTGAGATTGAGTGTACAGTAACGCGCTAACCTCGGTGGGCCTTTCTCCTCTCCCCCGGGAGGGGCTGCTCCCGCTCCGCTCGGCGTCCCTCGCTGCCCTGGGGTCAGGACACAGGTCAGCAGTGCCTGTCCTGAACTGGACCAGAAGCATGTCCTTGTTTCTGGCTTCTTTAGCTCTCCATTGTGCGAGATTTATCGATACCACACAGTTTTCTAGTTTTTTTGAAATGATGTTTTAAACACGTGCTACGTGAATGTGTGTGTTTAACTACTGAGGAATAATGATGAACAGCAAAAGTCCCCCAACTCTCCCAGCTGTGACCTCCTTCCAGACCATCTCCCCATGCCCTTGAGTGTAAGCCCTTGCTACACAGACAGGCTGCCCTGCACACGCCCTCCTAAACATGTGCACGTGCTGGAGGCACTGTGCATCCCCGGAGCAAGCCTGCTTCTCACGCAGCCCCTGCTGTTTGTGTCACCCCCTGGCTTCCGGCTTGGCTTCAGTGGTTGGAGCAGCATGACCCCATCAGTCCTTGCTGAGCGCTCACACACACGGGGTGAGGAGGGGAGGGCCCGTCGCCCCTTCGTTCCCCTAGAGAGTCCTGCAGGTCCTTGGAACCCCGCTCACAGCCGCCTCCCCTGCAGCGGTCCTTGAGCGGAGCCTGCCTCTCAGTGCCTCTTCCTGGCCCTCTGCTGCAATGTTTACCCATTGCCGCACGCCTGTCCCCCAGCCAGGCTGGGCACCGCCACTTTCTGTTGCCCCCGGGGCTGTTGTCTGGCCTGGGCTGACCCGGGGCGGCGCCTAGCACTGTGCCGAGTGGGTGTTAGTGGCCGGGGTGGACCCCTATCCGCGGCTTTGCAGTCACCTGCAAAGCGGTCACCACAGTCACCATGGCGGCCTCTTCCTCTGTGGTCCCCCGTCCCCAGCATGCCGGGGGCTCTGTGCTCTGGCTCCCAGGACCCTGCGCCCAGCTCTCCCAGCCCTGACTCTTCTTGCCCTCCCGCTCTGTGCTGTAGATCTGGTGGTGTTTGTAGCCGTCGTGATTCCTCCCCTTTCTCCCCATACCTCCTGCTGCGCGGGCACAGGGAGCCTGACCCCCTGGCTGGCTGTTGGGGCCTGCTCACCGCATGGTGAGCATGGGGACCACAGCCTTCAGCACAGGGTCCTAGTGCTTGGACTGTGCCTGGGTGAGTCACTGCTAAGTGTGAATTTGCCTGGAGAACGCGTGACTTGGTGTTTCACTTTTTAACTTTGTTATGAAAGTTCATCTTCTCTTCAGTCCTGTTCATGGTGGTCATCGCTTTGTGCTTGACTCTGGTGGTGGAGGGGGAATCCGTGTGATCACCTCTGTGGCTCCTAAGTGACTGTGTCGTCCCATGTCACAACCCGCAGGGGGGACAGCATCCCAGGAGGAAGCTGGTCACCGCCCGAGTGCCTGCGAGATGTGCCTGAGGGAGGCCCATCCGCCCGCAGCGGCTCCTCGTCACCCGAGGGCCAGCAGCGCTCCATCTCAGAGCAAGAGCGGCCGGCGACAGCAGAGCGCCTCAGCCGGGGCCTTCAGCGGGGGAGTCAGTCTGACCTGGGGGACACGAAGCCGTCTGCTTCCCAGGAAGACTCGGAAGCTGCTGCCCTGGGTGCAGACAGGAGCGGTGGGGATGAGTCGCAGGGCCCATGTCAGGAGGTACAGGTTGGGTGGGCCGGCACTAGCGTTTCAGACCAGGGCCCTGACACTGCCACCACTGCCGCGCCCCACACCGAGGGTCGCCTGGCCGGGCAGGGCCCCCAGGGGCAGCAGAGCATGCTGCCAGGAAGCCCGCCCTCGGCCCCCAGCCCCGCAGGGACGCTGCAGCTCCTGTTCTCGACGCCGCCTTTGGACGAGCCCTGGCTGGGCATGCGGCGGGACAGAGAGGAGCTGCACACATGCCTGATAAAGGAGCAGCTGTCTGCCTCGAGCTTCGCAGGGCCTAGGGCTGTCTCCTACGCTGAGCTGGTCCTGACGGGGCAGCCCCTGCCTTCTGCCCCTGCATCCTTGTCGGACCTGAGAGCCATAGACCCACGGGGCGGCCGCTCGGGCAGCTCCTCGGCCTGCTACGCCCTGGCCACCGACCTGCCCGGTGCCCTGGAGGCTGTGGAGGCCCCGGAGGCTGGCGAGAATTCGTTTTCCTGGAACCTCAAGGAGCTTGTTTTCAGGGACTGGACAGACCGAACTTCTTCCAACTGTTCGTGCGCCACATCTGAACTTGGGGGCACACCCTCGCCTTCCCTGGTGGGCTCTGATGCAGACGTGGGTGTCCTGCACAGGCAGCAGTCAGACGTGCTGAACGACCGGGAGCTGCTGCTGCTGACCGGCACCTGCGTTGATCTGGGTGGGGGCCGGCGCTTCCGCGAGAGCCGCCTGGGCCTGGAGGAGACAGAGCCGTCCCAGACCTGTCTGGTGTCCTCCGAGCACCAGGATGTGAATGGCCGCCACAGCCCGAGCTGCATCCTCCCCGTGCCGGGAGCCGGCCCTGAGGATGACTGCCTGTTGGAGGCACCCGGGCTGAGCCTCCAGGTCACCTCCACGCCCGTGAGAGCCCAGGGCCCCGGCCCTGCACCCCTTAGGGTGGCCGACCTGCAGCCGGAGATCCAGGAGGGCACCTACAGGGGGAGCTGCTGCCACCGGGACGGTTCGCAGCTGAGTATGTGCGGGCAGGTGGGGCGGGCAGGGGGCCTGGTCTCCTGCTGCCCCGAGAGTGCGCTCTGTGGGGTGGGGGGCTCCTCATCCTGGTGTCTCGGGGGGCTTCACCCCTGGAATAGTATGGCAGAAATGATGAATTATATTAAGAGAAGAACTTGAAGTTACAGTTTGCCTCTTGAAAGTTAGGACTACAAGTACGTGTGCTGGCGGGGGTAGTCTGGGGTCCCGGCCGCTCTGTGCGATGCAGCAGTCCTGCCGGGAGGGGAGGGTGGGGCTCGGATCTCCACAGGCTGTCGGGGTTCAGGGACAGCCAGGTCTGGGTGAGGACCGAGCCCGCCCTCCCGGCAGTGCCCTGAGTCCTCCGGGGTGGGGAGAGCCTCTGTATGGCTTCTGACGGTCTTCTGACATTCTGGGTGGGGTTCTAGCCACATGTGGGATTTCAAGCCTGCATGTGTTCCGTGTGCAAGGAGGCTGCCCTTCTTGGAACCTCTGCTCTGGGGGGTGGGGGTCAGCCCTTTAACTTGTCCCTTTTTATTTTCCTAATTTTCCAGCGGTGCTGTATTTCAGCCAGTTGTTTTCCTCGTTGCCAATTTCCTAGTGTTGACCTCAGGGCTTTTTTCCTAACCTTAAAAAAGTTTTATGAGTGATATATGTTATTTGTAGAAATACTAGAAATAAAAGACTAAAAAGAAGAAAATAAAATAACCTGTAAACCCCCTGCCAGGAAGAAGCTAGGCACGTTTGCTTTGCTATGTCCCCAGGAGGCTGTGTCCACACACACCTGTGCCCCGGTGGTGTGCCGTGGTGTGCATAGGGTGTGTGGCGGGGTGGCACCTGTGTGCGTGGCTCCCCAGCCAGACTCTGAAGGGTGCTGGGGCAGCTTCTCCAGGCTCATCTGTGTTGGTTGCTGGTGGTGGGTCTCCCCTGAGCCGCTTGGCCTCCAGCTGCCCTGGCAGACGGGCCGGCCCCTGGCCCCATGCCGGGGAGGTGTGGCTGCTGGCCTCAGCCGTGCCTTTCTGCGGGTGCAGGGCCCTGCCTGCGTGGCTGCCCTGCATGGAGGCCGCGCACGGCTGTGGGGCTCAGCGGGGGTCCGGTCTTGCCGCCCTCCGCAGGTGTGCAGTTTGAGGTGCGGCGCGTGGAGCTCCAGGGCCCAGCCACCCTCTTCTGCTGCTGGCTGGTGAAGGACCTGCTGCACAGCCGCCTGGACTCGGCCCTGCGCAGCCGCCTGCTGCTGGCCAGCCTGCCCAGCTCTGCCCACTCCACCTGCGAGCTGTCCGCGGCCAGCCTGGGGGAGGTGCGTGTCTGTGGACGGCACCTGCTGTCCACCCGCCCGTCCCGTCAGCACCTGTGTCCTCCGGGGCGGGAGAGGCTCTGTGGCTCCCCACACTGCCGTCCAGCCTCCTGGGTGAGGTGCGAGCCACACGTGGGCTTTCAAGTCTGCATGTGCCCGTGTGCACGGTGGGGCCTGGGTGAGCGCCAGTTTGCACTGGCACATTCAGGCCCTGGGCGTACCTCTAGAGAGCGTGTCTCGGGCTGGGGACCCCAGGGGCCTGAGGAGCAGGCGGGGCCGTGGGTGCCGCTCTCCCTGCCCGCTGTGGGCAGGGGGCCACGGCCGTCTCTGCTACCCCCGCTTCAGCGTGCTGCGTGTGGTCCCTCAGACTTGCCTTTGTGGGCGCAGGTGCTTGGAACCAAACCCTGTTTTGAGGAGCCCCCCAAGGCCGTGGAGCCGGAGGGGCTGGCAGCCTGCGAGGGGGCGTACTCCCTTAAGTACAGCACGCTCAGCCCGATCGGCAGCGGGGCCTTTGGCTTCGTGTGGACGGCGGTGGATAAGGAGGCGAATAAGGAGGTACTGGGCTCCTGAGGGGTGGGGGTGCTGGGGGGTGGCTCTGATGCACCTCACACCCTCCCTCCCAGTCCCACTGTGGGTACACCTGTAGTTGCCGGGGCGTTTGGTGACCATACTGCCTGTCCCTGCAAACCCCCAGGCCGCCTGGATATCCCGGGCCTGGCCCGCTGCTTCCTGGGAGGGCCCATGTGGGACCTGTCACCACGTTGCTCGTCATTGCTGGAATCTGCCACAGCTGCGTGCTTGGCTGGACAGCAGGGGCGTCTGTGTTAAAGTCATGTTGGTTTTAGTGATTTTTCAGTCGATCTATTTGGTTTCTTCCTCTGCTGGCACTGATGATTGTGCCCCCTTCTCTATTATTTACATCTCATTGCCTTCTTTTCCTTCCTGCTGTCACCTTGACTGGGACCTGCAGAGCCGTGAGGAGTAACAGGTATGCCGCCCAGCCTCCTGGTGGTCCTCTGCCCACTCCGGTGACTCCTTTTATTTCTTGACTTTTGTTTGAGGCTCTTTCATTTCTTGATGGATACTTTTTGTTTGAGACTATTTCATTTTATTTTAAGTTCAATTTTTTTTTAATTTAAGGAATAAATATTGATTTAGGTCTAATGACTTTTCAGCATCTATTGCAACGATCATGTTCTTGTTTCTTTTATTAATATATGAATAACCACAGTCAACTTTTATTTGCAGACTCAATCCTTCATTGCCTTGTGACATTTTTTAGTGCATTGCTGAACTTGGCTTGCTAATATATATTTTTAAATAGTTATATTTATTTATTTGATTGCTCTGGATCTTAGCTGCAGCATGTGGGATCTTTTAGCCACGGTATGTCATATCTAGTTCCCTGACCAGGGATCAAACCCAGGCCCCCTGCATTGGAAGTGCAGAGTCTTAGCCCTAGGACACCAGGGAAGCCTCCTGGCTTGCTAACATTTTTATTTGGGATTTTCTCATTTATATTCATGCGTAGGTGAGTGTTTTTTCTTTCTTCACGTCAGTCATGTGGAGCAGCCTGTGGAGCTGGGGACACCGGTGGTGGCTGGTGCCGTGACATCACGTCTGCAGGTGTTCCTGGCGAGAGCTGTTCCCCCTGCTCTCCTCACTCTCGTGTGCACACTCTCTCCTCTTTGCCAGACTTTCCAGAGAATTGCTCATGTTTTTCATCAAGTATCCGTTTTCTTTATGTTGCTTTTCTGGTACTTTCTATAAACTTTGCTGTTTTTCTAGCTTCTTGGATTGAGTGTGTGTTTCTAAGCTGTGACTTAATACTGAGCGCTGTGCTGTGTGGAGTTGTCTGAGTGTGCTTACACCTCCTAGAGGCTTAAACACACTGCTCTGGGCATCACGTGCTTCTTGGCTGACTCGTCTTAACTTTCTGTTGCCATCTTTATTTATCTGAGGGCAGTCATCTCATTCTTGGTCTGGATCAGCAATCCAGCAGGCACTGTGGGCTTCCTTTCTTTTTTTGTGGCTGCACCACACCATTTTTTCCATGTATTTGTCTTGTGTCCGTCCATCCTGTGCAACTCTCTGATTAGTTCTCAAAACCAACGTGAGTGACATTTTTGTTCATATTTTTCCAGTTCTCGGGCCTCTTGTTTCATTTTCTTGGCCGGGACATCCAGTCCTTGGTTGAGAAATCGGGGTGACGTGAGGTATCTAGGGAACACCCTCTCCGAGACCTCCATGGCCTGGTCTTGCCATCAGCCCACCCGGTTCCTCCATTTCCCCCATCCTCCCGCTGTGCAGGTTGTGCAGGTCCACTTGGGACTTCCGGCTGGCTGCTGACTTGCTCCTGGCCCCCTCACATTGGATGGTGGTTATTAGGTTTCTTCTTTCACGTCCCAGGACTCATGGGGGTGGAGGTGGGGGTTAGGGTAGAGGTGAAAGCTCCACAGCTGTTGCGGGGCCAGTGGGAAGGGCTGCAGTGACATTCCCTGTCTCCCTCGTAGGTGGTGGTGAAGTTTATTAAGAAGGAGAAGGTTTTGGAGGACTGTTGGATTGAGGACCCCAAGCTTGGGAAGGTTACTTTAGAGATCGCCATTCTGTGCAAGGTGGAGCACGCCAACATCATCAAGGTGGGGTGCTGTCTCACGTCCGCGCGCGAGCACACTGCCCTGGAGGTGTCCCAGCAGGGCCAGACCCAGCTCGCCTCTCTCTCTCTCTCTCCAGGTGCTGGACGTGTTTGAGAACAAAGGCTTCTTTCAGCTGGTGATGGAGAAGCACGGCTCCGGCCTGGACCTCTTTGCATTCATTGACCACCATCCCAGCCTTGACGAGCCCCTGGCGAGCTACATCTTCCGACAGGTGAGAGTGGGCCTGGCTACCTGGGTCCAGGACTCCATGGTTAGTGATGCTGGACCTGGCCTCCGGCTTGGAGATGTTACTGAGTAGGACACGTGTTTTGAGAAGAGAATTCTACTGTTGAAGTAGAGAGAGTGAGGTTGGGGTTGGGGAGGAAGAGTGAGGCCAGGCGTCACCCTGGGGTGACCAGGGATGTGGGATGAAGATTAAAGCGTATTTATATCCAAATGATACCCACCCAGCCTCAAAGAGGAACCAGTGAAGCTCTCAGATTGGGCTTGCAGGCTGTGCATCTGATCTGAATCCTTGTCCACCACGGGGAGACCCTGCTCATTTGTACATGGACCTCACTTTAGCCAGCGTCTCACAGGACTGCTGGGGCTAAATCAGAGAGTGCAGAGGCCCCCGTGCAGCATCCCCGAGTCAGGCGCACGGGAAGTCCTGAGTAGACGTAGCTGTCCAGTTAATTAACCTGCAAAGACTGTGGCTCTGGCCATCTCAGTTTACACTGAGTATTTGTCTTGGTTTCTTTCGTGTCTATCTGTGTATTGATCTTAGTCTGTTTGTTATTTTTTGGAAAGGGAGAGTAACCAGCTAAGTAGAAAGGTGTCCTGTGAAAGAGAAATTGGATGTTGGGGTGGGGTGGGGGAGACAACAGTTCTTCAGTTTGGGGAATGTGGAAGTTTCATTCCAGACGATTCCTTGCTCCCTGGAAAAGGTGGAGGGATGCCAGGGGGTGCGGGGTGGGGGGATGTGACCAGTCCACAGGTTTGCTCTTGGTTTCCTGGAGCTGACTTGGTTTCTAATAACAGCTTCCATGAACTGATATTTCTTCCTCAAAGCTATGAACTCCCAGAAATTACTGGATTTCTGAAATTAAATTTCTGAGGCACCTACTTGTAAGTTTTGGGTCATCACAGTTCTGGCCAAAGAATGCCACCTCTCCCTGTCTTCCTCCTCTGGAAGGTTACACAGGCGTCTCCTTTACTTGATGGTGGAGGCTTGCTTCTGAAATCTTCAAGGCAGACAGGTCTCCGTGTGACGTGACACGTGGAGTCACTCACCCACAGCTGCCACCTGACTGCAGTTCATTCAGGGCTGCTGTGCCGGGGACTCTAGTGTCTGACACTGTTTAGCTTCTGCAGTGAGTCTCCACGGCCCTTCGTAAATCCACGTGGCAGTGAGCGTCAGTGTAATGGACTCAGGGCTCTACAGAACGACAGTGTCACGTGTACGCGTGTGCGTCGCCTCTAGCCCTGGGTCCCGTCTGCTCGGAGCACGGCTCTCCTCTGCGGTGAGCAGCTTCTCGTCCTGCTCCGGCTCGTTACTGCTTTGTAGTTAATAACCCTCGAAGAAGTTGTCCATATTCAGAGCAACGTGTGGTTTCTGCTTCCCACCTGGAGCCTGATAGTACATGTCCATGTGTGTATGTCTCTGCATGTACACACACGTGAGTGTGTGTATGTGTATATATGAATCTGTAAGAATAGACATCTGTGTGTTTGTGCACATCTGTGCAGTGTTACACGTGCATAGGCACACACGTCATCTATGCACAGATGTGTAGGTATGCACATGTCTGCATGTATGTGTATGTAAATATACGTTCATTTATTTATTCTGGCCAACCCAATAGAACTCTTACTTTGCTCGTGTTTAGTCTTTGCAACCCATTGGACTGTAGCCCACCAGGCTCCTCTCTCCCTGGGATTTTTCAGGCAAGAATACTGGAGTGGGTTGCCTTTTCCTTCTCCAGGGGATCTTTCCAACCCAGAGATTGAACCTGTGTCTCCTGTGTCTCCTGCATTGCAGGCAGATTCTTTATCTGGCGAGCCATCGGAGAAGCCCTCTTTATTTATTTAAAGTTAATTAATTCAGCTTAGTTTGTCTGCCATTAATTGTTGCTTCTGACTCAAAGATATTCATTTGTAAATGTAAAATTGTCTCTAATGATCTGAATGACTGTGTCCGTGAAATCACTGTGCTGGTTGGTATAGCTGGTGTCCAAGTTATGAGTGGGGTCAGGAGTCATACTAATTTTACTCAAACTTCACTGAGGTGCTACTGCTGTTGATCTCCCTCACCGCACGTGCAGTGCAGGCAGGCAGCAGTACATCCTAGTAACTACCCTCTGGCAGTGGAGACAGTGGAGACTGATGTGCTCGGCCCGTTTCCTGGGGAGTTCCTTTGAGGCTGCACCACTGGAAGGCCGCATGCATTGGGGAAAGCATGGCTCCGCTCTGCGCTGCTCTTTGAGAAGCTGCCGGAGCCTGGAAGTCGCAGCGTGGAGGCTGGGCTTCTGCTCCCAGCCCTGTTCGAGTTGCCCGATGAACTCTGGGGAAATCACTGCCCACCCAACCCAGCCCACACTCGTTCAAGCGCCCACCACGCATCCTGCGGCTTCTGCTGCTGTCTGCTTTTCCTTCCTAGATGATGGTTCTGCCTGTCGTGGGGTGAGTGAGTGTCTGCCGGGGAGGTCACTGGTAGCACACAGACGGAGACCTTAGAAACTGAGTTTATGTGGGTCGTCCCTGGAAGGGCACAGGCACAGGGGAGTGGGTCCTGCAGAGCCGCCCTGCATGCGGTCCCTCTGGTTGAGGTGCCGCCTGGTGTTCCTGGGAATTTGCCGAGGGGCAGGCCTGGTGGCTCAGACGGTAGAGAGTGCCTGCAACGTGGGAGGCCCGGGTTCGATCCCTGGATGGGGAAGATCCCCTGGAGGATGGCATGGCAACCCACTCCAGTATCCTTGCCTGGAGAATCCCAGGGATGGGGAGGAGCCTGGCGGGCTACAGTCCATGGGGTCACACAGAGTCGGCTTCACTGTGGACTTCACTTTCTTTCTTTCTCTGAGGCCTTGTGTTAAGTGTCCTTATCACAACAGTGATAACAATGACAGTGAGATTACAGGTCCAATGACAATGAGATTACAGGCCCGGGCGTGTGCATGCCGCCTTAGCAAGGGCTGCCTGGAGCTCTCCTCCGGCTCAGTGCCCGCCCGTGTGTGCGGCATCCAGAGTCTGACCTGCCCCCAGCTGGTTATCAGTGAAAGGTTTTTTCTTCTTTGCTGTTGCTTTATCTTTTTCTCTTGTTAATCCTCAATTTAAATGCATATTCTCCTTGAGTCAGCTTTTCACCAACGCCCGTGGCCCCTATTCCAGCTGGTGTCGGCGGTGGTGTACCTGCGCTCCCAGAGCATCCTCCACCGGGACATCAAGGACGAGAACATTGTCATCGCCGAGGACTTCTCCATCAAGCTCATTGACTTCGGCTCGGCTGCCTACCTGGAGCGGGGCAAGCTCTTCTACACCTTCTGCGGGACAATCGAGTACTGCGCGCCCGAGGTCCTCATGGGGAACCCGTAGGTGTCCCGGGCAGGCAGCCTGTGCTCACACCTTCTGCGGTAGCAGAGGGAAGCAGCTTCAGGTTGTGCCTCTTTGTGATGAGGGTGCCGAGTGCTTAAGTATGCTTTGGGAGGTCAGTGGGCAGGAAAAGGAAGCTCAGTCAAGGGAAGCCCGATGCTGGGTACAGGGGTTCATTAGACTGTCTTTTCACCTTTTATGTTTGGAGTTCAATATAATCAAAAGTTAAGAGAAGAAAAAGAGTCCCCAAATTCGGGATTCTTCAAAGGAATGAAGAGAATTATTTTTAGTTGGTTTGTTTGTTTTGATGCCAGCACTAGCAGTCTAGTCCAGTGATGTACGGTTGGGCTGGCCGCGTGAGACATGAAGCGCTAATGCAGAGGACCCGTGCTGTCGCTGACTGGCTTGCCTCCGCGTCAGCTGGGCACGGGGTAGCCCCCTGCTCTTGCTGAGATGAGAAGCGGGTCCTGTGGGCGTGGGCTGGGTTTCCAGCTCTGTGCTGAGGGCCTGGCCAGGGCAGGGCCCGGTCTCAGGGAGCTCAGGAGAGGGAAGGACGAGACGAAACTCAGGGGTTGTAGAGCTCCACTGAGCATGGAAACGGTGCTCAGCGTTTCCGCCCTGAATGCGTGGGTTTCTGTCTTGTCCACATGTGCTGGAACTGGTCTTTATCTGTGTGAGCTGAGCTCCAGGCAGGTCTCACTGCGGGTGTTTCACTGTACCTGTTTAGCACGTCCTCTGGAGACGCGTGGCTCTGACGTGTCTCCCAGGCGGGCTGGTGGTTAGAGCACCCAGGACCTTCACTGCGGGTTCTGCACGCATCCCCCCGCTTGTTTCCACGTCCTTCCGCCCCCGGGCAGAAGATCGGCCCCCACTGCGGTCATGAGGACAGTCCTGTTGGCCCAGGGCCACGGCTGTGGGCTCACGGGTGTCTGCGGCTGCTTTTGTGCAGCCGTGGCCAAGAGGATCAGTGTCCACAGAGGCCGCGCGGCTCCAGCCTTCATTAGTCACTGTGCTTTGGGTACGTGTGCCGACCTCTGCTATACGCTGCTGGAGTTTTCTCCTCGGCCTCCAGAATCCTTGAAATCTCTTTCTACTGAAGTCTGAGTTTCTTGTTCTGGCATTTTCTCTCCTCTCACTGCCCTGAGGTCTGTCCTCATGCTTGCCCCCTGGCCCCCCTGCCCCCTGGTTCCTGCCTTCTGGTGTCCCCAGCTCTCTGTGGCCCCTGGAAGGCGGAAGCCTCTGTCCTGGGCCTCTGCTCACCAGGCTTCCTCAGCCGCCGTGGCTACACTCCTGTCTGATGAACACAGCTGCTCCCCAGGGCTCTGGGGGCCAGACCTGAGGGACCAACACACTGGGTAGCACGGGGCCTGGCCTTTCTGTGCAGAACATTTATCCTGCTGGTTTGCTGTGGCCGTTAGGGTTGAACCATGTAGACGGCTGGCAGGGTGCCAGCCTCTCAGAGCCCAGGAACAGCAGCTGGGAGGAGGGGAGTCTGTAAGCACAGAAGAGAAGGAAGATCACCCCGGGGCGCCATCCCCAAGACCCCTCCTCCAGCTGGCGGCTGCCTGGACTCCGCCCCCACCGTCTCCTCCCTCCCGCTGCTCAACTGTGCCAGTCTCACCTCGGGCATCCTTCAGCTCTTTTCTGAAGGGCAGGCCACCCTGCCCTGAAGCCGCCGTCGCTCCCCAGGTCCCTGGGGGCCTGCGCACTGCCTGCACTCCCGGGTTTTCCCTCCTCCTCTTCCAGGAAGCCCCCAGGGGGACACTGTGTGTGGCCCCCTGCCACCTCCTGACTTGGTCTCTCAGCTCATCGTCTGATCCCCAGGGGGTGGCGGGCGCCTGGTGGGGGGTGGACGTGGTCAAGGAGTGTGGTGCTTCTCACTGGGAGCTGCTCTTGGGTGATGTGCGGGGTCCTGGCTCTCGTGTGGGGCTGGCCCAGCGCCCCGAGTGCCTCCTCTTCCTCTGGCAGGTACCGGGGGCCGGAGCTGGAGATGTGGTCCATGGGGGTCACGCTGTACACGCTGATCTTCGAGGAGAACCCCTTCTGCGAGCTGGAGGAGACCATGGAGGCCGCGATAAACCCCCCGTACTTGGTGTCAGAAGGTGAGCTCGCACGGGCGGACATCCTGGGCTGGCTCCCATCTCAGAGCAGTGCGCGGTGTCGCCCACACAGGCACAGCCGGCTCGCTCTCTCTTCCGTTCCTCTCAGACTTTGATCTGAACGCAAGGGCCATTTGGATGTGACTTTAAGATGTCACGACTGATCTTAGGGAAGTTTGGACCGGAGTGGCTCTCTCCTGAGGGACACACGTTAGCAGCCTCTGACCATGGCTGTGGGGAGGGGGAGGATGGACTTGAGCCCCCAGCCCCTTGTGTGGAACCAGGGTTCCCACCTGGAGCTCCTGTGAGCTGGCTCCCCGCAGAGCTACGAGGGCAGCATTGCACCTGCAGTGCCGATCCCTGCTGGCGGGCCTGGATGGGCCCCTCAGACCCACGCCTGGGGGAGTTCCAGGGAGCCGGACCGGGGTTCTGAGGTCTCCCAGTTGCGACATGTGATCCCAGAGTAATCATTCATTGTCACAGGTGGTGAGGTGACGGGCGCCCTTAGGCGTCAGGCCTCTACCTGGGTTCTTCACTCAGGTTGGAGGCCCGAGTCTCAGTCTGCTCGGGCTGCCATGCCCGTACATCACAGGCCGGGGTTTATAGCACCAACGTTTATTTCTGGAGGCGGAGATCCCAAGGTCAGGGTGCTGGCGGATTCTGGCTGGTAGACAGCTGTTTCTTCCTGTGTCCTCACAGGGCAGAGACAGGAGAGAGCAGGCCCTCTGGTGCTTCTGCTGATAAGGGCACTGATGCTGTGTGTGTTGGGGGGGGCAGTCACACAATCTCATCTGACCCCCTTCACCTCCCAAAGGCCCCACTTCCTAATATTATCACA
This sequence comes from Dama dama, assembly GCF_033118175.1. Lineage (NCBI taxonomy): Eukaryota > Metazoa > Chordata > Mammalia > Artiodactyla > Cervidae > Dama > Dama dama. Next base: position 116,419,983 of record NC_083700.1, on the reverse strand, counting down.
CTAGGAATCTGCAGGGGGCACAGTTCAGTCTAGAGCGGCCTGGAAGAATTGTAGAGCTTTCCTAATGTTTTGGATCCCCGTGATGGCGGGGCTCTTGCAGCCTCCTGCTGCACCTTCCAGGGCTGTCCCACCCTGGGGGGGCTGCTCCACCTTCAGCGGGGTGGGAGTGGGCTGCTCCACCCTGGGGCGGGGCTTGGGGGGCTGCTCTACTCTGAGGGGCTGCTCCACCCTCAGGGGGTGGGAGTGGGCTGCTCCACCCTGGGGTGGGGCTAGGGGGCTGCTCTACTCTGGGGGGCTGCTGAACCTTCCAGGGCTGCCCCACCCTGGGGGGCTGCTCCACCCTGGGGCTGGGGAGGGTGCTGCTCCACCTTTAGGGGCTGCTCCACCTGCACCGGGCGGGGAGTGGGCTGCTCCAAATTCTGCCCCCTGGACTCTCAGGACACTCACCCGGGCACTGAGGTCTAGAGTGGCCCTGGTTGAGGTGACACCCACACTGTTAAAGAAAATGGAAACCAGATCCAGACTCAGGGCTGGGGCTCTTCTTAGTGCTTGTGCGCCCTTCCTGTGGGGAGAGACCGGGGCTCCGCGGCTGGCCACCTACCTCCCCTGCCCTGTCACACGATCCCTGTGTCCACGGCTCTGTGTCCCCAGGGCCCCGGAGGGTGGTGCACATCAGGGCTGCCGCACGCTGCTGTAGTGAGCGGCTTGGGAGCTCGAGCGCTTTCATTTCGGGGCCACACACACGTCCTGTAGCCCTTCCGGAAGCATAGCCGGGGACCCTGCCTTCCAGAAGCCCCGTGGTGCTGGTCAGAAGTGGGGGTCCAGGCCACCTCCTGTCCACTCAGCCCAGGCCCTGCACTCACGCAGTGCGCGCCACCCACTCCCAGCCTGGGCCGCCGTCAGCCCTCTGACCACACGCCTTTCTGTCCCCAGACCTCATGAGCCTCATGTCTGGGCTGCTGCAGCCTGTGCCCGAGCAGCGCACCACCTTGGAGAAGCTGGTGACAGACCCCTGGGTGACGCAGCCCGTGAACCTGGCGGACTACACCTGGGAGGAGGTGTGTCGGGTAAACAAGCCAGGTGAGCGGTGCAGCCCGCACCCCGTGGGGGAGGGGGTCCAAGGGGCTCCCTCCTCCGCGCTGCCCTGGACATGAAGGTGAGGGCCCAGGGCTAGCCTGCTGCCTGTGAGCTGGACTCCAGAGGCCCCTGAACAGCACCAGGGCCTTAGAAGGTGGGCGACGCCCATGGGAGCCCGTGACAAGGACTCCCACAGATGAGGTGGAGGGCTAGGGAGAGGGTTTGGGAAGTGCTGCTGGCAATGGTCAGAGCAGGCCGAGGGGAGGAGGAGAGTGGATGGCAAGGGAGCCGGGGCCCGCGGTGGGCAGCGGCGGCCCTGTGCGTCCGGGCCTGCTGCTCAGGGGGCCATGTCCGTGGCTCTGGATGTGCAGCTCCAGCACAGCAGCGGGGTCCGGCGAGTCTCGAACGATGCCGGGTGGGTTCTGCAGGGTTCCTCTGGTGCCTTCTGCTCTTCAGAATTCCTCCAGAGGGAAGCCAAGGGTTTCAGAACGGTGTCACTGGCAGCTGATGCAGCCTACCTTTCTCTTCCTTCAGAGAGCAGAGCTCTGTCCACCGTTGGTCTGGAGCTGGATGGCAGGAGCCCGAGTGGCACAGCTCGGGCCCTGGAGTCCCACCGGCCCTCGTGCAGCAGGGCAGGACCCAGAGCACCGGGTGACCCGGCTCCCTGCTGCTCTCCGGCACTCGGTTAGGGAGGCATGGCATTCTCAGGCCCCTTCCATTCAGAGAGTAAGTGCTCAAGAATTAGGCCAAGTTCACTTTCTAAAAACTCATCTGTTAGAACAAAAGCCAGTGATGCTGTACTATTTTAGATTTACAAAATAGACTTGGAATTCATTTTTTTTCATGGCCTTGAAAAAACATTCTAGTGTTTGAGTTTTGTACTATTAAAGGGCTTTTCATTTGTGAATTTCCAAAAGGCATACAAGAGGCTTCTAATTCTCTTTGTACTTTTGTATATGCGCCTGCATTTCTGTTTCCTCTGACTTGGTGTGTGCTTGTCTGATATGTGGAGTGTGGAGAACTGTTCGCCAAATGACCAAACTGTTTTTAATTTATTTCCTTGAACGTTTTCCAAATTAAAGCAGTTTTATTAGTAAACAATTACCCTGACTTGCACCACGTGAATTCTTCTGCAGTGCTGGTATGGGAAGCACTTCATTTCCTTATTTTTCCATTTGTGCGTCTCCATGCGCCACAGCTGGAGAGAGGTCCCGCCTTGGTCAGCTTGGGGTTCCCTCCTGTGGGTGTGCCCAGCACGTCTCTGAAGCTTGCCCAGTCTAAGGAGACTGGAGGGTGTGGTGTGTCAGCCATCCCCCTTCTCCTTGTGCAGAGCTCAGCAGGGCTGGCTTGTCATCTATCTCTGCTCTGCTGTCCACCCCAACTCCTCCCAGCACCTCATGATTATGCAGAGGTATCCAACCCCAGGGACTTCCCACTCGTGACTGTGTGGGGGTGTGTGGCCCCAGGGATCCCCGACCCATGACTGTGGGAGGGTGTCTCCCCTACCCCATGACTATCTGGGGGCATCTAGCCCCAGGGAGCCCGAACCCATGACTGTGGGAGGGTGTCTCCCCTACCCCGTGACTATGTGGGGGTGTCTGACCCCAGGGAGCCCCCTGTGACCATGTGGGGGGGTATCTCCCCCACCCCGTGACTATGTGGGGGCATCCGGCCCTGAGGGTCCCTCTCCCAGTCCCGATCAGGTCCCAGTGCAGCTCTCACACACTCAGATGACTCCTTCCCTCTAGGCTCCAATCCACCCTAATCTGAAATTCAGCCCCTCTTTTGTATCTGTTTTGGAGGAGAGAGAGTGGTTGGGGTCAGAAGGAAACCTTTCATTTCCCTCCCTGCTCAAATAGCAGGGAGAAAACAAAACCTAACTCAAGGTCCCAATACCCCTTTCCCCATATGTCCTCACTCTCTGCCGGGGCCGAGGCTCCCGCCCAGAGGACCAAGAAGATGCTCAGGACCAGCCTGCCTCTGGTGTGATCCTGCGCCCAGTTTTCAGGGTTCGTTTAGGAAGTATGCAGCTGTCTTGATGACAGTTCATTTTATTCTCAACTTCTGGGATATAGGATGTCACATCCCTTCCCTTTAGGAAGTGCTGCCTGAGTGTCTCTGACATCTCAAGAGAATGACGAGGGCCCTTCCTTTGTCCAGCAGGGACAGTAAAGGCAGGACTTTTAGAAGTGTATTTTTTAAAGTCTGTAGTAAGTTAGTGACATTTACTCTTCAGAATCAAATAAGTCTTATGATGTTCTAAGAACTCTTCAAAGTTTAAAGAAAACCCAAATATTTTCCTTTGTAGTTTCTATGATGCTTATAATACAGAAGAAGTTATAGAATGCTTTTTTCAGACAGGTGTGCAATGGGCTGAGAATGCAAAGTTCTAGGTCTCCAAGAACTGTTACTTCTGTCTAAGAAAAATAATTAAAACTCACCTGATTTGTTGGCAGAGGAAAGTCTGAACACTTTGAGAGTGTTCTCTGCAGAAAGAATCCAGGCAGAAAGGTTTTGAGGCAGATGCTGAAAAATTTTCCTCCCCACATTACAGGTAAGATTCCAAAGAGCAAGGCTTTCTCAGAGCACTGAAGTTGCCACTGATGTTCTGGAGTGATCCCTGCACGCCAGCCACTACTGTTTCTAGACCTAGACACTTATTTAGGTTCTGTGACTCCTTCCAGGGAGGCCCACAAGGATGTTCTTTGGGTGTAAAAGCATTAACGTGATTTGTTTTGCAGTGCTGACAGCTGCATATTTCAAGGAGAAAATCAGGGTAAAAAAGCAAACCAACAGAAACAGAACCATTTCTTGAGTTCTACATGGTTTACAATCTTCCTCTTCTTTGATATCATCCTTTTGTGAAAAGATACATTTTTAGCACCCAGTCTGGTGCCTGGCCCAGAGAAGGTACTTTATAAACTGTATCAATGCAAATATTAAGTCCTTTTCCTCAGTTCAGAAACAAGTAGATAAAACAAGAAGTGCTTACAAATTAAGGTTTGGACTTAAAATTGATGGAGTTTAGGCAGCTGAGAAAGTACACTTTTTGTTCTTTTCCACCACTATCCCCTTTTGAGAGATGCCCAGTTTTTATACCTGAACAATTACAGGTCTATATCCAAAATTTAAAAAATGAATGCAAATTAGGCTGAAGCATTACTAGATTTCATCCCAGAAGGAAATCATACCTCTAAGTTGGGAGGACCTTTTTAAAAGAAAAACTGTAAAGACTTCTGGAGTTCCTTGGATGGTTTAAACACCTCTAGCATATGTGTGTGTTTATCAAGGATTATAATTGGAGCTGGCAAGAAGTCAAGGTGCTTGTCAACAAAGGACGGGCTGCAGTCTGAGATGGTTGCTTAGCTGTAAGGGGAGCTCCTGAGACCATAGGCTGCTCCTGGCAGGTGCTGCTCTGGAAAGGCCGGGGGCGTCCCTGGGTCTGGCACAGTTCTAACTTCTCAGAAGTGCGGAGAGGGGCTGAGGGTAGGTGCTCCGCGGCCGCCAGGCCCCATCTGGAACCTGGTGATCACTCCATTCTCACTGCAACTTGACACTAGTATTGCTACTGGATACAGGTTCCACATCAAATCTTACATAACTTCACCTGGGACGATTCCATTTTACTCAGACCGCCCAGTCTCTGCCTTAACCTACTTTCTCTGGACCAGGGGGGCGGCCGGTTTGAGCCGAGGTTACAGTTTTCTCTTAAGGGAAGCAAGCGTGTGGGGAATGGGCTGTTCATTTGTTGTGCCAGCCAGGAGCTCCGGAAAGCGGGAATCCGGGCAGAGTGGGCACGAAGCAGGGAAGCCGTGGTCTGGGAGCCCACGGTGCAGGCGTGGGGCGAGGGGCGCAAGACCCTGGCCACCCGCCCACGGCCGGACATAGGTGGAGAAGGGTCGGGCGGAACTGCCTCCCTCGCGCTTGCGTTTGCGAGGGGGAGGGCGGAAGCGACGGACGCGGGAGGGCTGTAGCAGCGGGTTCGGAGAGCGCTGCTTCCGGCGTCAGCGGTGCCGTCGCCGCTTCCGCGCTATGGCGGCGCTGGGTCGGCAGGTGAGCTGCCGCCGCGTTCCGGGGCTCCTGGCGGGTCGCGGGGGTGTGCGCGTGCCGACCTGGTGTGGCATCCCGACCTTCGGCGCTCTCCGCCGCGTTGGTGCGGTTTTAGCCCATTGTCCCCCCCCCCCCCCCCCCCCCTCCGCCGCCGGCGCTGGGCCGAACCCGCGGCTGGACCACAGACGGGGCGACAGGGGAGGCGGGCGCTCCGAGCGGGCGGGCTTGGCTGAGGGCTCGGGCTCGGCGGCCGAGGGCGCTGGGGAGGCTTTGGGACTCGTCTTGAGGGGCGTTGAGGACCTGGGGATTGGGCCTTGTTGGTGGCGCGCGGGCCTGTCCCCTGAAGAGTTCTGAGGTAAACGGGAATCCTGTGTAGTGTGTTGACAGGCTAACGGCATTCCGTTTGTGGAATGAATGCAGTTAGGTGAATCTGGAGACGGGTACGAGATACAGAGTTTTCAGATGTGGGTACCGACTCGGACCCCAGAGTTGGCACAGAAATGATTTTAAGCTAAAGACGTTTGAGATTCAGCAGAGACTGAAAGAAGCCAGCTTGGAGCGGCCCTTATCTCATTAAAAGCAGAACCTTCCAGGAGAGAGGGCGCCATAGAGCCTTTCTCCTGGGGAGTTTTACTGCCTTGAAGGAAAAAAAAGAGGGATGACCCCTTGTATCAACATAAACATTGTCACAAACTTTCTGGGCTCCCACTTGTTCCCCGAAGAGCCCTCCGGTTTGTTCTTCCTCTAGAAACCTTCCTCCCCCATTTGCCCCCAACTCTAGTCATTTAGGGAGCTACCTCTTTCCTGAATCAACATATGCATATAAATAAACTTTTTTCTTCTTGTTAATCTCTCAGCTAAATTTGTAGCCCCCCCCCCCCCACACTGAACAGGTAGAGGACCCCCCACCCCTCAGGGTATGCTTTACCTGATGGCCTTGAAATTGTTCTCCCAATCCCTCCTTGTCCCTGTCCCCAGTTATAACAGCAAAAGCAAATCTATGCTTCTGCAAACTCTGTTCTCTGTACATGAACTTCTCTGTAGGCTTTTAAAGTCCAGTTATGACTTTGCAGATTGCTTATAAAGCACAACTTATGGTTGTGTGGGACCAAGGAGCTAAATACCCTGACTCAGAAATCCTGTGGTGTTCATTGCATTGATGTGACTAGGAATTCATTCCCTTTGTGTCTTACAGGTCTTTGATTGGCATCGCCTGACCCCCCTTACCTGGGCCCTCCTCACTAGGCCGACTCGTCAGCTTGGAGAACAGAAAAGGACGACTGCTTTTTTGTTGCGTAAACTGATGACAGTCTCCAATGGAGGGGGCCTTGAAGAGTCATCCTTTGTTGAACCCCCAAAATGTGCGCAGAAAGCGGAGCACAGAACAGGGCTGACTCAGTGCCCCCTTGAGAAGCAGAGAACTCCTGTGTCGCAAGAGAACGTTGTCAGTTCCCTCCTCGACATGGGTTTCAGTGATGTCCATGTTAATGAACTGGTCAGCATACAGCCAGGTACCCACCCTCAACAGATGCTGGACATCATTTCAGAATTAGTACTTTTGGGTCTGAATCCAGAGCCTGTGTGTGTGGCCTTGAGGAAAAGTCCTCAGTTATTGAAACTGCCTGTGATGCAAATGAAGAAGCGCTCCAGTTACCTGCGAAAGCTGGGCCTTGGAGAAGGTATGAGCTGGTGGGGATTTTATATGTAGTACTGAGGAGTCAGAGCTGGAGACCGAATAGCCTGGTGAGCTGGATTCAGGAGGTTTCTGGCAGGGGTTGGTGGGGGCGGAAGTCCTTGAGAGGAATGTGTGATTTGGCTTAGAGGTGAGGAGGCAGAGTGACCTCTGCAGAGGGACTTGCAGGAGGGAGGGGGAGCTGAGTGACCCACCCGGACTCTTGTCTGGTGTGTTCATTGTGGGGGCTCTGGCATCTAGGCGGTGGTGGGCATGGGTTGTGGGCATTGGCTCATGTGTATGTATGTATCCTTTGATATTTAATTGACTCGGGGTGGGCTCAGTGCTTTGTGTCTGTCTCTCTGATGTGACGCCAGAGACTTAGAGTTCCCCGTAAAGGCTTGGATTCCAGTCAGGTGTCTCCATTTAATGTGAAACGTGAAATCTTCCCAGATTTCTGGGACAGGTGGAGTGGCCGTTCCCCAGCCATCATCCCCACCCCACAGGATTCACACTTCCCAAATCCTGGAAGTTCACTGGATCTCTCTCTCTTTTTTAAATTAATTAATTTTATTTTTGACTGCCCTGGGTTTTCATTGCAGCGTGGACCGCTCTATGGTGGCAGTGTGCAGGCTTTTCATTGCAGTGACTTCTCTTGTTTGAGAGCACGAGCTCTGCTCTAGGTGCACAGGCCTCAGTAGTTGCAGCATGCAGCCTCAGTAGTTGTGGTGCATAGGCTTAGTTGCTTTGAGGCATGTGGAATCTTCCTGAATTCAAACTTGTGTCCCCTGCTTTGGCAGGCAGATTCTTAATCCATTGCACCACCAGGGAAGTCCATTCGGGTCTCTTAATGGGCTTTTTTGGAGGAGGGTGGGGGATCATGAGGATCTCCAAGGATCCCTACCCACTTTCACCAGAGGAATTCCACTGTTTTGTTCACTCTTGTCTCTTGTTGGTAGAATATTGTTGGGGATGGGGAAAGGGGAGAAAAGGTTGGGAATCCAGATTTCAGAGGATCTCTACAGGCCTCCTTCTCTTCTCTAGAAGATGAGCAAAAGGTGATGGTGTGTGTTTCTCTTAACAGATTACCTCTTGCAGTGTAATCTGAAAGGCTCAACTTAACACCTTCCTTGTGCTCAGTTGCTTCAGTCATGTCTGACTTTTTGCAACCCCGTGGACTGTAGCCCACCAGGCTCCTCTGTCCATGGGATTTTCCAAGCAGGAGTATTGGAGTGGGTTGCCATTTCCTTCTCCAAGGGATCTTCCCAACCCAGGGATTGAACCCACATCTCTTTTGTCTCCTGCTTTGGCAGGTGGGTTCTTTACCACTAGCACCACCTGGGAAACCCTAACACCTTATGTGTCTTCATTATAAATTGGCAAGCTCAGCGCGACCTTAAGCTGCAAAGATAAACACTAAACTCCTGAAATTCATTCCTGAGTATGTTTTATCAAGACACTGACTCAACTGTTAGGGAGATTTAACAGTTTATTTAAGTGGTTTCCAGTTTCTAGGTACTGAGTTTTATTCAGCTATCTATAGGAAGACCACATGGCCCAATTTGCCTGGGGTAGTCTCAGTTTATGCCGATTTTCCTAATGCAGTTACTAATAGAGCCTCTGTCCCTCTGAAGTGCCTTAGTGTGGATAAAACCTGCGATCACTCTGCTAACCTGGAGATCACTCTTGTGCATCAGGATTCTTACCGTTATTATGTTTTTATTGTGGAACCACTTTTCATTGCGTTCCAGCTCCTAGGTCTTAAGATGTTGGTTGTGAATGTTTCAAGGACTGTTTTATTACAGGAGGAAACATGAATACAAAGCCCCAACATGCGGGAAGCTGCTGTCCCATCCTCCTGTCTGATTTTTTCCAGTAAATCCCTGTGAAAGCCTTTTCTAGGTGAGGAGGGCAAGAGGGGACCTAGCATATGAAGCAGGTGCCTTTCAGCTGGGAAGCCTCCCCGAGGGGCGACTGGGGAGTCTGAGAAGTGAAAGGGAGTCACTGGGGAATTGAGTCATTCTGGCCCCTTCTGTTTCCACAGTGCTCCTGGGAAGACATATCTGAAGCTGGCACTCTTCTGTAGAGGAGAGGATCCTTGTTTGTTTTTTAAATTCTGGCTTGATTTAGGTGTGGTTGGCCCCTTGGGTTTCTGGAATATCCTAAAATGATGTACTTGCCCTTTTTAATGATCTACAGGGAAATTAAAGAGGGTGCTTTACTGTTGCCCTGAAATTTTCACCATGCGTCAGCGGGACATTGAAGTCATTGTTGGGGTCCTTAAGGAGAAGTGCCTTTTCACTATAAAGCAAGTCACCGAGATTTTGCACAGGTGCCCGTATGTTCTTCGGGAGGACCCTGGTGAGCTGGAATACAAATTTCAGGTAAGAATGACTGGTGGCGTGATGGGTAGCAGCAGGTTTCCAGTGTAGTCATGGTCAGCTGACTCACCTTGACAAGGTCAAGATTAGACCCTCTTGGTTCACACCAGCCAGAGAATTTGGTTTTGAGTCTTCTTTGCTACAGGTAAAAGATCTTTTGCAACTTTTCTGCCATTAATAATGGATGACTCAGGCCCGTTCTTAGACTTCATATGATACCTCTGCTTGAAATACCTAATTTAAAATTAGCTAGAACCTTCCTATCTTTTGAATCTGTTTTGCATGTTGATCTTAGAAATGTGAGTATGAAGATTGTTCTAAAGTTTTCGGTAACAATTTTGATGACTTAGGTCAGATCCTAGATGTTTTCTGAATTGTTTGCCTATTTTTTTCATGCTCTCAGTTTTTCTTACCCCATGAAGAAAAGTAGAACTTAATTTCTCCTTCCTGCCCTTTATTTTTTGCTGCATTTTTCTCGATATAAATTTGAAAATGCTTTGAAAGCTGTCGGCCATCATGCAGATGTTGGGGATCATAGTGCTCTGCTGTTGTTGACTAGTCAGGTTTCTCCAAGTGCTTTTGGACAGTCGCAGTTGGCTGTGCTTTAGGAACCTACCAGGCTTTTTGCAGCTGCCTTCCTAACCACGTCTGTGTCTCCAGTATGCCTATTTCAGGATGGGGATTAAACACGTGGACATTGTGAAGACGGACTTCCTGCAGTACTCCATGACCAAGACCAAGCAGAGGCACGTGTTCTTGGAGCGACTCGGCCGGTACCAGACCCCTGACAAGAATGGGCAGACACAGGTCCCCAACCCTTTACTTAAGGACATCCTCAGAGTTTCAGAAGCTGAGTTTCTGGCCAGAACAGCGGTGTCTTCTGCTGAGGAGTTTGAGGTTTTTAAGAAACTCTTGGCCCGGGAGGAAGAGGAGTCTGAGGGCTGCATGGCTGACGAGGAGGAGGAGGAGGAGGAGGAGGAGGACAGGGAGGAGGAGCAGGAGCTGTGATGGACGGACTGGAGTGAACGGAGCCCAGAGAGATGAAAGGTTATTTTAATTTCCTCAAAGCTTTTGGGAACTTCACTTCATTCTTCTCAGGTTATTTTTTTATTCTTAAACTGGTCTTTTGATGAAAAATGTTTAGAAATCACCTGAGAGGTAGACAGGCCAAACTAAGCAGCAGATGCTTTGGCTTGATCAGTCAGGTTTGGTGTGGAGGGCCCTGCTCGATCCTGAATCACAGACTGGGACCTCCTGAAGTCAGGGGGCTCAGTGCATCAGAGTCTGGTTTTACTGTTTCTTGGTCATCTGTGTTGGTGATGATTCTGTGACAGAGTGGGGATGTTTCTTCTGGTTCTGGAGTCATTTTACATCCTTCTAGTGACAAAGAGTTAGGAGAAGACAGTGAAGCTTTAGTACATCACAACAGTTTATTTTAATGACAACAAGTAGCAGATTTTCCACAAAAATACTCATGTTTTTAAATAAAAAATATTGCTTTGTAATTGTGTTCAGTGTACAGCAGAGTAAAAGAAAGTTGACTGGTGACATGTGGTTTGTTCTGCACAGCTTCTTGATGCCAGCGCTTTTTGCATTTCTGAATAACAGGCCCGTCTCTGACCTGTGGGGGAACCTGCTTTTGTGCCAGCTCGGTCCAAGGGCCGCATCCAGTCCTAACGTCTCCGGCAGCTGTGGAGTGCTGACCTGGAGCGTGCCAGGACATGGTCCAGATGGGGCTTCTGAGGCCAGAGGAGAATGCGTGCTTGCCAGGGTCATGGGGTGTTGGGGTCTGGAGCCGGGCCAAGGTCTGGGCTTGGCATCATTCCAGGGAGCTCCGTGGCACCAGAGGTGGCCCCTTGGGGAGGCCAGAGATTCTGAGGAGCAACTTTGAAGAACTGGGGTTGGGGAATGGGCTTGGGTGTGCACCAGGGCTCATCTCTGAGGTAGAGTCCCAGCCCTGGTGGCATGAGCTCGGGGGGCGGGGAATGGGGGGGTCACTACATGTTCTGGGGGCTCTTCCCCGGGGACGGGCTGGCTGGCACAGGATTCATGCTGCAAAAGACATTTTTGGTGATGTGCCCAAAACCTGAGATGCGTGGTACTTGGCCTCATTCTTCTCACAGAGACGCTGTAAGTCCTGTCAGGCGGCTGTCCTCACTGGGGCGGTCCTGACTCTTGGGAGTGCCCGGCACCATCTGGGGTCAGTTGTGTCGTTAGGCCCGAGGGTGTGCGTGTGGCCTCAGGACAGGCCTGCAGTGGTGCCAAGGCGCAGATGCTGCTCCGAGGCCACCTCTAGCAAACACGACTGTGTTGATTAGCGAGAACTTAAGATTCTAAATGGGCTACTTGTATTGTTTCTCTTTTATTTAAAAGATTTTTTATGATAGTTCTTTTCCACCCTGTGCTGGGATGTCGTTGGGAGATTGGAGCCGCATTTTACTTTGGGGATGCAGCACCTGGTACAGATGCTTGTGCTTTCCCGAGGCTCATGCCGGAGCATGACTGCAAAGAGACACTTTCCGCAAAAGGCCAGTAGCTCAGTGAGTCCCTCCACACGAGAGTCCAGCATTGGCGGCGGTAGTTTGCCAGTGGCAGTAGTTCCGACTCAGCAGAGCTGCGGAGGTTGGCTGACACTGGGTGGACCCTTGTCTACTGGGGTGCTGGTGGGGGGCAGCGAGGTGCTGCGTAGCTTTCCCCGTTTGCACTGTGTCAGCCCTAGTGCAGGGGGAAAAGGGAGGTTTCATCTTTACTGTCTTCTTTGGCCGTGGGAAGGAGGTTTCCTGTGCTCTTGTGTTGTATGGCCTTTTGGTGGCTGGCACTGTCCCTGGAACCTGGGATGTTGCTCTTGTGCTCCCCAGTTGGGGCTAACAGAATCTTAAATTTAAGCTCGATTGTGTGGTTAGTTGATCCAAAGTTTGAATAGCACAAGACTGCCTTGGCAGCCCAGGATTGTTCGTTTTATGTCCACACAGAACTGTGTATACCCCTGACAGTTTTCTGATTCCATTTTACTCATTTCTTTGGGTGGACTTTGAGGATTTCCAAGGATGACATTAGAGTTTGACGAAGGAGCCATGTGGGAAAAAGCAGTGGCTCATTTGTAATGTTTCAAGGATAAATTATAATTCCTTTAGCATCAGGAAGTCTTCTACTAGGTATATAATTTATAAAACACCAAAATGGGTTAATCATAAGAAAACAGCACCACGCTCAGGACTCAGTAAACTGTTTCTTGTAGGAACAAAGGCTTCTAAGGTCAAAACGAGCATGTTACATTTGCCTTCTGGCTGAGGGGCTTGAGGTTGTTACGTGGCAGTGGGGCGTTCCATCCACTTTCCGGTGGTCTCGCCGTTGGCATGTGGCGCCAGAGCTTACGTGGGTGCAGTGGCTGGGCCCGGCGCACAGCACAGGTCAGCAGAACGTGTGTACGTGTGTGGTTTCCTCTCAGTCCTCCCAGTGCCGGGGCCCCTGGACTGCTCTCTGCCGTCTTCTCCAGGTGGGCCTTGGAGACAGGGTACCTTCGGGAGTACAGTAGAGAATTCCTTGCTGAAAATGACAGAATGCATAATACACAGACATATGCACACAGAACTTTAATATAAGTAAAAAGCCTAAAATAAATTCTGTAAAAAGTCTTTTATAAAGGTTGACAGCAAGGCGGCCTTCCTGGGCTGTGGTGCTGACTCGGGGCCGGGTCACTGGGAGGTGCCTGGGGGTTGTGCTCCAGTCTGGGCTGGCTGTTGGAGCGCTTAGCGCCATGCGGGGTGGGCTTTGTTGCTTTGGTTTTCACCTCATCTGCAGGGAGGAGGAGTGCAGGTCAGAGGCGTGCTGGAGAGAGGGGTGGCAGGATGACGCGGTGGTCGGTGTGTGAAGGAGGGTGTGGAAGATGCTGCCTGCTGCCTGGTAGCCCCCAACAGCGTTGCTTGAGTTGTGACCTCAGGGAAACCTTTCCCAGCATCTAGTCTGGTCTCCCCGGCTGCGCCTCTCCACACCGCCTGGCTTGTGGGAGGAGCCCCGCGGTGCTTGGTGGACATGCTGCTTTGGCTTTCCAAGTGGGGTTGAAACATTGAGGTTTCCCTGAAACCCTTGAGGTCTTTGGTGCCTTGGTGGGACTTGTCATCCTGGGGATAGGCCGCAGCCTATGGCCTCAAAGACCAGGGCTGAGCTTAGCATGGCGCATGGGCCGACTCGGCTCTGCCTGTTTTTGTAAATAAACTTTTACTGGAACCCAGCCATCCCTCATCAGTCACATGTCTGTGGCTGCATTTGAGCTACCACTGCAGAGCTGAGTCATTGCCACAGTGACCGTCGGGTTTGCAGACCCAAAAGTATTGTCTGGCTTATACAAAAAAAGTTGTAGATTAAAAAGTGTTTGATCTCCACCTTAGTGTTTGCTACCATCTTCTCTTTCAAAATCAGCTGGTCCATATGGTGGGTCACTACCTGCAAACGATCAGCATAGACTGCTGGCGGAGGAGAGCTGAGGGGCTTCCAGTGTGCCTCACCTCTGCACCTTCTCCTAGCCCCACAGTCTTTGCCTTGGAAGGTGTAGATAGCAGTTGCTCCTCAGTTTGGTGGTTGGTTCCTAAGGGGAGAATCCTTTTCTGACTTTGGAATCCTAAAGCTGGTTTCTGAAGGTTGCAGAAGCATTTCTGGTGGGCAGCCTTGCTCCCCCGGGGCGGATGTTTGTGCAGTGCTCGCTTAGAGCAGCCTGGGCTCTATCTGGTGAGGGTCTGTCCTGGAGGTCTCCCTGCCTGTGGCTGATGCCTGCCTGGCCTGGCTGGCTGTCTTCCAGAGGCCAGAGGAGAGAAGCTGCTCGGGCCACTGACTCCAGCCAGGATGCTGTTTTCAGTCTGATTTTAGACCTCATCTTCTTGGGCTTTAGAAACTCGTGAGGTTGATGGAACACAGCAGGAACATCCTGAATCCTTAGAAGAGAAAACAGACCGGGTATGAGGAGAAAGGTAGTTGTACACATTCCTCTTCACACAGCGGCTCTGGGCTGTTGCCCCCAGAGGACCTAAAGAGCTCGCCCCTCCCCGCCTTGAGCTGTGGGTGCATCCCCTCTGACGTGGTGGGTGGGGGGTGGGGCAGGCTTGTGGAGGACCGGCTGCTCCCTGGTGTCGGGGACAGCCGGCCGCGTCACAGCTCAGCTCCGAGGTCTGCAGGCTGCTCCGTTCACTGGTGATGTCGTGGCTCTCCTCTGAAGATGGGCTATCCCCATCTCTCCTCTGAAGATGGGCTGTCCCTGGTCTCTCAGTTGAAATGAGTTCTTGCACTTCGGTCTTGGCTGAGTTGTTGTGTGTGAATAGTTGTGTTGTTGAGTCTAAATCATGTCCGACTCTGCGACCCCCTGGACTGTAGCCCATCAGGCTTCTGTGTCCTTGGAATTCTCCAGGCAGGAATCCTGGAGTGGGTAACCACTCCCTTCTCCAGGGGATCTTCCTGACCCTGGGGTCGTTACCTGCATTGGCAGATGGATTCTTTACCTCTGAGCCACCAGAGAAGCCTCTGTGTGTAAATGTTTCCTGCTTATTTGTGTGTTCTCCATCATTTTAAGAATAGCAGTAGTAGTGCAGTTAGTGTTAGTTCCTCAGTCGTGTCCGACTCTCTGTGATCCCATGGACTGTAGCCCACCAGGCTCCTCTGTCCATGGAGTTCTCCAGGCAAGAAGACTGGAGTGGATTGTCATTCCTTTTTCCCTGGGATCTTCTTGACCCAGGGATCAAACCGAGGTCACTTGCACTGCAAGCAGATTCTTTTCCATGTGAGCTATAGGGAAGCCCCTCAGCATAGGTATTAAGAATAGGTATTCTAAAAGCTAGTATCTGCTAAGTTAATAGTTGAGGAGTTCTGATTTGTTTTTATAGAAATGGATTTTTTGGATGAGTTTTAATAAAATATTATCTTTCAGGTGACTTATTGCAGTATAAATATTTCACACTCAAGTTGTATCTGTGGGTGGTGATCTTTTTGCAAGCCTTGGAGTGCATCTTCTGAGTATTTGGGGATGGGAGGAGTGGGATACCCGCTTGAGGTCACATGTTCCCACTTATGTGTGGCTGCCCCGCCCGTGGGCCCAGCCTCCTCCTTCCAAGATCTGCTTTAGTGTCAGCCTGGGCCTGCAGGGCTGTGCTGCTCCTGGTGTTTACAAAGGCCTCTGAGTAACAGGCGGCTGTGTGTGCAGCTGCTCTGCCCCGGCTGCCTCCCGCCTCTCCTGCCCCCCCGGGAAGACGGGCTTCTCAAGTGCCGAGCTGCCCTGGCCCGGCCAGAAGGCCTCCTTCATTCCCAGTGGCGTCATGTTGACAAGAAGTTGTGTTGGGCGCTATGGGTCTCTGGGTTAGCCCAGCATCTTCTAGACTGTTGAGAAGACCTGCTCAGAGTTTCTGTGTGGAGAGGTGGCAGTCCCAGGGGGCTGAATTGCCAAAGAGGCTGGGACACCCTGGCATGAGCAAGAATAGTGTTAGATGGCCCCTTCTGTTTCAGGCTGTCTGAACGCCAGGGCCCTGTGCGCGCGCATTGCGGCTCCCAGTGCACGAGCCCCCACTGTGCTCTCAGGCCCCCCCCTTCAGTGGCCGGCCCTGAAGGGCTGGGCGCACTCCTGGAGCTCCTCCGCCTCTGGCTCCAGGCTGCGCCTCGCCGGTCCTCCCCGTGGGCCTCTCAGTCCCGCCTCCCCGAGCCAGGTGGTCCTCAGCCTCTTGAGAGCTCAGCCAGCCAGCCCTCCATGGCCATTGCTGGTGACTGGGGAAGGCCTGTGTCTGCTGTTGGAGACAGGGTGGCGTTCAGTGTGTTTGGGCTACATTTATGTCTGCTGGGAGGCCTTAAGGACTATTTTCCTCCCTCATTTTAACCCCTTGGGAAGCTCTGAAACCTGATGGTCTGAGATTCTGACACAGAGCTGCACATGGAGAAGGCAGCCTGCCCAGGGCCTGGTGCTGGGCGGGGCGCTCCTCAGACTTTGCAACAGCTTTGAGGGCCCAGGGAACTTACCTTAGGATTTCTTCAGTGTAGGACTGTTACTTTGTTTCCTGAAACAATTGGAAAAATGTGGTTTATGAAAAAGAATGTGTCCCTGTGACCTGGCAGCTGCCTCAGCCCTGGCTCTTGGCTCTGAGGCTGTCTTGTCTTTAGCTCACACATTTTGCAGTTTGGGAGCGTGGTCAGTGAGACGAGGACACAGGTTAGCGTCTTACTCTGTGCCCCCACCTGACTTGGGGTGGGCGTTGTGGAGTGAAGACAGGCGGGCACCTGCTGGGCCTGAGTGAATGGGGGTGTGGGGGATGGGGGCTTGGGAGATGGGCGATGCACTCGGGTCAGGCAGCAGCGGGGCTTCGCCTGGACTCAGTAACTCGAGACCCAGGGCCTGTGGCACCTGGTTGGTCTATGGGGAATGTGACTGAGGTTCTGACTCTGCCGTCTGTACTCAGGCAGCGCATTGTTTGATAATTCTGTGGCTACCTTGATCCCTTTGGGGAAAGACCTGGGTGAGAGTGAATAAAAAGTAAATAGAGATTTACCATGTTTATATAATTGGGCCTGTCAGTAACCCTTCTTAATACTAGTGCCAGAGACTGTGTGAACTTCCATAACCAGAGTGACGCCTCAGCACCCACCCCGTGACTTCCCCCAGCACCTCCCCCTAGTACCCGCCCTGTGAGCCCACACCCAGCACCCATCCTCTGATCTTCGCAACCCCTGTGATCTTCCCAACCCCAGTGCCCACCATGTAAGCTCCCACAGCATCAGCCCTGTGAGCCCTCACTCAGCACCATCCTGTGATCTTCCCAACCCCAGCACCCACCATGTAAACTCCCACGGCATCTGCCCTCTGAGCCCCCACCCAGCACCATCCTGTGATCTTTCCAACCCCTGTGATCTTCCCAACCCCAGTGCCCACCATGTAAGTTCCCACAGCATCAGCCCTGTGAGCCCTCACTCAGCACCATCCTGTGATCTTCCCAACCCCAGCACCCACCGTGTAAACTCCCACGGCATCCGCCCTCTGAGCCCCCACCCAGCACCATCCTGTGATCTTTCCAACCCCTGTGATCTTCCCAACCCCAGTGCCCACCATGTAAGCTCCCACAGCATCAGCCCTGTGAGCCCCCACCCAGCACCATCCTGTGATCTTCCCAACCCCTATGATCTTCCCAACCCCGGTGCCCACCATGTAAGCTCTCACGGCACCCGCCCTGTGACCCACCACCCAGCACCATCCTGTGATCTTCCCAACCCCGGCGCCCCTGTAAGCTCCCACGGCGCCCGTCCTGTGACCCACCACCCAGCACCATCCTGTGATCTTCCCAACCCCAGCACCCACCATGTAAGCTCCCACAGCACCCGCCCTGTGACCCACCACCCAGCACCATCCTGTGATCTTCCCAACCCCAGTGCCCAACATGTAAGCTCCCACAGCATCAGCCCTGTGAGCCCCCACCCAGCGCCATCCTGTGATCTTCCCAACCCCTATGATCTTCCCAACCCCGGCGCCCACCATGTAAGCTCCCACGGCACCCGCCCTGTGACCCACCACCCAGCACCATCCTGTGATCTTCCCAACCCCAGCACCCACCATGTAAGCTCCCCCGGCACCCGCCCTGTGACCCACCACCCAGCACCATCCTGTGATCTTCCCAACCCCAGTACCTACCCACCATGTAAACTCCCACCCAGCACCATCCTGTGATCTTCCCAACCCTGGCGCCCACCATGTAAGCTCCCACGGCACCCGTTCTGTGACCCACCACCCAGCACCATCCTGTGATCTTTCCAACCCCAGTACCCACCGTGTAAGCTCCCCCGGCACCCGCCCTGTGAGCCCCACCCAGCACCATCCTGTGATCTTCCCAACCCCGGTGCCCACCATGTAAGCTCCCACGGCACCCGCCCTGTGACCCACCACTCAGCACCATCCTGTCATCTTCCCAACCCCTGTGATCTTCCCAACCCCGGCGCCCACCATGTAAGCTCCCACGGCACCTGCCCTGTGACCCACCAGCACGCCCATGCCCACAGTGCCCATCTGTGGGCTGCTGTGCACATAGCCGGGCTGCACATCTTGGCAGCTGGGCTCAGCCATGGCCTGTTGGCACCCCCCAGCCCCAGTCCGCAGGGCCCCGCTGGCCCCATCACTTAGTCACCCACGGGCACAGCTCGGCCCCGCCCTGGGACGCACCTGTCTGGGGCTCTGGCGCGGGTGCTCTCACAGCTCTCCTTGAAGCAGGTGTCCGGGTGCACTTTGTAGACTCTCTTATACCTGCATCACCAGAGAGCTCTGTGAAGCCAGGGGCTGAGCGGAATGTTGCCCAGCTCCTTCACCTAGGCCACACCAACCTACAGTGACTGTGCAGACCTCTGAGGAAGGCTGTTATTTTCCTAATAAGACTTTCTCCTATAGATGTGTTAAAATGTCAACATAAAAATTATGTAATTTTAAAACGATTTTATCAGGCTATAAATTTCATAGAATAAGATATGCCCATTTTAAGTGTACATTATGATGAGTGTTGAGCATGTCATGTAAGAGAGAAAGACTGCTGTTTCACAGGCACATCTTGCTTGAGGTAGGCGGTGTTGTATAGTTGCTAAGTTGTGTCCTACTCTTTGCAACCCCATGGACTGTAACCCTCCAGGCTCATCTCTCCATGGGATTTCCCAGGCAGGAATACTGGAGTGGGTTGCCATTTCCCTCTCCATGAGACAGGCTGCTTGGCCCTAAAGCTTTGAGACAATAAGACTGTCCTCTTCTGGGAAGTTGATGGAGAAACCTTGGAGATGCAGGCATCAGATGTGGGTGGTACACAGGACAGGAGACTCTACCCCAGCCCTGCCTTATTAACTGGTGTACTCTGAGATGCCCCTGGAGCGTAAGCCTCGGTTTCATACAAAACGGGAATTGCTTATCCTGCCTCTGTCACAAGTTTATAGAGAACAACAAATGAGACATTAAAGCTTTTGGAATGTTGGAGCTGTTTGAAAGAGATCCAGGGAGTTCAGTGGGTAAAACCCCAGCTCATGAGCTCAGTCTAGGAGAGCCTTTAGGATCTGAAGCCTTAGCTACGACTTCCATTTCCAGTCATCTGGCCGTGACAGGATCTGGAATTAACCACATGTGAACAACTGGAGAACTGGGCAAGATATAGGAAGTTAGTCTTTTCAGATGTTAGAAAACATCCAGGACTGGCCTGGAGAGACGGGGAACAAACGAGCTCTGTGGTTGTGCTGCAATTCCACCTGTAGGTGCTGTTTGGGCTGTGGTGGGTTGAGGGGGAATCCAAGCAGTGGTTGCACTGAGTTGGTGAAACAGAGATTGGAATTAGGGAGGCAAAGGTGGCAGGAATTCGTGAGTCAGAGTCCAGAAAGGAGGGAGCTGTGCAGAGGAAGCGCTCCAGACATCTGGAGAGGGCTCCCCTTGGAGATGAAGCTGTGCGTGCATGGGGTGGACAGAGGCGGGCAGTGGGCAACATGGAGGAGCTGGACAGTCCCAGAACCAGAGTGGGGAGGTCCTGATTAACGGTAGACTGTTGCAGAGAAGCAGAAACCCCGGAAAGGCCTTGCTTTAAAAGGGGGGCAGGATGAACCCCAGAATAAAGCTGTGCTGAAGCCACCTGAAAACAGGCCTCAAGGGGTCTGTCTGAATTGCCTTGCAAAAATCAAACAATAAAGGAGCCAAAGAAGGTCCACTCTCAGCACTTCCATTCAGTGCAGTATTGGAAATGCTGGGCACAGCCCTCAGACAAGAAAATGAAATACGAGGTGTTCAGATTGGAAGAGGAGAGGGGGAATTGCCTGTTTGTAGATGAGATCACGCTCTGTATAGGGAACTGTAAAGTCTCCACACAAAAGCTATTAGAACTAGTAAATGAACTCAGCAAGGCAGCAGAATACGAGATTAATATACAGAAGTCTGTTGTGTTTCTTTACACTAATAATATGAGAAAGAGAAAGTTAAAAAAAAAGCCTGCTTAAAATCACATAAAACAACAACAACCCAGGAATAAACTTAGCCAGGGAGATGAAATACCTATATACTGCAAACTAAAATGTTGATAGAGGAAACTAAAGATGATTCAGAGAATTGGACAGATATCCCATGCTCTTGGATTGGCAGGATTAATATTGTTAAAATGGCCATACTCCCCCAAACAATCAAAACACCTATGATGTTTTCCACAGTACTAGAACAAATAATCCTGAAATTTACATAGAACCACAAAACACGAATTGCCAAGCAATCCTGAGAATAATGAACAAAGCTGGAAGTATAACCCAGACTTCAGCCTATACTGTAAAGTTGCAGTGATCAAATCAATGTAGTATTGGCACAAAACCAGACATACAGATCTGTTGAACAGAATAGAGAACCTAGAAATAAGCCCATACACATATTTACTGCAAATTCAGACTTAAGAAAGTAGGGAGAACAACTAGGCCATTCAGGTATGACCTAAATCAAATCCCTTATGATTATACAGTGGAAAATAGATTTAAGGGATTAGATCTGATAGAGTGCCTTGAAGAACTATGGATGGAGGTTTGTAACATTGTACAGGAGGCTGTGACCAAAACCATCCCCAAGAAAAAAATGCAAGAAGGCAAAATGGTTGTCTGTGGAGGCCTTACAAATAGGTGAGAAAAGAGAAGCACAAAGCAAAGAAGAAAGGGGAAGATAGATATACCCAACTGAATGCAGAGTTCCAGAGAATAGCACGGAGAGATAAGAATGCCTTAAGTGACCAATGTAAAGGAATAGAGGAAAACAGTAGAATGGGAAAGACTAGAGATCTGTCTCTTCAAGAAAATTAGACATACCAAGGAAACATTTCATGCAAAGATGGGCACAATAAAGGACAGAAATGGTGTGGACCTAACAGAAGGAGAAGAGATTAAGAAAAGGTGGCAAGAATACACACAACTATACAAAAAAGATTTTCATGACCTAGATAACCACGATGATGTGATTACTCACTTAGAGCTGGACATCCCGGAATGCGAAGTCAAATGAGCTTTAGGAAGCGTCACTGTGAACAAAGGTAGTGGAGGTGATGGAATTCCAGCTGAGCTGCTTAAAATCCTAAAAGATGATGCTGTGAAAGTGCTGTACTCAGTATGTCAGCACATTTTGGAAACTTCAGCACCGGCCACAGGACTGGAGAAGGTCAGTTTCCATAAGACAGGCAGAGCCAAGAACGCTGAGATTCCTGCACAGCTGTGCTCATCTTACACGCTGGCAAGGTGATGCTCACAGGCTTCAAGCCAGGCTGCAGCAGTGCGTGAACCAAGAGCTTCCAGATGTACAAGCTGGATTCAGGAAAGGCGGAGGAACCAGAGATCAAATTGCCAGCATCTGCTGGATCATCGAAAAAGCAAGAGAGTTCCAGAAAATCATCTGCTTCATTGACTATGCTAAAGCCTTTGACTGTGGATCACAACAAACTGGAAAATTCTTCAAGAGATGGGAATACCAGACCCACCTTACCTACCTCCTGAGAAACCTGTATGCAGGTTAAGAAGCAACAGTTAGAACCGGACATGGAACAATGGACTGGTTCCACATTGGGAAAGGAGTACATCAAGGCTGTATATTGTCACCCGGTTTATTTAACTTCTGTGCAGAGTACATCATGCAAAATGCTGGGCTGGATGACTCAGCACAGGCTGGACTCAAGATTGCCAGGAGAAATAACAACCTCAGATATGCAGATGATACTACCCTAATGGCAGAAACAGAAGAGGAACTAAAGAGCCTCTTGATGAGGGTGAAAGAGGAGAGTGAAAAAGCTGGCTTAAAATTCAACATTCAAGCATCTGGTTCTATCACTTCTTGGCAAATAGATGGGGAAAAAGTGGAAACAGTGAGATACTTTATTTTCTTGGGCTCCAAAATCATTGTGGATGGTGATTGTAGCCATGAAATTTCAAAGATGCTTGTTCCTTGGAAGAAAAGCTATGACAAACCTAGATACAGTATTAAAAAGCAGAGACATCACGTTGACAGCAAAGGTATGTATAGTCAACACTATGGTTTTTCCAGTAGTCATGTACAGATGTGAGAGTTGGACCATGAAGGCTGAGCACTGAAGAATTGATGCTTTTGAACTGTGGTGTTGGAGAATACTCTTGAGAGTCCCTTGGACTGCAAGGAGATCCAATGAGTCCATCCTAAAGGAGATCAGTCCTGGGTGTTCATTGGAAGGACTGATGCTGAAGCTGAAACTGTGATACTTTGGTCACCGGTTGTGAAGAGCTGACTCACTGGAAAAGACCCTGATGCTGGGAAAGACTGAAGGCAGGAGGAGAAGGAGGGGACAGAGGATGAGCTGGTTGGATGGCATCACCAACTCAATGGACATGAGTTTGAGCAAGCTCCGGCAGATAGTGAAGGACAGGGAAGCCTGGCGTGCTGCAGTCCACGGGGTCAGAGTCAGACACGACTTAGTGACTGAACACCACTACCACCTATAGTTTGTTAACCTGTGAAAAAGGAAGCAAGAACATATAGTGGCAAAGATGGGCTCTTCAGCCAGCAGTGTTGGTAAAGCTGGGTAGCTACATTTAAATCACAGAGCATTCCCTCACACCACATACAAAAATAAACACAAACAGCCTTAAAGCCCTAAATGTAAGACATGACACTAAAAACCCCTAAAAGAGAACACAGGCAAAAGAATCTTTGACATAAATTGTAGCAGTATTTTCTTAGATCAGTCTCCCAAGACAAAAGAAATAAAAGCAAACACAAACAAATGAGCCCTAGTCAAACGCTTTTGCACGGCAAAGGAATGATCGACAAGACCAAAGGACAGCCTATGGAATAGGGGGAAGTATTCAGAAATGATATGACCAGCAAGGGGTCAATGTCAAAGCTGTTAGACCTCAGGGTCCTGTGAGGACTGGGCAGAAGCACTTCAGGGTCAGGAACACACCACAGGCGTGGTGAAGGCGGGGAAGAGGGACTTACACGTGGTGACAGATGCCTCCTTCCCAGACCGGAATGGACTTGGTCTCTGAGAACAGCCGTGTGCAGGGCTGGGGCACCTTCGTGCAGGCTGCTGGCACAGAGGGAGGGCCGCTGCTCGCCAGGAGCTCACAGCCGCATCCCCTCTTCCTGCAGCCACTGTGGTCCCGGCTTCTGCCCTGTGGCTTCCTCGGCTGGGTCCCTGTCCCGGCTGCTTAGCAACCGAGGGTGCTGCTCTGGGTTGGGGTCCTGGGAGCCTGCAGGCTGCTTTCCCTCAGGGCTCGCCAGAGTCGGCCTGCTGGGCCCTCAGGGCTGTGTGGTGTGGGAACTTCTGTCCATCTGCCTCTCGTCCTTGTCCCAGATGTCTGAGGGCAGCAGGCCCCTCTTCCCTCCCACCACCTCCTGTCCCTGCGGAATAACTGTCCCCCGAGCCCCCTGTTACCTGGGCAGTGGGAGGCCTGGTGGCTCACGGCCTGCCAGTCCCCCCTGCCTGTGCCCTTGGAGGTCTGGGTGCTGTGACCGGGCCCCTGTACAAGCCTACTGTGACGGGCATCTCAAGGCCAGGCCCTGGTGGCCCCAACAGGCAAGGGGGAGCGATTCCAAACTCACCGAGCTCACAGTGTCTGCCTTTGAACCCTGGGCTGCAGTCACAGCTGTGGGCATCCTCACCCGGCACACAGGTGCCTCCGTTCTGACAGGGGTTTTCTGAGCAGTTCCCAGGGGTGTCTGCAAACGGGCCATGAGCTGTTAGTCTTGGGCCCCACAGGAGGGTTGGGAAGCATCAGTGTTGCTGCCTCCTGCTGTTCCCGACAGCGGTGGGCCCGCGGGGCGGTCACAGCGCCGAGGGAGAGGGTGGCCTGTGCACCTGCCCTGAGCCCGTTAGCCTGGGGAGCGGAGGAGGCAGGGTGGAGCGGTTCCTCCGGCCCCAGTGCCAAGCCGTCGCATGGCGGAGGGGCCTGGGTCCGCGGCTCCCGTCACGGCTGGGCTCTGGGCGCTTCCGGAGAGGCTTCTGCCCCCTGCTGGTCTGTGCCCTGCATCCCACATTTCCGCCGACTTTGCCCTGTGCGTGGGGCTCTTCTGCTTGGAATGCAGAGGCCAACCCTTGAGAGCCCTCCTCGTTCTCCAGTGCCTGTCCGCAAGCCCCGACCCAGGCAGCCCCTGTGCTGCGGCCGCTCTCTGCCTGCTGACGGCCTGGCCCAGCGGGAGCTGCGGGCAGGCCAGTCAGTCGCACTGCCAGGGAGGGGCAGAGCCGGCCTTTCCCCCTCAGCGTCCACCGTCCGATCCAGCTGCTCCCCTGCCGTCCCCTCGGCAGCCTCCCCGTGAGGCGCTGAATGGGCAGACCCCACCGCCCCCGCTCCCCCCCGCGGCCTCCTGGGTTCTGCCCGCTGCTTCGCCTTCCTCCTCGTGTCTACTTCACTTTCCTTCCCCCTTTCTGTCCCCTAGCTTTCATGTTGTTTTGTCTTTCCTGGTGCGCTAAAGGGAGTTGAGGGCTTGAAAATATCTTTTATCATGGAAAAGGTAAAACTTAACAGTTTGGAGTATGAAGAACCCTGTACACCATCACTCAGTTTCAGTTATGAGCATTCTGCCAGTCTGGCTTAATCTATTTCCAGCTTTCCATCTGCTTTCTTTAGTTGAATTTCAAAGCAGTTCACAAAAACCATTTCACCTGTAAATATGTCAGCAAGCATCTAGTACATAAAGACTTAAAATTTTCACATAAGCACAGTGCTACTGTTATAGAGTTAGCAGTCAGTTCCTTGACATCAAATCCAGGTAACAGATTTACCACGTGCTTTTTTCTGAGAGGCTGACTGACGCTTGTGCTGTGCCTGGGACCCTGGGCCTGGGGTTGTGTGCAGCAGAGGGGCTTTCACCAGAGCTCCGCTTTCTGTAGCCCCGGTCTACTGAATCCCGAGTTCATCATCTCTCACACACACAGTAAAGTAAATAAAGTGAAGGCTGTTTTGAACAGAGGCTGGGGACGAGGATGCAGCTGTGCCCTGTGGTGGGGCAGTGGGGTCCTGTGCGAGGGACAGATCACAGGGTTGGGAGGCTCAGGTCCTTCCCGCAGAACACCTGTGTGTGGGACGGAGGTGGCTCCCGGGGGATGTGACCCGCACAGTCCATAAGCTGTCCTGGGTGAGAAGAGGGAAGCAGGAAGACCGTCCAGCCCCCACATTCACTCCACGTTCCCAGAATGGCAGGTTGCCATCTTGGGACTCCTCCAGGAGGGCCCTGACCCAGAGATCTGCTTGGTTAGCAGATGCCAAACGGGCGTTAGCTGTGCCCTTGGAGCGTCCTTTCCTTCCGAAAAAAACCTCTGACAGTCTCCAGAGAGAAGGGGCAGATTACTTAGGAGGAAGGAAGAACACAGGTGACACCAGCGACAGTCCAGATGACCGTGGACTGCTGCCTGGGGAACTGAGAGGGGAGCTGTGGACCCCGAGTCCTGCACCCAGGGAACCTGGCCTTCCAGTGTGTGTTTCAGGCCCAGAGGGCCTCGGGAGCTTGTAAAGGTCCATGGGAAGTTCCACGTGGACCTTGACAAGCTGAGAGCACCAGGAACAGCCCTGACAGGCAGTGCGCAGACTGGCCCCACGGGACACGAGCCTTTTACAGAGAGGCCCAGGGCATACAGGCAGTGGGACAGGAGGGCCACGGTGAGCCGCTGACTGTGCCGGCCTTGGAGAGACAAACCAGGGCCCAGTGTGCTCTCTCAGCCGTCCTGCTGGCAGGATCCAGAAACCTGGCAAACCCTGTACTGCCCGCCGCCGGAAGGAGGCCAGCCTGGTGGGCCACTCAGAAGACAGCTCAGGCTCTCTTCATGTGGGCATTTCCACATCCCAAACCAGGAGACGTGGGCAGGACACAGCAGCACTGCTGACAACAGCAGGCTGGGCCCAGGAGCCTTTGGAGTTAGCTCACGGGGGACCAGGTGCTGGGCTGAGGGTGAGCGCGCGCGGGACGCTGGGCAAGATGCGCCCGGTGAGGAAAGCCCGGCGTTGCTCAGGCACCACTCTGAGGCACCACATTTCTGCGGGCAGAAATCTCACACTTCCCTGCTGTCTAGCCTCTGGTGGAGCAGAGGACAGCAGCACGGAATTGGGGCTCGTGGGTTGCCAGGAGGACAGCAACAGGAGACAGCTCACTGCTTGTGTTCTGGGTCACGGCTGGGCGCCTGGGCTGACAGCCGTTATTTTAGCAAAAGCTAACTTGACTCACTGAGAACGGGCCGGCCTGGTTTGATCGTGAGCCTGACGGGAGCCAAAGTGTTAGTTGCTCAGTCGTGTCTGTCTCTTTGCAACCCCATAGCTGGTAGCCCACCAGGCTCCTCTGTCAATGGAATTTCTCAGGCAAGAGTACTGGAGTGGTTTGCCAAGTCCATCTCCAGGGGACCTTCTGAATCCAGGGATCAAACCCAGGTCTCCTGCATTGCAGGCAGATGCTTTGCTGTCTGAGCCACCGGGGTGCCAAGACCAGGACTAATTTTGTCCCCCTGGCGGCCACTAGAGAGCGTCTGCCCTGTTGTCACCTGGGATCATCTCACACCCTTAAGGCTTCATCCTCCATGTTAGCAAACGTTGCAGGTGGCAGTGGCGTCCAGGGCCAGCCTGGAGCACCCCTAGTCTCTCCTCCAGGGGACCCAGGAGAGGCCACCCCACGCCCCTCTGGTTTCTGAGTTTTGTGAAATGAAGCATCTAATATTTAAAAGGGCTGATACAATGGAAACCCTTGGGCAAAATGTTTTTCACTTACAAAACACCAGCCACACGAGTGTCTTCACTCTGCATCTGAGTCACAGACTGCCTCTCACGGGCTCACCCAGGCCTCGTCCGCTGAGTGCTGGACTGTGGCGCTGGGAGCCTCCACTGGCAAACACCCTCTGGCGCAGGTGCCTGGGTGTGCCCAGGTGTCCATGGTACCCTGGGGGCCACAGGTGAGGCTGCATCCTGGGCACTTGGCACTCTGCCTTCTCAGAGTGCTGGCTGATGGGTGAGCCCAGTTTGGGCCTGTGGTGTGACCAGGAGAAAGGGCCACTGCCCCTAAGCTGTCCCCAGAGGGACACGGCCCCGACGGTCAGAGCAGGAGGAGAGGCTGAGCGGGGGTCTGGGTTTCTGGAAGGAATACAGCCTATTGGCGCTGCCCAGCGGGGAGGTGCCCTGGGAGCATGCCCGAGGGGACAGGCCCTGCTCGCCAGGCCCGGGTAGCAGCCGCCTCCTGGTGACGGCTGCCCTCCTGCCTCCTGCCATCTGCCCCACACACAGCTGGGGGAGGTGGGCTGTCTCTGAGGGAGGACCCAGTGTCCAGGCAGCTGCAGTCCCCAGGCCCGGCCCTGTCTGCCGGCATGTCGTGTTGGGCCCCCTGGCAGGCAGGGTGCTCAGCCGTTTCCTCGCTGTGGGCAGCCCCCTCCTCACCTACCGTCCTCAGGCCCCCGATGGTGGTCAACCCGGTAGTCTGCTCCTGCTGACTTGTTCTCCACGTCCTTGTCACCGCCGCGTTTGGGGAGCTGGAGGGCCAGGCTGGCTGGCGTGGGGACCACCTCCGTGTTCTCCACTTGCACCAGAGCCGTGGGTTCTAGAAGAAATCAAGACGCCACAGTGCTGACCACGAAGATGCTGCCTCGCGCCGTCCTGGGGCTGCCTTCCTTCTGGAAAGGGACTTCTCTCCCTCAGGGCCTGGGGACATCCGCAGGGCCCGGTGTGGTGGGGTCCGGGTGGGTCTTGGCGCCACCTTGGGTAGGATCAGCTTTTCTCTGGGCAGAGCCCAGTCCTGACCGTCCTGCCAGTCCTCAGCAGGGACTGCTGGGTGGAGGTCACTCATGGCCCGAGAGCTGACCTGCTGCTTCACCCTGAGCTGCTGGCTGAGGTGCTGTCTCCCCCTCACAGTTGCGCCCTGCTCCTGAGGGGCCACAGCGCCTCTCCCCCTTCTCTGCCCTGAGCCAGACCTCGCGCTCGGCCCTTCTAGAGCCTGTGAGGCTGGTGCGGCCAGTCCAAGGACCCTGTGCTCCTGCCACAGCACTCGGTGGGGTGTCCTCACTCGGACATGCTCCTAACAGGTTTCTTGTCCATCTCCGGTGCCTGCTGGCCGCCTGTCCCTTCGGTGTGGACTGCTGTGTTGGGAAGGCTCCCTGGGAGCCTGCAGGTGGCGTGGGCTCTTCATGCAGGCCCTGGAGTCCTGGGCCCCTGACCCCTTTGGGTCCCCCTGCTGCGAACACTTTGGGCACTGGGGGTAGTCTCAAAGTCCAGGTTTTAGGGGTCTCGTCCCTTGTCCTGCTGGGGACAGGAGGCCACCTAGGTCAGCCTGGCCACTCACGTGATCTCACAGTGACCCGCTTGCGGGGTGAGCTGCCGAACCTGGCCCTCACTCGTCCTCTGCCGTCCACGAGCTCTGAGAACCTGCGAGAGTCAGCACGGGTCAGCAGGGGCTCTGGGCCGGGGTCTCGGGGGCGGCAGCTGAGGCAGGCACCTGGGGGCCTGGGTTGGCGTCGCGGGGGCACCGGGGTCATTGAGCAGGCGCAGCTCGGGCAGGCGTGCGGGGGCTGGGCGGGTTCTCAGTGCCTTCTGGGGGAGTCCGTCTCTGTGCCATCGTCTGTCGGTGCTGTCCCTCGGGGCTGCGGGCGGGCGGAGGAAGTGGTGGCCATGTGGGCTGGTTTGGGTTCCCCTGTGCCTGGCTGAAGAGGGGGATGCCCCATCGCAGCCCAGCCCCACCTCTGCCCAAGGAGGAGCTGTGGTTGCTGCCTGGGTGTTGTCCAGGCGCTGGTTCCAGCCCTCGCCCTGGCCCAGGCTCTCCACCTGCGGGTGAGGCAAGGCTTGGGGCCCCGTCCAGACCCACCTGGGCTGAGGCCCACAGCCCGCACACCCCGAGAGAGAGGGGGCCGCTCCTTTGTGGGTGGGGGCCGCCCACCCCAACCCAAGGGCTGGCGCCCTTCTCACCTGCATGCCCTTCCTCCCAGCTCACAGAGGGGCCCCACCTCCCCCGTCTGCCCGGCTGGTGGGTCCGTGTCTCAGGGCACGTGTGCTTCGTGCCCTGGGGGCAGGCTGGTGGGTTGGGAGACGAGGGAGCCCAGGCTGCTGCCTGCCTCCCTGCAGCACCTCACCATCCAGACAGACTGTTTTGTGAGCTGGAACAGGTAGGGGGTTGTACAGACCCCCGTGGGGTGGGCGGGCCTCCCAAGCGCCCCAGAGCAGACCCGCGTCCTCACTGTCGCCCTGGGCCACTCTCCCCAGCTGCTCCCGCCTCCATCCATCCACTGAGCTCCCTTCCTGCCTGTCCCAGCCCTGCTTCTGGGCTGTCCTGCCCCTCTTTTCGGGGGTGCTGTCCAGGAGTTCCTCAGGGGTCAGGCCTGGCCTCCAGGCCACTACCCAGGCCCGCTTCCACGCTGCCAGCCTCATGGGTCTTGCCACTGGTTCCTCTGGGCACCTGTTTTCAGGTGAGGCCTGTATTTACTGCTCACTGTCTGGGGTCCACCTGGGCGGACACCATGAGTGGAGGCGCAAGACGCTTATGCTTCCCAATTGCCAGCTCGCTGACCCAGCACAGCTGCGCAGGAGCTGCCCCCCATTCTTGCGCGTGCAGTCCTGTGCCAGCACAGCGCTGCTCCTGGGCTGCCTGCCCATCCCTGGAGCAGCGTGGCTGGGCCGGGGGAAGGTCCTAGACGGGGCCGCACTCACAAGTGATGATGTACAGGTGGGCAGGCTCGCTGTGCAGCTGGGTGCCCTCGGCGCTCTGCACGGCCATCACTGAGAGCTGGTACCGCCGCCCGGGCACCAGGTCCCGCACCGTGTAGGACACCAGCCTCCCGCTGGGGACGTAGCGGCTCTTGGTGCTCTGGCTGGTGGTCACATTGATGACGTAGGCCTCCAGAGAGGTGCCTGGAGTGGGGGCATCCCAGACCACGTGGGCAGAGGTGGCCGTGACTCGGGCGGCAGTCAGGTTGGCTGGCGGCAGAGGCCCTGGATGAGCACGGAGCAGGGGAGGGGAGTGAAGGTGGCTGGTGGGGTCTTCTGCCCAGGACACACTCTAAAGATCTGACATGGAGGCTAAAGCCTTGCTGGAAGCCAGACTGGGTTGTCACAGACCTCACTGTCCCCAAGGACAGGTGGAGGGGCGATGGCAGCTGCTCAGGGCCGGCAACAGCAGGCACCCCGTGAGGCTCCCCCCCCCCCCCCCCCAGCGCAGTCCATCAGGTGGCCCTCCTGCATGGCGTTCTTCATCCCCCTGACCTTGGCCACACACACCTTCTCCTGGGATATAGGTAGGGGAGTGGGCTAGATGGGCAGAGGGTGGGCCAGGGACCCCACACCCAGGGTCAGAGTGAGGACCTGACCCTTGCTGTCTGCCTGTCCCACCAGGTGAGGCCCTGCCCTCCCCACCCCCGCTCACTGCCCCTCCTGTGCCTGGACAGCCTGTGTGCTGGGGAGGAAAGGGCGGTGAGGGCTGAGTGTTCTCGCCCAGGTGGACAGCCTGTCCATCCTTGCTGTCTTCTCCTCCTGCCCTTGTTCAGTGACCTTGCTCTGGCAGGGGCCTGGGAACACCCACAGTGAGGGCAGCCTCGGGAGGTCATCCCGGCAGGGGCCCTGCCCAGCCCCCTGCAGTCACCATCCCAGGTCCCTCTGGGCCGCATGCACGTGGCCAGGGCAGCTTTCTGGGGCTGTGGCCACTCAGAGACTGAGGGCAGGGCTAGGGGAACTTCCGGAAGGGA
Source organism: Dama dama (assembly GCF_033118175.1). Lineage (NCBI taxonomy): Eukaryota > Metazoa > Chordata > Mammalia > Artiodactyla > Cervidae > Dama > Dama dama. Next base: position 116,389,141 of record NC_083700.1, on the reverse strand, counting down.
GCTGAGAGCCCTCACCCCTCTACTCACGGGTCCACACGTGCACCGGGGCCGAGGCCAGGCTCTCCGTGGGGTGCTCCTGCCCCCCAAGCCCGCTGAGGGCCGTCACCCAGATGGTGTATCTCCTTCCTGGCAGCAAGGCCCTGTGGGGAAGGGAGGCCGGGGAGAGGAACAGGATGGCTCTGCTCTCAGACCACGGCTCCGCCTGTGGGTCGTCCTGGGGCCCGTGTGACCCTGGTGGGGGTCTTCCTGGGGTTGGTGTGACACAGGTGGGGGTCGTTCTGGGGCTGGCGGGGGTTGTCCCGGGGCCAGTGTGACACAGGCGGGGGTCGTCCCGGGGCCGGTGTGACACAGGTGGGAGGCATCCCAGGACTGGTGGCCAGGCAGCCTCCACAGAGGCCAGACTATGGCCTGAGAGCTGAGTGCTCCTGGGATAGGAAGCTACTCCCTGGTCTGTCTGTCTAGTGCTGGACTGGACACAGGCCTGGGGTGGCTGCAATGTGGTTGGAAGCTGGTGTTCAGACAGCAGAGGCCAGCATAGGGCAACTGAAGGAAAAGGGTGTAACAGGCAGGCCGGCCCACCCCCTGAGGAGGGCTGGCCCTGGGATGGAACTTCTGAGGGTCCGCAGTGCCCTCAGGGAGGAGAGGGTCTCCCTGCCCCTAAATGTCTGTGCACAGTGAGGCTTCTGCCAGCTGAGCATCCCTTCCTCTGGGGTTCTGGAACTTTCTCCGGGCTCAGGTGCTGGTGACTACCCCCGCCCTCCTGCCCGGTAAAAGCCCTGGGTGCTATATGTCTACTTGGCTCCCCGGGAAAGTACCTGCAGGCTGTGGTGGGGGTGGGGTGTGTTGGGGATGTTGGGGGGAGCTTGTCATGAGTGGGGAGGGGCTGTGGAAGCTCACCCATGGTCCCTGACTTGTTCCCGCCTGCCTCTTCCTTTCATTGACATCATTTTATACCCTGTCTCTGTCCTGAGTCTCTGCTGAGTCCTGGGTAACCCCCTCGTGAACCTGGGGATGGCCTTGGGGACCCCAACACAGGAGTGCCCACCTGGGACCCCATTTGTGTCTCTGTCCCGCTGTTCCTGGGGCGTGGGCAGAAGGAGCCACAGCCACACTTCACAGACAAGGGGAGGGGGCGTGGTCTCCAGCACAGATAGCCATACGGCTGGACAGAAGACCACAGAAATGTGGTGGAGAGAAGTTTGCAAGCTGGAAATGTGCGGGTGCAGGCAGGTTGGTGGCCTGCCCGTCCCGCCTTCCAGAGCCCCTCTCCCAGCCATGGCCCATGGCTGCTCTAGGCTGGACGCTGCAGAGCTGTGCCTGAGCCCAGCTCCACAGCTGTGGTCAGACTCGGGAGCTTGGTGGGGACGTCACAGCTGCCGCCTTCCCTCCTGACCTCGCCCTCAAGCACTGCCCACCCTCCCTGCCTGGGTCAGAAGCTCTGAGTGGCTCATGGGTCCCTCACAGGCTGCCGTCTGGGAGTGTCCTTGAGCTGGGGGCCTAGGCTGAGGGTCTGAAGCTTCCTTGTGGTGCTGCTGAAATGTTTATTCCAGTCATCAGTCATTTTGAGTGACTGATGTTCACTTGAATTTTATTTTGTAGTTTTGTTGGTATATAATATGTAATATGCATAAGAAGTTTCAGTTTAGCTTAGTTCAACTGCTCAAGTCGTGTCCGACTCTTTGCAACCCCATGGACTGCAGCACACCAGGCTGCCCTATCCTTGACCAGCTTAAGGTTCGAACATATTTGAATGAAGTAAAAAATGTCAGGCAGCCCAGGGGTGCTTGTCTTCTCCCTTTCCAAGGAGTCTCATGACTCGGGCTGGAGGAACTCAGGGCTGGCCTCTGGTGGCCTCTTTCTTCTGCCTGCAGGAGGTGCCATCTGCAGAGTCCAGAGCATCTCTGCTCTCTCCGGCACTCTGACACTAGGCTGGTGGCCCGCGGGAGGCGAGGCAGCAGTGGGGCCCAGGACTGATCACACGCCCCTGCTCCTCCAGGGGGCTGGGGTGGGAGAGCGGCAGGAGCCTGGTGGGGCGGGGGGAGTGGGTGCCCTCACTCTTACCTGAACGTGAACCTGTCCACGCTCCTGTCCACATCAGTGGACTGCTCCTCCTGGGCCTCAGGGTGGCGGATGGACAGGCGCACACTGCTGACGGTGGCGTGGCGGATCCTGTGCAGAGCCCACCGCACCGAAATGGCGCTGGCTGTCACGTTGGCGACCTCAAGGCCCTCGATGGGGCGGGGTCCTGGGGATAGTGGGCAAGCAGCCTGTGTGGCCCCTCCTCACCCCTGGAGGATGGGGCCGGGGCTGGAGAGGGGGCTCGGGAAGGGCCCTGGGGACCTGCACAGAAGTGGCCTCGAGATGCCCGGCCAGTCTGGGCTTGCTGAAGGCGTCCCTCAGTCCAGCAGGGACTGGGGGCAGGTGGACATGCCCTGGACCACTGCCTCAGGGCGAAGGCGTTGCAAAGGGGCTGCTGTAGGCACTGCCCTGAGTGGTCTTGGCCTGCCAGGGGACAGGATGGGAACTTCACTGACTCTCTGCACCATCTGGGGGCTCCTGGGGCCTGCCAGGGAGAAGCCAGGAGAGGCCTTGGTGATGCCAGGGAAGGGGGTGAACCCCAGGCCAAGGGAGTTGAGAGGGGTGCCCCAGCCCCCAGAGTGCCAAGCCCTTGGCTGCAGGAAGGGTGCCTCACCCCCACCCCGATGGCGCGGGGGTGGCTGTCTTTCTTCCAGAGCCCACCTTGAGCAGCCTCAAAAGCGCGTTTTGCTAGAGCCGAGCTCAGGATGGCCCCGTCCACCCCCAGCCCCTTAGGCTCTTCTGTCACACACTGGGGCCACCCTCCTGGCCCTGTGCGCTGTCCTTCCCCAGGACACCCCGTCCTGAGGCCTCATCCCTCCTCACACGTGGCCCTCAGCGTCCTAGCTGTCGGCATCCATGCAACCTCTTTCTGAGGGGCCTGAGAAGGTGCTCCCCTCTGCCCTCCAGGACCCTCGTCTTCCTGCTCACCTGGCCAGCAGGCCATGCCTGCGTCGCTTGCCCTGCCCCCATGACTGGCTGTGCCCACCTGCCCACTTACCTGCCCGTGCCCACCTGCCCCGCCCTGCCAGCCACCCTCAGGGGGCTCCCAACATGCCCAGTGCTCATGCCCCTGCCCAGTTCTTGTTCCATCCTCCAGCCTCCCCTCCCCATTTCTTGACTCCCTGGGCCAGCACCCACCAACCCACCATCGTGGGAGCATTCTGGGGTCCCCTCTCCCCAACAGCCCCCAGGAGCAGACAGGCCAGCGGGGCCCAGCGTCTCCATCGTGGGAGCATTCCGGGGTCCCCCCACCCCACAGCCCCCAGGAGCAGACAGGCCAGCGGGGCCCAGCCTCTGCGCACAACTTCCTTCAGGGCAGCACGCCCAGATGGCCTCCCTGCTGCCTTACGGCTGCCTCTGCTCCAGCCTGCAGGGAGGCTCCAGCCTCACCCCATGGCAGTCCCAGCACCTCCTCAGGGACCCTGCACTCCCCAGCCCCCTCCCTCACCCTGTTACCATCCCTCTCCTCCAGAGGAGGGGCCCTCCCGGCTGGCACCCTGCTGGGGGTGCGCTGCAGTGCCGCATCACTCACTCGTGCGGGTGAGCAGCAGGACGGGCCTGCTGATGTCGTTCTTGTTGTTGGTGTTGCGCTTGACCGAGAAGACGGAGACGTTGTAGGCCCTGCCAGGCGCCAGGGCCCGGAGCTGGTGCACGGAGCGGCCCCGGTCCACGAAGTCCGTGCGGCGGTAGGAGCCGTCCGAGGACGCGTAGGTGACAGCATAGCCGTCCAGCACCTGCCTGGCAGCTGGGCCTTCGGGGGGGCGCCAGGAGATGGAGACCCCACTCTCTTCCACTTGCTCCACCTTGAGGGCCGTTGGTGGGAAGAGCTCTTCAGGGTTTCGGTCAAGAACAAGGGAAGGGGGGGTGTCAGCTGTCGGCCGGGCGAGTCCCGGCCCCCAGGCAGGTGTGTGGCCCGCTGGCCCTTGGGCCTGCCCCCCCGCCCCCGGGGCACAGGTGGGCAGCTGCTGGCTGGAGCTTGCCGTGGCGCCTACATCTGGCATCTGGCAGCGGCTCCTGGAGGATGTCTTGCATATACCCGAGTGGGACTGCCCAGATGTTGCCCTCGGGCTCGTATGCGCTTCCTGGGCACGCCTGGGGCAGCAGCTGCTTGGACACTCTGCTGCGGGGGCCGCTCAGCTCTTGGCCCCGCCCCACGGGGTGTCTGCAACCCTCGGGTGGGAGGGGAGCCCCCACGCTGGCGCCCTCGCTGCCTCACCTTTGTCACAGTCCTTGCCGGTGTAGCCCACTTTACAGGTGCAGCTGTGGGACCCGTTGCTGGCCAGGCAGTAGCCGCGGCCTCCACAGGGGTTTGAGAAGCAGGGGTCACTCACTGTGGGGGGAGGCAGCAGTGAGTGGACGTCTGGCCAGGCGCCTTCCCCTGGGCCCTTGATGCTGACCCTGGGCTGGTCCCGTGTTGGTGTGCTTGTGGGGTGCAGGTGGGCAGTCACAGATGGCACTTTGGGGAGCAGATATGGGGGACACTCTCCGGGGGAGGGGCAGGGCTTGCCAGGGGCCCCACGGAGAGGCCAGGCTGGCTCACCCAGAGCCAAGCCAAGGTGACCACTCCTGGGGGGCAGCTAAGAACACCAGCCCCTCCACGGCCTGTGTTTGCTGGGGCTGAGGTGCAGCCCCGGGCTTCCAGGCCAGGGCCCACAGGGCCCCCCACCCCAGTGAGGCACTCTGGCCGCAAACTGTCCACACCGTGCTCATTGCTGGGCTGGCTCCTGTGCCCCGTGGTGGGGCTGGAGCCCAGGACCCGTCCACCCGGCATATCTGAGCAGTGCCGGTCAGGCCCAGCTTAGGGGACACTTGGGGACAGCACAGGTCAGGCCACCCCACCCTGGGGAGACACACAGTGAGCTGGGAGAAATGCTGAGCAGAGAAACACGGTGCTGGGGTGGCGGGCGGCGGGGTGGGGGCTGCTGCAGGCCGTGGTCAGGAAAGGCCTCGTCCCTCGCCTGGTCCACAGGGGCCCTAACAGGCGCATGAGCGAGGGTCTCTCGTGAGGAACTGGGAGCGCCGTTCCCCTGGGGCGGCTGTGAGCTGGGCCCGTCCAGGGCGGCACAGCCTGTGGCTGGTCATGGAGCCAGGTGGACGGGGGTGCGCGGGCAGGGAGCGGGACCCCCACCTGTCTCACAGTGGTAGCCGAAGAAACCCTCTGGGCAGACGCACAGGTAGGCCCCGCCGCCGTTCTCACAGCGGCCTCCGTGCTGGCAGGGGCTGCAGGCGCAGGCGTCCACCTCTGGAGAACACCCAGAGAGTCGGCCAGGGCAGCAAGGGGGTGTCTGGGGGAGGGAGGAGAGGACAGCGGGAGGAAGGGAAGGGACGGCGTGGCGAGGTCGCGGGGGGCAGGGGGCGGGCGGGGGGGGGGTGACCCGCACCCTTGGCGGGCACCTGGCCCTCCCCTCGTCCCCCCAGAATCCTGTCCCCGGGCACTGTCCCCGCCCCCTGCTCCGAGCAGCCCAGCGTCTGTGCTTGTTGCAAACAGGTCTTCCCGGGCGTCCGGGGCATCGTGAGTGTGGGTGAGGGCCCGGCACGTGGGGACCCCGAGAGCAGCCCCTACCTGTCTCGCAGTGGGCACCAGTGAAAGCGGGGGGGCACTGGCAGACAAAGGCCCCCGGGAGGTCCCTGCAGGAGCCTCCGTTTCTGCAGGGCTGCGCCTGGCACTCGTCTGTCTCTGAGGAGAGGGACACGGACACGAGGCTGCATGGCCCCCGCCCCGGGGCCTCCTGGGCCCCAGACTGCAGCCTCTCCTGCCCTCACTCTGCCCACGGACCCTGTCTAGGCCCCTGCTGCCTTCACTGCCCAGGCTCTGTGGCCGCCTGGCCTGCACAGGCGTGAGGGAGCAGGCTTCATGGGGCCGCCCCCCAAGTCCGGCTCGGGCGCAGGACTGGGATCTGCCCCCTGTACCCCCCCTTCTCTGCCCCTGGGTCCTCACCCCCACTTTCCCCCCGCCCCCAACCAGCCAGAGTCTGCGGGAGGCAGGGGAGAGGGTCATGGTTAGCTGTTGTTAGCTGGGCTCAGTCCTCCTGGGGACTGTAGGCAAGAGTATCTATAAACTGCTGTCCCTCTGGACATCAGACCCGGCAGGGGCCCAAGAGAGCAGGCAGCACCCAGCCAGACCCCAGCACACGGAGCGGAGCAGCTGGGCAGGGGCCATGCTGGGCGCTGGGGCTCAAGGGGAGCGGCCGGCCCACGGGAGGCGGGGACCGCCTTACCCCGCTCACAGTGGGTTCCTTCACGCCCTGGGCTGCAGACGCACAGGTACCCGGCGACGCGGTCCTGGCAGGAGCCCCCGTGCAGGCACGGCTGGGATCGGCACTCGTCGATTTCTGAGCGAGGAAAGCCCGGGTGCCAGGCGCCGGGGGAGACCCCAAGAATAGAGCAGTGTTGCTGCTGTTAGCAGGGAGGACTCGAAGCCGGACTAAGAGGGACGCACATGAGCTTTGACAGGAGGCTCTGGGCGGAAGTCTGCGACATCCCAGGTGCCGGGAGAGGCCAGAACTCAAGGAGGGCCCTGGAGGGGAAGAGGAGCACCTCCGGGAAGGGGCTGGGGATGCTCCTGAGGACCCTACCGCGCCTGTTCATTATGTAACAATCATGTATGAAACCGAGACTCTTGGGGGCCAGCCCTTCATTTTGAAATATTCACCATGGAATTTTAAAAAACTGGGAATTTTGCTCCTGATTTAATGATGTTTAGCTTAAAACAGTTTACTTTTAATGCTTAACATGTAAATAAGTAAATAAATCGTATTGACAGAATGACCCCTGGGGGCCAGCAACTGACCTGGGGGCTAAGAATGTTGGCTCATCTGCTCACATGCATATCCCACTTGTGACTCTAATGTCTGTGGTTATCCTCTCTGTGCCTCCTCAGTTTTTAAATTTTTACCAATATGCCGGACAATACACAGTTTTGTTTTTGCTAGTATGAACTTTATTAATAGGATATTGTGGTTAATATGCTCTTTTGTCACTCAACATTATATCAATAGATGTTTCTATGTTGTGGGTTGTTCTTTTCATCACTGTCTAATATTCCTCAGTGTGATTATACCATACTTTATCTCTCTTGTTTGGTAGGCTTTGGGGTTGGGTTTAGATTTCTTGCTGTTCTGTGTCTTTCACATCTCCTGGTGTAGAGTTTTCCCTAGATTTACAATTATCAAGCAGTACAATTGCTAGGACACAGTTTATATGAGTGGCCAGCTTGACAAATTACTAAATTGTCTTCAAAGTGCTTATACCAGTTTACACTTCCTCCAGCAATTTAGAACAAATCCTGTTTATCCATAGTCTCACCAATATATGGACTTTTTAGACTTCAGAAGTTTTGCCAACTGAATGTATGTCACTGTACTGTTGATTTTCATTTTGCATACCACTGACAAAGGCTTCTATGAAATTCCTACTCATGTGTTTTACCTATTGGGTTGAATATATATGTGTGTGTGTGTATACATATATACGTATGTATGTATATATCACATATAATATATACATAAGTGAAAGTCACTTAGTCATGTCTGACTCTTTTCGACACCATGGACTATATATATAGTCCATGGAATTCTCCAGGCCAGAATACTGGAGTGGGTAGCGTTTCCCTTCTCTAGGGGATCTTCCCAACCCAGGAATCGAACCCAGGTCTCCTGTATTGAAGGCGGATTCTTTACCAGCTGAGCCACAAGGGAAGCCCGACTTTCTTAAGGCTGATGAATTTAAGTTCCTAATTTTTAACTAGTCAATTTGTCCATTTTTTCCTTTTATACTTAGTGGTTTTTGTGGAATCTTTCCCTGCCTTAAGGCCAAAAAGATAATTAACCTACATTCCCTACACAAAACTGTATAGTTAAAAAAAAAAAAAAACCTATTTAAGTCCTTAATACATCTGGAACTAATTGTTGGGTGTGGTGAGAAGTGGAGAAACAGTGTAATGTTTTCTGAGTACCTAACCATTTTATTCCAGCTGTCATGAAGATTTTCTCATATGCTTTCTTACAGAAGTTTATAGTTTTAGCTTTTACATTTTGTCTATAATTCATTTCACATATATAAAAATTATCATTTTGATGCTATTGTACATAATATTATTTCATTTCATTTTCCAAGTCTCCACTGCTAGAATATGAAAATATAATTGTTTCTGTGTATTGACCCTGTATCCTGTGACCTGCTTGAATTCACTTATTCTATTGCTTCTGTTGTAGAATTTCTTAGAATTTTCTGTGTGCACGATCATGTCATCTTTACTTCTTGCCTGATAGACATGAGGTCTTCCTTTTCTCTCCTATGGCATGGTCTAGGGCCTCCAGGACAATGGTGGAAGGCACTGGTGAACCTTTGCTTTACCACTGATAACAGCAGGAAGTCTTTTACCCGTAAGTACTTTGTTAGCTGTTAATTTTTTTCATGGATGCCCTTTGATCGGGTTAAAGAAATTTTCTTCTACTCTTAGTTTGTTAAGAATTTTTAAAATAATAGTTGAATTTTGTCAAATGACTTTTTCTGCATCTATTAAAATAATCATATTGTTTTCACCTTTATTTTCTAATATGGCAAAGTACATTTACTGATTTTCAAATGCTAAACTATTCTTGAGATAAATCCCTCTAGGTCAGGCTGTATTAGCCTTCTGATGTAATAGTGGGTTGGATTTTAATAATGTCTTGTTAGGATTTTTATGCTTTGCACATGAGGAATATTGTTGGCCTGTAACTTCATTTTTGTAGTGTCTCTGGTTTTGGTATAAAGGCGATACTGGTCTCATAAAATGAGCTGAAGAGGGTTCCTTCCTCCTATATTCTCTGAAAGAGCTGTGTGGATAGTATTATTATTCCTTCTGAAATGTTTGACAGAACTCAGTGAAGCAGTCTGGTCCTGCCATTTTCTTTGCAGGGAAGTTTTTAGCCACAAGTTAAATTTCCTTAATAGATATGAAGCTCTTCATATTTTCTATTTATTCTTGTGTCAGTTGTGATCATTAGGGTCTTTCTTCATTTTTTCTAAATTGTGAGATATATTGGCCTGAAGTTGTTCACAGTATCTCCTTGCCCTTTAAATGCTCATATAGTCCTTAGTGATGTCCCTTTTTTCATTCTGAAAAATGCTAACTTTTATTTTTTTCCTTGATCAGTCTAGCTAGAAGCTTATTATCTTTATTGATCCTTTCAAGGAATCAGTTTTTGGTTTCATTTGCACATGTCTTCTTTATAATTAATTATAAATTATAAAAAATATGTCATTTAATCATTATTTGTTGTTGATATATAAAAATGCAATGAATTTTGTTATAATAACCTATATTCACCATACATATTACATGTCCTATCATTTATATAGTTTTCTTTTGGTTGAAAGACAACCATATTGGCTGTAAATACTAACATTTTTACTTCCCCCTTTAGCATTTTCATGACTTTACTTTCTTTTTCTTACTTTATTGCATAGGCTATTACTGACAATGTAATATTGACTAGACTTAGTGATAATGGGCATCCTTATTTTGTTCTGAATTTTAAGGGGAATGTTTCTCCACTTAGGGTAATGTCTGTTCTAGGTTAGATAAGACCCATCATAAAACTGCCTCAGAAGCTAATTTCCTTCCTCCTGTTGGTAGCTCAGCATGTCTGAGTCAGTTCAACAGAAGAGCAGCTTTTGAATTCCAGATCCCACTCCTGTATAATGAAGATCAGGGAACACTGGTCCACAGCTTCCTCTCCTTGTTGTTTTTGTCTGCACCGTGCAGCACGCGGAGCCTCCTTGACCAGAGACTGGACCCGTGCCCTCTGCAGGGGAAGCATGGAGCCTTAACCATGACCACCAGGGAAGCCCCAAAGCTCTCTTGAGGGAACCTGTCCTCATTCCTTTGTAAATACATGGAGTATAATTGGTGTGTTTCAGTGTCATCATGTGTTCAGCCTAGCTTACGCCTGGTCTAAGCACATCTCCCTGTGGGCTAATGAACACTTGGGGGGCTCTGTGGGCTCTGCTATTTCTCTTTTATAAGTTTTCCTTCCAGTAAATCCTGTATTATACCATGTGGTACTAGAAAGGTGTATGTGTGTGATATTATTTTTATCTGGATGAGGAGTACTTTTAAAATTCTTACTTGGTAGGAATCTGTTACTTGAATAGGTATGAATTTTATCAAATGCTTATTATACATTCATTGAGATTCTTATATGACTTTTCTCCTTTAGTTGGTTAGTGTAGCAAATTTTTCTAATATCAAACTATTTTTACAACAACTCAACTCAAGAATGGTGTGCGTGTGCTCAGTTGTGTCTGACTTTGAGGCCCCACGGACTGTCGCCCACCAGGCTCCTCTGTCCGTGGAATTTGCCAGGAAAGAATACAGGAGTGGGTTGCCATTTCAAGCAAGAATACTGGGGTGGGTTGCCACTTCTACTCTAGGGCATCTTCCCTACCCAGGAATCAAACCCATGTCTCTTGGGTTTCCTACATTGGCAAGCCGATTCTTTACCACTGGCATCACTTGGGAAGCCCCATTATGGTGTATATAGTCTTTATAGACCGTCACATTTCTATATCTATTTCACGTTTAATGGACCCATAACTTTACTGTATCCACCTGTCCATGTCTGGTGTTGGTTTAAGGTTATCCTGGCCTCGTGGAGTGGTTGGCACACACTCTTTTATACTCCCCAGGAGGGCCTGTGTAACACTGCAGCAGTCTGCTTCTTGGCAGTTTGGTGGGATTGATCCATGGCATTGTTTGGGCCTGGTGCTTCCTTGTGAGAAAACTTTGCATCCTCAGCCCTCTGATGAGTTAAAAGGTATGATTTTATGGGCTCTCTGGAGCTTCCCTGATGTTACAGTGAGAGTGACGGTGTTTTCTAACTGTCTGCACCCTAACTGAATGGATCACTTCACTATCTTTAAAATGCCATTTTATTATCTCAGTCCTGATGTCTCTCTAAGTCTGGTGCTGATCTGACTCTTGTTCCTTTGTGGATTCTTGTCCCTTTTTCTAAGGATCTATTCCTGATTTTCTTAAATTTTATTGTAATGTGTCTAATGTTTCTCTTTCCTCCTGTTTGACATTCTGCAGGCACTTTCAATCTCTGATCATTTATCAGTTATTCTGGGAATTTAGCTCCCTAGTTGTTGCAACATTCCATCCTATTTTAATTTTTGTCACTCTTGGAGTCCTGTTACCTCAATGTCAGCACTTATACACTCCTCAGAGCCTACATTGTCTTTCTGATTTACGAGTATTTCCCTTCTTCTCTCTGGTACAACTCCTTACACTGATCTTTCAACTCATTAGCTTCGTCTTTGTCTGTTCCCATTTGTCTGTGCCTGTTACTTCTACTATTACAGTTTTTCAGTCATCTTATTCTGCTTTCTTTTAAATATTATTTGTTGATTCTATTTTTATGGCCAACGCCATGTTTCTTTTTGTGTATTTGTCATGCTTATTTTACATTCTTACTCATCTCCTACGTTTCTCCTCCCAGTAGTATGTATTGTCTGGGCTCTATTACTGTTTCTGAGGTGGCTGTGTTCCTCGAGTGTCCTGGTACCCTGGCTTGTGAGCACACGTTCCCTGGTGGTCCCCACTCCTCCTCTGGTGGCACGTTGCGGAGAAGCAGCACTGGGCCCGGGGTGGCCTCCTAGACAGTGACCACGAGCCCTGGGGGGCTTGGAAGGACAGACGTAAAGGAGCATGCTTAAGGCCAGGGACTGCACCTGTGTTCGGGAACTCTCCCCCTGAGAGGGCTGCCCAGGCCCCACGCCTTGCAGGGCATCTGGGAGGGAGCACTGTGTCCTGTGCCTCTCTTCTCTGGATTGCTGTCCTGTCCCTAAGCTATTTTGCTGAAAACTCTCTGTCTTCTGAGACTGTTACCGTCACACCGATGGTCTGAACAGCTTGGGATGTTCTGTTCGCTTAGTGCACTGCTGCAGTGGCATCTGCAGCACCGTTGTCTCCAGGTGCCTGGACCAAGGGGGGCCTTGCCTGCGGGGCAACACCCCTTAAATGCTCATGCAGGGTCTGATCCCACAGGCCTGGGTGGGCCTGGGAGCAGGAGTGGGTCCTAAGCCCTGATCTGCCTCTGCAGGGCTCTGCCTTGGGGCTGCCTCCTGGCCTCAGTGGCTTCCTCTGCAGAGTGGGCTTGTGGGTGTTGGACCTCATGCTCTGGGGTGCTCTGAGGACCAGAAGCCCTTAGAGAAGGGTCCTGAGTGGAGGGGACCGGTTGTCCCCACCATCAGCACCAGGTCTTGGCCTCCCTTGGCACAGAGGAGACACAGGCCAGGGTCAGAACTGCGGCTCGTGCCCCCCCGCTCAGCCCAGGGGAGCGGGGCGTGGCTCCCCCCCCCCCCCCCGGCAGAGGGCCCCGGTCACCGTGGCACTGGGGGGGCGCGCTCCAGACGCCCTGTGGCTGGCACACCCGGACATGGCTGGAGGCGCTCGGGCTGTAGCCTCGGTCACACGAGTACAGGGCCACCGAGCCCAGGCGGGTGCCGTTGAATCGCACGGTGGCGTGCTTCACCTCGCCGGGGGGGCCGCAGTCCACCTCTGCAAGGACACGGGCCCGGTCCTGCACTGCAGGCCCCTGCCTGGCCTCCCGCTGCTCTGACCCGAGCCCCTTGCTCCCCATGCAGCCTGTCCAGGGGACAGAACCGGCCCCCAGGGGCTGCTCAGGGGTTTCCTTCCCCTCCCTCCCCAGCCCCCTGCTGAGCCCTGCCCTGCCCTGGCCCCGACCCGGCCCACTCACCTGCCTGGCACCGGCGTCCTGTGTACCCTGCTTGGCAATGGCAGGAGAAGTCTGTGCCCAGGTCCTCGCAGGTGCCCCCATTCATGCATGGGCTCCGGAAGCAGGGGGAGGGGGCTGCAAGGGCGCGGGGACCCCGTTGTCCATCACTGTCCCCCCGAGGCCTCTGCGCAGCAGGGGCGTCCTGCGTCTCACGCCAGCTCTGCCTCCCGGCCGCGGGGCTGTGAGGAGCTCCCCCTTACCTATCTCACAGTGCCGCCCTGAGAAGCCCGGGGGGCAGTCACACTTGTATTTGCCGATGTAGTGGAAGCAGGTGCCGCCGTTGTGACAGGGGCCCGAGGCGCACGAGTCTGGCTTCCCTGTAAGCAGAGGCACCCATCAGGCAGGGCCAGGGGTCACGTGCACCCCCCCTCCACACCCTCAGCAGGGGCGGTAGGGGGCTTGTGGGGTGCTCCTGATGAGCAGACGCAGGGGGCAGGGCAGGGGTCCCAGGCCAGCCCCTCCCCGCCCTCCCCAGGCCGGCGCGCCGCTGGTTCCGCACCGATCTCGCAGTGCCTGCCAGTGAAGCGGTAGGGGCAGTCGCAGTGGTACTCGCCGCCAGCCTCCTTACACGTGCCTCCGTTCCTGCAGGGCCCGGAGCTGCACAGGCGCGGCCGGGCTGCCAGGGACAGACAGACAGACAGGCAGGCAGGCCGGTCGGCCAGGGCCAGCCTCCTGGCCCAGAGTGCCCGCAGGCCAGGGCTTCCAGTTAGCGGAGCCCCTGAGGCTGCTGCCCAGGCCGAGCCAGTCAGGCTCTCCCCACTCGGCCCGGGTGCCCTGCGCCCTCTGCTCTCTCCTCTGCCCAGGCTCTGCTGAGAAGCGCTGGAGAGCTGCCCCCACCGCCCTCCATTCCCCTCAGACCTGCATGTTTCCGTGCCTCACTGGGGGCCTTCCCTGGCCCTTGAGGGGCCCGCCACCCTCTTGTACTGGGGGCCTTCCCTGGCCCTCGGGGGGCCCGCCACCCTCTTGTACTGGGGGCCTTCCCTGGCCCTCGGGGGGCCCGCCACCCTCTTGTACTGGGGATGTCCCACCTTCACAGCTCAGCCAGCAGTGTAGACCCTTGGCCCCCTCAACGTTCTTGGGGGGAATGTGAGGCAGGAGGGCCCCCCCCCCCACGCCCTGTGGGGGCCTCACAGGATGCTTGTCCAGGTTCTGGCCACCCCCCCACCATGTCCCTCTGCCCCCTCTGGGGACGCCTTGGCCAAGGCATGCATGACCTTGGTGGCCTGTGCTCGGAATCAGCCTGCTCTCTGGAAAGCCCTCCCCCGCAGGGTGGGGAGGCCATGGGTGCTGTAGTCGGAGCCCCAGGGACCCAGTCTCAGGGCCGCCGTGGGAGCGGCAGAGGCAGGGGTTCAGGTTTCAGCTCTCTGGACACATGAGGCAGCAGGAGGGCTGGACGGGGCCCAGGCGCCAAGCGCGGGAGGACGGACGTGGGCATACGGGCCAGGCAGCCAGCACCTTGGGCCCCGACCAGGGGACGCTGGGTCCCTGAAGAGAGTCCTGAGTGCTGCTTCCAGCTGCTGGAGGGACAGTCCTGGGCGGGCAAGGTGAGCACAGTGACGCCCACAGTGCATTTGCTGAAGAGCACTTACATTCTTAAGCAGCTAACCTCTGTGATTAAGTTGTAAAATGTCGACATTCTCCAATTGCATTACATTTATAAAGTCGACTCCGTGGACATGAATCTGACAAACTCTGGGAGATGGTGAAGGACAGGGAAGCCTGGCGTGCTGCAGTCCGTGGGGTCACAGAGAGTTGGACACAACTTAGCGACGACAACACTGAATTTTTTGTCAATCAGTGATTGTAAAATCCACAGGAAAAACTGAGCAGGAAGGGAGTGCGCTGTGAGGAGAGCGCGGCGGGGAGAGCGCCCTGAGGAGAGCGCTGTGACGAGCAGGAGCCCCACCCCCCAAGCTGCCGAGCCCCACCTTTCTCACAGTGGCGGCCGTGGAAGCCCCGCGGGCACGCGCACGTGTAGGAGTCGTCATGCGCGTCACAGGAACCTCCGTTGAAGCAGGGGTCGGAGTCACACGGCGACGGCAGCGCTGTGGGGCAGAGGTCGGTCATCCAGGCGTCCTGGCCAGAACTGTTGCCAGAGTCTTGAGTCCTCATACTGGGCTCGGAGGCCCCCCCTAGAATTTCTTCTATCACATTTTTTATTTTTCTAGATTTTGCCTTTGCTCTTCTGTGAGCTGGGACTGAGCTGGGACTGAGCTGTGGTCCACAGGAGTCCTGGTGTCAGGACCACCTGATACCACGTCACCACCATCACACGTGACGACTCACTACCCAAGTCACTCGGTATCTGCACCAACACATACGCGTGCAAACATGCTTCTCCGCGGGCTCTTGTCAGGCGTTAACATCCCAGCAGCCGAGCTGGAAGGCAGCTAGTGACGCTCACACGTGGCCTGCAGCGGGTGGAGCAGGGTGCGTGGCCAGGCTGTCCACCCCCAGGTCCCCTCACAGGCCTCCTCCTGCTGCACCCAGGACCTCCCAGCACCTTCTCCCCCGCCAGCTTCCAGGCAGGCCCCACTCACAGTGGCTGACGTTATGGTCGGTGTGGCAGACGCACAGGTAGCTCCCGCCGTACTCCATGCAGTAGCCGCCGTCTGGGCACTGCGTGTTCATGTTGCAGGGTGTGGCCGTGACCTCTGCACACGAGGGGGAGACCCAGGGACCGCGTGACCCCCAGGGTGACCAGGCTGGGGTGCCCCCCACACCCGGGGCTCACCGTGGTTTCCGGGATTCTCAGGGCAGGGCAGGACGGAGCCCCTGTCCCAACCCTGGGCACTCACCAAATTCGCAGAGGAGCCCGAAGAAGCCTGGTGGGCACTGGCAGAGGGTGCTATTGGCCCCCAGGCACCTGCCACCATTGCGGCACTCACAGCTGCTGGGGGTTCCTGCCATGGAGGGAGGGGGCAGAGGCCTCAGTGTGGGGGCGCCCTCCTGACCACTGTCCCATAAAACCTGCTGTGCAGCCCCTCTCCCCACTCCCAGATCCTCTCCATGGGTGTCCACATGCACAGCCCACGGGGCCCCCACCCTGGCAGCCCAGCCCACACGCACTCTCCCTGCAGTCGAGGCCCATGAAGCCTTCAGGGCATTCGCACACGTAGCCGTGATCTGCATCCACACAGGTGCCTCCATTCTGGCAAGGGGCTGAGAGGCAGGCGTCGGGCACTGGGTGGTGTCCTGCAAGAAAGCCAGTGGTCACCCAAGGCCTGGCAGAGGGCCTGGGCTGGGAGTGGGTTAACAGGGCCTTGGACCAGAGAGGAGGCGTGTTAACCTCTGTTCTTTGTGCCAAGTGCCTGGAGACTGGGCTCCAGCAGCCCTCAGTCCCAAACTCCCTCTCTGGAGCAGAAGCTGGAGTGCAGAGGGGCTTGTGGTACATCAAGGGCCTGGCTGAGGCCAGAGTCTCCAAGCGTTGCTCATCAAGCACCTCTGTTAGTTAAATGTTCAGGGTTTTGCAGGTATCTTTCTGCTGTTGATTTCTAGTTTAATTTTGCTGGGATCAGAGAACACAGTCCTTTTCAGTTTATTGAGCCTCATTTTATGGTCTGTCATGGTGAAGGCTCCGCAAGCCCTGGAAGGAACATGGGTGTCTGTGAATATCAGTCAGGCTGGGCCGGCCAGCAGTGCTTCCTTGTCCCTGTATCCTGGCTGGTCTCCGTGCTTGTGTCCTCTGAGCTGCTGAGAGGCCGTCTGAAAAGCATCTTTGTTTCATCTTAATTTCTGAAAGACAGTGTTTCTGGGTATACAGCACTAGTGTGATATCTTATTTCTTTCAGGGCTTTAAGGGTTCTGTCCCACTGTCACCCGACCTGCATTGACTCTGATGATGAGTCTGCTGTCATCCTTGTGTCTCTGTGTCTTTTCTCTCTGGCTACTTTTAATATTTCCTGTTTGTTGTTGCTGCTGTTGTTCAGTTGCTCAGTCATGTCTGCCTCTTTGTGGCTCCATAGACTGCAGCACACCAGGCTTCCCTGTTTTCACCATTTTCGGGAGCTTTCTCAAACTCATGTTCCTTGAGTCGGTGATGCCATCCGACCATCTCCTCCTCTGTCACCCACTTCTCCTGCCTTCACTCTTTCCCAGCATCAGGGTCTTTTCTGATGAGTGAGCTGTTCACATCAGGTGGCCAAAGTATTGGAGCTTCAGCTTCAGCATCAGTCCTTCCAATGAATATTCAGGGTTGATTCCCCCTAGGATTGACTGGTTTGATCTCCTTTCAGTCCAAGGGACTCTCAAGAGTCTTCTCCAATGTCACAGTTTGAAAGCATCAATTCTTCGACACTCAGCCTTCTTTATAGGTCTAACTCTCACATCCATACACGACTACCGGAAAAACGATAGCTTTGACTATGTGGACCTTTGTCAGTAAAGTAATGTCTCTCATTTTAATATGTTGTCTAGGTTTGTCATAGCTTTTCTTTCAAGGAGCAAGCATCTTTTAATTTTATCGCTGCAGTCACCATCTGCAGTGATTTTGGAGCCCAACAAAATAGTCTGTCACTATTTCCATTGTTTCCCTATCTATTTGCCATGAAGTGATGGGACCAGATGCCATGATCTTAGTTTTTGAATGTTGAGTTTTAAGCCAGCTTTTTCACTCTCCTCTTTCACCTTCATCAAGAAGATCTTTAATTCCTCTTTGCTTTCTGCCATAAGGGTGGTATCATCTGCATATCTGAGATTATTGATATTTCTCCCGGCAATCTTGATTCTAGTCTTATGATTCATCCAGCTCGGCATTTTGCATGATGTACTCTGCATAGAAGTTAAATAATCAGGGTGACAATATACAGCCTTGATGCACTGCTTTCCCAATTTTAAACCAGTCTGTTGTTCCATGTTTGGTTCTAACTTTTGCTTCTTGACCTGCATACAGGTTTCTCAGGAGGCAGGTAAGGCAGTCTGGTATTCCCATCTTTTTAAGAATTTTCCAGTTTGTTGTGATCCACACAGTCAAAGGCTTTAGTGTAGTCAATGAAGCAGAAGTAGATGTTTTCATGGAATTCTCTTGCTTTTTCTGTGATCTAATACATATTGGCAGTTTGATCTGTGGTTCCTCTGCCTTTTCTAAATCCAGCTTGTGCATCTGGAACTTCTCAGTTCATGTAGTGGTTTTCAGCAATTTGATTTATGTTGGGCTTTGTATGGTTTTCTTCGTTTTTCTTGAATTTTGGGTTTTCATTTTCATCAGATTTAGAAAATGTTTGGCTGTTGCTTTTTTACACATGTTTCCTGCACCCCTTCAGCCCATCCCTCCTTCAGGGGCTCCAGGGCCACACCTGCTGGACCGCATGGTGTCCGCGCACAGGCCCTGCCTTGCTGCTGTCCTTCCACCTTCTCCTCTCTGGGCTGCATGTCGAGTTGTTTCCATTTCTCTCTTCAAGGTCATTGACCTTTTCCTTCTGCAGTGTCTGACCTGCTATTAACACCATCCAGTGTCTTGTTTTTTGTTTTTTTTTTTTAATTCAGATTTATGTTTTTTATCTCTAGAAACTTTTTTTTTATATCATCTACTTCTCATTATGTCTTTTCCCTCAACAGCCTTGAACATATGGCACATGCATGTTCATGATGGATGATCAAACATTTGTATTTGCTGATTCTCTGGCCATCTCTGGCCACTGTTTCTTTTGATCTATTTTACTTCTGGCTGTAAGTCATACACTCTCAACATTTTGTATGCCTAGTAACTTTTGGGTGGATATTTTGGAGTCCTGGATTCTGTTATATTCATCTAAAGCGTTTAGAATTTTATTCTGACATATGGTTAAATTCAGTGTAGTTCAGTTGCTCAGTCATGTCCAACTCTTTGCAAACCCATGGACTGCAGCACGCCAGGCTTCCCTGTCCATCGCCAACTCCTGGAGTTTACTCAAACTCTTGTCCATCGCGTCGGTGATACTATCCAATCATCTCATCCTCTGTCATCCCCTTCTCCTCCCGCCTTCAATCTTTCCCAGCATCAGGGTCTTTTCCAGTGACTCAGATCTTTGCATCAGGTGGTCAAAGTATTGGAGTTTCAGCTTCAGCATCAGTACTTCCAATGAATATTCAGGACTGATCTCCTTTAGGATGGACTGGTTAGATCTCCTTGCAGTTCAAGGGACTCTCAAGAGTCTTCTCCAACACGACAGGTCAAAAGCATCAATTCTTTGGCACTCAGGTTTCTTTATAGTCCAACTCTCACATCCATACATGACCACTGGAAAAACCATAGCCTTGACTAGACAGATCTTTGTTGGTAAAGTATGCCTGTGCTTTTAATACGCTGTCTAGGTTTGTTATAGCTTTTCTTCCAAGGAGCAACCAGCATTTAAAACAACATGCAGTAGAACAGAAGCGAGCAGACGTCATCATGTGTAGTAGAGATCAGCCCAGGGTTTGTTTCCTGGCACGGTGAGGGCTCTGGGGCGGGGAGAAGAGGCAATAAACAGCCAAGAATCTGCTGAGGGGGTGGGGCCTTGGGAGTGTGGCCATCCGCCTCAGAGAGGGGAGCAGACTGCCTGGGCCTCATCCAGCACGTGGACAGCAGAGCCCAGACCAGAGCCCACCCACGGGAGCTGCAACACGGCCATTACCTGTCTCACAGCGAGGTCCCTCGAAGGGTTCCGCACACAGGCAGGTGAAATTCCCCACCAGGTCGACACATGAGCCTCCGTTCAGGCAAGGGTCGGAGCTGCACTCGTCCACGTCTGCAGGTGGCAGAGGTGGGGGCTCGGCTCCACACCAGCCTCTGCCCACCCAGCACCCTGCCCCCCCCATACCCCACCCCGCGCCCTGCCCCGCCCCCGCCCCTCCCCGCTGCCAGCCGAGGGCGCACTCACCTGTCTCGCAGGCCGCCCCTGTGTAGCCCGCTGGGCACACACACGCCGCAGTGCTGCCCTCCGCCCGGCACCAGCCGCCGTTCTGACATTCTCTGTCATCACATGGAGACTGTGCTGCGAGCACAGTGTGCAAGGCCATGGGGTTCCCGGCTGTGCGGCCTGGGCTCCCGCTGAGCCGCAACCCCAACCCTCAGGCTGCACGTGGGGGGGCCTGGCTGTCTCCAGGGAGCAGTGGGCCCTGGAGCCCAGGGCTGTCCCCGGCCACTGGCTCCGAATGCTTGTCTGAACTGGGTTTATCCCAGCAGATGGCAAGGGCACGGGGGTGAAGGGGCCCAACTTCCAGCCTCCTGGGTGGTCCCTGTCTCTGGGACCCTGACCCCACCAGAGCAGGGCTGGGCATGGGTGGGAGCCGGGAGACTTGAGGCAGCCAGCGCCCACATCCCTGCTGGACGCTGCCCGGTGCCCCTACTGGCATGGACTCTGGGCGCCGAGGCGGGTCCGGAGACCAGGGAGCCTGGTTGGGGGCTGGGGCCGCTGCTGCGGGTGTTCCTGTGGTGGCCATGGAGAGGCCAAGGCTCAGGGCTGCTGGCGCTGCCCCAAGGCCCCCAGGGCCCTGCTGGCCTGGACACGTGTCTGCACACCAGAGTCAGACACTTGAAAACATTCCCTGTGGCCCCAAGTCTCCATTAGAAATGTTTTTCTAGCTGACACTGGTGCGGTTGTTACCTGTTCCCCTTTGATTTAACAGTGTTGTGTTTCTAAATGACAATTTACATCCGTGAGTGTCTGGGGGGAGTGTCTCTGGCTGAGCCGATGGGGGTCAGGGGCCACCATGCTCTGATCTTAGGGCTCCATCTGTTGGGCTCCCCTAGCAGCTTCCACCATCGCTCACCAAACTGCAATGTGGGCTGCAGTTTGGCAGCAACAAGAGGGTCTTGAGAAAGACCTCAACCCATGGCTGGGCCGAGAGAGCCCCAGGGTGGGGAGAACCAGCCTCCACTCCTGCCAGGAGCCCCTGGGGGCACAGGTCCTAGAGTGAGAGGGTCTGGGAGCAGGCCCTGCCCTGTTGCAAGGCCTCACGGGTCTGAGTGTGTGCTCAGTTCTCCTGCCACGCCCCGGGGCGGGGCCTCTCCTCCGGGCTCCGGGCTCCTGCACCCCCCACCCCACCCCGCCACTGCTGGCGGGCTGCTCTTACCTGTCTCACAGGTGGGTCCCCTGAACCCGGCTGGGCACTGGCAGCTGAAGCTGTTGACGCTGTGTGTGCAGGTCCCACCGTTCTGACACGGGCGGGAAGCGCACTCATTCACGTCTGGAAAACGGGCGGCTGAAGCCTCAGTGGAGGGACGCCTGGGAGGGCCGGGCCCGCCAGGGCTGGGCGGGCTCACGGCCCTGGAGCTGCTGTGTCTGGCTCCCCCACGGTGTCGGTGCACGCCGCCCAGGACGCGGGGACGGAGACCCTGGGCCGCAGGTTGCGGAACCTCCGGGGCGATGTGGGGGGGCTTCCTCCCGGGGCTGGTCCCTCCAAGGGGCGGGGAAGGGGGGGTGGTCCTGCAGAAGCTCACCCAGGTGGCACGTCCTTCCCGTGAAGCCCGAGAGGCAGGAGCAGGTATAGGAGGGGTTGCCCGTGACGCAGTCGTCGATGCACTTGCCGCCGTTGAGGCAGGGACGCAAGGCCTGGCACACGGAGGCTGCGGACACACGGAGGGCAGAGCGTCAGCCCGGCCCGGAGCCCCCCTGGGGGAGGTGCTGCGCCGCCCGCAGCCGCCTAGTGAGCACCCACGGTTTCCCTGGCTTAGGGGACGGGCAGCCGGCAGAGCAGCTTGTGGGGCCCTCCACGCTGCAGGGGCAAGGAACGGAAGCGCACCATTACTAAGCACACTCGGGGGCTTCCCTGGCGGTCCAGTTCTTATGACTCTGTGCTTTCACTGCTGGGGGCGTGGGTTCAGTCCCTGGTCAGAGAACTAAGACCCTGCAAGCTGCATAGCTTGGCCAAGAACAAAACAACCACGCACACATGGGCAGGAACAAGAGCGTCCCAGGGTTTCCGCTCTCCCATTACTAGGAGGGCCCAGGGAGAGCTGGCTGGCGTCCAGAGGTGGGGGGGTGGGGGTGGGGGTTGTTCCTGGAAGGGCCCTCCGGTCCCGAGAGCCGCAGATGCTGTGGGGGTCTCCAAGGCCCACACCTGCCCGCTGACCATTCTCCAGCCATCCGGGCACTCGGGCCATGTGGGGCTTGGCTGCCCTGTGGCAGTTGCTGGCTGGCTGCCTGAGCCGTTTCTGGGCCAGCCCTTCTGCGGGGTGTGGGTGCCCCTCCTCTCAGGGGTGGATGCCCCTCGTCTCAGGGGTGGGTGCCCCGCCTCCCAGGGGTGAACCACCCTCCCTTCCTGGCGACCCCAACTGACGCATACAGGCTTCATCTTCTGGGCCTGAGGTGTGCTGGGGACCCCAGGGGACTGGTCCCCTGCACTCCACCCTCACGGCACTGCACTCCTGGGGCCTCTGCACCTGCGAGTTTTGGGGGCCCAGCAGTGGCCCCCATCTGCTGCCCACAGAGGCCTGGGGTGGGGGAGGGAAAGCATCTTCACGTGGTAACAGGGTCCCCAGGGGACTGAATGGACCCTCTTCTGAAGACCCCACTCCTCAGGGTCAGAGCCTGCAGCCTCTGCAGGGCAGCACGCACCTGCCAACTCCTGCTCACCCACCTGCACCCACACTTTACTCCTCAACCACAGCCCAAGCCCTGGCCTCTGGCAGGTGCCAGACCTCTCTGCTGCTCACCCACAGGATGGTGACTGAGTGGCTTCCCCACGCCCTGACCCCCACTGTCCTGAGCCAGGTGGACGGGGTGGGGGGGCCGTGCTGTCCTTCTGGGGGTGCAAGAGGGCTTTTCACCCCCAGGGCAAGGGGCGAAACCAGCGGCCCCCACGCTGGCTGTTACTCGGTGCCCTGCTGAGCCGGTGGGCTCGGGCTCTGTCACCAGGGCTGTGTCCAGTCCTCGGTGCAGTGCGCGCCTGCCCCCCGCCCCCAGCCCCCCCCAGGTGTCCGCGCCTGCCCCCCCCAGCACCCCCCCAGGTGTCCGCGCCTGCCCCCCCAGCACCCCCCAGGGTGTGCGCGCCTGCCCCCCCAGCACCCCCCCCCCGGGTGTGCGCGCCTGCCCCCCGCCCCCAGCCCCCCCCAGGTGTCCGCGCCTGCCCCCCCAGCACCCCCCAGGGTGTGCGCGCCTGCCCCCCGCCCCCAGCCTCGCCCCCGGGTGTGCGCGCCTGCCCCCAGGCGGGTCTGGGGGCTGCTCTGTGCTGGGTTCGTCCTTGGGACAGAGTTCAGGAGAAGCAGTCCCTCTCTGTGGCCGTGGTCGTCATGGGAGTGGGAGGTGGTCTTGCCGGGGCGGGGCGGGGGTCTCAGTATCTGGCCCACCGGCCACAGACTTGGCGGGGGCAGTGATCAGCACCCCTCCACGGATGCTGGAGGGGCTGCACCGGTCATTGAGCCCCGCCCCGTCCCGCCCCGTCCCGCCCCTCCCCGCCTCTGCCGTTTATAAGTAGGGTTGCAGGAGGGTCTGCAACTCAGGGTCACACGGTTGGGGGGTGGGTGTGGCAGGAACACACCCTTCTGTGGTCAGTCCTGCTGTTTCCACAGGCCATGTGCTCGACCTTGGGGTGGACCCTGCTCCCGTCTGCTCTGAGTTCCGTCAGGGGCCCCGCCCAACCCGCCCAGCACCAAGTCCCACCAAGAAGCAAGGCTGGGAAATGGGTGGGAAGAGGGCTGCTCCCAGAGTTCCCGAGGACACAGGCGTCCACGCAGGGGCGCTCAGGACGCCCTGGGGAACTTTACCGCCACGCCTCCCGTTTACATCGCCAACCGAGGTCTCCAGCAAACCTCCCCCACCCCACAGCAGAGGCAGGAAGTCTCCCGGGGTGACTGAGGCTCAGGGGTGAGCCCGGGCGCAGGGAACCCAGGTGGCTGGAGTCACGCGTCCCCAGGGCGGCGCCCGGGGCGCCCCTCCTCTCCCCACCAGCCTCCCCAGGCCCCGCCCCGCCCGCCTGCCACCCGAGCGCTTGCTCCATCCTCTTACTTGTATGGCCGCAGCCCCCCACGCGCACCTGGGCATCATCGATTCTGAACGCCCAGCGCCCGGGCACGCCCACGTTGGTGGTGGTCTCCACCTCCGCCATGTCCGCCGTGCGCGAGCCGGGGATGCTGAAGTAGCGCCGCCCGTCTCCCGCGTTGAAGCCGGCCTGGGGGCGGGTTTGGAGAGGGGGGCGGGGGCGGGCTGGGTCTGCAGGTCTCCCCAAAGCTCCCAAGGCCCACCTCCCGCGCGGTGGCCTCGAGCTGGGAGCACTAAAGGGTCAGGCGTGTCCGCGCCCCACTGCGTCCCAGCCCGTCCCGCCCTAACCCGTGGCTCCTCCTGCGCTGACCTTGCGGGGTCCTGGTCCCGACAGCTCCCCCCACCGCCCTTCCTGCTCACTCCTGGGCTTCTGGGCCTCGCCTGGGGCCAGGGGCCAGCCTGATCTTAGAAGAAAGTGGAGCGCTCCCAGACCCTGGGCGGCGCACTTGACCGCCCTCCACGCCTGGGATGTTCTGCTGGGCACTGACCCTCAGAGCAGGGCCGCGGCCAGGCCACCCGGGCGCAGCCGGGCACACAGAGCTGTCCCGGCGGCAGCTAGCGCTGTCAGGCTGGCCGTGTGCGCCCGGAAGGCTTCCTCGGTTCCGGCGGTGAGAGGCTCTGCCCTGGCTGTGTGTGCGGGGAGGGCCATCTACCTGCCTCTCCGGCTCGTGACAGACCTGGCGGCGGGGAACGGGGCCCCTACCTGGGCCGCTATGCCCCCCAGGCCGCTGGCGTCACCCCCGCTGCTGGCGTGTGTGCCCGTGGTCCAGGTGATGGCCTCGTAGTTGAAGATGGTGAAGGAGAGCTTGCCGTCCGTGATGAGCACCGTCTGGAACGTGTTGACCTGCCAAAGATGGGCCTGAGCGCGGCCTGGCCCCAGCCCCACCCCCACCCATGGCCTCGCCACAGGGTGGCGGCCCCCTGGTCTGCCCCCCAGGTCTGATGCCTGGGGAGGGCGTAAGCCCACGAGGGGTGTGGGGGCCCACAGCCCCGGGAGCAGACCCTGTGCCTGCGGGCCTGGGGGCACTGAGGGGCCGTGCCTGCTTGACCACAGCCACAAACCAGCGCGTGTGGAGTGGGCAAACAGGTAAAAAGAAAAAGGGGAAATGAGGAAAAGCGGTTTTAATCATTAATTTTTTTGATTTTCATGGAATCCTCCTCCATGAAAACATACATAAAAGCTTCTATTTCAGATTGGGCAAAGGGTGAAACTGTTTAAGAAAAGATCGTGGGACAAATAGGAAACACTGATAAACAATTAAATCAGAGCTTTACATCACTTATTTAGAAAAATAAATCCCAAATCAAGTAAGGTTTTAAATGAAACCATCAGCACCCTGGGAGAAAATATAGGCAAATACGTAGAGCATCTCGGGAAAGGACTTCTAAGCCTGATGGTGGTTAACTGCAAAAACCAAAAAGGAGATTTATACACTTGACTCCAAAAAGTGTCATAAGGCCAAACCAAATGACAAACAGTGAAGTGAAAAATGTTTTTATAATACACGTGGCAGAAGCACCAGTGGTGTCTTTAATTCAACTAGAACTTCCTTGAATCAATAAGAAAAAGAACAAAAACATTACAGGAAAACTGGCTGGGGTATGAACAGAAACGTCACAGCAGAATGCCGGTCGCCGATGATTCGCCGCTGCTAGAGACCCCGTGTGGCCGGCAGGCAGGGCTGCAGCACCTCCCTCGGCAGTGGCTTTCGCGAGCGTGACGGGGCACGTTTCTAGGGGAGGTTAGATTTCTGTGGGCAACCATTTCCCTTCCGGCAACGGGTGCAGGATCTGACTTCACGACCCACTGGGGGCTGTGTAGCACCCTTGGGGGCCACCTGAGGGCAGGTGCTGCCACGCTGGGGGGCATGCGGGCGGGGAGCCCCACGGTGAAAGGTGACATGGAGACCGAGTGCTTGCCTTCAGGAAGGCAGACTTAGTGCTAGGCCTCGGAAGTCAGGGAGGAGATGGACGGCTGCTGGCTGGCGTGGGGGGAGGTCTGGGGGGCAGGACCCTGGCTGGTGGGAGCAGTGGAGGGGCTCTGTAGGCTGGGAGGCCCAGGCCCCTGAGGAGGATGAGGCCATGCCTGAAGCCGGACTGCCACTTTCTGTGGATCCACCTGCTCCTGCAGCTGCCCCTGGGGAGGAGGGCTTCCTGTTTCCCAGCTCCCAGACTAACTTCCATCCCAAGCCCAGAGTCTCGGGTCCCTGTCTCACAAGGCAATCATTTTGGAACAGACACCACTGGGTTTGCAAAGAGGAGAATGTCCGCTCAGCAGGGACCCTGGGCGCCTCCTTCGTCCCAGGCGGAGAGGTGATAGATAAAATGACTCTGCGGAGGTGAAACTACAACCAAACACGTAGAAGAACACAGAATGCAGAGTGCCTGAAGGAAGCACTCACAAAGCAGCACAGTCTAGGTGGTTCCGTTTATTCGCTATCTTGTGGGTCTGTACACAACAGCACACACGGAATGGTTCTGCCCTGCTGGCGGGGTTGTGGGTTCTTTTCCTTTCCTTTTTGTTAAAAAGACATTTTTCTTACAAACTAGTGATGAGAAAAAACAAAGGAAGTATAGAAATGTTAATAGGCCCTTTGTAAACAGAAGTTCACTCATGTGAAATTTCTTTTGTAGTAATGTGTACAGAAAGAGCCCACATTTCCTGATTCACCATCATAGTCCTGTTAAAACCCCCAACAGACCATCCACAGCCCGAGTATGTGAGCTGCTGTGTCGGGGCACTTGGCCTTTTCCTGGATGTGGGTGGTTTCCAGGTGGCCAGGAAGGTCCTGGCTCTGCCGTCCTCCAGCCTGGCCCTGTGACCTCGGCAGGTGGCTTCTGTCCCTGAGCCCCACTGTCCCCTCTGGGCATGGCATGGGGATGACATCTGGCCCAGCCCAGCAAGGCAGGGGCCTGGAGGGAGACCCTGGGCCCCAGAGGGATGTATGTCCTCCCTGCCCCATGACGGTACACTCACGGGGGAAGATGCGCTGCCTCCGAAGAAGGTCACGCGGTACCAAGTGGCTACAAACACCCAGGTGGCTGAGAAGCCCGGGAGCTCGGGAAAGTAGCGCCTGATGTCCTCCGTAGCTCTGTGCAGTGTGGCCACATCCGTGGCCTCCCGGTAGTACACGTCCCCTGCTCGCCGGTTGTCCACGTCCGCCCAGAAGGCTGCTACCACGCAGCGGTCCTTGGCGATGGGGAAGGCCACTGGGGTGAACTGAGAAACCTCCTTCAGGAAGGAGATGATCCCGTTGTTGTTCACCTGTTGGGGCAGAAAGTGAGAGGGGGGCCAGTTGGGGCCTCCGAGCCTCAGCCACTGGGTGCCCCTGAGGCTGAGCCAGCCTTGGGCGGGCATTTCTAGGATGGCCCGACAGTTCCTGGTTCCTGACCTGGGGTCCCCAGGCCTGTTCCATCCCCTCCTGGGGCGCAGGCTCTGACCTGTTTGCGGTTGATGGTGCCCCGCCTGGGGCTGTCAGTGCCGGGTGGGGAGCCTCCAGGGTGTGCCCTGGCTTTGGGAGGGTGGGGGGCTCAGACCTGCCCAGTGGCCCTAGCTCGTTAGTCCCATTCCCGACAGGGGCTTCAGAAGGGCAGGGCAGACTCTGAGCAGGTCTGCAGGGGTGGGAGGGCCTCAGTGGCCAGATGGGGATGCCCGTGCTCAGGACTCCTCACAGTGGACACGGGAGGTGAAGCGGCGTCCTTGTGGTCGGACACAACAGGGTCCTCACTGACCCCACCTCCTCCAGCTCAGGGGCCAGCAGGCAGGCCAGCCTTGCCTCTCTCTGCTCTGGCTTTTCACCTGCAGGACGGTGTGAATCCTGAACTGGCCTCACAGGCTGGGCTGGACGAGATGAGGGAATTAATGACCACAGAGTCTGCTGTCAACCCTCGTGACCTGTCCTGGGAAACTGAGGTCAGAACTGTGTTTTTAGAAACAACACTTGGGGTGAGGGCAGGCTCTGTAATCCACATCAACGAAAAATGCAGATAAATACACCTCGGAAAGGCAACAAAGAGTGAACAAGGGAACGTGTTTCGATTCCAAGTTTCAGACAAGGAGAGACTGGAGGTGAGCCCAGTATTTGAAGTGAGTGCATCTGCAGGTGTAGAAGCAACAGATGCAAGCCACAGCTGAAGTTCTGTAGCCTCATGGAGGGAAAGAGAAAAATGTCAAACCTGAGAGCTAGCTCGAGGTGAGGAATCTGGTAACCCCTACATGAGGCTGGGATCGCTAAGGCCTCTGTCATGATCAGGGTTAACCCAGAGTAGATGGTCCCCATGCCGGCACTCACTCCACCTCTCCAACACCTGGGCCATCCAGGCACTGCAAGCCCGGGGCTTAGATTAAGGCAGCTTCTGACTGGGAACCAGGTTCTTGGCAGGAGTAAAGAAAAACTCTGCCTGGAGGAAGATGGCATCATCTGAGGCCTCGAGTTACCCCGACGATCAGGTGTGCAAGGAAGTGAGACGCTGCTAACAGGAATAAGCAGAAGGAAGAGACACAGCAGACACTGGAATTATCAGACACAGACTCTAAACTAGCAAACTTTGCTATATTCAGAGAAATAGAGAATAGCCAAAATAATCTTGAAAAAGAAGACCAACATTGCAGGATTTACACTTTCTGATTTCAAGAATGACTGCAAAGCTACAGTAATCAAAACCATGTAGCACAGGCATAAAGACAGGCAGATAGATCAAGGAGCAGCACAGAGGGCCCAGAAAGAAACCCCACATGTGTGGTCAAGTGAGTTTCAGCAAGGCTGCTAAGACCATCTGATGGAGAAGACGGTCTTTTCAACAAACGGTACTGGGAAAACTGGATATTCTTATGCAAAAGAATGAAATTAGATCCCTCTCTAACACCATTACAAAATTAATTGAAATGGATCAAGGGTCTAAATATGAGCTAAAAATATAAAACTCGTTAAGAAAATGTAGGGCAAAAGCTTCATGACATTGGCTTTGGCAATGACCCCAAAGGCACAGGCAACAGAAGAAAAAATAGACAAACTGGAATTCATCAAAATTAAAAACATTTTGTGCATCAAAAGATACTATCAGCAGAGTAAAAAGGCCACCCACAAAACAGAAAAATATTTTCAAATAATATATTTAATAAAGAAGGAATAAAGTAATGAAGGTAAAATTAAAACTTACTCTTAATTGATCTAACAGACAACAGTTTGTCTAAAATAATAATACCAATAATGTATTCAATCATATAATATGTAAAAGGTATGACAGCAATGATTCAAAGGAGGGGGGATGATTAGTATTATTTTGTTGTTACAAAGGCATTCACACTCCCTGAGAAGTACTATAGTGTTATTTGAACATATACTGGGATTAGTATACTGGGATTAGTTGTCTTAAAGTAATTAAACAAAGAAGTCACTAGACTGAGGTGGCTCTAATGTCTTGGCAGCCTATGTAAGCAAACCAAAACCTAAGGATGGCTCAAAATCTGCAAATAACACAATGTGATACATCGTGTTAATAAATTGAGGAATAAAAATCATATGATCATCTCAGTAGATGCAGAAAATGCTTTTGACAAAATTCAAGACAAGGAATGCCACTCTCCCCATATTATTCAATACAGTATTTGGAAGTCTTAGCCATAGCAACCAGACAAGAAAAAGAAATAAAAGGAATTCAAATTGGAAAGGAAGAAGTAAAACTGTCACTGTTTTCAGATGACATGATACTATGTATTAGAAAACCCACAAAAAACAATTAGAACTAATAAATTAATTAAAGATGAAAGTTACAAAATTAATATACAGAAATCTGTTGTGTTTCTATGCACTGACAATGAGCCATCAGAAAGAGAAATTAAGAAAACAATCCCCTTTATAATTTGGTCAAAAAGAATAAAATAGGCAGGAATAAATCTAACCAAGGAAGTAACAGACTTGTAATATGAAAACTATAAGACATTGATGAAAGAAACTAAAGACAACACAAACAAATGGAAAGACATACTGTGCTTATGGATTGGAAGGATTAATATTGTTAAAATAACTATACGACCCAAGGGAATCTACAGATTCTGCAATTCCTATCAAAACAGTAAAGGCAAATTTCACAGAACCAGATCACATAATTCTAAAATTTGTATGGAAACACAAAGGGCTGTGAATCACCAAAACAATCTTGGAAAGAGCAAAGCTCTAGGTTTCAAACACCCTGGTTTCAAACTACACTACAAAGCTACAGTAATCAAAACAGGATGGTACTGGCACAAAAGCAGACACTTAGGTCAATGGAATAGAATGGAGAGTGCATAAATAAATCCACACACATAAGGTCGATTAATCTACAACAGAGGAGGCAAAATATAGAGAAAAGACAGCTTCTTCAATAAATGATGCTGGGAAAACTAGACAGCTACATGCAAATGACTCAAACTGGACCACTTTCTCACACCATATATAAAAATAAACTCAAAATGAATTAAAAATTTAAGTGTAGAACCTGAAGCCATAAAACTCCTAGAAGAAAACATAGGCAGTATACTCTCTGACATCAGTCTTAGCAGTTCTTTTCTGACTCTGTCTTCCCAGGCAAGGGAAACAAAAGCAAAAATAAACAAATGGGACTTAAGCTAAAAAGCTTTTGCACAGCAAAGGAAAATATCAGCAAGATGAAAAGGCAGCCTACTGAATGGGAGAAGATACTTGCAAGTTGTACATCCAACAAGGGGGTTAATATCCTAAATATAAAAAGACCTCATGACTCAGTATTGAAAACAATCAAACAAAAAAGAAAACCAGAAAAAAAAAAAATGGGCAGTGGACCTGAATAGATATTTTTTAAAGAAGATATACAGATGGCAAGTAGACACATGAAGAGATGCTCAACTTCACTGATAATCAAAGAAATTAAAACCAAAATGAGATATCACATCACACCTGTCAGAATGGCTATTGTCAAAAACACAAATAAAACATATTGGTGCGGATGTGGAGAAAAGGAACCCATGTGTACTGTTGCTGGGAATTTAAATTGATGCAGCTACTATGGAGAATAGTATGGAGGTTACTCATAAAATTAAAAATAGAATTACCATATGATCCAGCAATTACACTTTTGGGTATTTTCCCAAAGAAAACAAAAATACTAATTTGAAGATAATGCTCCCTATGTTCACAGCAGCAGTATTTACAATAGACAAGATAATGGAAGCAAACTAACCACTAATAGATGAATGGATAAAGAAAAGGCAGATATATATGTAATTGAATATTACTAAGCCATAAGAAAGCATGAAACTTTGCCATTTGTTACAACATGGATGGACTTAAGGGGTATCATGCTAAGGGAAATAGTCAGATGGAGAAGACAATATAGTATGATTTCACTCGTATGTGGAACTTAAAAAAAGAAACAAACAAACGAACAGAAAGGGTCAGACTCGTGGAGAACAAACAGGTGTTTGCCAGAGGGGAGGGGTGGTGGGACAGTGAGCAACTTAGGTGAGGGAGACTAAGGGGAGCTGCAGATTTCCACTACAAAATAGTGTGTCACAGAGACGGGTGTATAGCGTGGGGGATACAGTCAGCACTAGCGTGGTAACATGGTGTGGTGACAGATGGTAACTACACTTATAGTGGTGGTCATTTTTTAATGTACAGAAATAGTGAATCACCATGTTGCATATGGAAGTAACACTGTTGTAGGTCAATCATTCAATTAGAAACACACACACACAAGCCAGAAAGGGTGGGAGACAAAGTAGGAACAAAGAACCAAGGTAACAAATAGAAAATAGTCACAGACGTGGTAGGTATTTAATACCTGTGCTAACCATATATAGCTAACCATGTAGCTAACCATATCTGTGATCACTCTGAAAATCATTAGTCTAAAAGCACCAGTGAAAAGACAGATTGTCAGAGTGGACCAAAAAACAAGACCCAACCATAAGTTGCCTACAAGAAACTCACTTTAAATATGAAGACCCATATAGATGAAAGGTAAATGGATGGGGAAAGTTATATCATGCTAACACTAGTCAACAGTAAGCAAGAGTTGCTATATTTATTCCAAACAGATCTGACTTCAAAGCAAGCATAGTTATGAAGGATAAAGAATGGCATTCCATGATGATAAAAGGGTCAATTCTCCAAGAAGACATAACAATCCTTAATGTGTGTACACCCAGCAGCATTGAACTACACAGGCAACAGCTATCAGAGTTTCAAGGAGAAATGGACACGCCCACCATATAGCTGGGGATTTCAACACTCCTCTACCCGAAATGGATGGATCTGGCAGGCAGAGAATCAGAAATGACATAACCAAACTCAACAACACTATCAAAGTTAGATATAATCAACATACCACTTCCCCAAACAACAGCAGAATACACATTCTCCTCAAGCTCACAAGGAGCATTCACCAATGTTCACAGACCACATCCATGGCCATAGAATGCACCTTAAAAAACTGAAAAGCATAGAAATTCTACATATCTGCTCTCATACCGCACTGGAATTAAACTAGAAATCAATAGCAAAAATAACTGGAAAAGCCCCAATTACATGGTGGTTACACAACACCCTTCTAAACAACACATGGGGCATTAAGAATGTCAGGAGAAGTTAAGAAATATTTGAGCTAAATGAAAATAAAAATGTAATTTATCAAAAATTGTGAGATGCTGTGAAAGCAGTACCAAGAGGGAAATTTAGAGCACTAAATGTGTATTAGAAAATAAGAAAAGTCTAAAATCAATAATCTAAGTTTCCCCCTTTGGAAGCTAGAAAAAGAAGAGCAGATTTAATCCAAAAAAGCAGAAGAAAAGACGTAATAAGAATGACAGGGGAAATCAATGAAATTGAAGATGGGTGATCAATTTAAAAAATCAACAAAGACAAAAGCTGGCTCTTTGAAGAGATGAATAAAATTGATAAGCCTCTAGCCAGGCTATCTATGAAAAAAAAAGACATAAATTACAGATATGAGAAGTGAGAGGGTATTAGTACCTCTCTTGGTATTAGATACCAAGGAGATCGAAAGGGTAATAAAGAGATAGGGGCTTCCCAGGTGGCACAGTGGTAAAACAAAACAAAACAGAACAAAACCAAGAAAACGCCCACCTCCCGATGCAGGAGATGCAGGAGATGTGGGCTTGGTTCCTCGGTGGAGGAGTTTCCACGGAGGAGGTAATGGTAACCCATGCCAGGATTCTTGCCTGGGAAATCCCATGAACAGAGGAGCCTAGCAGGCTACAGTCCATGGGGTCGCAAAGAGTTGGACATGACTGAGCACACACACACACAATGTGAAAAAAAATCTATGACCATACATTTGATTTAGAGAAGGCAGAGAAACTAGAGATCAAATTGCCGACACCTCTTGGATCATAGAGAAAGCAAGGGAAATCCAAAAAACATCCGCTTCTGCCTCATTGACTACGCTAAAGCCATTAACTGTGTGGATCACAACAAACTGTGGAAAACCCTTAACGAGGTGGGACTTCCAGTCCCTCTTACCTGTCTCCTGGGAAACCTGCATGCAGGGCAAAAAGCAGCAGTTAGAACCAGACATGGAGCAATGGACTGGGCTCAACATTGGGGAAGGAGTACGACAAGGCTGTGTACTGTCACCCTGCTTATTTAACTTATGTGCAGAGTACATCATGCGAAACGCCAGGCTGGATGAATCACAAGCTGGAATCAAGACTGCCGGGAGAAATACCCAACAACTTCAAATATACAGATGACACCACTCTAATGACAGAACATGAAGAGGAACTAAAGAGCCTCTTGATGAGGGTGAAAAAGGAGAGTGAAAAAGCTGACTTGAAATTCAACATTCAAAAAAGATCATGGCATCTGTTCCCATAAT
This sequence comes from Dama dama, assembly GCF_033118175.1. Classification (NCBI taxonomy): domain Eukaryota; kingdom Metazoa; phylum Chordata; class Mammalia; order Artiodactyla; family Cervidae; genus Dama; species Dama dama. The sequence continues at coordinate 116,355,480 of NC_083700.1, read as the reverse complement.
TTCATGGCAAACAGAAGAGAAGTGGAAGCAGTGACAGGTTTTGTCTTCTCGGGCTCCAAAATCACTGCAGATGGTGACTGCAGCCATGAAATTAAGAGATGCTTGCTTCTTGGAAGAAAAGCTACAAGAAACCAAGACAGCATTTTAAAAAGCAGAGACACAATTTGGTCAACAAAGGTCCATGTAGTCAAAGTTATGGTTTTTCCAGTAGTCGTGTACAGATGTGAATGTTGGACCATAAAGAAAGCTGAGTGCTGAAGAATGGATGCTTCTGAATTGTGGTGCTGGAGAAGACTCTTGAGAGTCCCTTGGGCAGCAAGAAGATCAAACCAGTCAATCCTAAAGGAAATCAACCCTGAATATTCACTGGAAGGACAATTGCTGAAGCTGAAGCTTGAATACTTTGGCCACCTGATGTGAAGAGCCAACTCATTGGAAGAGACCCTGATGCTGGGAAGGACTGGGGGCAAGAGGAGAAGGGGACACAGAGGATGAGATAGTTGGATGACATCATCGACACAATGAGTTACCTCCAGGAGATGGTGAAGGAGAGGGAAGCCTGGCGTGCTGCAGTCCATGGAGTCGCAGAGAGTCGGGCATGACTTAACAACTAAACAACAACAACAAATTTGATAACAACAAACTTGGTAAGGTAAAATGGACTGATTCCTTGAAAGACACAATCTGCCAAAGCTCACACAAGAAGAAATAGACAATCTGGATTGGCCCATGTTTATTAGAGAGATTGAATCAATGATGACAGCCTTCTCCAGTGGAAAGCACCAAGCCCAGGTGAGTGCACTGATGAATTCTCCCAAACATTTAAGAAAAAATGATACAAATTTTCTACCATCTCTTTCAGAGGATAGAAGCTGAGGTAATACTTCCTAAGTTATTCTATGAGGCCAGCATCAGTCTAAGATCAAAACTAGACAGAGACACTTCAAGAAAAGAAAATTAGAGACCAATATCTCTTATGGATATAGATATAAAAATCCTCAACAAAGTATTAGCAAATCAAATCCAACACTGTATAGGAAGAATTATATACCACAACCATACCTGGGATTTATCTCAGGTATGCAAGGTTGGTTTGACATTCAAAAACCAATTGATTTGATCGACCACATTAAGAGGCTCAAAAATAAAAATCACACGATCATATTAATAGAGGCATGAAAAGCATTTGTCAAAATCCAGCGCCCATTCATGATAAAGACTTTCAGTCATCTAGGAAGATGGGGAACCTCCTCAACTTGATAAAGATAAAAAACATCTATAAAAAACCTGCAGCTAACATCATATTTTCTGGTGAGAAATGAGACATTTTTCCACTAAGATAAGGTACAAGGCAAGGATTTCCCCCTCACCAATCCTTTCTGGCATTGTTCTGGAAGTTCTACTAATGCAATAAGTAAAGGAAATAAAAAGTTCAGCTCGGTGAAGGCCAGTATCAAGAGAGAGGGAAGAAAAGCCTGACTTGGAGAGAATATTTGCAAACATGATAAAGATTTATTCAAAATATACAAAGAACTCTCAGAACTCAACAGTGAGAAAACAAACAACCTGGTCAAAAACCAGGCCAGAAGTCTTACAGACCCCTCAACCAAAGTAGATGTGCAGGCAGATAAGCATGTGTAAAAGAGGCTCCACCTCTTGGGTTATCAGGGAAATGCACATCGGAACAGCAGTGAGACAGCACTGCACACCTCAGCACGGCCAGAATCCAGAACTCGGCCAGCGCCAAGTGTGGCGGGGTGTGGGTGACAGACTCCCCCATTCATTGCTCATGGTGCAACAAGGAAGCGATGCAGCCACTTTGGAGGACAGTTTGGCAGTTTCTTGGAAAATTAAACATACTCTTACCACATGATCCAGTAATTGTGACTCTTAGAATTTAGCCAAGAGTTGAAAACTTTTGTCCGCACAAATACCTGCACACTGACGTTTACAGCAACTTCACACATAACTGCCAAAACTTGGAAGCAACCAATATAGCCTTCAGTAGATGAATGAATAATTAAACTGTGGTCCATCTAGGCAACACAGTGTTACTCAGCACTAAAAAGAAATGAGCTATGAAATCATGAAAAAATACAGATGCAACCTACATGCATATTAAGTAAAAAAAGTCAGTCTGAAAAGGCTACACACTATGTGATTTGAACTATATGACATTTTAGAAAAGGTAAAACTGTGGAGACAGTAAAAAGATCAGTGGTCGCCAGGGGTTGGGGGAGGGATGGAGGGAGGAGCACAGAGTGAAAACACTGTGTGTGACGCCGCATCGAGGGACACGCAGCCCGTAACATCTGTCCAAATCCACAGGATGCACGGCGCCAAGACTGAACCTGAGTGCAAACTGCAGACTCTGGGTGATAACAATATATCCGTGTAGCTTCATCAGTTACAACAAAGGTGCCCTCTGGTGGAGGATGCTGATAAAAGGGAGGTGGTCGACGAGGGGGGCAGGGGGCATATGGGAAATCTCCGTACCATCCTCTCAATTTTTCTGTGAACTTAACACTGCTGTTAAAAAATGGTCTTTAGAAAAAGACAACCCAATAAAGGAGGGCAAAGGGCTTGAATAGGCATTTCTCCAAAGAAGATATACAAATGGCTAATAACCACATGAAAAGATGCTCAGCATCACTAATTGTCAGGGAGGTGAAACTCAAAACCACAGTGAGAGGGACTTCGCTGGTGGTCCAGCGGCTAAGACTCTGTGCTCCCAATGCAGTGGGCCAAGGTTCAATCCCTGGTCAGGGAATTAAATCCCACCTGCCACAACTAAAGATCCTGCAGGCTGCAACTAAGATCCTGGTACAGCCAAATAAAAGAGAGAAATAAATAAAATATTGAAAAAAAGCACAGTTGAGATACTACTTCATAGCCACTACGATGGTGATCATGGGGGAAAAAGCTCATAACAAATGTTGGTGAAGATGCGAAGAAACTAGAACCCTTACATACCCTTGGTGGCATGTAAAAGCATGCAGCCACTGTGGAAAATAGTATGGTTAAACGTAGAATAAATGGTTAAACATAGAATAACTGCCCTAGCAATTCCACACCTGGTAATATATCTGTATTCATGCAAGAGAACCGAAAACATGTCCACACAGAAGTGTGTACACAGATGTCCACAATAGCACTATTAACAACAACCAAAGGAGCAAGCAGTCCAGGTTCGCATCAATGAAGGAGTGGATAAATTAAAAATAAATGGAACATTTTTGGCAAATAAAAGAAATGAAGTACTGACACTGCCCACAACATGAGTGAACCTTGAAAACATTAAGTGAAAGAAGCCAGTCACAAAAGGCCGTGTGATTCAACTTATACAGAACATGCAGAATAGGCAAATCCATAGAAACAAAGTAGATTAGTGATTGCCCAGGTCGGGGCATGCTAAGAAGCTGGGGGGTGGTAGCTCGGGGTGCAAGGTTTCTTTTGGGTTGAAGACAATATTCTAAGGGCAATCGTGGTGACAGACATACAGTTCTGAAAATACATGAAAAGCCACTGAATTGTAAGAGGGTGAATTGTAGGGCTGTTGTTCAGTCGCTAAGTCATCTCCAATTCTTTGCGACCCCATGGATTGCAGCACACCAGGCTCTGCTGTCCTTCACCATCTCCGGGAACTTGGTCAAATTCATGTCCATTGAGTTGGTGATGCCATCCTACCATCTCGTCCTCTGCCACCCACTTCTCCTTTGGCCTTTAATCTTTCCCAGCATCAGAGTCTTTTCTGATGAGTTGACTCTTCACATCAGGTGGCCAAAGTATTCGCACTTCAGTTTCAGCATCAATCCTTCCAGTGAATATTCAGGATTGATTTCCTTTAGGACTGACAGGTTTGATCTCCTTGCAGTCCAAGGGACTCTCAAGAGTCCATGGTCTCCAACACCATGGTTTGAAAGCATTAATTCTTCGGTGCTTAGCCTTCTTTATGGTCCAGCTCTCACATCCATACGTGACTACTGGAAAAACGGTATCTTTGACCTTATGGACCTTTATCGACAAAATGGATGTCTCTGTTTTTTAATACTCTGTCTAGGTTTGTCGTAACTTTCCTTCCAAGGAACAAGTGTAGATTTTAATTTCATGGCTTCTCTCACCATCTGCAGTGGTTTTGGAGCCCAAGAAAATTAAGTCTGTTACTGTTTCCACTTTTCCCCCTTCTATTTGCCATGCAGTGATGGGACCGGATGCCATGATCTTAGTTTTCTGAATGTTGAGTTTCAAGTCAGCTTTTTCACTTTCCTTTTTCACTTTCATGAAGAGGCTCTGTAGTTCCTCTTTGCTTTCTGCCATTAAGGTGGTGTCATCTGCATATCCGAGGTTACTGATATTTCTCCCAGCAATCTTGATTCCAGCTTGAGCTTTATCCATCCCAGTGTTTCGCACAACGTATTCTGCATATAAGTTAAATAAGCAGGGTGACAATATACCGCCTTGATGTACTCCTTCCCACTTTGGAACCAGTCCATTGTTGCATGTCCAGTTCTAACTGTTGCTTCTTGGCCTGCATACAGGTTTCTCAGGAGACAGGTAAGGTGGTCTGGTATTCCCATCTCTTTAAGAATTTTCCACAGTTTGTTGTGATCCACACAGTCAAAGGCTTTACCGTCATTAATGAAAGCAAAAGTAGATGTTTTTTTGGAACTGGATTGCTTTCTCCATCATCCAGTGAATGTTGACAATTTGTTCTCTCGTTCCTCTGCCTCTTTGAAACCAAGCTTGTAATCTGGAAGTTCATGTACTGCTTAAGCCTAACTTGAGGGATTTTGAGCATAACCTTGCTAACGTGTGATGAGTGTGGTTATATGGTAGTTTGACCATTCTTTGGCATTGCCCTTGTTTGGGATCGGAATAAAAAAGAATGCTGGAGTGGGTTGCCATTTCATTCTCCAGTGGACCACGATTTTTCAGAACTCTTCACTACGACCTGTCTGTCTCGGGTGGCTCTGCATGGCATGGCTCACGGCTTCACTGAGTTACATGAGTCCCTTCAGGGGGTTTCCCAGGTGGCTCAGTGGTAAAGAACCCACCTACTAATGCAGGAGACACGAAACACGTGGGGTGGATCCCTGGGTGGGAAGCTCCCCTGGAGGAGGGCATGGCAACCCACTCCAGTGTTCTTGCCTGGAGGAGCCCATGGACAGAGCAGCCTGGCGGGCTTCAGCCCCTGGCGTCACACAGAGTCAGGCAGGGCTGAGCGACTGAGCACACAGCTCAAGTCCCTCTGCCACAAGACTGTGATGCATGAAGGGGGAATTGTAGGGTGTGTGAATTACATCTCAGTGGTGAAGATGAAAGAGAAAGAGAGGTGAGGAGAGGGGGCAGGCAGTGGGCGGCGGTGGGCGGTGCTCCTGAGCATGGGCCTCTGGGGCGGCCTTGCAGGGAGCGGGGAGGAGGGGCCGCCGCTCTGCCCGCCCCCTCGCGCCCCTGTGCTGGGGTGGAGGGCAGGTCCGCTGTGGGGCCCCTAACTGCCGCGCCCCGGAGGGAACAGAAGATGCCCGGGTCCTGTTGCTGGGGCTTAGATGGGTTTGCAGTGGGGACAGGACCCTGTGGGTGGATCTGGGCCACGTGGCCTCTGTGTGTGGAGTGGGATCTGTCGGGGAAGTGTCTGGGGTCTCCTCTGAAGGGCCCCGCATGTGCAGAGGGGCGGGCACGTGGCACAGACCCCTCCCACCCCGACCCCAGCGCCTGCAGCAGCAGGACTTGGAGCCGGGAGCCCAGCGCAGAGCCGCATCCTTGCCCTGCCGAGTCAGCGCCCGCTGCATCCGGTGTAAAACTTGGGACGCTGCCGCTCCCCGTGGGAGCTTGCAGGAGCGGCGCGTGACCCACGGGGTCTGTGACTCTGTCCCCCCCCATCCCCCACTGGGACGGGCCGACTTGGACTGGACCACTGACAAGGGAAGGGCCAGCAGGGCGGGCGGCCAATCAGAAAGGGCCGGCTCGGGTTCGCCGCGCACAGCCGCCGCCGCCGCCCTGGGGGCTCAGCCCCGCCCCAGCACCCGGAGCACAGCCCTGGCTTGGCGGGACCTCGAGTTCCAGGGGGTCCCCCGAAAGCCTGCCTGATTCACACACAGTCCAGCTAAGCTGGACCCGATGGCGTCCACTGGGGGGCAGCAGCCGTCCAGCCCCAGCCCACTCTGGGGAAGGGCGATGGGCAGACCCATCCCGCTCCAGCCCCGACTGCGGGGGTGCTCTGAGGGTGCAGACGCGCCAGGTTTGTCCTGACCCGCAGCGGGGGTGGGGCGGGGGTTTTTAAGGGTCTGCTGACTGCTGTGTGCAGGGCCAGACGGTCTCCATCATACAGGCTTCACTGCTCCTTTGTTTTTACGGCCCTTTAAAAAGGCAAGCACGCTCTGAGCACCGGGGTCACACAGATGGCCTGGGCCGGGTTCCATGGCCGTGCTTCAGGGGACCCAGCTGCGTTCCCACAAGTTCACACGCCGACTGGCTGCTCAGAGCCCTGGCGGCCACCACGTGCCCCGGTCACTGCCTGACCTCGCAGAAAGGCCTGCAGCCCAGTGTCCTGGGGCGGCTGCCACTGGACCAAGGGGGCCCCTGCTGGGCCCATTGCCATGGCAACAGGCCGCAGCTGCTGCTCTCATGACCCGGGCCCTCGGGCGGGTACCCAGGGGTGTCTGTTCTCTGACGGGACTGGTGGGGATGCCCCGAGGCCCTCCTGGGGCCAGAGACGTGGCCACCACCACGGACCCGGTGAAAGGAAGGGCTCTGCATCGGGCAGCAAAGCCACCGCCGCTCGCCACGCCTGTGGGTGCAGACGCTGGCCCGTCGTGGCCGGGGTGGGCGCTCACTACTGTCGACATGCCTCCATGACGATGCTGCCCTTCCAGACTCACCCGCCCGTTCTGGCCACGGCACTGCCAACATCCACCCCCTGGAACTCTGTGTCTGGCAGTGACAGGGGTGTCTCAGAGGCACCCCTGCCTCCGCAGAGGTTGGAGTCAGCGGTCCGACGGGCACCCCGCCTCCCCACCCTCTGAGGGCACCTGGTGTCACGAGCCCGTGGCCAGCTGCCTCAAGATCACCCCAAGGTCTTCTGCCCTGTCCATCCTGCCGGCCCTGTTTGCTCACAGAACGTGGCCCCAGGAAGGGTCTGGCTCTCTTTGGCTGCCCTCTGGGCAGGGGCCAGGGCAAAGGGGGGGGGGGGGCGTCTCTCTCCCTGACCGCAGCGCTGCCCAGCCTGGCTGGTGCCCTGCCGTGCAGCTGGCCTGCAGGGTCGGTGGGGTTCCGATGATCCTCTCTGCAGGATGACAGGGCTCCCGGTCATGGAGACATGGTCATTTGGCTGAGAATACTGAGTTGTTATCTGCAGGCCCTGGGGGCCACTGAGGGGGATGTAAGGTGTCTGTTCAGTTCAGTTTAGTTGCTCAGTCATGTCTGAGTCTTTGCAACCCCATGGACTGCAGCACACCAGGCCTCCCTGTCTATCACCAACTCCCGGAGTTTGCTCAAACTCATGTGCATTGAGTTGGTGATGCCATCCAACTATCTCATCCTCTACTGTCCCCTTCTCCCGCCTTCAATCTTTCCCAGCATCAGGGTCTTTTCCAATGAGTCAGTTCTTTGCATCAGGTGGCCAAAGTATTGGAGCTTCAGCTTCAGCTTCAGCGGTGTCTGTAAATTTATACAAATGCTGCTGCTTCTGACCCTGAGCCCCCTGGGGAGAGGCCTGGGTGTGAGCAGCAGATGGCGGGGGTGGGGGGGGGGGAGTGCGGGTGAATTACGTGACCAGGACGGGCACGCTGGCTTCGTGGCTGCTAAACCTGCTCCTGAGCGGGGACCCCTTGGCTCTGGGTGATGTCTTCCCACCCTAGATCCAGTGCTTGAAGCCCCCTGGAGTCAGGCAGCAATCGGCTGCCGACCTGCCTGCGCTGGGCTCGCGGCCCGTCTGCAAGCTCTGGAGATGGAGGGAGCTCGGATCACACACTGCTCTGCTGCACCTGCCGCCCCGGTGCGGGCCCTGCCCCCACGGGAAACACACTGGTGCGGCCTTGTCTCCATCTCCCGGACAGGAACTCACACTTGGGCTCGGGGTCCGCTGTGTGTAGTGACTGAGGCCACAAGTACTGGGCAACATGACCTCGGTCCTTAGCCACACCAGTGGGCCAGGAGCTCGGAGTCAGGTCTAACAGACCCTGGACGAGAGCCCGAGTCCCCCCACGTCTGCAGACAGGGACGGTAATGGGGGGATGGGCCGGGGGTCTGCCTGTGCCTGGGGGCTCCTCAGTGTAGGCTGGGAGTTGCCTCTGGGCCCTCCCGTGGTCTCTGTGATCCCTGGGGAGGGTGTCTGAGGTCAGCGGGCAGTCTGCACAGTCGTGGGTCTTGGTGGACGGAGGCCTGGCCGTGGAGCACTCCGGCCTCTGTGGGATCCACGCACAGCTGGCTGCACCTGTCACCCGTGGCAGAAGCTCCTCCCACTGCTCGGAGTCCTGAGGGCAGCAAATCACCTGGATTGGGTCCTGGCCTCTGCCGGCCCAAAGAATCAGAGAGGCGGGCCGAATGGCAGACTTGGGTGGAAATCTGAGTTTGGCCCAGAGCCAGAGGGAAGATGTGCCATGAGGGAGGCGGTCTGCATGCTTTGCTTGTCCGCTCCCTGCCTGGGCTGGGTCTTGAGCTTGTCTTTGTAGAGATTGGCCTTGGACAAAGTGTGGTCTCCCCTGGGGACAAAGGCAGGCTTGCCCCAGAGAGGTGGAGCCCCCAGGCCCAGGGTTTCCTGGCTGTGATGCAAACCCACAGTCTGGGTTCCACCTGCCTGGGCCCCTCCGTGTGGCCTTGCGGGACCCGGAGAGCCAGGGACACCAGTGCGAGCCACATGGTGTGCTTGCTTCGCCATGGGTCCCAGCAGCCGCCTGGGAGCCCTGGGCCTCGGGCAGCCTCCAGGAAGCAGTGACAGGCTGATGCTGGCATGTCAGGAAAGTACCATCAAACCCCAGAGCTCAACAATTTTATGTTAATAACCTTGAAATTGTATATAAAGTGGATATTCCCCTGAGAAAAACAGCTTACCACATGTGAGTGGAAACAGACAACCTATTTTTTAATATATAATCATAAAGAAATCTAATTAGTGTTCAAAATTTTCCCACCAAGAAAGCTCTAGGTCCAGGTGGCAGCTCCAGTGAGTTCTACCAAACATCCAGGAGATAAGCCCAGAGGCGCACGGACTCTTCCAGACAGAAGAGCTCATTCTACAAGGCTTGTATGACCTTGATGGTAAAAGTTAACAAGGCCAGTCAATAATGGGCCAATCACACATATAAAGTCTGCTGAAATATTAATGCATTATTAGCAAAGTGAATCCACTAATATTCTAAATTGGGTAAATAATCATTATCAACTTGGATTTTTGTTAGGGATGCAAGTGTGCCTTTACATTAGAAAATATTAATTTAAATGACCAATTTAACAGATTAAATGTGAAAATCATATAATCATCAATCACCTCTGTAGGCATAGAGATGGTATCTAGTAATAGCCAACATCCACATGTGATAAAAATTCCCCAAATATGAGAATAGGAATATGACTATCCCTGAGAATCTCCGGGCAAGAATACTGGAGTTGGTAGTCAGGGCTTCCTCCAGAGGATCTTCCCAACCCAGGGATCAAACCCACATCTCTCATGTCTCCTGCATTGGCAGACAGGTTCTTTACCACTAGCGCCACCTGGGAGGCCCATGAAGGGACATCCTAACCTGATAAAAGGGCATCTTGAGAGCAAACAGGAAGAAGCAACACGTTTAGTCGTGAAACTTGGGCCACTTCCTTTTTTGGGTCCTGCTAACACTACACTACCTGTATCCTGCTGGATACAGGTATCCGGTCAGCACAGCAAGGCGAAAAATGAAACCAAGCGTAAAATGGTTAGGAATGAAGAAATGCCACAATCACCAGTTGCAAATGCCATGAACGCGAATGTGGAAAACCCAAAAGAATCTGGATAAGGTAGTAAAATTAGTAAGAGGTTTGGTCTGGTTTTAACTATAATATTAGAAAAGGTAAGAGCTCAACTGGGATTCTGCATTAACAGAATGTTAGTAGAAGTAATTAGAAAAGAAACGAAGTAAAGACACCATCTATGTAGGACAGAAAATATCAAGTCCTCAAGGATAAGTCTAACAAAAAACATGCAGGTCTTCCCTGCCATCAGTTCTAAAACTGTCCTAAAAATATCAGAGGCGATCTAAATAGACACAGAAATGGGCCCAAGCATGCGCACCTTCGGGCAAGGGGACGCGGCCAAAGGGGCTGCTTTCCTTCCAGTGGAGTCACGTGCCTGCTTCATGTGTGCGTATGCAGGGGCACAGGTGTGAGCAACTAAGCCACACAGCAGTGAGGCTGTTGGGCGGTGGGAGGATGTCTGGAAATGTATTCATGCCTTGGGGTGAATTTTTAAAATAAGGCACAGAAACCTCTGAACTTAAAAATAAAGATGGATTCATTTACCATGTTAAACTCAAGTGTGTCTGTTCACCCAAGATACCACTATAGAGAGTGAAATAGGTGCAGGAAAAAAGGAAAAATCTATTTACAACACTTGTGACCCAGTGAAGATACAGAACTCTCATAAAGTAACATGAAAAAAGCAAACTCAGTAGAAAAGGGAAAAGACTTGGTGCATTTACAAATGAGGAAATCCAGTGCTCAGCCTCAGGAATAAAAAAGAACATCAGGACCACATTTTCACCTGCCCACACCACTGGGTCAGGGTTGGAGTGGCAGGTGCACCCCTCTCCCTGCAGGGCCCACCCTTACACCAGTGCCCACGTGCACTTGCACACATTCAGGGATTTTCGCAAACAGCACCAATAAGGATGGTCTAAAAGTAGGAACAACCCCAAAAGTCCACCGTGGTGAAACTGATGAACAACTTGAAGATGATCTACGTATTAATACTTAAAATATTAAATAATATATTTTAATTATCAGTTCAGTCGCTCAGTCGTGTCTGACTCTCTCGTGCCTGCCGCACTCCAGGCCTCCCTGTCCATCACCAACTCTCGGAGCTTGCTCAAACTCATGTCCATCGAGTCAGTGATGCCATCCAACCATCTCATCCTCTGTCATCCCCTTCTCCTGACTTCAGGTCTTTTCCAATGAGTCAGTTCTTCGCATCAGATGACCAAAGTATTTGAACTTCAGCTTCAGCATCAGTCCTTCCAATGAATATTCAGGACTGGTTTCCTTTAGGATTGACTGGTTTGATCTCCTTGCTGTTCAAGGGACTCTCAAGAGTCTTCTCCAACACCACAGTTCAAAAGCATCAATTCTCCGGTGCTCAGCCTGCTTTATAGTCCAACTCTCATATCCATACATGTCTACTGGAAAAACCATAGCTTTGACTAGTCAGACTTTTGTGAACAAAGTAGTGTCTCTGCTTTTCAATATGCTGTCTAGGTTGGCCATAGCTTTTCTTCCAAGGAGCAAGCATCTTTTATTTTCATGGCTGCAGTCACCATCTGCAGTGGTTTTGGAGCTCAAGAAAATAAAGTCTCTTACTGTTTCCATTGCTTCCCCATCTATTTGCCATGAAGTGATGGGACTGGATGCCACAATCTTCGTTTTTTGAATATTGAGTTTTAAGTCAACTTTTTCAGTCTCCTCTTTCACTTTCATCAAGAGGTTCTTTAGTTATTCTTTGCTTTCTGCCATTAAGGGTGGTGTCATTTGCATATCTGAACTTATTGATATTTCTCCCAACAATCTTGATTCCAGCTTGTGCTTCCTCCAGCCCGGCATTTCGCATGATGTTAAAGTTAAGTTAAACAAGTAGGGTGAGACTATACAGCCTTGGTGTACTCCTTTCCTGATTTGGAACCAGTCTGTTGTTCCATGTCCTATTCCAACTGTTGCTTCTTAACCTGCATATAGATTTCTTAGGAGGTAGGTCAGGTGGTCTGGTATTCCCATCTCTTGAAGGATTTCCCACAGTTTGTTGTGATCCACACAGTCAGAGGCTTTAGGGTAGTCAATGAACCAGAAGTAGATGTTTTTCTGGAACTCTCTTGCTTTTTCTATGATCCAACGGATTTTGGCAATTTGCTCTTTGGTCCCTCTTCCTTTTCTAAATCCAGCTTGAACATTTGGAAGTTCTCGGTTCACGTACTGTTGAAGCCTGGCTTGGAGAATTTTGAGAATTACTTTGCTAGCGTGTGAGGTGAGTGCAATTGTGCAGTAGCTTGAATGTATTTTAATTGTAAATAGGTAGACAGAATATGGATGGAGGAACCTAAACAAGTTGGAGAAAGGCAGGTGCAGGACTAAGACCTCAGCAGGGATGCGGGGGCGTGGTCAGGGCGAGTGTGCGGGTGGGCGGGGCGAATATGAGGGGCGTGGTCTTGGAGGGCGTGGAGAGCGTAGGGGCGTGGCGTGGCGCATGGGCGAGGCTGGCTGGCGGGGCCTGCGCTCAGAGCCCGCGTTGGGGCGGGTCCCGCTCTCAGCCTGGGTGTATGTTAACTGAGTGGAGGGTGAGGAGCCGCGCTGGAGGGGGACGCAGTTAGGAGGACAGGAGGCCGAGGCCGCGGCCACAGGGTCCCGGGGCTGGGCCGCCTGCCGGAGGACCTGCCCGCCCGCCCGGGCCGCATCCGGCACCCCCCGCAGCTGGCCCGGCCGCGTGGCTCCGCCGACGCTCCGCCTAGTCTCCTTCCTGCCTTTGAAGCCCGGACTCAGGTGCGTGCGGCGTGTGCAGAGGCCTCCGGCCTGCCCGCCAGCACTTGGCCGCCTCCGGCTCCCTCTCGGGCCCGCCTCAGATGGCTGCCGCCCTCCCTACGGGGTGTGGGCCAGGAAGGAGGCAGAACAAGCCGGCCCTGTTCCGCTGCCAGGGCCCAGCAGGGCCGGGACCGCGGTGGGGAGGCGCGGGCCCCCGTGCTGAGCGGCCAAGCCGCTGGCCAGCGCTCCCACCTGGACAGGGCCGTCCTCGGACTTCCTTTGTCCACGGAAGAACACCCCCGGGCGGGGCAGGGCCCGGGGGTGTGGGGACCCCTGCGGGAGCCCCAGTCCACCCCACCCTGTGTTTGCTCCCCTCAGGGACCTGCAAGTACAACCTCCACAAGATGTCAGTCTTATTGTTTTTCTACTTGCGCTAGCACTTGGTGAAACACACAGCAGAGACAGAAAAACAGGAGAAAGGATGCAACCAGGACCCCCTGCGAGGGCCCGCACCGCCTCAGTCGCTGATGGATCAGAAACCCAGCATGGGCCTGGCCGTTTGCTGGGGTCCTGTACCCACTGTCTCTCAGGGCCTGAAGCCAGCGGGGGTGGCGGTCTGCCCGCTCCCCCCACCTTGGGGTGCTGGCAGAAAGGCAGGGAGACCCCCGGGGCAGAAAGGGAGCAGGACACTTGGGAGCAGCCTGCAGGACTTTGGCTCTGAAGCCCCTCCTGCCCCCCACTTCCCTGCAGTTCCTGACGTCCAGGGCCTTCCCGTGGCCACCCTCCAGTCTTCCCAAGCCCAGGCAGGCCTTGGGGGCAGTGCTGGCTTTGCTGTGCTTGCCCACAGTAGGGTCCTCCTCTCCTGGGGTCTAAGCACTGGCCCCCCGGGGTGGGGCTCGCTCCCAGGCTGCCCCGTTAAGGTGGTGTGGATGGAGCGGACCACGTGGGGCGGGCAGCCGCAGGTGCTGACTCCTCCCCTAGGACCCCGGCAGGCGAGGATCTTGGTGGGGGAGTTGCCGGTCCCTTGGGACAGACCCAGGGCCATGTGCAGCAGGAAGGTGGCCCGTGGGGTGTGGAGGAGGCCTGCCCTTGACTGGGGGTGTTTGTGCCCAGGAAGGGGACTGACAGCAGGGCTGGCCCTCCCCGACCCAGGAGAAAGTGCAGAGACTGCCTGGTGGCATTTCCGACTTGGATAAAGTGGGGAAGGAGTGGAAATGTCCTGGAGACTCTCTCAGGCCACTTGCAGCTGGAAGTGTGAGACGTCTGTCTGGCTGGTCCCTGAGCTGGGCAGTTTGGGGCTGGCCAGAGCCACCCTTGCTGGGTAGGGGCTGCTCTGGGCTGGGCGGGCCGGCCTGGAGGGGAGCGGGGGTCCCGAGGCTGCAGCACCCAGCTCTGCAAACATCAGATCACAGAGGGCGGGGCCTCGGTTCCTGCTTTGACATCTCTGCCAGAAATAAAACAATAAAGCCCCAAGGCCTTTTATAAGCTTGTTTTCAAAAATGTAGGCATGTCTTTTATTTCCTGGCAGCTTTCTGGGGAACCAGGATTCCTTCCACAAGCACAGCTGGGGACTGGGGTCCTGTTCACAGGACAACTGTGGGCCGGGCCCAGGGCCCTGGGCAAGGTGGGGCCCTGGCTACCAGAGCCCACAGAGAAGAGGCTGGCCCTCCCTCAGCACCCCGTGTGCCGGGCGGGCCTCTCCTGGCCGCAGGAGTGCCAGAGCGGCCTGAGGGGGCCGGAGCCGCTGCCATGGTACCAGGGTGAGGCCTGGGGGTGGGCAGAGGGCTGGCGTCAGGGCCTGCGGTGGGTGGGGGGTTGGAGAGAGTTCCCCAGAGGGTGGGTTGGAGGACAGCCCTCCCCTAGGCCCTCCTCCGCTGTCCAGGCAGGGCCTCCCCGTGACTACCCTTTGGTCTCCTCGCGGGCCTCGTGGCCCTGCCTGTGGCCCTGAGCCCAGGCCTTTGAGCCCCTCCACCCGGGCGGCCTCTCCAGGAGGGCCAGGCCCTGTCCTGAGCCTCCCGCAGTCCTCACCGCTCCCCACCCCCCACGCCCCCCAGCAGACCACAGCTCCTGCTCCCCTCCCCCCCAGTAAAGCCACCTTCTTCCCTCACCTGTCATCCCTCAGCCAGGTGTCCCCCAGGACAAGATCCCAAGTCCCCGGGGGCCTTGGACACCGCAGGGACAGCAGCCCGCACGCAGCACAGCCTGACTTTGCTGCCCTGAGCTCTGCGGCCCCCACCCCCACGTGTTGCCTCCGAGTGCAGACCCGGTGTCTCTGCTCCCACGCCCTGCCAGGCGCACTTGGGACAGCAGTCACTCCTCTGGGATGCCAGCCCCCACCTCCAGCAGGCCTCTGGGCTGCCTATGCATTGCCCCCGCAGCCAGGAGCAGGTGGCAGGGAATGTTTGAGGGCCCAAGGGGGCGTGTCTGGCTCCAGACCCAGACCCTGGAGCAGCTCAGAGGACAGTGTGCCCCTCCTGTGGCCCTGGACTCAGCCCCTGGCACTCAGACGGAGTCCTGGGGCTGGGAGCAGAGCACTGCTTCACACACAGTGGACGTTTCATGAAAGACATGGCCAGTTTGTAGAGGACTAGTTACAGACCCTGAGGTGCTGAGGCTGGGCCCTCTGCGCAGGAGGTATGGAGGTTGTCCAGCTGGGCAGCCGCCCAGTCTCAGAGCTACAGGAGCGGTGTCCTCTCGCTTCTTCTGTCCCGGGGCCTGCCCACTGCCCCCACACCATCGTCAGCTGGACCACAGGTGCCCTGTGTGGCCTGGAAGCTGGGGGACCAGAAGCAGTGCCCTCCAGGCTGACTCAGTTCAGGCGAGGAGCCCCCTTCACCCCAGAGGAGGGTGTGGATGAGGGACTTGTTGTATGAAAAGGAAAGAACAACAGACCTGGACAAAGGTGTGTGTAAGCTGGATGTGCACTAGAGCATCCCAGGAAACAGTGAGGCCACCCACACAGTCCACAGCTCGTAACTGGTTAAAAGAATTACTGTCAGTGGCGCTAGTGGTAACAATCCTGTCTGCCAGTGCAGGAGACATGAGACGTGGGTTTGATCCCTGGGTTGGGAAGACCCCCTGGAGGAGGGCATGGCAACCCACTCCAGTATTTTTGCCTGGAGAATTCCATGGACAGAGGAGCCTGGAGGCCTACAGTCTATAGGGTCGCAAAGAGCTGTAACTTAGCACTCATAGCCACAGGATGGAATATTATACTGTCAGCAGAAGCAGGTTTTCACAGCAAATTTAAGGCATTGGAAAATGCTCATGGTGTAACACTAAAAGAAGTGTGCAGAATGGGAACTTGTATGACAGGCAGCCCCAAATACATTTGACAACACATCAGTAGGGATTTTGCCAAAACACTTAGTGTGCTTGTTTCGGAATGATGGAATTGGGGTGTATTGTCCCGAAGATGAGAAGATGAACAACCAACATTTACAAGGCTGCTTCTAGGAGCTAACTCTCCTCCAAGGCTGGGCAAGCACCGTGAACAAACGCGACAAAGGTTATTTTAAAACTGAAAATTAACACTGCGGCTGGTTTGTGTCCCCTCCTTGACTCAGTGCTGGGGCTCCATCAAGGTTTCGAGATGAACACGTAAAAGTGAATCAGCGACAAGTCCGTAGTGAGTGAATGGTGGGTTTTCTGGGGGGCAGTGTGGCCAGCTGGCTGCTTCTAGCATCACAGACCCCGGGAGCTGGGACAGGGCCACCTGTGCTCTCCCCAGCCAGGCAGGCTTGCCTCCCAGTGAGGGTGGCGAGGTATGTGCCCAGGGCTCTGGGGTTCTCATGGGAAGGCCTTCCGCAGGGGAACGAGGTGTCTGGTAGAAAGTCAGACTTACAGGAAACCTACAAGACACGCCTCACACTTTGGATCCACACTCAGCAAACGCTAGGATTCTGCCCTGCCTGCTTGGCCGTGTTCTCTCTCCTGCTGCACAGATAGGTGTTTCCTGAACCATGAAAGGCGCTTGCAGCAGTGATGGCCTTCACCCCCTGAAGCCAACGGTGTGTTCATCCCCCTGCAAAGACGTTCCCTGCTGAGGACACGCACGGCGACCCAGCGCTGCGCACACAGAGTGTCCTCCGTTTACACACCACATCGTGTGTTTACTCACGTCGGTGTAAACCCACCGACTTCTCCTTCCTTAACAGACTCAAGTCTGTCACTCCCACTGTTTTAACGCCTCACTTGTCCCCCGCGGCCGCCGAGAGCCCCCGGCCGACAGCCTCTGTGCCCTGTCACCGCGTCCTGATCATCCGTGGGTCACGCGCCTCCTTTCTGGAGCAAGATTTCCCAGATTAGTTTCCATCTTTTCCTGCAGGTGTCTGGGAGCTGGGATCCGGGCGCTGGGCCTGTGAGTGGCCAGGGGGTCATGGCTGCCTGCACTCCCCTCAGTGCACTGATGTCCCCACACACCTCCGTGCACGCCCCCGTCACAGTGTGCAAAGACAAACGCGTGTGTGCAGTGGCCCTCTGGCGGTCCTGGTGCAGAGTGGAGTCACCAGGCCGTCCCAGGACGCTTGCTCCTTCGACCCCTGCCGGCTCCCCATCCTCCCCAGGCACCAGCAAGAAGGGAGCACGGGCAGGGGCCCGGCTGGGACCCTCCCCGCCCACCAGGGGCTCATGCATTTCAAAGCAGAGCTCGGCTGCCAGCCCTGCCTCTGTCTCACTGGTTTCATCCGGGGGTCAGGGTGGCTCTTGCAGACGTTTGGTGGGCAGACGCCGTGACAGGACCAGGTGGACGCCTGCACCAGCAGGCCTGCAGAGCCGGGGGAACAAGCTCTCAGTGGAAGCCCCTCCCCTGGGTGGGTGGTCTGGGGGAGGCTGGGTGGGACTGCGCCCCAGGTGGGGCTGCCAGCGGGCCAGCAGATGCCAGGTGTGGAGCCAGCCGTTCCTGGGGCACCAGCCAGGGCACAGGCCAGGTTGACGGCCAGCAGGACTTGCCTGGGGCTCACAGGGCTCACTGCCCGCCTCGCCCACATGCTCCAGTTCCCACCCAGGGTTGGCCCCCGGGGACTGGCACCGGGGTGCCCCAGAGACCAGGACGGGGAAGACCTGTGTTCAGTAGTCAAGGGGGTCACAGCTCCACGGGTGAGCGGCCAGCAGGGGCTGGAAGAGCTTCTGGGGGGTGGGCGGGGGGCACACCAAGGGGGGGTGTACCACCTCGGGCATCAGCCCCAACAGCTCAGTCTTAGAGACATGGCCACAGACCCCACATCCAACATCTCAGCCAGCGCACCCTGGTAGCAGACTGTGGGCCCTCCCAGGGTGCCCAGCACCTTCACGGACGCTGCCCGCCTGGCACTCCCTCCTGGGGGAAGGAAAAGAATTGCTGCTTGAGGTGCCATTGGGTGCCTGATGCCAGACGAGACAAGATGTCCCTCTGCGGCCTTCGGGGGGCTGCACCTGGTGGCTTCTACAGGGGCGCGGGGCCTCCGGCCGCCACCGGGCCCTCTGCCGGCACCTTGGCCCTCACGCCGCCTTGGTGGAGCCTGCCCCTCGGCCAGGCTGGCAGGCCACGGCACGGCCGCTTGTCCAGCTCCTGGCGAGGAGGGCTCCCCTCCGCGGGGTGGGTGCCACCACCATGCCTGCCGGCAGTACTGGCCTGATCTGTGTTGAGAAGGGACTCTCGACAGTTCTCAGAGCCTGACAACTACCGCCTACAGCTGCTGTGGCAAGATGAGGGGGCTTTCTAGAAGGGGGCCACTCAGCATGCATCAGCACTGGGTCCATTTCTCAGCAGAAAGCCAGGTCAGCTTTGTGGGCAGCATCGGGCTGGGACCTGCCTTCGCCCACCCATGCGTCCTCCCACTCCACAAACTGGCTCTTTGCAGAGCACTGGCTGGGGATGAGGGGGCAGAGGCCAGGGGGCGGAGCCCAGCCCTGGAGGGCTCTCCCTCAGCCCCGTGCAGCACCTGGCCTGGGGGCTGGCCGCTGCCAGGCTGGATGAGGATCACAGCTGGGGGCTGGCCGGGAGAGGTCCTCTCGGAGGCAGCAGTCTGACCTACTTGCTTCAGAATAAACCCCTTCGCTTCCTGTCCCTTCCCTTCTCTGCCCTCAGTTCTAACCCTCTGCCCCACTCCCTGCTCAGTCACGGGGCGCGGGCAGTTATTTCAGGCACGGTGTCCTCGAGAATCCGACTGTCTTCCCCGCTGAGCGGAGACATCATGAAGCGGGCTCTCTGTCCCCACGGCGGGTGTTGGGTCACGTCAGTTTTGGGAGAGAGCGCCTCTGGAGACACATATTTTTTTATGAACCACAGTGCTGGTTTCTCGAGAACCCACGGGTCTTGCTAGCAGAGCTCTCCCCTTCAGAGCCCTTTCTCCCAGGTGTTTTGGCAGGGGTGGTGTTTTTGGTGAGGCGGTTAAGAGGGTCAACTGTTTTAATCATGTTTTCACCTGTGACTTGGAGCGAGACCGCTGAGCCTGGCTGGCGTGCTCAAGGAGCACTTGGACAGAATGCTCTGGAAAGACGGTGCCAGCATGGGTTTTCCCACTTCTAGGGTGTACGGGCCTCCCTGGCTCCCAGAGACCCAGAGCCCAGCTCTGCCCGCCCACCCCGTACTTCCGGAAGTCAGCCCGGCCCCTTTGTCCAAGGCCGGGCACAGAGGGACGTTCAGTGGGTGGCCCCGAGAGAATGGCTGTCCCCTCCCACCCGCATTGTCGGAGCGCCAAGGTGGGAGAGGAAGAGGGGATGTGGGCTGAGCTGGGGTCAAGAGGGGCGGTGCTCATGGGGGTGAGTGACGGGGCGGGGGGGGCGGGCAGCTGATGATGGGGGTGAGTGACAGGGGGCTGGCGGTGGAGGGGGTGCTGGAAGGGGCGGGCAGGTGCCAGGGAGGGAGGTTACAGGACTTCAGCCCCGCCCAGCACTTTTCCAGCCAGGATTTGGGGGACAGTGGGGCGCCGGTGCATGGCCCCCTGAGTGAATGCTCAGTGCAGCGGTGAGGCGAAACATTTCATTTCCTCGGTGGCCTGGGCCCCCGCCCCTGCCCCCGCGGAGGTGCTGTTCTTGGCTCTAGCCGCCCCCACTCTCCTGCGCTCCCTCCAGGGCATCTGGTGTGAAGGTCCGGGCTTGAGTGGTCCCTCAGGCCCAAGAGAGGGACCGGGGGCTCAAAAAGGACCAGCCTGCCAGGTTTCCCACAGCGCCCCTGAAGGTCCCGGCAGGCCCCAGCCTTGGGGCAGTGGGCCTCAGGTGCCAAGCGCGCGCGGGGCCCGTGTGGTCCTCAGAGGGGCTGGGACCTTGGCAGCCAAGCGAGGAGCTGAAAGGGGGGCGCGCCCCACTGGGAAATGCAGTATGCACCGGCCAGCTGCCGCAGCGCTGTCGGTGAAGGACGCAGGACGGCCGACGGCCCACGCTGAGCAGGGTCGGCCCGCGACCCCAGCCCCGGGCGGGCGGGCAGGGAAAGGGGCAGCGGCGGGGCCCAGGTGGCCGGCCGGAGCTCGCATCCCCGCCCCGCCCGCCGATCCCTCGGGCCGCTGTCCGGCCTTGGCCGCCGGAGGAGGAAGCGCTGTCCTCACTCCACCTCTGGCCGCCGCGGTGCCAAGTTGCTGGCGGCGGCGGGAGTCGGGGCGGCGGGAGTCGGGGCGGCGGGCAGCGGCCGGGGCGCAGCGCCCTCCCTGGCGCCCCCCGCGGGCTCGGGTTACTCACGTAGAGGCCGGAGTGCTCGGCGCCGAAGAACGGGAAGGGCACGGAGAGTGGCCGAAGCCCAGAGCCGCCGTCGTCCTGCTTGGGGGTGACCGCGTCGCCGCGCTCCGCGCCGAACGGGTAGAAGTCGGCTAGGGCCACCGCGCCGCGCGCCCCGCGCGCCCCGAGCCCCAGGGCCGCGGCCAAGAGCAGCGCCCAGGTGGCGCCGCGCGGCATTGCCGGGGGTCGGCGGGCGGGGACGGAGCGGGGACACACACAGTGGGGACGCGAGCCGGACACAGCGGGGACGGAGCGGGGACGGGGAGGGACGGAGCGGGGACCCAGCGAAGACACAGCGGGGACAGAGAGGCGACGAGGCAGGGACGCAGGGAGACGGAACGGGGCTTTGCGGTTAGCGCGGGCCGGAGCGAGGCCGCGGTGGGGAGTGACCCGCAGGGCCGGGCGGGCGTGCGTGCAGCGCGGCCGCGCCGTATGTAGGTGGACTCCCGGGTCGCGCCCGCCCTGCCAAGCCGCGCTCGGGTCGCCTCTTTCGGAGGAAAGCGCCGGGCGGGACCGCGCTGGAGGCTGGACCCGCCCCTGTGGCCGCGATTTAAATATCCAGCCGGGCGGTCATTTGGGCCTGGGCGGGGCCGGGGCCGGGCCATGCAAATTAGGCGGCTCTTAAAGCGTCAGGCCGGGCAGCGGGCCCAGCCCTCGCCCAGCGCCCCCAGAGCGGCCCACCCCTTCCTCCTCCGTGGGTCCCCTGCCGCCCGCGTGGGGCCAGCCCAGAGGAAGCGCCTTGTCCACAAAGCGGTCCTGGAACAGACCCTCAGGCCTGCATGAGTTATTGGGCCCGGGGCGTAGGTTTCCCCCGGGGTGGCCTTTTCAGGCCCCTGCCCCCCAGGAGACCTGGCCACACTCCTGCCAGAGTGCAGGGGATCAGGGGCCGCCCTGACTGGCAGCGCCTGCATGGGCTCCTCCGGAGGCAGCCAGAGGCTGGCCTCACGCTCCACCCTGCGCCCCAGCCCTGAGGCTTGCCATCCGGTTTTATGAGCGGAGGACCTGGCCTGGGCGAATGCAGGGCATGAAGAGAAGTTTCCACCCTGCGTGGCCTCGTCAGGAGAATCCTGGTGGAGGTGGTTTAGGGACCTAAGGAAACCTCACAGCAGGGGAGTCCGGGGTGAAGCCTGGGGAGAGCAGCCCTCTCCCAGGGTGGCTGGTCCACACTGGCCTGTGGGCACGATGCCGTGTGGGCAGGGGCAGGACCTGGAGGGCCCACAACTGCGAGTCTGTCTCCAGTCTGTGGCCACCCCGGCCCTCCTCCTGCCGCCAGGCCCACTGCCCTGAGAGTCAGACCCTGAGGGTTTGTTCCCGCGGGACATCTGTGGCCCCAGCTCAGGGCCCAGGCACCGCACCGCCCCGCTCCCTGCTCGCGGGCGCTGGTGTGGGCTGGCGCGTGACCGCGAGCCAAGCCCGGGGCCCCTGAAGACCAGGGTGCGCGGCTCGGAGATGAGCAGAGAGCAGCAGGGACAGCAGCCCTCGCTGGCTGGGCGTTTCACACTTGGCTCCACGCTTCTCTGTATCTTCTCAAAGGTCTTCAATAAGCATGCATTGCTTTGCAATCAGAGCAAGACACACTAAACGTGACTTTCAAGAGCTAGTGGAGGGGTCCTGTGTGTGTGAGCGTATGACTGGGGGTCACAGGTTTACACATCACCCCTGTGTTGTTCGTGCCCTCCAGGCTGGTATCAGGGCCAGGTGCCGAGTTTCAGGAGGCTCCCACTGTTGAGGCTGACCCCCTCCTGGCACCACCCTGAGAGGGGCCGTCCCTCCAGTGCCACTGTAGCCCCACCCTGCTCAGCTGTGTGAGGGCCGGCTCTGGGTCAGGCTCCTGCCTTGGAGACCCGCAGGGCAGCAGGACAACTGTGGCTCCAAGAAAGGAAGGGTGAGAAAGGTCAACGCTGCCCATGTTTGTGGGAGAAATTCAGAGATGACATCTAACTGCAGGATCTGCCCTGGGAACAGATTTCCAATTTCACACAGCTCTCAGTGGGAGCCGGGGGTGGGGGAACGCTCGTGTGTACACACACGCACACATATACCAGCACACACACACACTGGCACAAATACACACACACACACACGCCAGCACACACACATGTACACACACATGCACACACACATGCACCCCAGCACACACACACACACCATCAAACACACACATACATACACATGCGCACCCCAGCACACACTCCCCCCCACATGCTTGCACACACACATGTATGCCAGCACACACATCCACATCCACGTGTGCATGCATCCCAGCACGCCCACACGCACACACATACACACACACACACATACACACTGACACACACACACTTATACAGACACACACACACATGCACCCTGGCACACACACAGACACACAAGCGCGCACACACACACTGGTACACACACACACACACACACACACACACCCTACACACCCTACACACACACATGTGCACACACACCCACATACACACACACACCCCGGCACACATGGGCATTTCCATGAACCTCTCCCTGGCAATCTGTAGGCTCAAATGCAGCGTGGGGAGGTGGGGGAAGCCCAGAGCCCAGCAGCACAGAGGTCATGGCCAAGGTCAGGGGAGGGGTGTGGCAGCCTCGCTCTCCTCGGATGGAAGGAAGGTCGCTCTTGAGCCTCACTGGCGAAGGCCGGGAGGGGGCAGGACACGGCCGCCACAGGGTCGCTGGACAGCAGAGGGGCCAGAAGGCTGGTCCCCGTGGTGGGAGCCCAGGAGGACGTGCTTTTTCAATGTGGGCTTTCGGTGGGAACCGGGCAGCATCTGCCAGCTGTGGGTTCGGAGCCCAGCGGAAAGCCCGCTCCTGTTTGTTTCCTCAGGCGGGAGGGCTGGTGGCCCCGCCCTGACAGGGAGGCGGGGCAGAACTTCTCAGCCGGCACCAGCCGGGTGGGGGACGTCCAGGCTGAGCTTCGACCCCTGCTGGACCTGCCCACCTCCTGCAGGGGCTGCATGGGGAGCCCCTCCCCCCACTGCACTTCCTGCTCTAGGGGGGAGGCCGGGGACCCTAGCAAAGGCTCACTTCCGGGCTAAGTTTTGGGTTCACCTGGGCACCTATGGAGGGGCAGGCCGCACACAGTGGTGATCAGCAGATGCGCCCAGGAAGGACTGTTTCTCCAGGGTCGGTGGGAGCGTCTGGCCCAGACGGGGTCTCCACCCACCTCCCAAGGCAGTCCTCTCTGCACGTTGTGAGACGCCCAGGCCTGGGCCGCCCTGGAGAGCTGGTGCGCCCGGTCTGGGTGGGGCCAGCGGCAAGCAGACCCCCGCAAGGCTGTGCTTCCCAGGCACAGGCCTGCTGACCCTCCAGGGCCCTCGCCCTGGGCCGTGTGTAGTCCCTTTTGGGAGACTGAGAGTTAACAGGAGGCTCCACCACGCTGGGCATTACATTTCAAACACAGACACACACACACACACACACTCCACAGGCGAAAAAGAGGAAAAAAAAAATCTTTTTTCCAGGTGCTAAAAATATTATCAGGAAATACTTTTTAGCAATGTGCTGTTTCAGGTTCCCCTCCGTACTCAAGGGTGCCTTTGTCTTTGCCACAGAAAGTCCACATTTATCAAAACCAAAATCGTTTTATCAAGCAGCCCCGTGTTTAGCGACCGGGAAACCTGAGCCTCCCCAACAGGCCTGTGACATTTTAATTTAGGGCCTGAGTGTGTGTGCAATTTAGATGGGGAGCCCCAAGCCGGACTCAGGACACCCCAGGACCCCGTGCCGGCCAAGGTGGGGCGTGTTCCCCCACTGGAACCTGGCCAGGCGGGCTGGTCCCTGCAGGGCGGAGGCAGGGGCCCCAGCAGGGCTGCTAGTGGCAGAAGCTGGCTGGCTGCATCCCCAACTCTCTCTCCTTCTCCCCAGAGCCATGGGGCTTCCACACAGGTGACACCGCAGGGAGACCCTTACCTGCTCCAGGAATGAGGTCAGGAGCTCACAGAGCCTGGAGGGCAGGCAGGGTCCCACTCCTGGGGAGGCCCGCCGGGTGTGGTCATGACACTGAAAGCCTGGCTGGGGCAGCTGGTGCACAGGGCACAGTTGGGGGCCTGGGTCCCGGGTGCACGGCCATCATGGGTGCGGTGACCATCAGACTTTCCCACAGAAGCTATGCGCTCACCACTGGCAATGTTTAAGAAAACTTTACTTCGATTAGAAAAATCCTTTTACCTAAACATACAACTTTATGTTGAAAAGTAAGAATAGTGTCTCCTACAACTTTATGTTGAACAAGTAAAAATAGTGTCTCCTCCATTGGTTGAACTTTCACTGAAATATAACGAATCCTAGAGGGTCCCAGGCACAGAAGGTCTCCCGGGAGCAGCCAGGCAAGGCGGGTCCAGGAATCACCAGAACGTTGGTCCAACCCCAGGTGGCTCGCAGGTCAGTGCTGAGAGATCTCTCTGACCCCTCCTGTATCTGAGCTATGTTCCTCTGTCATCCGTGGGTGTCCACTGAGCACCTCCTCTGCACAGGGAGCTTTGGTCCCAGATGTGTGACACCGAGTGGCCAGGCCCGCAGAGAGGAGAGCGTCGACGCCGACTCCAGTCTCTGGCTGCCCACTCCTTCCTCTCCACCCGCTGCCCCCGGGGCCCCTTCTCCATAGGGAGTGGACTGCCGCGTCCCTGAGTGTCACACACTGTCTCATGGCCTTCTCCTCCTGTCTGTACGATGCTCTCCAGTGGTCGCCTGGGCGGCAGTGTCTCTGGGTTGCTCTTTGTTCTCTAACCGGCCGCGGCAGCTGGTGGCCGTCTGGGTGCGTCTTCCACCACTAACGCCTCGTTTGCCTGGAGCATCGCTGCTAGTGGGTCACCACACTCTTCACTGCACTCCGGGAGTTGGTGATGGACAGGGAAGCCTGGCGTGCTGCAGTCCATGGGGTTGCAAAGAGTGGGACACGACTGAGTGACTGAACTAAACTGAACACTCTTCCCCTCTGAGCCTGGACCGAACTTCAGAATCCTTCTCAACACAGCCACCAATAATCGGACAGACCTGACAGGCGGAATGGAGTATGTTTGGGACCTCTCTCTAGACACTGCTTTTGCACAGTTTACAACATACGGCCACCCCATGACTAAGTTCCACCCGAGAGGAGGCTCTGGCGGGACAGCCTGTGGTACAGGCTGGGTCTGTGTTGCAGCAGACAGATGGCTGGTGTCACACGCTTGGGCCACAGCTCACATGATGGGGGTGGGGGTGCTCTGCCAGCTTCAGCCCTCTCACCCGCCGGGAGCCCGGACAGGGTGCGGCTGGCACCTGTGCTTGAGGAATGTCCTGGGCTGGCTGGCGCCCACAGATGTTGTCAACATGTCACTTACAAAACCAGAGGCTGTTTGGAGCGGAACTAGATCACCCTGACCCGTGTTCATGGGAAAAGAGAAAAATGCTAACAGGTGAACCGACCCAGCCTAAGATGGCTGCCTCGGTCTCCGTGGCAACCAGGGCTGGATTCCCGCAGGAATTTTCCCAGCGTTTATGGGCTGGGAAATCGGGTGGTTCTCTAACAACTCTAACTTTTACACCCCAATGCCTCTCACGGCCAGTGAGTCACGGGGACCGGACTCTGAGTCACTTCCAGCCACCTGCCACCGTGACGGCCCCGCAGTTCCTGGAGCCGGAGTCGGGCCGCCTCTGGGCGCGGGGAGGTGGTGGCTGGGCCTTGCAGGACATTATGTTTTTGGCTCCAGTTGGTGGAAATGTTCTCCACGTGTTTCCCTGTGTTTACAGAGCTGAGGGCACGGAATGCAGCCCGCGGTGCGGAAGTTGGCCTGCCGGGGCCTGGCCCGGTCAGCACACCCGCCCGGTGCCAGGTCGGACGTGGGCCACAGGGAGGCCCCGTGCAGCTGGGTTGGGGGGGGCGCGTCATAGAGCAGGGCCCAGAGCTCAGTCCACGCCCGCCAGAGAGAGCCTGGGGTCCTGAGGGCCGCAGGAGCTTGGAGGTCAAGGGTCAGAGGGCGCTGCTGACTCCAGGGCGCCCCTCGAGCTCGGGGCCCCGCTGAGCAGTGGTTCTGCTGCCTGCTGGTCGGGGCTGGAGCAGCCCGGCCACCTGGGCTTGGGAGCCGGCTTCACTTCTTGGCCCGGAAGGCCCGGCGGAGGCAGGCTCGCCGCCACCGCACGTCCCGGTCCAGCGGCTCCCTCCGGCCAGCCACCTGGGGACAGGCAGGAGCTCAGGAGGGCGGGCGGGCCCCGTGGCTGAGCACCGTGACCGGAAGGACTGGGAGGCCACGCTCCCCCACTCCTGGAGAGGGGGGTGCCTGCAGAGAGACTCCAGGCAGACGGGCAGACGTACCAGCAGCCCACGGGTGCTCAGTCCTACCTGTGATCGGGGCCACCACCACCACGTCTTCGGGACTGAGGTGACCACCCACCCCAGCAGCTGGGGAACTGAACCCATGTGGCCTGGAGGGACACTGTCAGGGGCACAGGCTTTACTATGTGTCTGGGCCCTCAGGTTCCTTGTCTGGGAAATTGGGGTTTTGACCAGGTGGCTCCCTGGTGTCTGAGAGTTTGGAGCCCGTGGGGCAGCCCCAGTCAGCATGTGTGCGTGCGCGCGTGTGCATGCATGTGTATGTTTGCGTGCACGTGCGCACACATGCACGAGTGTGCATGCACACACACGCGCACTCACGCGCGTGCACATACATGTGTATGTACAGTGTGCATGTGCGTGTGCGTGCATGTGTGGGGGGCAGAGTTACACGCTCAAGGCTCTGTCCTGCTTTGTGCCCACCCCGTCCCCTGCACACACTGCTGACCTGTCCCCGACTCTGGAGCTGCCACGGTGCACTGTGCCAGGCGCGTCTGGACACTTCACACCCAGCGACCTCTGACTCCGGGACTGTCCCCACCCCTCCTGATAGGGGACGACGGCGGCATGGAGACGGCGGTGACCTGCCTCCGCCCCTCAGTGAGTGTGGGGTGACGGGAGGACAGAGTGGGGGCCCCGGGGTGGCCTGGAGGACCTCAGGTTGAGGCTGGGCGGGCACAGGCCCCCCTTCCCTGTGCACCCCTGCTAGCCCACCTGCCCCTCCAGCACCTTTGCCTGCCGCTGGTGGGCCCTCTCTCGGGACGCTGGGCCCTGTGCAGGCGCTCGGTCTCCGCAGCCTGGGGTCGCTGGTGCCAGATGGCCAGCTCCTGGAGCCGCTGGGTGTGCTCCAGCTCTGCCATCTGGACCTGGGGGAAACCCCAGGTGCCTCACTGCCCACCCCGGGCTGGGCTGCACAGAGGCCCAGGACGTCCAGGTGGCTCCGCTGCCCTCTGTGGGGGTCCAGGCCCTCGCCTGGACTGGCAGGTGGGCTCGGGGTTTTGTACACACGTTTGACCTCTGGGCCTTGTCTGGGCTGGAATCCCACCCACAGGCCTCCAAAGGGAGCCTTGCATCTGCTTTAATGGTGTTCTCCTCTCCACTTGGCTGGACTGTGGGTCCCACAGGCATCACGAGCTGAGGCTTGGCCCTCCCCTACTTGCCAATGCCCTGTCTGGTGACAGGGGGGCTGTCAGTGGGGAAAGGGCAGGCTCCCCCAATACACACGGAGCAACCCCCAGACCTGCCTGCAGGCCTACCTGACCTGTGTCTCCCACACTGCCCCCTCTTCTGGCCCATGCACTGGCTTACAGGTCCTTGACTGTCCCCCCAACTCCCGCAGGGCCCATGGAACCCTGAGACTGAGGGGTCTCCCTGGCAGAGCCCCTTGCTGTCTGGGGCTTTGTCTCCGCACTGTTCTGTACTGGAGAGATCCAGCCTGTCTGTCCCATGTGTGAACTCACACACATGAGACAGACCCAGCTTCCGGGACCCACACCCACCTCGACACTCAGCCCCCTGGCCCACTGTGCCCATAGTCTGCCTGCCTGGGAACTGCCCTCGTTGGGCACAGCCCTTCCTGGCCCCACCCCCGCCACGCCCCACAGAGAGGCACGCAAGAGCTGGGGTAGATGCTCGGTCATGAAGGAACTCGAGGTCTTTGGGGGAAGGTTGAGGGGCTCCTTTTGCCCCTGTGGGGATGGTCCCTTTGGAGGAAGCAGCTGGAACCTAGGCCCCGAGCAGGACCCGCCCCCACTACTCCGGCTCTGGGCCGGGTGGGGCAGTGGTCAGGGGCCGCCCGGCCGGTCCCTGCTTCTGAGCCCCCTCGACCCGCCCCCCCCCCGCCCCCCCCCCGTCCCCCCCCCCCGTCCTCAGACTGGACAAGCCTGGCCTCTGGGGGCCCTGGGACAAGGCAGGCGGCTCTGGAGGGCAGAGGGCCGGGGGCCGTGCTGCAGCAGCAAAGGGTCCTTTCTTCTTCAGGACTGAGGGAAGCCAGAGTTCCCCTCCACTGCAAAAGGAAGTCCTGTTTCTTTAAAACTCCAGTTACACTCCTGGATGCGCATGTTAACAAGAGGAGAGAAAAGTGAAATCCAAAATAAATAAACCGCTGCATCCGGGTTTCCCCTCCTGAGACACCAGTAAAGGGTTTATGGGCTTCAGGCCCCTCACAGCTGACCTCCTGGAACTCATTAGCTGCTCCTCCCCTCCCCCCGGGCTCCGGGGCTGCTGCCCGGGGCGGTGCCATCTGGGCCCCCGGCCCCCCCAGGCCGCCCACCCTGAGCGGCCACAGAGCCCTCGACTTCCCCAGCTCAGCACCAGGTCCTGCTGACCGGGCCTGGCTGGCCAACCCTCTTCTGCGGGACGGCAAGTGGCCTTGTGTGGACAGGCCGGCTGCTGGCTTTCGGTGACAGTCCTGATCTGCTGGCCCCTGAGCCTCCATCCCGACCCCAATTCTGTCCCTAGGGTCCCCGCCTCCCACTGCCGCCCCACTGGCCCGTCCCTCCGGAACGCCCTCCTGCCTCTGAGCCCACCTCGGCTGGACAGTGTGCCCCAGGTGGCCGGGGAAGGCCCAGAACATGTGTCCACGCGCACCTGGGGACACACGAGTGGGGCAGATGTCCTCCCGGAGGCTCCAGGCCCAGCAGCGCCCTGCTGGTGGGGCCTCTCTCTGTCCTCCCTTGGGGCTCGAGGGCCAGTCTGCTCCGGAGCCCACCCTCCTCGTCAGCAGGGGGGCACAGGCAGTCATCAGCCCCTGCGGGGACCCCCGCTGCCGCTGGTTCTGCTCATGGACACCCTATCCTGCCCTGCTGTGATGGCGGCTCTGCCTCTCCTCCCACCCTGAGCCAGCCCCCCTCACTCCGTGTTCCTGTCCACATGGCCCCCACCCCATCTTTGTCCTTCCAAGCCTAAGAGCCCCGGGCATGGTCAGCTTCTCACTCATCCCAGTGGCCGCGACTACGTGCTGATACGGCCAAGCCTGGCCTCTGTGTGCCTAGGTCCTTCTGCCCTTGGCCCAGGATACCCAGACAAGCCCCTCCACAGCGTGGAACCGGTCTATGCAGGACCCCACGGGGCAAGCGGCCCCTGACAAGCTCAGGAATCCACCGGCCCTGTGGGGGCCCCCACAAAGTCCAGGGGTTGAGCCATGTTACACTGGACCCTATGCCCACCTCTGAGAGGCCCTGGCTGGACACCATCACCTGGACCTTCATGAGGGACAAACCCTCCCTTCTCTGCCCAGGGCCAGCGCAGCGACAGGGGGGCAGCGGCTGCACCCGGTCATTGGTGCCCACACTTCCGGGCACCAGGGCGGCAGGACACACCCCTCCAGGGGGCTCGGGTTCCAGGGGTGGGCTGCGTGCCAGGGCCACACAGCTGCAGGCAGCACCGGCGCTCCTGCCGCGGGAACCACGTGGGATGGGGGGTGATTGCCATGACTGCGGAGCTTCCCCGCGGACAGCAAAGGTAGGGCTGGGGTCACACTGCAGAGGGGCGGGGAGGCCCACGGGGGACCTGCCAGCCCTGGGCTGATGCTGAGCTTGACGGTAGGCGGACAGGCCCGGGGCAGGCGTAGCCCCCACTGGCAGGTTGAGAAAAGGAAGCCCATCCAAGCCCGTGCCTCCCCCGACCCAGCCCCTGCACTCCTCATTCCCTGTCTCCCCACCCCCACCTCTCCAGAGGACCCCCCCACCCCCACCCCCACCCCACTCCCCCTAATTTCCGGGGCCGCGCCCGGCGCGCCGCGAGCTCCCCCTGCAGGCGGGCCGCCCCGGGCGCAGCGCGGCCGCCCCTCCCGCAAGACGCGCCTGTACGCGCCGCGCACCGCGCTCTCCCTGCCGCCGGGCCGAGCGCCTGGACTGAGCGCAGGCGGCGCGTGCACCAGGCGCTCCGGCCTGAGGCTGGGCCCCTGGCCCGGCTCATGATCCTCCCTGAAGCTGCATGTCCTCTGTCCACCCTCCGTCCTCGTCGGGGCGCCCGCAGTGGAGCAGCCAACCTCAGGCTCCTGACTCCCCGCGCGCCCCTCCCGCTTGGGTTTCCCCCGCTGTCTCCTGGGGGCTGGATGTCTGATGCCAGCCCCCAGCATCTCCCTGGGTGTCCCATCACACCGAGGGAATAATTCCGAAGGAAGCAGGACCGTACCCCCTGGGGCCCCTCCCCTGCCGCAGGGGCTCCCGAGTACCCTCAGGCTTCGGGCCCCTGCACTCCAGGCAGGCGAGTGGCTCCTCCAGAGCCCCCTGCTCGGGTGGGGAGAGTTCTAGAAGCAGGTCTTGTTGGCCTGGTGTGGGCAAAGGCACTTCCCCACTGCGGTCAGAATGGCCTTGGAAGATGCGCCTGTCGTCCCTGCCCCGCTCCCAGCCCTTGGACTAAAGACCCCGATAGTCCTTGGAAGCTCGCAGGGCCTGTGGGGCTCGGCCCCATGCCCACCACATGTGGCCCGTTTCCTCGGGGCTGCGTGCTCCGGGGACACTGGGGCTTCCTCCTCAGCCCGAGCCTGGTGCTGCCCACTGCGTTCCTAGCCTGACAGCCCAGGGCCATGAGCCCCCCGCCCCCCACCCGGCTTGGAGCCTTGGTGAGAGGCGATGGCGCCCTGTGTCCGGGGCTGGAGATGTCGCAGTGGGCCCAGGCCTCTGGGAACGCATGGTGTCCTATTGTGGGTGGCTGAGCCGGAAGGCCGAGGTGAGGGGCCGAGGGAGGCGAACTGGGCTCCCCGAGATTGTTCACAGGGAGCCCGCGGTGGCTCCGGCTGGGAGCGGGTGGCAAATGGACTTTAGAGCAGAGAGAAAGAGGAGACACAGCGCCGGGAGGCTCAGCGAGCTGGCGCAGGTCGGGAGCAACAGGTGGGCCCCTTGTGCGGGATGCTCCAGAGGCCGGGAATCAGGCCCCAGAGGACTCTCAGGACGGGACCAGGTTGCTGGTGGTCTGTGTGTGTGAGGTGGCGGAGGTTGGGGCGCTGAAGGTCTGGGGACAGGAGTGGGGCAGCCCTTCCAGAAACCTGGCTGAGGGAGGGGAGACGGACAGTGGCGACGGGAGGGGTGTGGGTTGTGGGGGGCACAGAGCCACAGAGGGGACCTGAAGCAGGGACCCCCGTGACCCACTGGGCTCAGCCCTCGGGTTACAGGTTCTCAGGCAGCAGACTCGTCGTTCACGAGGAGCCGGGTGACTAAGGGGCTCTCACAGCCTCTCCCGGTCAGTTTTCACTGAACGCGGGAGGAGGACGGGCTCAGGGGAGGGCAGGGCCGTGACTGGGGTCCCCTCCCAGGCTGCGCGAGGAAGGGGCAGGCGGGGTGACCCTGCATGGATTTTTGGAGGTCTGACAATTTAGAACTTTAACTAAAGGAAGGAGTGCAACGCTTGTACCTAAAATTGAAGTTTTACCGTTCTTTGTAATTTTGGAAATGACAGTTTTCTGTTTGTATACATTTTCCAGTAGAAAAGCAGAAGTTTCCCTCAAATATGGCTTAACCACTTCACGGTCTTTTAAGGAGGCCCAGGCACTGCTGTGGAGCATTACACTACTCTTGTGCTGACGCGGCGTGTACGGGTTCAGTAACTGGAGTGATTGCAGTGCTCACGGCACAGGCGCCCTTCATGAACGTCACCCTGAGCCCCGCTGAGTCGGGCTCCTCCTTGGGTGGCTCTGGTTCTGAGCCCTGATCCTGAGACAGGTGGGGGCTGGCCAAGCCAGCGTCACCAGCCTGCGGTGCTCAGAGTGGGGTGCAGCCGCAGGCAGGCACGCCGCCCAGCCCTCCTGCCCAGGCTTGACCGCCCGCTCCAGCAGCGCCTGGGTGTGAGGAAGGGACTGGGGCTCCGTGTGCACCCTTGGACCAGCTCCCAGCCTTGGCTTCCCTTCTGTGGATGGGGGTGATGCGACCTCATGGAGTTCCTGTCGGGACCAAGGGAAGGATGGGAGAAGTGTGGGGACCCCCTCATATGAGGGCTGCTGGAACATGGGGGTCATAGAGGTGGAAAGGCCTCAGGCACCAGCACTGCAGACGGGGGTGACACTCGTCACCCGGCCTGTCGCACAAGAGCAGAGCCACCCCCAGCCCGTCCCTCTGAGCTCTTGGACCCAGGTCCTCAACCTTCTCATGCACTGTTGACATGGATTGGTCTGTTCATCGGTTGGCCAGCGCCCGGTGTGGGTGGGCATGGGCGGCAGGTACAGCCGCCTGGTCCTGCCCTCTGGGAGCCTGGAGGCAGTCCTGGGACAGAACCATCACTGGGAAGTGCTCATGTGTAAGGAGCAGAGCCCTTCTCTTTACACGGTGGGCCTCAGCGGCCCCGACAGGAACCCAGGTCTGCTCCAGGTTACTGGCAGTTGGAAGCTTCCGGACTCTGCCCTGCTTGCCACTTTGTCCACCCTCACGCCAACCTCTGCTGCTTTGACCACACTACTGTTACAGTCAATTTTCTTATTCTCTTTCAAAATCCCTTGGAAAATCTCAAACATCTCTTCTCTGTAAACTGCTATCAACTTGTCCAGTTCCCCTCCAAATGTACCACAAACAAGTAGACAAAACTGAATGAACAAACCAACAACCACCAAGAGAGCAGGCGCATAGGCAAAGAGCTATCTGGAAGCCGATCAAAAGCTCGGAACTGCCCAGAGCCAGCTCTCTCTCCAGTAAGATAAGGCACAGTGACAAGAAGAGACACAAGCTTTAATTATTGTTCCATTAATAAATAACCTCTGAATGAAAGAAGAAATAAAGACAGAAACTCCTGAAAAATTGGTTTAAAAAAAGGGAGGGGGGAAGAATTCATATTGAAAACTATGATGAAGTAAAATGTACCAATATTGAATACTTTTACTATTGAAAGAATAAGCCCAATCATAAATACATCACTTACATAATCAAAGAAATCAGAAATGTTACAACAACAAAAAGAGGATGTTATTAGGGATAAAAATGGAAACGAATGAACTAGACAAAAAGGAGAAAAGAGAAGTTAATTCTTTGAAAAGGCCAATAAAACAGATGAACTGCTGGCAAGTTAAAGAGAAACAAATAAAAATCTGTTAACATCAGGGACAGAAACAGATGTAACTATAGATATAAATTAAATCTAACTACCAGTCCATCCTAAAGGAAATCAACTCTGAATATTCACTGGAAGGACTGATGCTGAAGTTAAAGCTCCAATATTTTGGCCACTTGATGTGAAGAGCTGACTCATTTGAAAAGACCCTGATGCTGGGAAAGAGTGAGGGCAGGAGAAGAAGGGGATGACAGAGGATGAGATGGTTGGATGGCATCACCGACTCAATGGACATGAGTTTGAGCAAACTCTGGGAATTGGTGATGGACAGGGAGGCCTGTCATGTTGCAGTCCATGGGTTTGCAAAGAGTCAGACACGACTTAGTGAATGAACAACAACAACAACACATGTAAATAAAATGGTTAAATATGAGAGTGACTCCCTGGTGGTGCACTAAAAAATATGAGATGAGTGACTTCCAAATGTCAAAAACTGACCTCAGAAGAGATGGAAAACTGGAACAGACCAACGGAGGAAAAGTTGGGAGAGGGAATTCAAATGGTTTATAAGATGACAGGAGCAGCAGGGAGCCTGCAGGTAAGTTCAATGCAACCTTTCAAGAAAGCTTAACTCTGAGGCTGTTTAGACTCTTCCAGGTGATAGAAAAAGATGGAAAGCTCATCAATTCATTTTATGAAAATAAAATACATGTAACACATTAAAACACTCGGGTAAGTGTGGTACCCTAAAGGAACACAGACATATCTTGATCAAACATTAGGAATCCACTCCAGCCACAGCGCGGGCCAGCACCTCCGGCCCGGGAGGACGAGCCGCTCCCCGCTTTGCTTCTAGAAGCTGGATGGAAGCCTGATTCAGGCCCTGGAGGCAAGCTCTCTGTGAAAGAGCAGAGGGTGTGGAGGGCGTGTGGCGAGCTGGTGGACGTGGCATGCCTGGGTGCCAGGAGGCTGCTGTGAGCCCTCTGAGCCATTGAGGCCATGACCTGGCTCTGGGCCGAGGACAGCCTCGGGCGGCCTCTCCCAGTGGGCGGGCGCCAGGCCCCCTGCCGCGCGCCTCCCGCTGGCTGGGCCACCAGCGGCCTACAGGCCCCCCGGGGCCTGTGTTCGCGCGTGTCCTAACCTTGGGGCTCGGGTCTGTGTTGTTGATCTATTGAATTCCCAGGGTAACTCTGGAAACGGCGGGGGGCGGGGGGCGGTTTGCTCTCAAACAAGAATCTTACTGTTTGCATAGCACAGCCTACCATTTAATTAGAAAAATATGTTTTTAATTAACTTTCTCTTGACAAACACATTGGCTTATGTGAAACGGGGGAAAAATCCAGTCCCTGAAAGTGAAAGATGTTGTGTAAAAGGCCGGCCTCACTCTAGCTCGTGCTGGCAGCCTGGCCACCTGGCCTGGACGCGGTGTGGGCAGCGGGGTGTGTGGCCGCACGTCCTGAGCGCCCGGCCAGCGGGAAACTGCAGCTCAGGTTCCCTGGGAGTGGGGCGTGCTGGGGGCCTCTGCTGACTTAGGGACGCCTGAAACCCCTCCCCGGCGCCCACCGCAGTGGCCAACAGGTCACAGAAACTGGGAAACTTTCCTCAGAGCTGGAGACAGGGACTTTGAGGGTTCCCAAAAGATGGAGAGCAGATGGAGCCAACTGGCCTAAAAATAGGAGAATCGATAATTGCCAGGATTCTTAGAAAAATTGGACATAATATGGATAGATTTTAGCACACATGCTCTGCTAAACACTTGGCCAAGCAGAAAAATGAATGTGGGCAGAGAGATGTAAACAACATCCCGAAGATGCTGTCAGCACCCAAGTGGAACCCATGTGGGAACCCCACGTGGGAACCCATGTGAGGACCCCATGTGGGGATACCATGTGGAGATCATGTGGGGAACCATGTGGGGACCCATGTAGGAACCCCATGTGAGGACCCCATGTGGGGATACCATGTGGAAACCCATGTGGAAACCACTGTGGGGACCCATGTAGGAACCCCATGTGGGAACACATGTGGGGAACCATGTGGGGACCCATGTGGGAGCCCCTTGGAGGGACCTCAGAGGTCAGGCTGGAGGGGTGCAGGGGGTGGGAGTTGGCCTTCAGGGACCAAGGTCATAGGGGTTGAGTCACCAGGAAGGGCCCCCAGCTGTGCCTGGAGGTCAGGCCTCACTCTCCCTATTCCTGGAACAGAAAAGTTCTGGGGGACTCAGCAATGCCTCTGGTGCCACTCCCCCACATCTCCTCATATCTCCGCACATCTCCACACATCTCCTCATATCTCCACATATCTCCACATATCTCCACACATCTCCCCACAATCCCCACATCTCCTCATATCTCCACACATCTCCCCCACATCTCCCCACAACTCCTCATATCTCCACACATCTCATATCTCCACACACCTCCCCACATGTCCTCATATCTCCACACATTTCCCCACATCTCTCCACATCTCCCCACATCTTCATACATCTCCCCACATCTCCCCCACATCTCTACACATCTCCCCATATCTCCACACATCTACACATCTCCCCACACCTCCCATGCATCTCCCACGCATCTCTCCCATATCTCCACACATCTCCCCCGCATCTCCCCACATCTCCCACACATCTCCCCACATCTCCCACACATCTCCACACATCTCCACATACCTCCACACATCTCTCCCACATCTCCACGCATCTCTCCCGCATCTCCACACATCTCCACACATCTCCCCACATCTCCCCACATCTCCCCCACATCTCTACACATCTCCCCATATCTCCACACATCTCCTACACATCTCCCCACACCTCCCACGCATCTCCCACGCATCTCCACACATCTCCCACACATCTCCCCACATCTCCCACACATCTCCATACATCTCCACATATCTCCCCCACATCTTCCCACATCTCTACACATCTCCCCATATCGCCACACATCTCCCATACATCTCCCCACATCTCCACACATCTCCCACACATCTCCCCACATCTCCCACACATCTCCACACATCTCCCACACATCTCCATACATCTCCACATATTTCCCCCACATCTCCCCACATCTCCCCACATCTCCACACATCTCCCCACCTCTCCACACATCTCCCCGCATCTCCCCCACATCTCCACACATCTCCCTACATCTCCCCCACATCTCCCCCGCATCTCCCACACATCTCCACACATCACACATCTCCCCCGCATCTCTATACATCTCCCCACATCTCCCCCACATCTCCACACATCTCCAAACATCTCCCCACATCTCCCCACATCTCCACACATCTCCCCACCTCTCCACACATCTCCCCGCATCTCCCCCACATCTCCACACATCTCCCCCGCATCTCTACACATCCCCCCCACATCTCCACATATCTCCCCCACATCTCCCACACATCTCCACACATCACACATCTCCCCCGCATCTCCACACATCTCCCCCACATCTCCACACATCTCCCCACATCTCCCCACATCTCCACACATCTCCACACATCTTCCCACGACTCTCTACTCTCCCCACGGCCCCTATATCTCCACACGGCTCCCTACATCTCCCCATGGTTCCCCACACCTCCCCACAACTCCCGTGGCTCCCTACATCTCCCCACATCTCTGCACATCTCCCCATTGCTCCCCCACACCTCCCCATGGCTCTCCTACATCTCCCCATGGCCCCCACGGCTCCCCTTGGAATCTTGCTCTCTGCCTTTCCTTTGAGCCCGAAATGTCTGGGCAGAGACACATGAAACCCCTGATGGGTTCCTCTTTACCCCAGCTTGGAACAAGACCAGATCCCCTTCTTGAAAGAAGGAAAAAGAATTAGCAACTGAATTGCCGTCAACTATGGTTCAGTAGAGCAGCCAGTTCCCAGAGTCTGATCTGAGGGTCTTGAATTGAAAAGTGAGAAATGCGAATCGTGTCAGAAAATGGTAACTGACTTTCTCAAGAAGGTGAGACCAGGGCTGGAGCCAGAGAGTGAACCATCCTCAGTGAAAACACGAGGGCTTGCCCAGGGCCGCGAGGAGGCAGGGAGAGCAGCCAGGGCGGCTGAGCTCTCTGAGACCTTGAGTCCCCAAGCATGGTGGGAGCCGTGACAAGAAGGTGAAGTTCAAGGTCAGCAAGGAGGGCGGGTCCCAGAGGGCAGGGCGGGCTGCAGCGAGGTTTCAGTGGGAACCGCCCGGAGCAGAGCAGGTTCTGTAAACCCAGGGGCACAGGTGTAGACCCTCTGCAGCTGGGAGGCCCAGGATCCAGCCAAGGGGTCCCTGAGCTCAGGAGATGCATACATGCTCTTCACACTTAACACTGGACAGCAAGGGAAGTGCTTCAGTTACAGCGCTGCCCTCCCCAAGAGGTGACCAGGAAGGGGAGGAGGTGTGATGCCAGCGTGTGGACGCTGGAGAAGAGGCGGGGGTGGGGTGGGGATCGGGGTGGGGGAAACACACACAAGTGATCGCCCAGTAAAAGGACAGAAAGAGGGCGTTACAGCAGTGAGTGTCCTGTCAGCGATGGAAGAAAAGCAGAGTGCATTCAGCACACAGCTTTAAATTCTTCAAGAGACGGGGATACCAGAACACCTGACCTGCCTCTTGAGAAACCTGTATGCAGGTCAAGAAGCAACAGTTAGAACCAGACATGGAACAACAGACTGGTTCCAAATTGGGAAAGGAGTATGTCAGGGCTGTATATTGTCACCCTGCTTGTTTAACTTATATGCAGAGTACATCATGCGAAATGCCTGGCTGGAGGAAGCACAGCCCTGGAATCAAGATTGCTGGGAGAAATATCAATAACCTCAGATATGCAGATGACACCACCGTTATGGTAGAGAGCCAAGAAGAACTAAAGAGCCTCTTGATAAAAGTCAAAGAGGAGACTGAAAAAGTTGACTTAAAACTCAATATTCAAAAAGCGAAGATTGTGGCATCCGATCCCATCACTTCATGGCAAATAGATGGGGAAGCAATGGAAACAGTGAGAGACTTTATTTTGGGGGGCTCCAAAATCACTACAGATGGTGACTACAGCCATGAAGTTAAAAGACACTTGCTCCTTGGAAGAAAAGCTATGACCAACCTAGAGAGCATATTAAAAAGCAGAGACATTACTTTGCCAACAAAGGTCCGTCTAGTCAAAGCTATGGTTTTTCCAGGAGTCATGTATGGATGTGAGAATTGGACTATAAGGAAAGCTAAGTGCCAAAGAACTGATGCTTTTGAACTGTGGTGTTGGAGAAGACTCTTGAGAGTCCCTTGGACAGCAAGGAGATCCAACCAGTCCATCCTAAAGGAGCTCAGTCCTGGGTGTTCATTGGAAGGACTGATGTTGAAGCTGAAACTCCAATACTTTTGGCCACCGGATGAGAAAAGCTGACTTATTGGAAAAGACCCTGATGCTGGGAAAGACTGAAGGCAGGAGGAGAAGGGGACGACAGAGGATGAGATGGTTGGATGGCATCACTGGGTTGATGGACATGAGTCTGAGTAAACTCCGGGAGTTGGTGATGGACAGGCAGGCCTGGCGTGCTGCAGTCCATGGGGTCGCAAAGAGTCGGACATGACTGAGTGACTGAACTGAACTGAAGGGAGGCTGATGAAGTGATGGCCAAATACACACAGAGTCAAGTGCGGAGTCCAAGGTCGGGGTGGTGGGGTGGCACTGCCAGCCCCAAGCAGAGTAGAATTCAAGGCAGATAGTGTGGAACAGGGCACAGAGGCCTCCAGTTCACATTAGACAGAGCGTGTCACAGAAATCAGAAATTAAAGACCGTTAGAAGGAGACACTGCCTCCCAATAATTGTAGTGGGAAAATTCAACACATGATTCCCAGCTGTGATAAACTCAGGAGATAGAATGTGGGTGGAGTATGTGAAAGGTACACTTGTGAGGTTAATTTAACAGAGACATTTTGAAAATTGTAACCTGCAAACAGGAAACTGATTTTAAATATGCATGGAACAGATATATGTGAACATACCTGTGAAACAGAACACGACCTGGCCCCTCCCCTGCTCTCTCAGCCCCTCCCCCAGTGCCTGGGCACCTTCCAAGCTCCCAGCCAGGACCTGGTCCCACGGTGGTCAACCTGACCCCTGACCCCGCACACGCAGAGAGCGCCTAGGCTGGGCCAGTGTCACCCCTTCCTGCCCTGAAAGCACAGATCTGGGCGGCCGCGGTCTGTCCTGACCCTGCCCCTTGGGGACCAAGTTGCTCTCTGCTCAGGACTCAGTTTCCCGTCTGTAAAGTAAGGGCTGGACCACCTCAAAGATGCTCTGCCTGGGTCAACCCTGAGAAGTTAGCTCCGCAGGGCCCAGTGTGCCTGGGGGCCGTCTGCTTCAGCCAGCTCAGTGGCCTCTGACCACGGGCAGCTGAAACCTCCCCTTCCTCAGCAGCCCTCTCGGCCTCCCCGTCCCCCCACTGCCCTGGGGTGTGGGTGCTCCCCACCTGCAGCCTCCACCTCTCGTGGCCTGCCGCACGTGCTGGGCGCCCCGCCTCAGCCTCGGGAGCGCTTCCTCCTGCAGGGCCCGCACGGCCTGTGTGGGCTCGCCCTCCGCCTGGCGCCGGCCTGGGGGGCAGGCGGGGCCGCTTGACTGGCTCCCAGGTCCGGCGGGCACCTGCGCGGCCCAGGAGGCCGAGGCCCTGTGGGTCTAGGTGGCCGACACCCAGCTGGTGGAGAGGCCTCTGTCTGATTGTCCCCTGCTCTATTTGTCCTGCCTGGAAGCTCAGGGTCCCTAGGGGAGGTGACCCTTCCCCACCCAGCCTTCTCTCCTTCTGGCTTTGCCCCAGGGAGCCCCTCCTTCGGACGCTGTGCCAGGCCCCGGCCTGCCTCCTGAGCATACCCAGCGTGGGGAGGGTACAGAAATGAGGCGGGACCAGCAGGGCAGGGGGCCTGTCTCCGAGGGGGTGACGCAGGGCAGGGACCTAGTGGGTGAAGGGCCACGTGACCACAGGAGCTGGGCGCCATGGCGGGGAGGCCCTGGAGGTCTCTGCACTAGACTCTCTTGCGATGTGGAAGTATGGCTGAGAAAGACTGCCGGTTGCCAAGTGCTGGATGCCCTCCGCGGGTGTGTGCTCTGGGGGCTGGCCCCAGGGCCCAAGCCTGGCGTTTCCCAGGACAACCCTCGCCGTGGTACCTGGGGCAGGGCGGAGGCAGGAGCTCCCCTTCCTCCACCAGCCAGCGCCCTCTGCAGCTGCCCCACGCGGCTCTGGGCCCAGGTGCGCTCACTCTTGGCCTCCCCCGCCGGGCACTCAGGCCCCCAGCCTGGGAACACCAGACGTCCTGTGGGGAACCAAGGTCAGGGGCAGCCCGTGGGTGGGCAGGCAGTCCACATGCCTGGCTGGCGGCTGGAGGTGGGGCAGCTCACCGCTGCTTGGGGGCAGGGCTCACGGGGGTCCCCAGGGCAGCAGGGCTTGGTCCCTGGAGTGCAGGTCACTGGAGCACTGTGGGGTGACCTGGCCAGCCCCTGGGATGGGTCCTCGGAGGACAGGCATTGCTGCTGGCCGAGCACAGAGGCAGCCGGACAAGGGGCAAGCTGGGCTTTCAGTGGCTCCAGTGTTTAGTGGTGTTTCTCCCACCAGGTCCCGCCAGGGTCTCAGTAGAGCCAGGGTGGACAGACAGAAGGCCCGCGGCCCGAGTAAGCGGCGCCTTCCCGTCCCCCTCGGCCCCTGGGGCGTGTGCTCCTTGCTCCCCTTACCCCTCCCGCTGGGCATCCCTCGGCTTCTGCGTCAAGTCCCTCAGGGCGTCCCTCGTGGAGGCCCGGGTCCCCCTCTGCCCTGCGGTCTCCAGGGCTGGGTGAGGGCCTCCGGAGCGGCGAGTGGAACCGGCTCTCTGGGCCTGAGGACAGAGGCGACCGCTGGGCAGCGATGGGCCGCGGTGGGGGCGCGGTGGGCTGCGGTGGGCCGCGCTGGGGGCGCGGCGGGGCGCGGTGGGGACGCCACGGCGGCTGAGCGCGGTGAGGGTTCGGTGGGGGCGCGGTGGGCCGCGCTGGGGGCGCAGCGTAGGCGCCGACACAGACGCACAGGCGCCCCGCCCCCTCACGCGGCTGGCCTCACTCACGCGGCGCGGGGCTGAGCCCTGGGGGGCTGGGGCGCCCCGGGCGGGTGCCGGGGCGGGTGCGGAGGGCACTGACCTCTGGTGGGGGGGCCGGGCGGCTCAGGAGAGGACAGCCGGCCCCGCTGGCCCTCCGCCTCCCGCCTGGCGCCCTCGGCCTGGGCCAGCTCCTGCTCGAGGCCGTGGGTCTGGTGGCAGGCCCCGTCTGGGCCAGCCTGAAGGCTGTCGGCCGCGCCGTCGGCCTGCTGCAGCTTGCGGGTGACGCTGCGCAGCTCCGCCCGGAGGGCCCGCTCGGACTCCCGGCTCTCGCAGAGCTGCCACTCCAGCTGCTTCTCCCGGGTCTCGGCCCGGGCCTCCACCTCCGCCAGCGTCCGCCGCAGCCTCCGGACCTGTGGGAGGGGTGTGGGGGCTCCAGACCTGCCGAGACTTCCCAGGCGTCTCAGCCTCACGCCCTCCTTTGGGTGTAGCAGCAGGGGGACCCTGGACTTGCCTCCCAGCACATTTCTGGCAGCAGGGACCCCTGAGCCCGGGTGGGGGCAGCACCCCAGGACCACGCGCAGGTCCCGGCAGGCAGCAGAGAGCCTGGCTGGCAGCCACACGACCCTGGCCAGACAGGGCGATGGCCAAAGGCTGCCCGCTCCTGGGCCTGCGTGGGGCCAGCCCCAGGCCCGTCTGCCGCGGTTCACCGGCTGTGGTGCTGAGTCCAGGACCCCCACCATGGGCTCCCAAAGGGGTAAACGGGACGAGCGGAAGGCTGTCCCGTCAGTGCACGCGGGCCAGTGGCCAGGCCACCCCTCCTCCCGCTCACTTCACTGCTGCCTCCCAAGCCCCCTGCCCCCAACCAGGACCCGTCCCCACGGACCTCCTGCTGGGCCACCGTCCTTTCCCTCCTCTCGGTGGTGCAGCCCCGGGGCGGACGGGCCCTCCCTGACCCAGCCGTGCCTCTGCAGCATCCACCCTGTCCCTCCTGATTCGGATACCCTGTCGGCTGCCGCAGACCCTGCCCGTAGTCTGACCTGTGCCCCAGCCCCCAGGGTGCCCCTCTGCAGTTGGGTGAGGGGCCTCTGAATACTCGTGAGCAAATGGGGAATAAACGCAGCAGCCCCCACCCATCGGGAGGTGCCCAGGCCGGGGAGGAGGCAGCCAGGCCCCTCTCACAGTCCCGCTCTGGCCAGACGGAAGCCCTAGGTGCTGGGCACCCACCTCCCTCTGCGAGTCCTCATGGGCGGCCTCCGCCTCGGCCACCAGCCTCTGCAGCGCCAGGGCGTCCTGCCAGCTCGGCTCCTGGGCGCCCCGCGTCTGCAGCCGCATCAGCTCCCGGCTCTTTCTCTGGTTCTCTGCCTCCAGCGTCGTCACCTGGACACGGAGGGGCTACTGTGATGGGGCCGCCTGGGCCCCTGTGCCAGGAGGGGCTGGGGTGGTCAGCGGGCTGTGCTGAGCCCCGCCCCTGCTCACATGTTCTGTGGAGAGGGCCACCCCCCCCCTCGGGCAGCAGATGGAATGCGGGGAGGCTGAGTCACGGCCCGCTCAGGGCTGTGGTCTGTTCTGCGCCCCTGGGAGAATAGGCCCTAGGAGCTGACCCCTTCAGGCACTCCCCAGCCTCTGCTGGCAGCTCCTGTCTTGGGGCCGGGATCCTGAGGAGCCCAGAGCTATGAATGATGCCTGGAGCACAGGCCACATGAACAAGGAGTGTGCCCGTGCCTGTCCCTACAGCAGGCTTCTCACCAACCGCCGTGTCTGTAGAAGGCTGAAAGAAGTGTGTGTGCATGCTAGGCAGGCCTCCCACATGAGGGGGGCTCTAGGACCCCCATGGGGTGAGCTTGAGACCAAGGCGGTTGTGTCAGTGGTTGCAGCCTCAGGAGCCAAGGCCGGTGGACAAAGCGGTGTCCGTCTGTTCACCCTGAGCTTGGAGGCGACGTGATAGGAGGAGCCCAGGCCACTGGGGGCGTGGGCACCGCCCAGCTGAACCCCCACAGCCAGCATCAGACACTGGGTGCCAGAGAAGGCGCGTCAGGGGAGCCCACCGTCTGTCCCCCGCCCCGTGCGGCCGGGTCTCCTCGGTGTGGTCCTTGCGGAGCAGAGCTGTGCTGACCCCTGGCTGGATTCCTGGCTCTCAGGCTTCATGGGCGTCAGGGTGATTGCTTTAAGCCAGGGAGTCTGGGGCTTGCCCTTGTGTCTTGCTGGCAGGCCCAACCTGGACCCCGTGGGTCTGAGCAGGGCACTTCGGCTGCGGCTCCCAGCCTGGGGACAGTGCCCTGGGGGCCTGGGGATGGGGATGGGGGTGCTCCTGGGGGTGGGGCCCGGGGTGGCACCCTCACCTGTCTGCGTAGCTCCTGGAGCTGCCGCTGGGTGTCCACAGCCGCCCGCTCCGCCTCCCGCAGGCCAGTCCGCAGCTCGCCTGCCTGCTTCTGGGCTGCTGCCCAGGCCTTCTCCAGGACCAGCACCTTCTGCTCCCTCTCCTCCGTGGAGCGCTTGAAGCTGAGCGGAGGGGTGTGCGTGGGCTCAGGCTGGGGAGGGGTTCCGGCACCCTAGGGGACTGTCCTGGTGACCAGCAGGCTGCCATCTCCCCGCCTGCAATCCTAGGCTCCCGAAGCCCAGCCTCTGCAGGCACGCTCTGTCTGGGTGGGACTCTGCCATGGCCGGGCCGCTCGCCATGGCCAAGGTCGGGTCTCAACCCCCTCCCCAGGTCTCAGCCCCCTCCCCAGGTCTCAGCCCCGCCTCTTCCCAGGTCTCAGACCCCTCCCCAGGTCTCAGCCCCCTCTCCCCCCAGTCTCAGCCCCCTCCCCAGGTCTCAGCCCCACCTCTCCCCAGGTCTCAGAGCCCTCTCCCCAGGTCTCAGCTCCCTCTCCAGGTCTCAGCCCCCCTCCCCAGGTCTCAGCCCCACCTCTCCCCAGGTCTCAGACCCCTCTCCCCAGGTCTCAGTGCCCTCCCCAGGTCTCAGCCCCCTCTCCCCCCAGTCTCAGCCCCCTCCCCAGGTCTCAGCCCC
Organism: Dama dama; assembly: GCF_033118175.1. Taxonomy (NCBI): domain Eukaryota; kingdom Metazoa; phylum Chordata; class Mammalia; order Artiodactyla; family Cervidae; genus Dama; species Dama dama. Next base: position 116,310,738 of record NC_083700.1, on the reverse strand, counting down.
CTCCCCAGGTCTCAGACCCACCTCTCCCCAGGTCTCAGCCCCCCTCCCCAGGTCTCAGCCCCACCTCTCCCCAGGTCTCAGCCCCACCTCTCCCCAGGTCTCAGAGCCCTCTCCCCAGGTCTCAGCCCCCTCTCCAGGTCTCAGCCCCCCTCCCCAGGTCTCAGCCCCACCTCTCCCCAGGTCTCAGACCCACCTCTCCCCAGGTCTCAGCCCCCTCTCCCCCAGGTCTCAGCCGCCTCTCCCCCAGGTCTCAGCCCCACCTCTTCCCAGGTCTCAGACCCCTCCCCAGGTCTCAGCCCCATCTCCAGGTCTGAGCCCCCCTCCCCCGGTCTCAGCCCCCTCCCCAGGTCTCAGCCCCACCTCTCCCCAGGTCTCAGCCCCCTCCCCAGGTCTCAGACCCCTCTCCCCAGGTCTCAGCCCTCTCTCCCCAGGTCTCAGACCCCTCTCCCCAGGTCTCAGCCCCCTCTCCCCCAGGTCTCAGCCCCCTCTCCCCCAGGTCTCAGCCCCGCCTCTTCCCAGGTCTCAGACCCCTCCCCAGGTCTCAGCCCCCTCTCCCCCCAGTCTCAGCCCCCTCCCCAGGTCTCAGCCCCACCTCTCCCCAGGTCTCAGAGCCCTCTCCCCAGGTCTCAGCCCCCTCTCCAGGTCTGAGCCCCCCTCCCCCGGTCTCAGCCCCCTCCCCAGGTCTCAGCCCCACCTTTCCCCAGGTCTCAGCCCCCTCCCCAGGTCTCAGACCCCTCTCCCCAGGTCTCAGCCCTCTCTCCCCAGGTCTCAGACCCCTCTCCCCAGGTCTGAGCCCCCCTCCCCCGGTCTCAGCCCCCTCCCCAGGTCTCAGCCCCACCTCTCCCCAGGTCTCAGCCCCCTCCCCAGGTCTCAGACCCCTCTCCCCAGGTCTCAGCCCTCTCTCCCCAGGTCTCAGCCCCCTCTCCCCAGGTCTCAGCCCCCTCCCCAGGTCTCAGACCCCTCTCTGCAGGTCTCAGACCCCTCTCCCCAGGTCTCAGCCCCCTCCCCAGGTCTCAGACCCCTCTCTGCAGGTCTCAGACCCCTCTCCCCAGGTCTCAGCCCCCTCCCCAGGTCTCAGACCCCTCTCCCCAGGCCTCAACACCCCCCCAGCCCCTCCCGGTCCCCGTGGCCCCTCTGAGACTCCCCGTGAAGGCCCGCCGGCCATCCTGCCCCTGAGGGCCCTCCTTCACTCCCCAGCCCTGGGCTGTCTCCTTCCGGCCGCTCAGGGCCTATCTCGTCTATTGGACAGAACTTCTCGAGGGTGAGGACAGGCCCGGGGCGTCCCAGCCTCCCCATCCCAGGCCTGCACTGTGGACTGTCTGGGTGGGCAGCTGGCACCCCGGGCCTGCCTCGTGGGTGCTCTGCACCATCGTCAGGCCCCGCCCAGTAGGATGCCCTGTGTCCCACCTGCCCTGCCCCCGGGGCCTAACCTGGCCAAGCTGGTGGGAGCTGCTCCTGGGGGCCACCCTACCTGGCCTTCTCCTGCTCGGCTCGGCGGATGGTGGCCCGCAGCTCGGTGTTGGAATCCCGCAGTGCGTCCTTCTCGCGGGCTGTGTCAGCCAGCGCCTGGCGGGCATCCTGGGCCTCCTTTTGCAACCCCTCCCGGGCCTCCTCACTGCCCTGCAGCTCCCGGCGCAGCGCAGCCAGCACCTTGCGGGCCTCGTCCAGTTGCACCCGCAGAGTCTCAGCCTGAGGGGGAGTGGGTGGCTCTAGGGGCAGTGGAGGGCTACGGGCCAGGCTCTGGCCGCAGCAGTGTCCTCGGCCTCGGGTCCTCCAGCCTTGAAGGAGAAGCAGGAGGCCTGGCTTTGCCCGGCCCAGTGAGGCTGCAGGGCGGCTCCTGGGGCCCATCCATGACCCTGGCAGAGAACACCCCAACCCTTTCTGACCCTGGAGCGACACTTTTGGCTCCCTCCCCGCACACCTGGGACGTGGTCACTGGTCAGCAGGGCCTGTGAGGGACATAGCTCTGCCCACCGGCTACACTGTCCCCACCTGCTGTGCAGTGAGGATGTGGGGCCCTGGCCTGCCCGCCCCGGTGCGGACAGACGCCTTGTGCCCCGGGCTCCGGAACGCTGCCCCCTGCCTGCGGCCTCAGCTCCCACTTGGTGAAGGGGGAGTGGAGGGACGGGACCGTGGAAGGACGGGGCGCAGGGAGGGCTGTCTCGGGCAGGCTCCCTGATGATCCTCCGGCTGCGGCAGAGCCGCCAGGGCCAGGCTGTTGCCGTCACAGGGGCAGGTGTCGGGGCCTGCCCTGGCATGGAGGGCCTCAACCCCAGGGAAGACTGTGGAGCAAGTGGGGACCTCAGGCTGCTCTGGGCCTCTGTGCGCCGAGCCAGGCGGGGAAAAGGGGCAGGTGTGCCCTTGTCCCCGCCAGACCTGTGCTGGCCCCGGAGGAGGGCCCCGCCACGCTGGGTCTGGTGTCTGTGTCACCCGGTAACCAGGGCCTCCTCACCCACAGCTTCCAGGCAGGGCCTGGGGAGTCAGTGGTTTTGGGAGTCTGAGAGCTCAGCTGAACCATGGGTGGGTATCAGCGGCCCTAACTGCCCTGGGACACAGGTTGCCTGCAGAACCCTGGGCTCCGCCCCTGCTGGGGGGCGCTGGAGGGGAGTGCAGACCCCGGGAAGGGGCAGACCATCCTGGATGCAGGGACTGTGGGGTGGGGGCTCGCCGAGGCTCGGTCAGGACCTCAGGTCTCGCCTCTGACCAGGGAACCCTGGAGAAGGCGTGTCCCCCAGCCCCTGCAGGAAGAGATGGAGGAAGCCTTTAGGGGAACCACACGAACTGAGTGGCGTCAGGCGCTGGCTTGCCAGAAGCGAGCCCCACTCTGTGGCTGCTGCAGTGGGGCACTCTCTGGGTCTCTGGCCGTGGCTCCCGCGTCCGCCCATGGTTCTTGTTGTTCTGTTTTTGGGAAGGGCCGCTCTCCGCTCCCCTCCCACCCCCCACATGTGGGAGCCACAACCGTGAGCAGCGTTTTCCGCCGAGCTCAGCAGAAATCCACCCTGAAGGTCAAGGACCAGCGAGAGGGCCTATCCATCATAAAAAGCTGTTTTCATTTCCCAGGGCTGAGGAGATGAAAACAAGCAAAACAAACGCGGGGGACCCCCCTCCCCCCGCCTCGTGAGAACAACCATCCCTTTTACAGGAATTTTACAGCCAAATCGCTTAATGTGATTATAATAATTATTTCTTTACTAGAAATTGTATAAACAGCCTCTTTTGAAATCTCCTGCAGGGAGGTGACCCGAGGGCTCCGCATGGAGTCGGGAAAGCAGGGGAGGGGCTGTGCGGGCCCCGGTCCTGCGTGTGAGTACACGTGCATGTATGCATGTAGCATGTGCAAGCATGTGGTGTGTGCATCCACACACATCTATGTGCAAACACGCATGCTCATGTTTACCCACATGTGTGCTCATGTTCACCCGCATGCATGATGCATGTGCACGCGAGTGTGCATGGAGTCGTGTGCACTGCTTGCTGTGCGTATGGTGTCCACATGTGTTTGCATATGTGAGTGCATGTGTGCCTGCTATCACTGTTCCTCTGCATGGGAGCGTGGTCTTTACATGCATGGAGGTGTGTGCACTGCATATGAGCTGTGTGGTGGATGCGTGCACACACACACAAGCATGCACACGTGCATGCACACACATATGCGCACACACATGCACACACACGTACACATGCACACACGTGTGGACCTCAGGCAGGGCTGCCAGAGGGCTGGATGTCCCTCCAGTTTAAAGGCTGTGAAATGTTATGGTTTCCATGGTGACTCTGGGCCAGCCTGGCGCCTGGGAGGGCTCCCCAGGCTCCCTCTCTGCCATTGTTCCCCTTGCTCCCCTTACCCACTTCAGCTTCCCCATCACCCCAGCCCCTTCCTGGGGCCCCTCTCCTTTCTGGGGGTGGCGATCAGGGAACCCGAACTTCCCACGAGGCTGTGCTCTCCCCCTTTACCCCCAGCACGACGTGCCCAGCCTCCCCGGCTCCTCCCCCTGCTGCCCCCCGTGTTAAAGCCTCACTCTGCTTCCCCGTGTGGTCGCTGACCAGGCCTGACTTCGAAATCTGTTGAAAAGAGACCTTTCTCTTTGGGGCCAAAGTAAACAGGCTGTCATGTTAAATCACGCTCTCTTCCTCTGGCGGCCCCACGCGGGGTGCTGGGGGTGGGCCCAGCCCCTCTCTGCGCTCGCTGCGCCCCTGCCAGCCTTGGCACCCGGCCCGGGAGTGCACGAGGTCGTGGGCCCCATGGCCCCTCCCCGCCCCGTGCCCTCCTGCCCTCCCCCCTCCAGGCGTCCCCAGGCCTGTCAGAGCCCCTTCGTCAACACCTCCCTGCTCTGCCTGCTGAGCCTGCTCACCCGCCTGCTCGCCTGCCTGGGGCCTATCCTGGCCGGGCCCCCCCCAGGACACCTCACCCGGCTCCTGGAGCCCAGAGCCGGCCTCAGGGCCTTGGCGGGCCCGAACACGGCTGCCCCCAAGCACACCTCTAACCCTGACCCCGGGACCGTGTCCGGGGTGGGCAGCGCTGCCTCGCGCAGGCTCTCCCCGCAGCTGGTTGGACGGCGGCCCCTGACTGGGGTCCCTGCCTGCCCCCGGGAGCCCCGGTACTGCCCCTCACCTCTCTCCCCGCACTGCTCCGCTGGGCCGCCTGCGCCCGGAGTGTCTCACGCAGGACCCTGGCCTCTGTCTGGTGGGCAGAGATGGCATCCTCAAACTGGGCCTGCAGGGCCTTCAGCTCTGCGGCCACGGCGCTGACGGTGGCCTGGGGGTGCAGCAAGCAGCATGGGGTCAAGGGGCCGCCCCAGGTGGGGGTAGTGGGCCGTCTGCTCGGGCCCCCACGGGCAGCCGCATGCCGTCCTGGGCCAGCTGGATGGCTCACTCAGGCCCCACGAGGCAGGACTGCCGCTCCGGCTGACCGGATGCTGGGTCCTGAGGGGTCACAGCGGTGAAGGGTGCTGGGGCGCAGGGGACAGAGGCCCCACGGGGAGCTTCCCAGGGAAGAGCTGACCGCTCCCGAACTTCTAAGCAGGCCATGGCATGGGGGACACCCAGCGCCTCCCCGGCTCTAAGTGTGTAAGTACCCACCACACGCCTGGGAGGGGTCGGGGGCCCTGCCTGCAGCCCTTGGGCAGGGTCATCCTGGTTCAGACCCCGCGGCCGGGCCCCGAGCTCGGACACCCTCTGGGAAGGACCCAGCTTGGCCTGACTCTGCTCTCCCGCGGTACCAGTCCAGGGCGCTCCCTCTGCTGACCACGGGGCCCCCGGAGCAGCAGCGCCCCGCTGCTCGAAGCCCCTCCTGTTGTGCACGGGACGCCGCCTGCTCGCCCTGAGCCCCGGCCCAGCCCAGCCTCCCCCGCCTGGGGCTCGGGGGGCGACCCCCAGGGCCCCTGGATCTGCAGGCCGCTGGCGAGGGATGCTCCATCAGGCCGTGCCCCCGCCCTCGGGGAAGGAGCCGCGCTGGTGCCGCCTGTACCCCCAGCTGCCCCTCTGCCCTGACAAGTGCGCCTTGGATGGTTAGGTCTGGCGGTGCCCCCAAGGTGGCCCCAGGGAGGCTGCGGCGAGGGCGTGGTGTTGCCCAGTGGGCAGGGGTGGCCCCTGCAGTGGTGGGCCACAGGGCGGGGCCGGGAACCCCTCCACACGTGGGGGGCTGCTCGCAGGTCACCCACAACTGGTGTTCCTTGGCTGCTCTTCTTCCCACCCTCCCCCCGAGTGGGTTTTAATTTCCAGGCCAAGGTGGCGAAAGAACCTTTTATGAGCGCCCAGAAGAGCTGGGCTGGCAGGCGCCCTGACCCGGGTCAGCTCGAGGGAAGGCTCCCGGGGGACCCAGCCAGCCAGGGCTTCAGCTCCTGGGTGTTGGGGGTCTTTCCTGGTCCCCTGACCACAGGGGAAGGAGCAACTGGGCAGAGGTCTGGGAAATGAGGCCCCCAACCCCAGGGGGCTTCTACAGCCCTCCCGGCTGTGCCCACGGAAGGGCCATCTGGCCTCGGGGGTGGGGCCAAGCCGGGCGGGGGATCCCAGGAGGGATGCTCTTGGGCAAGACTGTCCCGGGTGCCGGGAGCGGCTCTGCTCAGTGACCCGGGGAGCCGGGTCCTGCGTCAGGCAGCAGGGGGTGAAGAAACACCATGGCAGCCAGCTCCTGATTGCAACACTCCTCCTCCCTCTCAGTGCCTCTCTCCCCTCCACTCCGCGGGGCCCCTGCACCCCTCCACCCCTCCCTGCCCAGTGCCCCTCCCCGCCCAGTGCCCCTCCCCCACTCAGCGCCCCTCCCTCCACCCAGTGCCCCTCCCCCACCCAGTGCCCCTCCCCCAATCCAGTGCCCCTCCCTGCCCAGCGCCCCTCCCCCACTCAGCACCCCTCCCCCACTCAGCGCCCCTCCCCCTGCCCAGTGCCCCCATGCCCAGCGCCCCTCCCCCTGCCCAGTGCCCCTCCCCCACCCAGTGCCCCTCCCTCCACCCAGTGCCCCCACACACAGTGCCCCTCCCCTGCCCAGCGCCCCTCCCCCTGCCTAGCGCCCCTCCCCCTGCCCAGTGCCCCTCCCTCCACCCAGTGCCCCTCCCTCCACCCAGTGCCCCTCCCCTGCCCAGTGCCCCTCCCCCACCCAGTGCCCCTCCCCCACTCAGCGCCCCTCCCTCCACCCAGTGCCCCTCCCCTGCCCAGCGCCCCTCCCCCTGCCCAGTGCCCCCTGCCCAGTGCCCCTCCCTCCACCCAGTGCCCCCCACCCAGTGCCCCTCCCTCTGCCCAGTGCCCCCTGCCCAGCGCCCCTCCCCCTGCCCAGCGCCCCTCCCCCTGCCCAGTGCCCCTCCCTCCACCCAGTGCCCCTCCCCTGCCCAGTGCCCCTCCCCCACCCAGTGCCCCTCCCCCACTCAGCGCCCCTCCCTCCACCCAGTGCCCCTCCCCTGCCCAGCGCCCCTCCCCCTGCCCAGTGCCCCCCGACCCAGTGCCCCTCCCTCTGCCCAGTGCCCCCTGCCCAGCGCCCCTCCCCCTGCCCAGTGCCCCTCCCCCTGCCCAGTGCCCCCTGCCCAGTGCCCCTCCCTCCACCCAGTACCCCCCACCCAGTGCCCCTCCCTCTGCCCAGTGCCCCCTGCCCAGCGCCCCTCCCCCACCCAGTGCCCCTCCCCCTGCCCAGCGCCCCTCCCCCCGCTGTCTGGTAGGTTGGCGCAAACTGCGTGGCCTCTCCAGGTCCTGTGGTCTGGGTGGCCAGCCCTCGGTCCGGAGGCACGCCCACTCGGCCTCTCATGAGCAGGCACCGAGCACGGCCCTGCTTGCGGGGTCAGCTCTGGGCCTAACCCTGCAGCTCACTCGTTCTTGGATTCACTGAGTCGTTCACCAACAGGGGAGCATCTAAGCCTGCGCCCCTGGGGCTAGGGGCACGCCGGGCACCAGTGGGGCGGGCAGGTGGCCCAGCCAGGAGGACAGAGGCAGGAGCAGAGGGGACAGGGCACCGGCCTGGCTGCGCCAAGTGAGGGCGCTGAGGGCAGCGGGCAGCCGGGCAGCCTCACCCTGACCAGCCCTGCCCCCTGCAGGGGTCTGGGCCTGCCCCCAACCTGAACCCTGCCCTGAGCTGTCACCCCCACCCCTCCTGTCTGCTCCCCGCCAGCACCCCGGGGTCCTGCCTGACTGCACCAGCTGCCCTGAGCCCTCCCCCGTGTCCTGCCACCTGGCTCTGCCCCCCTCCAGAGCAGCACCCACCCTCCATAAATGGGCCCACAGGCTGGGGGCCTAGGGCCCAGGGGCCCACCTCACTCCCCAGAGTCTTGGTCGCTGTTGCCTGCCCTGCCCCCAGACATGGGCTCCTGAGGAGGAGCTGGGGCCCCAGGTGGCCAGCTGGCTGCCCGCAGTGGCCTCCATGCCCTGTGGGCCTCCGTCCGCTGGCCCAGGCGGGCAGGGCCTGCTGGGGTCTCCTGGCCCCTTGGATGCCCCCCTCCTGCCCTGCTCAGAATTCTCCACCAGGTCTTTTCCGGGCAGTCTCTGCCTCAGGTCCAACGCGGCCTCCCCAGCTGCGCTTCTCCTCGGGGAGGGGACTCCCCAGAGAGTCAGCTGAGGCCTCTGAGCCTCCGGCAGCTGTGTCTCACCATGCCAGGGGGGCTGGCGGTGCAGACCCGGGCTCTGCCCCCTCTCTTGCTGGTGCCAGGTCCTCACCTCTGTGGCTTTTGCAAGGGCATGTGGCCTGCCCATCCTCCCCTCCTTGCGCCCCCCCCCACCCACCCACCCATCCCACTCTGTCACCTTTCATCCCATGGAGACACTGTCCCCCCCAGCAGGGAGCCTGAGTCATCTGGGGGAAACTGAAGTTCAGGCAGCTGTGGTGGGGTGGAGGGGAGACCCCCCGGGATCAGGCAGGGAGGGGGTGCCTCTGGGGTCCGCTGCGCCTGCTGGGCCGTGTGGGCAGCCAGCCCAGGCGTCCGGCTCTGGCCGGGAAGGGCTCACCTCGGCTCGTTCCTGCTGGCCCTGGGCCTCCTGCCGCACCAGCTGCAGCTCGCCCCGCAGCCGGCTCAGCTCCGCGTCCCGCACAAGCAGGGCCTGCGTGACACGGGGGGCACTCCTGAGCAGGCTGGGGGCTCTGACAAGAGGCTCAGCGGGGCGCTGGGAGTCACAGCCCCGACACCAGGACAATGGGCTCTAGGAGCAGGGAGCCCCTCGGAGGCAGCTGAGTCCCAAGGAGGCGGGTCCCGCCTGCTCCCCGCTCCCGTCCCCGCCCAGGGTACCCCCCCATTGGCACCTGCCCAGTACCTGCTCTTCCCCAGCGTAGGTCAGGGAGCTTCATGGACCACCTCCTCCCTGGAGCCCCCCACCCACCCCTGGCACAGAGCAGGAACCACGGACAGGTCTTGACCTCCCCAAACACTCTGCGTCACTGAAGGTGAGGGGTGTGCAAGGGCCCCCAGGGGTTCCGCGTCACACCCATTGGCCCCAAGGTGGGAGGGCCCTGCTCTGTCGCCAGGTGGGAGGGGGCACTCGGAGTGGCTCACAGACACGCCTCCCCCCACACCAGACCCATGGGGACCCCTGAGAGTCCTGTCACAGTGCGATAACCCACATGTAGCTGTTTACTTATCTGTTCCAGTCACTCAACAGTGCGTGCTTCAGGATGGCATGGGAGGGCAGCCTGGAGGTGTGCGTGTATGAGCGTGGGTGGGATGCCCTGCTTCCGGGGTCTCCAGTGATTATTTCTAGCATTACTGATAATAGCCGCAGAACTCCCATCAGGGGACGCCAGCAGACGGAAGGGGGGGTCCCTGTGCCCCCCGGGGTGACATCAGCTGTGGAAAAGGTCCATCCTGTGGGAGGGGCTCTGGGGGAGTATGGATACATGTATATGTATGACTGAGTCCCTGTGCTACTCACTGGAAACTACAACACTGTTAATCAGCTACATCCCAATGCAAAGTGCTTTTGGTGTTAAAAAAAAAAAAAGGACCACGTGGCCCAGAGCTCAGTGTGGAAGGACCCGTCTGGTCGGCGGTCCTGTGACGAGAAAGGCCCGGGGCGCTGCCTGTACCACAGAGGCGGGCACGGCGGTGTCAATGCCCACATGCCGGTCTGTGCACAGCCGTCTCCCTGAGGAACTTCTATAACAAGGAGTGTGTCTGCCTTTGGCCCCGGGTCCCAGGGGAGCCTGGAAACCCCTGAAGCAGCCCGAGGGAGGGGCGTCCGTTATGCGCCCGCCCTGAGACCGCACCTGAGCTTGTGCTCACAAGGTGATGGGGAGGATGCAGAGAGGCTCCCCTATGCCACCGCCCAGCTCAGGAGGAAGTTGGGCCCCGGGTGTAGCTGATCACACGCAGGCAAGGCAACCCCAACAGAACCCTGAACTTGCCGGGTTAAACATCTTGATTTGCCAGCAGGTGACCTGTGCTGACTCTGCGGAGAGACGGCCCTTCCCTGGGTCTCTCCACCAGACTCGTCCTGACCTGTGACTTTTACAGCAAAACTAACTGCAAGAGTTGTGCTTCCTGGAGTTCCGCCAGCCACTCGGGGGCAGCCGAAGCTGAGGGGCTTGCGCAGAATCTCACACCATCCCTGGACGTTTGTAGGATGCCTCCAGGTCTTCCTTTACCCCTCACCCTTGAAATGCTGCCGCCCAGCAAACCCTTGCTTCCTCCCTCCCAGGATGCAGGAGAGCGGAACAGCAGTGGACGTGGGCCTTGGTGCCCAGCAGGTGCACGGAGCCACTCCGGGCAAGTTACTCACTGTCCACGAATCTGTTTCCCACCAGTCAAGGGGGCCCCGTAAGAGGGTGTCCCTCACAGTATTGTGAGGATGAAACCAGCCATGCAGAAGAGTCTGACAATAAACCTTGGTTGTTCCTGCCACTGCGACTCTTCCATCGCAATTTGCATTTTGTACTAACACCTGAGAGGCCTGTCACAGTGCGATAACCCACGTGTAGGTATTCACTTGTCTATTCCACCCACTCAGCAGCGCGTGCTTCAGGATGGCATGGAATACTGGAAGAGCCTGGACTCAGCGGGTAGCTTTCACATGCCCAGTATCTGATTAGAGGCTGTTTGGATGGTTGGCTGATGGGTGAACACACTGACAGATGACTGGCTGGCTGATCAGATGGATGGAAGGATAACCAGACGCACGGATGGACAGTGCATGGATGTGGATGGGCAGCTGAGTGTGCGGACAGAGGGAAGGGTCTGCAAGTGACTGATGGATGAGTAGTTGAGTGAGTGAGTACATGGGTGGCTGAATGAGCGGATGGATAGTCCTGATGGTCATGTGTGTGGATAGCTAGACGGGTATTTAAGCAAATTGATGGATAGATTTATGGTCAAGTGTGTGGATAGACAATTGGGTGTGTTAATAGATGACCAGATATGTGGGTAGACAGCTGGGTTTGTGAATAAAGAATGAACATTCAAGTGGCTAGATGGATGATGGACAACATGGATGTGTGGCATGGACATGGATGTGTGAATGGAAACACAGTGCGTGCATAAATGTGTAAATGCTGTTGTTGTTCAGTCACTAAGTTGTGTCTGACTCCTTGCGACCCCATGAACTGTAGCCTGCCAGGCTTCCCTGTCATTCACTATCTCCTGGAGTTTGCTCAACTCATGTCCATTGAGTTGGTGATGCCATCCAACCATCTCATCCTCTGTTGCCCTCTTCTGCCCCTGCCTTCAACCTTTCCCAGAATCAGGGTCTTTTCCAATGAGTTGGCTCTTTGCATCAAGTGGCCAAAGTACTGGAACTTCAGCTTCAGTATCAGTCCTTCCAATGAATATTCAGGGTTGATTTCCTTTAGGATTGATTGGTTTGATCTCCTTGCAGTCCAAGAGACTCTCAAGAGTCTTCTCCAGCACCACAATTCAAAAGCATCAATTCTTTGGCACTCAACCTTCCTCATGGTCCAACTCTCACATCTGAGCATGACTACTGGAAAAAGCCATAGCTTTGGCTAGATGGACTTTTGTCACCAAAGTAATGTCTCTGCTTTTTAATATGCTGTCTAGGTTCATCATAACTTTTCTTCCAAGGAGCAAGCATCTTTGAATTTCATGGCTGCAGTCACCATCTGCAGTGATTTTGGAGCCCAAGAAAATAAAGTCTGTCACTGTTTCCAGTTTTTCTCCATCTATTTGCCAGGAAGTGATGGGACCTGATGCCGTGATCTTAATTTTTTGAATGTTGAGTTTTAAGCCAGTTTCTTCATGCTCCTCTTTCACTTTCATCCAGAGGCTCTTTTGTTTCTCTTCACTTTCTGCCGTAAGGGTGGTATCATTTGTATATCTGAGATGATTGATATTTCTCTTGGCAATCTTGATTCCAGCTTGTGCTTCATCCAGCCCAGCATTTCTCGTGATGTACTCTGCCTATAAATTAAATAAGCAGGATGACAATATACACCCTTGACATACTCCTTTCCCAATTTTGACCCAGCCTGTTGTTCCATGTCCGCTTCGAACTGTTGCTTCTTGACCAGCATACAGGTTTCTCAGGAGCCAGGTAAGGTGGTCTGGTATTCCCATCTGTTGAAGAATTTTCCACAGTGGTTGTGATCCACAGTCAAAGGCTTTAGCATAGTCAGTGGAGCAGAAGTAGATGTTTTTCTGGAACTCTCTTGCTTTTTCTACGATCCAACGGATGTTGGCAATTTGATCTCTGGTTCCTATGCCTTTTCTTAAATCCAGCTTGTACATCTGCAAGTTCTTGGTTCACGTACTATTGAAGCCTAGCTTGATGGATTTTGAGCATTATCTTGTGAGAATGTGAAATGAGTGCAATTGTGCACTAGTTTGAACATTCTTTGGCAGTGTCCTTCTTTGGGATTGGAATGAAACCTGACCTTTTATAATATGTATATATATAAATATATGTGTATATATTTATAAGTGGGCAGGTGGAATAATGGGCAGATGGATGACTGGGTGGATGGGTGTGTGGATGGGTGACTGTCTGGATAAACAGGTGGGTGAATTCATAGATGGATGGCTGGACAGGTAGCTGGATGGACAGATGGTTGGGTGGGCGGACAGATGGATGGAGGGACCGAGAGGAGGGTGAATGTCCACCAGGACTGCAGTGGGAGATCAGAGCCGCGATTACAGTGACTTACACAGCGGCCCACACAGCCCTCTTACTGGGTCGGGCAGGCACGGCAAGTGGATGGGGGCCCCCCGCCCCACGGTCCCCCCGTCACCTGCTGCTTCTCATGCTCCAGCTGAAGGAGACGCTCGTCTCGTTCACGCCTCAGGCTCTGAATTTCCTCCTTCAGCGCCTCCCTCCTGGTCGCGCTCTTCGCCACCAGCTCCTTCTCCCGTTTCAGCCGGCATGCTGCTGCTTCCTTTTCTTCCGTCAGAGACAGACTCAGGGTCTCCTGGGCCGAAGGAGGGGGCAGGTGTGAAGACACACAGGTCAGAACTCATGAGAGCAGCAGGCATCTGCGCTCCTGAGTGAGAGCAGGTCCGTGGACGCTGGGGCGGGACAGCTGCCCAGAGGGCGTCCAGGCCAGCCGGCCGCAGGCCCCGTCTCCCGCAGCGACAGGAGCTGTGGAGGGCTCTGAGCCTCAGCATCTGCCACCCCGCGGCCCAGTCACAGCTCAGAAGCCGTTCCTGAGCTCGGAGCACCAGGCACCCTGTTGCCAGGGTGTGTGAGGACGTGTCACTCGGGGCCTGCCGGCCTGGGACCAGTGGACGGCTCAGAGGGTACAGAGCTCCCTGCGAATATGGGCCTCGGACCGCGGCAGGTCAGCCGGCACCCCGGGGCGCCTCCTCTGTGAGGGCCGTGAGCGGTCCTCCCGCCCAGCCCCAGGGTGTCCTGGCCCGCCTGCCACCCGCTGGTCTCCTGGGCTTGCTGCCTCTGTGGACACAGCAGGGACACGTCCCTGGGCGGTGACCGGGCAGCTGGGGGCGGGGGTCCCGGGAAGGCAGACCTTCTCCCTCTGGAGCCGCGCGAGGTCCTCGCGGTGGGCCAGCGCCCGGCTCTCCAGGGCCAGCTGTGCATCCCGCTCCCGCTGCGCCACCTGCTGCCGCAGCCTCGTCTCCTGGGCCTCCCAGGCGCTCTGTAGCTGCTCCAGTTCCCCTGCCAAGAGACAGGCACGTCCAGACCCGCGGGGAGGCCCTGCCCCGCAGCACCCTGCCGCCCGTGGGCCCCTGGCTCTGGGGAGGCTGCAAGCCGGTGGGACAGAGCCCCCGACCACTCAGCAGGCACGTGTCTTGGTGGCAGCCCGCACGGCTGGGGTGGGCTGAGCAGAGGCGGGGTCACGGGGGGTGGGCAGCGGCTGCCACTGGGCCTTGTGACTGAGCCCATCCCGAGCCTTGGGCGGCAGCAGGCCCGGTGGGCGCCCGCCAGTCGCAGACAGCAGCCGCAGGGGCTCTCGGCTGACTGTAGACGTGCGCTCCCCGCCGTGTTTGGCCCCGTTGGGGTGCAGTGAGCGGGAGCCGCCCACGGGGGAAAGCTCAGGGAAGGGGGGCAGAGGGAGCTCATCGGGGCAGCACCTTGCAGGGCCTGCCGGGCCAGCCGTGCGCTCCGGGCCTCTCCCTCCAGCTGCTCCTGCTGTGCCTGCAGCTGCGATGCCAGCTGTTGGGCCTCAAAGAGGCTGCTCTCCAGGGCGTCCCTCTCGGCCCTGCGGGGAGTCATCACACCACAGGCGAGTCACCCACGCCGGCAGAGGACCCTGCTGGACGAGGCAGCGTGGAGCCCATTTGCTGGGATGGTGTCCTCCAAGGCTGGGCCGTCAATCAGAAGGCAGACAGAGGATGCCTCATTCATTTTAAATCTCTAAGAACAGATTGGAGCCCACACAGAAAACATTCCAGGTGGATTAAAAAGCTAAATCCAAACCAAAATAGATAACAACTAAGCAACTCAGAACTGTAAAAACTGTAGAAGAAAGTACAGAAGGATATTTTATAATCTTAAGCAAGACACAAAAGTCAGAAGACAAAAATAAGGAGGCCAACAGTCCTTAATACATTTAAAGAGAGGGAGACAGAGTTCTGTGCAGAAAAGATTCCACAAATCAAGTCAAAAGATGGGGGACAGACTTGGAGATAATATTTGCACTAAATATATTACAGTTAATATCCATCATATACAAAGAGCTCCTACCAATCCATGACAGAAAGTGGCTTATCCGACAGAAAAATGAGAACAATGGCTGTTATTCACAAAGGAAACAAGAATGGTGAATAAACATATGAAACTCACTAGTCCTCGAGGGGGTTCAGATCTTATCTGTGTTGTTTCATCCATCATGCATCACATTAGCAAAGCTGAAAATAGTGATCATATCTCTTGTTGGCAGGGATGCAACGCCCACTTTGGCAGAGGAGGACTAGGAAATTTTAAAACATAAACTGTGCAAAGATTTTGTTTGGGCCAGCAACTCTAGTTCTAGGGGTCAGCACTTTAGAAACACACGTGAACCAGTGACTCAGTACAGGACACTCCCTGTAGCCTCAGATAGGGCCTGAATCTGACTCAGCGTCCATGCCATTCAATGCAAGAATGTTTCAGAAACCACAGTGCATCTCGTCCACTGCTGACGATGATGAAGAAACTCTGTGCCCTCTCTGAGGAGCAGCCTCCAGCGCAGAACACGCGCAGCACCATCCCCGGCATGGAGAAGCTGCCTCTGCATCTGGGCAGACATGGCCAGTCAGAAAATGCCTGGGATGGACAGGGCCACTCAGCAGCTCCCGCTTCCGGGGAGGGTGATGGCGGGACCTGCGTCTCCAGCAGCAAGTCCGTCAGTCACCAGCCAGACAGTGAGCACGCATTCATATTAATGGTATGTGCTGAGTCCTGCACTGATGCACGGTGAAAAAAATCCACTGACCGAACAACAGGGATACAAAACAAACACTCCGCACTGACGCCACATGAAGACACAGCCCACGCCCAGCCCCAGACAGGCCGGCCGGCCAGGGAGAGCTGTGGGCCGCAGAGGACCTTGCTCAGCCTGCCCGGCCCCCGGAGCGTCCCTTGGGCCCTGCACACGGCCGCCGCTAGTGTCGGGGAGGGGCGTGTCAGCACCTCCCAGGGCGCCCTGAGGTCTGCAGCGCCCAGGAGCCTCACTGTTCTGGTACCCTGGCCCTCCAGAACCCACCCTCGAAGCCCCGTGCGTCCCCTGCTCGCCACGTCCGTCTGCCTGAGCCCTCGGCCTGGAGGGCCCGTCCCAGTGTCCTGTCCACTCCACACGCACTTTCCCCAGGTGCCCACCTGGTCCCCTCTGGGGCACGTGGCCTGTGTGGGTCAGACCCTGAATGGTCACTCAGAGGCAGAGACTCTGAGAACGAATCCAGTCTCACCCCATCCCACCTCCTGGAAGGCGGCTGGCACCACCAGCAAGGGCGAGGGGGTGCGGGCATGGACTCAGTCCATCTTGCTGAAGCCTGAGAACTAAGAGGGGTCCCTGGTGCTGCAGCCTTGTCAGGGCCTGGGACTGGGGGCCGGACGACCTCAAAACCCAGGGTCCTCACTCATTAGGAGAAGCACGTCATGTCCCAAGCACCTTGTCAGCAGAAGCTCAGACTGGTCACTGGGAAACGCTGTTTAGTGGGTGTGTGACTGTGTCTGGGGCCTGCAGGACCACCGTGTGCAGAGGCCCTGGGCCCAGTGGTCACGGGTGAGTCAGGGGAGGGTCCTCTGACCAGGTCCTGTGGGCTGGGCAGCAAATGATGGCAGGAGGAAAGAGGAGCCCGACCCCTCCCCTCAGAGTGCCGGTGGGGCCTGGGAGGGGTCCAGGGGCAGAGCCTGGGACCCTCTGCTTTTGCCCACCCACAGAGACCTCGTCAGGCTTCCTGCTGCAGTCTGTGCCCACAGTTTCATTGGGAGGGGGAGTCTTCCCTCTTTTCTTCCCTTTTTCTTCCATGACAAAGTTCAAGGATCCTGATCTCTAAATTTCCTCATGGCCTCTAGTTCTGGAATTCCGGGAGGAACTCTTTTTATAAAAACACTTGGATGTTCCTGAGATGGGTACAAGGTGCAGAAAGCCATGAGCCTGTGGATGTCCTCAGAGGTCACAGGCCAGCTCAGCTCACCAGGCAGCTGTCTGCAGGGTACCCCTTCTTGCCTATGAGTGTCTGCCCCAGCTCTCCTGGAAGTGGCCCCGATGGTTTCAGGGTTTACCCCGCCCCCTCAGCCTCATGGTTCCCTGGGGCTGCCACCATCCCAGGCTCCAGGAATAAGCACAGGGCCCCAGTCTGCCCGTCTGAGCCCTGTGGCTCCCAGGATCCATTCAAGGACATCGGATGGTTCAAGATGGCTGTGGGCAGAGGCTCTCAGGACTCATGGGGCAAAGGGTGCTCCGTGTCTGCTGGCCATCTTGCCAGCTTTCACCTTGAGCCTGCCCAAGAATGACAGGGGAGAGGCGGGGAGTTGAGGGTACCATGGGAGCACCTGGATCCAGCCTTGCCTGAAGCGGTAAGTACCTGGTACTGCTCAGATCCATGAGCAAGACTTTCCACATCTTTCTGCTGACCTGAGATGGGTTTCTGCTGCCTGCCACCCGGCCAGTGCAGCCCCCTCTCTCAGGAAGGCTGCCCTAGGCACATCTACCTCTTGCAGGTGCTCCGTGAGCCCGCAGGCACTGCGTGTGCCCCTCACTTATAGCCTCTCTGCCATGTACACACACTTGCCCCACCCCACGGTCACCGCACGCCCGTCCACACGACACTGTGGCCTGGAGGTCAAGGCCACATGAACACTTGCCGGTGGGTCCCCAGGTACCTGAGATCGGCTGCCTCCTCGGCCATGAGCTGACCTCGCTTCTCCAGGGCCTCCTGCTTGGCCAGCAGCTGGACTCGCTCTTCAGACAAAGCCTCCTTCTCCTGCAGGGCCCTCTGGAGAGCGGCCATCTGGGCCTCCTGGTCCTGCAGGCGCTGGGCCAGCTGCTTCTCCAGGGCCTGTTTCTTGCATGTGACCTAGAGGAGGAGGGGGGGAAAGTCCAGCAGAGAGAGTGGGAGGGTTATGAGGGGCCTCTAGAGGGAAAAGGAGGACTTCAGACAAAGTGGTTTCCTTCAGAACAGCAACGGAGGAAAGAGTGGAGGAGGACCGTGGCCAGGAGACGTAGAGGACCCCTGGTGCATGTGTGTTTTCACAGCAGAGACGCCTCCAGTCCTGAAACCATGATGGAGAAATTATTGGACTGAGCACCACCAGGTGGGATCCAGCTGTCAATCTAAGCAGTAACCTTTGTTGGGCCACAAGTTTCCAGGGTTGGGAGACATTGCACAGAAATGCGAAGAAGGTGACAGAAGACCAGATTGTTGCAGACTAACACCTCCACCAAGAACATCACAAAAATCTGGACAAAATCTATCACAGGAGTCCGTATAGGGCCTCAGAGAGCTGCCCAGGCAGCTGAGACTGAAGGAGCCAAAATCTCACGAGGAAAGGGAGGCAGAGGAGTGAGGCCACCACTCATCATCTCTGCTCTCCTTGGAGCATGTGCTGGTTTAAGTCTGGACTGAGGAGCTGAGAAGCCCGGGAGAGCTTCCTGCCGTCCTGTGTCTTTAGGAGTAGAAGAACATGAGCTTACAGACCTCAGCGCAGAGGGTCCTGATAAACATCCTAGGTTTCCAGTTGTGATCATAGGAGGGCTTCATCCTCGTAGTGGTGGTGAAGCAGAATAGACACTGCCCCCAAACCTGGCTTCCCTGGTGGCTCAGGATGGTAAAGAATCTGCCTGCAATGCAGGAGACCCGGGTTCCGTCCCTGGGTTGGGAAGGTCCCCTGGAGAAGGGAATGATTACCCACTCCAGTATCCTTGCCTGGAGAATCCCATGGACAGAGGGGCCTGGCGGGCTACAATCCATAGGGTTGCAAACAGTCAGACAAGACCAAGCCACTAACACTTTCACTCTTCTAACTTTCAAAAACATGAAGATCGGGTTTCAATCACCTCAGTCATGGATTAAAGTGATCTACCGCCACTGCCTGCCAGAACCAAAAGTGATTCCTCCCTAGAAGAACGGCATCATCGAGATCCTCAAATTATTTCTACAATTTTTTATATTTAATACTTGGCTTTTATTCAACACAACCAAGCATGTTAGAGGTAGAATCACATGGCAAAAAGCTACATGTAAGAACTTAAAATAGACACACAGGCCTCCCTGCCCATCTGGCTATCCGGATATTGAAGTTATCAAATACAGACTTTAAAATAGCTGTGATTAATATGTTCAAGAAGATGGATGGCAAAATGTAGAGTTTCGCAATAGAACTGGATGCTTAACGGAATAAGAACAACAACATGATCATCTTAATAGAGTCAGCGAACACATTTCATGGAATTCAAAGCCCATTCACAGTTTAAAAAAAAAAAATCTCAGCATGCTAGGAATAAAAGAGAACTTCCTCAATCAGATAGGCATCTATGAAAAACCTCTAGATCGCATCATACTTGACAGTGAAATTCTTTCCCCAAAGTTGGGTTTGGTATTAACAGAAAGATGGCCAGTCTCACTACTTTTTTTCAGATTTGTTCTGTAGGTCTTTAGCCAGTGAATTAAGAGAAGAGATGAAAGTCACTAAGATCAGAAAGGAAGTAAAACCATTGTTATTCACAGATAACATGATAATGTACATGTAAAATCCTGGTGCTTATCAGTCTATTTGTCAGGGTTGCATGATCAAAAGTTAATATATGAGATTATATTTCTACATACTAGTAATGGACATAGGAAAATGAAATTGTAACAGCAAGGCATAATATCAAATCCAGGAATTAATTTAATCAAAGACGTGTAAAGTCTCTACACTGAAAACTACAAAACACAACTGAGAGGAATTAAGTAAAGAAAACAACGGAGAGATATACCATGCTCATGGATAGACAGCTGGATATGGTTAAGACGTCCATTCTTCTCAAACTGCTCTATAAATTCAACAAAATCCCAGTCAAGGTTCTACCAGGTTTTTTTGGGGTGTGCAAATTGACAAATCTGATTCTAAAATGTAAATAACCAAACAATCTTGAAAAGAAGGATTAGATGGGAATACTCAATATTACTTCATTACAAGATATTAGAAAGCTACAGTAGTGAAGACAGTACAATTTTGGTGAAAGGATGAACAAATAGATGAATTTGCACAGATCACAATATGATCTGGGCACATACATGCACAAGTAGGCTCAATTTATTGTTGCCAAGATCATCCCAGAAGGGAAGGAAAGGAAAGTGTTTTAAAAATTGGTGCTGAAACAACTGGATATTAATGTGAACAATGGTGGACCCCAGTTCCTATTCCATACCACACACCCAGTTCTCACACCTTCGTGCATGTCAGAGTCACTAGGAGGGATGATTAAAATCCAGATTTTTGGCCCCATTCATAGAGTTTCAGATTCAGTAGGTTTTAGGAGGGCAGCTGAGAATCTGCATTTTAAGCAAGTTCTCAAGTGAGACTGATGCTGCTGGCCTGGGGAACACACCGTGAGAACCTCTGCTCTACAGAAAAGTCAGCTTTACGTGGATCACAGACCTAAGGACTGGAGGAAAACACACTGGGATACTGTCTTGTCCTCGGGCCGGGCAAAAATTTCTCAGACAACACGTAGAAAATACTAACCATAAATTTTTAAAAAATTTGCTAAACTGAATTTTGCCAAAGTTAAACTTTTCTGTCCATCAAAAATGCTGGCAACAAAATGTATACACAAATCACACCAACGTGAGAACATCTGTCTGACAAAGTGTTTGTACCCAAGATATGTGAACTAGAAACCCGTAACCAAAATGGGAAAACCCAATAAAAGTAGACAGTAGGCCTGAACAGACACTCGACAAGTTAAGGTATGCAAATATTTGATAATCATATGAAAATGTGCTTAATGCCTTTTATTATCAGAAAATGGCCAATAAAACCACAAAGGCACATAACTTCACACACAGAGAGTAGCAAGACGGATGATGCCAAGTGTTGACAAGGCCGAGCAGCAGCTGGAATCCTCCCACAGTGCTGGCCAGTGAAGTGATACAACCACTGGGGAAAACTGCTTGGCAGTTTCTTATAATGTTCAGGAACATCTACCCAGTGACTCCACAGTTCACGCTTAGGTATTTACTCAAGAGAAATGAGAATATCTGTATGAGATTTCTACATGCGTGCTTGTAGCAGTCTTGTCCATCTCCAAATTGGAAGCAACCTAAAAATCCAGCAGTGGGTAAATGGGTAAAAAGATGTAATTTATCCATATGACGGAATATTACTATGCTGTCAAAAGCAGGAGATTTCGACACCCCTTCTTTGGGCTCCAAAATCACTGCAGATGGTGATTGCAGCCATGAAATTAAAAGACGCTTACTCCTTGGAAGGAAAGTTATGACGAACCTAGACAGCATATTAAAAAGCAGAGACATTACTTTGCCAACAAAGGTTCGTCTAGTCAAGGCTATGGTTTTTCCAGTGGTCATGTATGGATGTGAGAGTTGGACTGTGAAGAAAGCTGAGCACTGAAGAATTGATGCTTTTGAACTGTTGCGTTGGAGAAGACTCTTGCGAGTCCCTTGGACTACAAGGAGATCCAACCAGTCCATCCTGAAGGAGATCAGACCTGGGTGTTCACTGGAAGGACTGATGCTGAAGCTGAAACTCCAATACTTCGGCCACCTCATGCGAAGACCTGACTCATTTGAAAAGACCCTGATGCTGGGAGGGATTGGGGGCAGGAGGATAAGGGGACGACAGAGGATGAGATGGCTGGATGGCATCACCAACTCGATGGACATGAGTTTGAGTAAACTCCGGGAGTTGGTGATGGACAGGGAGGCCTGGCGTGTTGCGATTCATGGGGTCGCAAAGAGTCGGACACGACTGAGCGACTGATCTGAACTGAACTGAACCACAGAGATGACTCTCAAAGATGTCATGTTGAGGGTGAGAAGCTGGACTCCAAAGTGTCTGCACCCCATGACTCCCTATGCAACAACATCTAAAGCTGGTGAAGCCAGTCCACGGTGGCAGGTCCAGGTCAGGGCAGAGGACGCCTGGGTGGCCTTGCCATGGGGGAGCCTGCTGGGCTGGTGCAGACACTCTGCATTCTGACCACGCTGGTGTCCCCACCAGGGCTCACCACTGTTATCACCCACTGAGCTGTGCGCTGGCTTTACTGAATGTAACAATGAGTCACCCAAAACAGAGGGAAAGGACAGGACAGAGTCTGAGAAACAGGAAGAGGCAAGCCTGAGCCCCGAAGGTGACAGGCCATGAAGCCTGAGCACCACTAGGGGTCCAAGGCTCTGCAGGGACCGGTTTCCACGTGGGCCACCACGTCTGGAGTCAGGAGAAAGCAAAAGTGCCGCAGTGTCTTGTGCTACAGAGTCTGACCTCCTCCACGGGAGATCCACGTCGGCAGATTTGGGAATGGATGCAAGGATGCGGCTGTGAGCGTGTGACCGGGCA
This sequence comes from Dama dama, assembly GCF_033118175.1. NCBI lineage: Eukaryota > Metazoa > Chordata > Mammalia > Artiodactyla > Cervidae > Dama > Dama dama. The sequence continues at coordinate 116,288,880 of NC_083700.1, read as the reverse complement.
GCTCTGTTGTGTGGATGTGGTCCAGGAAGAAGACAGACAAGACGACAGAGGGGCAGGGGAGCGTTTCCCTTGAGTGTGTGAGTATCGCTGGGCCCGAGGCCTTCGACCCTCTGACCAGGGGGGACCCAGCCCCTGGATGCTGGGGACAGGCCCGATGTAGACGTCCTTTTAGCGTGCCGCTTCCCCATCCCCTACTTCCCACACCGGGAAGCCGGCTTCAAATCAGCCAAGTCGGGCAGCCTGAGCTTAGAAAGCGCCGGTGCTGACGTCCGAGGGCCAGTGTGGCTTCTGTATCTGTGCGTGCCCGCCCACCCCAGAGGCAGGGGTGGCCCTGTCAGATGCGGCTGGGGACCGGGAGCCCCACGACCCCCTCACCTGGCCCACCTGCGCCTGCAACTGGGCCCGTTCTCGCTGGAGTCGGGCCGCCTGACCCTCCAGCCGCTCCAGCCGCTCCTCCAGCCGCCCGCAGGCCCGCTGCAGGCCCGTCCTCTCGGCCCGCAGGAGCTCCACCTGCCACTCGGCCCGCGCCAGCTGCTCCCGGGCGCCGGCCTGCCCCTGTGCCAGCGTCTGCTGCCGCGCCCGCAGCTCGTCCCGCTCCTGCTCCAGCTGCCGGAGAGGCGGGGACAGGGCGTGGTCCGTGTGCAGAGCCAAGCCCCACGCACCCTCGCCCCCGAGTCCAGGAGAGGAGGCGGCGGGGGGAGGATGAACAAAGGGGCAGCCCTGAGCTCGGGGGGCCGGGGCTGCACCGGGGCCCACAGCTGCTCTGGGGAAGCGGGACTTGGGGAGGTCCGACCCCCGGGCCCTCGTCCCACCTGCAGGACCAGGCGGTTCAGGGAGCCTTTGTCCTGAGCCAGCGTCTCCGTCACAGCGGCCATCTTGGCCACGGAGTCCCTCTGCTCCACCCCCTCCGCCTTGAGCCGGCTCACGAGCAGCTCCAGGTCAGCCTTGCTGGCCTCGGCCTAGGGTGGGGAGGGCAGAGGTCACCCAGCAGGGAAGCTGGGACGGCTTCTAGATTCGGGGGAGCCACGACGGGGTGGGGAGTGACCCGCGCGTCACAGAGGTGTGCAAGCTGGAGCTCCGGGGGGGCCTGGAAGCCGTCCCGTAGTGGCGAGGCCCCGGGGTTGGACGGAGGCCCCTGGGTCCAAGCCTGCAGCCAGGGCAGGCGAGCGGGCGCCCGAGGGAGGGGCCCCTGAGAGCGGCTGTGGCCGGCGCTCAGGGGGACGGGCCAGGGCACATTGGTCGGGGACCGAGGAGGCCACCCTGAGGCTGGGACCAGGGGACACCCCTGAGCTTGGGGCTAGGGGATGGTCTGCAAGCCCAGGCCGGCGAGGAGAGGGGCGAGGTGGGGCGGGGAGCACACCCGGGCCAGGGCGCCGTGCAGACTCGCCCTCTCGCTCTCCAGGACGTCCCTCTGCAGCCGCGCCGAGTCCAGCGCCTCCTGGGCCGACACCAGTTCCGTCTTGAGCCCCGAGACCATCCCCTCCAGCTGCTCCAGGCGCCCTCGACTGAGACCCAGAAACAGGGCAGGGGGCGTGAGGCCACCTCAGGATGAGAGCCGGGCCACTTGTGGGGCCCGCAGTCAGGGTGACCGCCCATGGCTGCCCCCAAGGTGCGGGGCCCCAGAGGAGCACGGGTCCCCTGCATGCCCGGAGTTGCTGCCCAGCTGGGCGTGGGTGTGTCTGCTCGGACCTGGGCAACAGCCTGGGCCAGCAGAGGGCACCCACGCTGCGGCCCACCCTGGTGGGGCCCAGGTATCGGGGTGGGTTTGCCCGGGGTCGGGGGGCTGGCACTGGGCTGGACTTGGGGTGGGCGTGTGAGTGGCAGTGGGTGGTGATCAGTGTGAGAGGGGCCGGCGATCTCACTAGCACCCCCTGATGAGGCTGGTGAAGATATAGTCCCGGGGCGGCGGGGCACGTGGGGCACGTGGGGCCCGGGGGGCCATGATGCCTGCTGGAGGCCGGGCGGCCCACCTGCTCTCCAGCGCCCTCCGGCTGCTCTCGCCCTGCTGCTCCAGCGCCTCCTTCTGCTCCGCACACCGCCGGAGGCTCCTCTGCAGCTCTGCGTTCCTGGCCTCCAGGCTTTGCTTCTCAGCGTGGGACACGGCTGCCTCCCCCCTCAGCACCTCAACCGCCTCCTCGAGAGCCGCCTTCTCTCTGGAAGCAGGTGAGGCTGAGGCTGGGGGTCCCGGGCACGTTCGCGCCTCTGCCCAGGGCCTGGGGGGCGAACAGGGCAAGGGGGCCGCGGAGGCCGCTTGGGGCCGGGCTCAGGGACACATGCAGACCACCCCCAGCTGGTCTGTCCAGGCAGGGTGGCTCCCGGGTGGGGGGCCTTGCGTGAGCCTGTAAACCCCAGAGGGCCTGACCCCGGGGCGTCCCTATGCTCGGGCCTCTGCACCCGTGGGCTAACCTCAGACAGTCTTGTGAGACCCCGTGGGAAGGAGGGGACCCCGGACTGCCAGGGGCCCCCACATCTCCTGGCCGGCCCCAGAGACCTGCACCCTCGTCAGAGCTGAGCGTGCTGCTGACCCACACCCGACCGCGAGGTCCCCTCTCCAGGTCACCCGCCAGCCAGGACTGGATCTCAGCTGCTCCCACCCGGCCGGGCCCCGAAGCACCAAGTCCTGGGGACCAACTTGCCAAATGCCTCCTGACTCAGCCTCTCATCCCCCTGTGTCACGGGGCCACTGGGCCTGTCACCCCCAGTCCCCAGGACGCTGTGGTCTAGCCACTTGTGGGAAGGCGGTGTCCCTGCGAACAGCCCCCTTGGCCCTTGCCCCAGTGACCGCTGTGCCTCGGCAGGCTGAGGTGGCCCCGCCTGCCCACCCCACACCCCGCCTCCACCCGTCGCCCCTACCGGAAGGCCCTCCTGAGACCTCGCGGGCTCCCCCATTCCTGCCAGGCCGATCCTGCCCGCTCCCGTCTCTGCCCACCGCCTGTGTGCCTCTCGAGAGCAGGACTGGGTCTAATCTTCCCTTGGACCTCCTGTCCCAGCACTGAGTACGCTGTCAGGCCCTCCAGAGAAGGGGTAGCCCCGAGGGGCCTGCAGGCCTGACCCCTGGGTGAGTGAGTGGAAGCATGGGAGGCTGTCGGTCCACTCCTCACGGCGCCCTCCTGCAGGAAGCCTTCCTGGGCTGCCAGCACACTCCTGCCCCACACTCCGGCTCGGGCAGCATGTGGGTCTGGGAAGCCCTGGACTACAGATGCTCGGGATTCTCTTCCCGCCCCTCACCACCACCCGCCCTGGGCCCTGGGGGCAGTCAGACGTGCACAGAAGCATGCAGACAGCCTCCTGGCCAAGTGCACCAGGAGACGCCAGACCCACGGGACACGCCAGGAGGGCGGGCAGGGAACTGGGGGTCTGTGGACCACCTGCGAGGGATGGCCCAGACCCCTAGAGGACTCTCAGCAGTGGGAATGGGGCAGCGGGGCCAGAATACAGCCTGGTCCCAGGAGGGGCGTCTGGGAGGCGGGGCTGAGGGGCAGGGCTCATGCTCAGCCTGGGCTTTGGGAAGGTGAGTCCTGGCCACAGCCCAGATGGGCCCAGAGCGGGAGGAGGGGTGCTCAGTGCAGGCAGGGCTTGGGGGCAAAGAGGGGAGGGAGGCAGCTTCCATCTGGATGTTTTCACTTCTGCTCCTGGAGGGCCTCGTGGAGGAGGTGGCCCTGCCCGCCGGTCTCACCTCCCCAGGAGCTTCTCCTGGAGGGCCTCGTGGAGGAGGTGGCCCTGCCCGCCGGTCTCACCTCCCCAGGAGCTTCTCCTGGAGGGCCTCGTGGAGGAGGTGGCCCTGCCCGCCGGCCTCACCTCCCCAGGAGCTTCTCCTGGAGGGCCTCGTGGAGGAGGTGGCCCTGCCCGCCGGCCTCACCTCCCCGGGAGCTTCTCCTGGAGGGCCTCGTGGAGGAGGTGGCCCTGCCCGCCGGCCTCACCTCCCCAGGAGCTCGCTGGTCACACGGCTCCACTGCGCCTCCCGGCTCTGTGCCTCCAGCTTGCCCAGGAGGTCCTGGCGCTCCTCCTGCAGGAGGCTTCTTGAGGCCTGCAGCTCCCTCTGACTCTCAGACAGCTGCTCCTGGAGGCCCGCGGCCCTCGCCTCGGCCGACTCCAGCTGTTGGCGCAGCTCCTGCCCGGTAGTGGGGGTGCAGTGAACCCCTGCGGTGGGGCCAGGCCTCCGAACACAGAAGCCAGCCAGGGCCCTGGACTCCCAGAGAAAGGGCGCAGTTCTGACCAGAGACCCACCCGAGGTGCAGGGCCAGGCGCCTGGGGGGTTAGCCTCCTGGGGGTCAGCCCCCAGTGGGGTCAGCCTCCTGGGGTCAGCCTCCTGGGGGTCAGCCTCCTGGGGTCAGCCTCCTGAGGGTCATGGGCAGGCCCATAGCGGCCCTTCTCAGCCTGGCAGGCTCTGTGCCCACCTGCTCCCGCTGCCGCCGCCTCTGAATAGCCGCCCGCACGGCCCACAGTGCTGAGTCCAGGGCAACTGGGGAGCGGGCTGGGGGCAAGGACTCAGCCGTCAGGGGGGACCCAGCATGCGGGGGGCTCCTCCGTTGGCCCTGCACTCCCTCGCCTTCAGCACCGCTGCTCTTCACCATCTCCTCGTTCCCCGCATCTGCCTGGGCCACCTTCAGGGCGCAGAGAGGACAGAGCCCAGGGCTCAGGTCACACAGGTCCTTCCAGACCATCTCCCAGACCAGCCTGAACCGCAGGGGCCCTGCAGCCCATCGGCTGCCCGTGTGGGAAGGACCCAGCCGGGCCTGCACCTGTGTGATGCTGTCCAAGAGGAGCCGCAGAGTCTCCACCTCCGCTCTCGAGTCCCCCGGGGCTGCCGGGCCTCCGCCGCTGTGCTGGGACTCCTGGGGGGACGGGGGTCGGGGGCTGCTCAGCGAGGCCCAGGCCCCGACTGCCAGCCGCCCCCTCCCAGCCGCGCACCAGTCTCTGCATGTCGGTTCTCAGGGAAGAGATGGCTGTCTCGCTCGCATTTTGCTCGGTGAGCTTCTCCACCAGCAGCGTCTGCTCTGAGAGTCTGGGGACAGCGGGGTGGGGCAGGGCCGTCTGTGCCAAGATCCAAGCCCAGGGCACTGGCGGGCCTGGGAGCCCAGCTCTGTCTGCCTCCTCCATGGTGCGTGCAGCCTGCCTGCGGCTGTCGGCCACCTCTGACCCCCCACTGTGGTCAGATGCCCTCTCCCGCTCTAGAAACTTCAGCGGCTCCCATTGCCTCGGGGGTCAGTGCAGACCCCGAGTTCAGCATCGAGCTCCCACTGTGACCCAGACTCAGCTCGCCAGCCCTGCAGCGAGGCTTCCTCTGCCCAACCTGACCTGGTCGCGCCCTGCCCCTCCCTGTGACTGGACCGCCTCTGACGGTTTATTGTCTTTGCTTCCCAGGAACCAGCTTCTTCTCTGACCCCGGGCCTCCCTTGGGCCTCCCTAGACCCAGAGCCCTGGGCGCCCACACACCTGGCCTGGAGCGCCGCCTTCTCTGCGGCCCAGCGGCCCTGCAGCTGCAGCGTCTCCCGCATCTTGTCCCGCAGCTGCTGCTCCAGGGCAGCGGCCGCGCTGCCGGCCGTCAGCCGCAGGTTGGAGCCGAGGTTCAGGCAGGCCGTGTGCAGGCGCCGGGCCATCCTGGCCACGTCTGCCCGCAGGTCAGCAAGGCCCCTGCGAGACCAGGGCGCACCCGGCTGAGCCTTGGGGGTGTCTGTGGCCTCAGCCTGGGGGCTGCCCGCCGGCTGGGCCAGGCGGGGTCTGGTCTCAGGCCAGAAGTCTGCCCACCTCAGGAGAGGACCCACAGGTGGCATCACAGCTGGGCAGGGATGGGCAGGGCTGGGCCAGGACGCACAGGACGGGCTGTCTGCCTGGACTGGGACATGGACCGTCTGAGACTCAAGGGCCCAGGTCAGCCGGGCTGAGGTGCCTGTCCAGGCCCCAGAGCTCCGTGCAAGTCAGTTTGCCACTGTTGACGGCGGCTCCCCAACTGGCCTGCCGGCTCTCGCCGCCCAGCTCCCTGACCCACTCTGTGAGTTCGGCCACCTCCCACAGGGCGCCCTGTCCCCCTCGGGCCCGTGGGTGGGCACGCACCTCTCGGTGGCTGCACGCAGTTCGGCCAGGTGTCCCCGGAGCGCAGTGACCTGCCTCTGCAGGAGGGCATCCTGGGGCTGTCCTGAGTGGGTGTGCCTGGCCTGCAGGCAAGAGGCGGAGGCCAGGCTGAGGGGTGGGGGGACCTGCGACCCCATTCACCCCCATACCGCTCCCGCAGCACCGGAGGTGGGGGACAGACCTTGTCATCAGCCTCTGTGGCCCCTACGCCTCCCCAACAATCAGACTGCCCCCTACCTGGGACAGAGCTTGGCTCCCCTCCCAGAGGCTGTGGGGGTGAGCGCCCCCAGCTCCAGAACCAGGACCCCCTCAGCCTGGTCCCCATGGGGGTGAAGGCAGCACTCAGCTGGGGTGGGGAGGTGGGAGTGGGGGTGGGGCATGGGGTGTGGGCAGTGGGTGTGGGAACGGGGTGTGGGCAGTGGGGGTGGGGAGGTGGGGTGGGGTGTGGAGTGGGTGTGGGAATGGGGTGTGGGTGGTGGGTGTGGGAGTGGGGGTGGGGCGTGGGGTGGGGGTGTGGGGTGTGGGCAGCGGGGGTGGGGAGGTGGGGTGGGGCGTTGGGAGTTGGGGGGTGGGGTGTGGGCGAGAGTTGAGGCAGCAGGATGCAGACCCGTGCAGGCAGCGAGGCCAGCCTTGCAGGGAACTGTGCTGAAGCCCAGAGCCAGAGCCCCAGCCTTGGCGCTGCCTCCGCAGGCCCTGCCCGGTGGCCGGGCTGAGCTCAGAGCCGGGCTCTGCGGGCCCCGCGGGCCCTGCCGGCTGGCCGGGCTGAGCTCAGAGCCGGGCTCTGCGGGCCCCGCGGGCCCTGCCGGCTGGCCGGGCTGAGCTCAGAGCCGGGCTCTGCGGGCCCCGCGGGCCCTGCCGGCTGGCCGGGCTGAGCTCAGAGCCGGGCTCTGCGGGCCCCGCGGGCCCTGCCGGCTGGCCGGGCTGAGCTCAGAGCCGGGCTCTGCGGGCCCCGCGGGCCCTGCCGGCTGGCCGGGCTGAGCTCAGAGCCGGGCTCTGCGGGCCCCGCGGGCCCTGCCGGCTGGCCGGGCTGAGCTCAGAGCCGGGCTCTGCGGGCCCCGCGGGCCCTGCCGGCTGGCCGGGCTGAGCTCAGAGCCGGGCTCTGAGGCCCCGCGGGCCCTGCCGGCTGGCCGGGCTGAGCTCAGAGCCGGGCTCTGCGGGCCCCGCGGGCCCTGCCGGCTGGCCGGGCTGAGCTCAGAGCCGGGCTCCGCGGGCCCCGCGGGCCCTGCCGGCTGGCCGGGCTGAGCTCAGAGCCGGGCTCCGCGGGCCCCGCGGGCCCTGCCGGCTGGCCGGGCTGAGCTCAGAGCCGGGCTCCGCGGGCCCCGCGGGCCCTGCCGGCTGGCCGGGCTGAGCTCAGAGCCGGGCTCCGCGGGCCCCCAGAGCCCCTCCACCTGCTGGAGCCCCAGCGCTCGTCACTGTTGCTTCAGACCAAGCGCTCTCACCGAAGGCCCTCTGGCTGCAGACCCGCACTCCCACCTTCACGAGCCCTTTGCTGAGCCCTCTCCCCGACCCCCACCTGAGGTCCCCCCACGAGCCCAAAAGCCCCTGCGGTGCACAGTCTCTGGGAGCACCCCTGGTCCTGGCCCAGAGCCTTGTGTACACGCCCCCCGCCCACCGCGGTCATCAGGAGCCCCGGTGACACGGAGGGGTGGACAGCCAGCCCCGCCTGCCCGACACCGACGGAAGTACAGGACACGCCAGACTCCACAGCGTCTGGACGCGAGGCTGGGTGGCCGGTGCAGTTAGGCACATGCAGGCCAGGGACGGGTAAAGTTCCTGACTCGGGAGTGACTTAGCAAACAGCAGCTTGAACTTGTTTCTTTGACCACAGGGGCTCCGAGGACAGAGAGCAAAGCTTGGGCCCACCCAAGGGGGAGTCTACTCACCTAGAGCAGTGACCCCCCCAAGCTGCACTCCAAGCAAGGTGCGCTAGAGGCAGGCAGACCTGCATACACGCGCATACACACACACCTGCCTGCAGGGGCGGTAAGGAGGTGCAATGCATGGTGAACCAGCACACACATGCACACACACACACGCACACGCACGCACGGCTGCCTGCAGGGGCGGTAAGGAGGTGAACCAGCACACACACACACACACGTCTGTCTGCAGGCACTGTAAGGAGGTGAAGTGGATGGTGAACCAGCACACACATGCACACACTCATGCACACGCACACGCACACACACACACTGTCAGAGGGGCAGTGTCCCCCGCAATTCACATGTTGAAACCTAATCACCCACGTGAGAGTATCTGGAGGTGGGGTTTTTCAGCTCCACTGCTATGAAGGGTGTTAGTGCTCTTACAAAAGGGGCCCCACGAGCTCTCCCTCCCTTCTGCCTTTTGAGCGGATAGCCAGAAGGTGTCATCTGTGATTAGACAGCGGTCCTCATCCTCACCAGCCGCTGAAGGGGCTGGCACTTTGATCTTTAGCTTCCAGCCTCTAGAGCTGTGGGAAATGTTTGTTTACAAGCCCGGGGCTGGGGTATTTCTGCTCCAGCAGCCTGGAGGGACCAAGACAGGAAGGAAAAATCTTGGAGATTTGGATTTGGAACCATGAGTTAGCCTTGGTGCAGTTTTCAGCCTAGATTCACAAAACCTGGGTGGTTTGAAAAAACAGTAAGTTAAAGCTGAAAATTTACTTCCATGTGGCCCCAAAGATTATCAGAGTCCCTAGAATCTGCCTGAAGCAAATGAAAATCTTTTTTGGAATGTACCATGTTCATTCCAGGTTTCAAAGAATTCTCAGTGTTCCAAGGATACTACACAGCTCTTAACTGAAGAAATCAGAAAACCACCAAAGACACATAGACACCCAGCACCATGGTCAGAACCAGCAGAAACAATGAACTCAGACCTTGAAGGAGTTCAGATATTAGAACATCAGAAACAGGCTACAAAATAACTGCTTTCTAGCATGCATCAACAAACACAACAGAGGCTTGAAAATAGGAGACTAAGATATGCAGAAAATAGAATAAAAGTCAGAACTTTTAAAGATGAAAAATACAGTATTGGAAGTTAAGCGAAATAGGCAGGTTTAACAGAGATTTGATACCAGGGGAGAAAACTGATGAGCGGCAGGGTAGACTTGAAAAAATTACCCATGACATAGACCAGGGTGGTAAGGAGGGGAGGTTAAGAGCATAGGAGGGAGCCTAGAAAGGGTGGGTGGGGAGGGGGAAGTGGGACTCTGGCAACTGTGGAAGACAGAACAGAGGCTTCCCCAAACAAGGAGAGAAGGAACCCTGATGAGCGGAAGCAGAATAAACAGAAATCTGCAGTCGGCGGTCACAGGAAGTCACAGCAGAGAATCCCCAGTGGCCAGAGTGTGATGCCCGCCAGAGGAGTCAGGGGTCGGCGGGTGTTGGCAGGCTGGAAGCCAGGAGACAAGCCAGGATGTCGCTAAGGTGCTGAGAAAAACAGCTGCCAGCAAGTGGGAGTGGCGTTCAAGGCCAAGGGGGAGTAAAGAGCCCTGATCGGCTGGTGCCAGATTGGACCCAAGGTCCGTCTCCGGGGCGCCTGTTCTGCTGTCCAACTGAGGCTGGGGGTGAGGTGTCCACCCCGTCTCACTGGCCCCACAGCAGCCCAGCGCCCTGTGAGGACTGATCTGATTGGAAAGGCCATGCCTTCTCCCCACGCCCATCTGACACCCTCCTGTCCCGGGACAGCTATCTGGCAGGAGGGGCTGTGTCTACACAGTGGGGGCAGCCTCTGCTCCACCAGGTCCATGTGGAAAGAGCCAGGATGGCCCCTCTGTGGTGGGCTTGTCCGAGGGACCCCTGCGCAGCGTCGGCCTGAGGCCGGGGGCCCGGGGACCGCCTGGGCCTCTGCCCCACTGCCGGGGAGAAATCCTGCCCTGGAGGCTGCTGGCAGGCGCTGGGGGGGCCCGGGGGCATCCAGGGCAGATCAGGGAAGGCGCGGCCAGGCACAGGCGCGGCTGACCATCTCAAGTCCTGCCCTACTCCACGCTGCATGTCCTGCAGCTGGCGACCACCCCACATGGTCCACACGGCATCGCCGCTGCAGCGAGGCTGAGGCCGGAGCCCCGTGCCCGGACCCTACCCAGGGCTGAGGGTTTTGGAAGAGGCCGCGGGGCCCCTGCTGGCCCGGAATCCAGACCGCAGAGACTCCTCCCTCCAGCGCAGGGCGGCCATGCCAGGGCCAGGGCTCAGCCCTCACCCAACTTCCCAGTCCGGCCATTGGCTCCTTGTCTCAAAGTGGGGGCTTTCCACCTGGTAAGCCCCACTCCACAGACAGCTGTGGCCAGGCCGAGCAGGGGGCCGTGGTGTGGCGGGGGGCGGCCACCAGCTCACCCCTTCCCGGTCCTCGCTGCCCACCCCCGCCCCAGCCGCGGGCACCGAGCCGGGCGTCCCCCTGCCCACGAGCGGGAGCCGGGGAGCACCTCTCTGTGGGTCCGGCGCTGTGCCTCCCGCAGCTCCAGCTCGGCCCGCAGACGGAGCACGCTGCCCGTCGTCCTGGCCAGCTCCTCGGCCAGCCTGTCATTGGCCTTCCGCATGTGCTCCAGCTGTTCCCGCAGGAGGGCGTTCACCTGGGAGAGGCCGGTGCTCCTGGATGGGCAGGGACGCGGCAGCGTGATCGTAGGCGGGTGGCCTCCCTTACAGACATGCTTAGATCCCCAGGCCCCAGACCTCCTGGGCTCAGATGATCCCAGCTCGACTGTAGCCCCGCCGCTCCTAAGTGGCGCTGACCGCCTGCGGAGGATCCCCCGTGCACAGAAAACGGAGGCCTGCCTCGGACCCCCTCTGGCACCCCGCTCCCCCTGACATATCTGTTGTCCCCTCCTCCCCCCACGCCGAGCTCCCTGGCTCTGCCCTCACGACTACGGCTGGCTGTTCACTCCAGGGTGTGGAGATGAACCTCCAGAGCAGCAAGAGGTTCAGGGCTTGGGAGCCCCAGCCGAGGGAACCAGGGCTGGGAGGGAGGCGCGTCCCTGTCGCGGGGCGGGCTGGGGGAGAGGGGTCAGGCATGCCCCGGGGAAGGGGCAGCCCCTCTGTGACTGTGGGCCCCTCTCCCCGCAAGGCAGGCCTATGTGTGGCTGCAGTCGGGGACCCCAAACCCTGCAGAGCCCACACTTCTTGGCCAGGCTGCGAGGCCACAGGGATTTCTCTGCCCCTCTCTGCCCCGGGGGCATCAGCCTCCTGGAGGTTTTCTGCAGCCCCTGCCCCTACCCCCCACTTCTCCAAAACTGGCTTTCAAGACGCTTCTCAACACTAATCCTTTGCCAGTGTCCCTGAGGAGGAAGCAAGTCCAGGAAGCAAGCCACAGACGGCTTAACCTTCCCGGGTCTGGTGACAGAGCTGCCTTGGGGGCCCCGCCCCGCCTGCTCCCCTCAGCAGGGACCTTGGCGAGATGCTCTTCCCTCCAGGGGCGTGTCCTGGGGCTCAGGGCTCCCTCTGGGGGGCTGGGGGTGACATACAATTACCCACAGTGTGCAAATGAGCCCGGTCATGACTGCAGAGTGGCTTGAAGCCAGAGGGGCCTGGGGGTCAGGCTTGGAGTGGGAAGAGGAGTGGGATTGGGGGGGAACCCAGAGACACCCCAGGACTGGCCAGGCCAACCAAGGCCCACGGGCAGCTCAGATGCCTGCCCGTAGCACGGGCCAGAGCCCTGGCCCCAGCTGTGACAGGCGGGGGTGGGGGGCTGGGGTGGTACAGCAGGGAGCAGACTGAGGCCCAGGGGTGTGGCACCCCACCCTGCCCTGCCCTGCAACCGCCCCCCCCCCACCCCCCGCTCTGACTCCGAGTCATTCTGAAGGAGTCGCCAACAGCCCGGGGCACCTGCCCTGCCCGCGGCTCCCTGCAGCCCTGCCGGCCATGCCCGCCCGGCCTCACCTCTGCTCGGCCGCCTCCAGACGGCCCAGGGCCTCCTCCAGGTCCACACTGCGCTCCAGCTCCGACCTCTGCAGCTGGGCCTTGGTGGCCTCCAGCCGGGCCTGCAGCTGGAGAGGGCGTTGACCTACCTGGCCAGCTGCTTCCCAGTCCCGTGGGCTGGGTGGCTTAGGCACAGCACCCTCTCTGGGATGGGTGGGAGGGCTCCGGGGGTCCCCAGCTGGGGTGGGGTTCAGGCTAAGATCAGGGGTGCGGTTGACTGGGGTCTGGTCAGAGGGGTCAGGCTGGTGGCCATCCCCACGGCGGCCCTGTGCCTCGTGCTGCAGCCAGTGGAGGAGGCCTCGCATCAGGCCAGGCGAGGGGATGTGGAGCCGGACTACGGTCACCCGCACGGGAGTGAGTGCGCATGGGGTTCCACCCTGCCCCTTCTGCCTGTGCTTGAACCTCTGTCTGCCCCCAGCCCCTCATCGAGCAGGGGACGAGGCCACCCCACAGTAGGTGGGCCTGCAGCCCCCAGGTGGGTCTGGTGGTAGGGAAGCCCCAGGAACTGGTCCAGACCACTGTTGAGTCTGCAGGGCTGAGCGGATGGGAACCTTGCTCTGAGGGAAAGGGGCCGCTGGGGGCCGGGGGTGCCACCCAGATCTGCACCCAGAGCACGTTCTGGGGTCCAAGGAGGGGCTGCAACAGGCCCAGGGGGCCAGCTGGCGGGGGCTGAGACATGAAGACCAGGAGAACCGAGGGCTCACCTGCGGCAGTGCCTGGGGCCAAGGAGGCCGGTGGGGGAGGTGGGGAGGACGGGGCTCCCCTGGGGCCAGTGGTGGGGCTGGGGGGGTGCTGGGATGGGGCTGGGGGACCCGGCAAGGAAGGAGACAGACACCCACGGAGCAGTCATGCCCACCCCCACGCCCACCCATCTCCTTGGGGGCACTCAGGGAGACCAGGCTCCTCCGTGGTCCGCACGCGGGGGGCAGACGCCCGCGGGGGGCGGGCGAGGCCTGGAGCCGGGATTTCACTGACTCACTCGGTTTCCTAATCTGGCTGCAGGGCTTCTGCGGCTTTTATTCCCACCGGCCTCTTGTTCCCAACATCTCCCCACCCTGTGCTAGGAAGACGCCCCCACCCCCAGCTCCACGCCGCCAGGGAGGGGGAGGGCGGCGAGCTCACCCAGTGCTCCCGGTCCGCCGGTCCTGCCTGAGGAGCTCCCGGGGAGGGGGGATGTGGGGCTGAGGACGGGGGTGGGGGGCCTCTTGTGGGGCTGGGGGTGAGCATGGGGGTGGGGGGCCCTCTTATGGGGCTGGGGGTGAGGATGGGGGTGGGGGGCCCTCTTATGGGGCTGGGGGGTGAGGACGGGGGTGGGGGCTGGGGGGTCCCTTCATGGGGCTGGGGTTGAGGACAGGGGTCCCGGGGCCCCTTCGGGGGGCTGTGGGTGATGACGGGGGTCCCAGGGCCCCTTTGTGGGGTTGGGCATGCCACAGACCCCAGGAAGCCATCAGGACCCGGGAGGAGGCATGGCCGGCTGGGGATTTCAGCCACGGTCACCGGTCACACCAGAGAAAGGGCTGGACTGGGTCAGGTCTCAGCCCGCAGCGTGGCCCTGCACGGCTGGGACCTGCCGTGAGCCTGTTCCTTCATCTGGGGTCGTCTGTCCCGCTGCATGGAGTGGGGGGCCGTGCAGACACAGGGGCTCTGAGCACCCCCACTGTGGGCCGGGCACCCCACCCCGTCCTCCTCCCAGGCCGTCACGACTTGGGGCGGTGGACACGAGACAGAGGCCCTGCCCGGTGACCTCCGTCTCCTCCCCGCCTCAGGTTCCCCGCCCGCACACCAGGAGGCCCTCCTGGCCCCACAGGTTGGGCATGAATGGCCTCTGGCCGCAGCCGGTCTCCCTGGCAGGGCCTGTGGCCGCTGGGGGCGCTGAGGGTGTGCCCAGGGCCTGTCTGTCCCCCTCGGCTGTTAGGGGCGAGACCGGGGTGCAGTAGGTCCTTCCAGCCTGCCCGCCTCCCCTTGGCAGGTGTGTCCACGTGCTCGCGCTGGGCAGGGCGCTGGCCCCACAGGTCAGGGCTGTCCTGGCCCCCCCGGGGCTCTGGGCAGGTGGGCACAAATCATCGCTTAAGCTGGGTCGGGACCCCTGGGCACCATACTACCTCACCTGCCTGCTCCAGCCTGTTTCTCTCTCTGCGGCGCAGGGTTCGGCCGTGGCCGGCCACTGTCGTCCCCCTGCTGGCGGGCCCGCGGGTCACCCCAGGGAAGGCTACCAGGCGCCCTGAGCACTCACCCGTTCGCTGACCACGTGGTACCTGCCAGCCAGCTCACCCTGCTCGGTGCCTGCCTGGGCCAGCAGGCCCTCCAGCCGGGACAGCTCGTCCTGCAGGGGTGCGTGCTCTTCCGACCCAGGGCCTGGAGCGGCCGGGGGCTCCCGCAGCCCTGCAGACGCAGCAGCAGGGTCAGCCTGTGGCTGGGCCAGCCCCCAGTCTGGCGGCCTGTCCACCCTGGCCCAGGGGCCCCCGGTGCAGAGGGGCAGACCCTCCTCTCCTCTGGGTGGGCACGTGCCCACTCACATCTCTCCCGAGTGCAGCTTAAACCAGCACAGCAGAGGGTCTGTGGGGGCGGCCTGGACGCTGGGCACCCCCACCCCCGCTGGGCTTGAGAACCGCTGTCTCAGGGCCGCAGGGTGCTGTCCCCCAGAGTAGTAAGTGCTGGTCTAAGTACGCAGGGCTCTCTTGTTCCTTAACACACACAGAGAGGCCCTGGCTCCTCTCAGAGGCTGGAGAGGCCCTTACTACTGAAAGGGGTCTCTGGGACCCACACACGAGGGGTCAGGAGCACGGCCTGGGGCCAGGCTGGTGGCCACGGTGACTGACAGTGAGAGGGCCAGCAGTGGGGACGATGGGCAGGCCGCCGCTCTGCACCTGTGCTTCCTGAGGGCCAGCCTCTAGGATTCTCACTCATCCAGTGAGAAACAAGACTGGCAGTCGCCAAGAGTCACAAACAGAAATGCACGCTGGGTGGGGACGGTCTCTGCAGCTCAGGGGTGAGCATGCTGTGTGTGTGAGCTTCTGGCTCCGTGGGTGACTCCGTGGGAGGGTGTGAGTCTCACCCTAGCGCAAGGGACGGTGACAGGCCGGGAGGGGCCAGCCGAGCCAGGGCAGGGGGTTGGGGGGCTGGGCTCCCTGGGGCTGGACTCCCACAACCACCCTGCCGCTCCCCTGGGGCGTCCCCTCACCTTGGGGAGGCCCCTCAGCCAGGCTGCCGGCCACAATCTCACGGATGCGGGCAGGCACGGGGGTGGGGGAGGCCCGCCAGCGTCCCCCGCGCACAGTCAGCGCGCGGTCTTCTCTGCTGGCCGCGGGGCTCAGGATGGTGTCCTCCAGCCTCTGAAAGACACGCATGAGAGACCCCTGGGGCCGGCAGGTCCTGGCACCGCCCCCAGACACCCCCGTGAATCCACCGGAGTCAGGGGGGCACCACATCACCCTGGGGAGGACCGGGCGAGGCTGAGGTCCCCCGAGGCCAGCTGTGAAGGGGGAGGCTGTCCTGCCCATCCCGGAGCTGTTCCGAGCTCAGGTGAGGAAGGGAGAGCGGTCACGGAGCTCCAGCCCAGGCCCAGTGTGCCTCTGTGGGGCTGCCCTGACCTCCGCCCTGGGTCTCTCTGGGGATGCTGGGAGGCAGAGCCCCCGCCTTTGGCGCCCCTGGAGCAGGCGGTCCCCCGGTTTTCACAGTGGGGCTTGGCAGGGAGGGGCCTGAACCCCACCCAACGGGCCCAGAGCCCCGTGGATGGAGGGGCTGGCCACCGGTAGCAGGACCGGGTTGCACCCACACGGCTTCCTGGAGAACGAGGCCGGCCGCCCTGTCCACAGGGAGGGGCTGCGGGGGCCTGGGGATGGGGTGGGGCAGGACCGAGCCGGGGCAGCGAGCACTCAGTGGGCACGGTCTGGCCTGGCCCTCCAGAGCAGCTCAGCGGCTGCAGAAGCTCTCCAAACAGGCCTGGGAGTGGCAGGAACCCCGGGGTCCCGGGTCCCGGGTAGGAGGCCTGGGGTCCTGGGTCCCCAGAGGCTGGTCCTGGGCTCCCGGGCACCGGGCGGCATTTGGCCTCGGCCCTGTGAGTTCCTGGCTACAGGAAGGTGGCCCGCCAGGGGTGGGGTCTGGGTGCTCTCCAGAGCCCAGGGCAGGGCAGGGCCTTTGCACGGGGCAGATCCCGGCACTGACCACGGGGAAGACGTGTGAACGCCGGGGGCTGAGGCAGCCAATTCTGAAGCGGCATGAGCGCTCCGGACGTGAGAGGGCGACGAGAGAGATTGCCCGGGGTCAGGATGTGCCCGGCTGCCCATCGGCCCTGCGGCGTCCACCGTGAGGTTCAGGCCGTGAGTGACGTGCTGAGGGAGGAACTGGTGGTGAATGTCCGCCCTGGGGGCTCTAGAGCGACAGGGCAGGGTCCCCTCATGACCCCCAAGGACCCAGCGCCCTGTCCTCTGGTGTCCCGAGACCCTGGCCCCGAGGCTCCCCAAGGCTCCCTCCCGTCCAGGGCGTGCTGCGTGACCGCTGCCCAGCCTCTACCTGCCTGTCCTCGCCCCCTCTATCCTCCCTGAAGACCCTCGTGAGGCCGAGACCCCCCACCTGGCTCTGATCTCCGGCCAGGCTGCTGGGACAGGGGCTTTCTGGGCTCAGCCCTGCCCTCCCGCCACGCCTGGTACAAGCTCAGCCTGATCCGTGCTCCTGGGACCCCAGCCCGGCCTCTTCCGCTTACAACTGCCCAGACAGAGGCCTTCTCCTCCACGTCAGCTCCAGGGGGGCCGGGGTCACCCCAGGACCCGAGCTTGGGCATGACCACTGTGCCCCCGTCCCACCCACAGCAGCTCAGTGAGTCCCAGACACTGAGCCGACGCTGCTGCCCGGCCCCCCAGAGTGACACCCCAGAGGGGGAACCCGGAGTGAGACCACAGAGGGGGGCCCCGGGACTGAGACCCCAGAGTGAGACCCTGAAAAGAGACCCGGGAGAGAGACCCCGGAGTGAGACCCTGGACGGGGACCCTGGAGTGAGACCCCAGAGGGGGACCCCAAAAAGAGACCCTGGGAGTGAGACCCTGGGAGTGAGACCTGGGAGAGAGACCCCAGAGGGGGACCCTGGGACTGAGACCCCAGAGTGAGACCCTGGAGTGAGACCCCGGAGTGAGGACCTGGGAGTGAGGACCATGGGAATGAGCACAGTGGGAGTGAGGACCGTGGGAGTGAGCACTGTGGGAGTGAGGACCCAGGAGTGAGGACTGTGAGAATGAGTACCGTGGGAGTGAGCACCATGGGAGTGAGCACTATGGGAGTTAGGACCGTGGGAGTGAGGACCCGGGAGTGAGCACCATGGGAGTGAGGACCTGTGAGTGAGGACCATGGGAGTGAGGACTGTGGGAGTGAGCACCGTGGGAGTGAGGATCGTGGGAGTGAGGACCCGGGAGTGAGGACTGTGGGAATGAGGACCCAGGAGTGAGCACCGTGGGAGTGAGGACCATGGGAATGAGCACCGTGGGAGTGAGGACCGGGGAGTGAGGACCGGGGGAGTGAGGACTGTGGGAGTGAGGATCCAGGAGTGAGGACTGTGGGAGTGAGAACCCTGGGAGTGAGCACCGTGGGAGTGAGGATCATGGGAGTGAGGACCCGGGAATGAGGATCATGGGAGTGAGCACCGTGGGAGTGAGGACCCGGGAGTGAGGACCGTGGGAGTGAGCACCGTGGGAGTGAGGACCGTGGGAGTGAGGACTGTGGGAGTGAGCACTGTGGGAGTGAGGACCGTGGGAGTGAGCACTGCGGGAGTGAGGACCATGGGAGTGAGCACCGTGGGAGTGAGGACCCCTGAGTGAGGACAATGGGAGTGAGGACCGTGGGAGTGAGGACCTGGGAGTGAGAACCATGGGAGTGAGCACCGTGGGAGTGAGGACCTGGGAGTGAGGAGCCTGCTCTCCTTCAGCTGCTATGGGCATCTGCATACCCTGGGAGGCCTTGGTGAGTAGCCTTCAGTGCACCTCCCTGCTAACTCCTCAGCATGACTGGTGAGTTGTGAGTAGCCTTCCTGAGCTGAGAGAGGGGAGGAGATGTGGGCCTTCCCTTCTGGGCCCAGCTGGGGAGGTGACGCCAAGACCACCAAGGCCTCCCCGGTCCTCCAGGAAGGCGAGCCCAAAGGCAGGCGCTGAGCCGCGGTCCTCCCTGAGGGGCCGCGTCCAGGAAGCCTCCTCCTAGGCCAGGAAGGCCCCGGCCCGAGGCCCCCCTCCCCGCGCCCTCCCTGCTCTAACGGGAAGGAGCCACGGCACAGGCTTGACTCATTCCTAACATTTACAGAGGGTCACTTATTAGCCGGGGCGTCCCGGAGGAGCTGGGGGCGTAATGGGTTCCAGCTGCGGCCGGGTGCCTGAGATGGGCCGCGGCCCAGCTGGAGCCACTGAGGGGGTGCACAGAGGGCCTCTGGCCGCCCCCTCTCCACCCGGCCCTCCGCTCCTCCACCTCGCTCCTACCCTCCCCCTCCCCCACCCCCTCCCCCCACCCCAGCAGAAACAAGGGGGGTGGCGGGGAGGGGCCCGGAGTGGGAGGGGCATCCAGCCAGGGCGTGCCCTTGGGCCTGCGCTTGGCTTGGACCCCACGAGCAGCCGTCCCCTTGCCCGCAGGGGACCCCGTGACTCCACCTATAGTTCTGCAGGCCGGGGCGACCTCCGGGTCCTGGTCTGTCCCGGGGATAGACTGTCCTCCTGTGACCGGGAGTGCACTGGGAAAGTTCCAGAAGGCCCCTGGCAGCAATCTCAGCGGTCAGAGGGGACACCAGGGCTGGGCCTCAGCCTCCCAGAAGACCCCAGACCCGCCTGTGGAGCTTGCCCGTGTCCCCAGGGCCTTCCCCCCGTCAGCTCAGCCTTCCTCTGAGGACCCCGGGAGGTCGCAGCCCCCGTGTCACACCACTGGTGGGCCCTGGTGGGGGCCTGCATGTGACACCCAGGGGGATGGCCACCTCTTGCTTCATCACTGCTGCCCTCCGCGTGTGGCTGTATGGACCGGGAGGGCCTCCACCCCGAGGAACGAGGAACGTGGGCTCCCCGTCTGCCCACCCAGGGTCAGAGGCGGGCTCCCCTCTAGAGATGGGCGGGGGTCCCTGCTCTGCTGCAGCCAGCTCACTGCCCAGCCCCAGGCACGTCACCTGCCGTCGTGAGCCTCGTGTTTTCATCTTTGAAAATGAGGGCAGGGGTGTCCCAGGGACCCGGGGCCTGAGGCTCCGTGGAGGGTGGGGGTTGCTTCCCTGGGACCCCATTTTCACAGAATTGAGGGGGCTCAGAGGCAGATGCCGCTGAAGAAAAGAGAGGGAGGTGAGCCAGAGCAGGCTCACTGTCCCGCTCGCTGGTGACGAGCCTCAGGCCCCAAGGGGCCCCTCTGAACTGGGGAGCTGCACAGGCACACAGGTCCACAAAGGTGGGGGGGGACTTGCAAAAGGAGCCCTGCGGCTTCCAGAGGGTGGTGAGGCTGCACCACACCCAGAGCCCGGTTAGGGAGACCCCTGGGTGGGCCACGGTAGGTCCAGAGGGGCCCAGTGGCGAGGCAGGGAGGGCGACCAGAAGCCCCATCCAGGCACCCTGCGAGAGTGGGAGACCAGAGGGGACCTTGGCTCAGCCCAACACAGCCCGCAGCCTCGGGGGGCAGGAGCCGGGTGAATGAGGGTGTCCGACCGGTCGGGGCGGGGGGCCCGGCCGGCAGCTGGGGTCAGCGGCGGTGGAGCTGCAACAGTGCCACCGTGTGGCCACAAGGGGCGCTGCAGGAGCTGCGGCTGCCCTGCTCTGGGGAGGAGGCTGGGACCCCCGCCCCACAGAGGCAGGAACACAGAGGCTCCCGTGTCTGTGGACAAAAGGGGTGAAACGAGAAGGGCAGCACCCCTCGAGGGTTCTCAGCACATTTATATCTGTTGTCTCGACCTGAAAGCGCAGCTCAGGGCCCACATCTACAGCGGCCGTGGCCGAGTCAGGACCGGACCCCTGGCACCTGCCCAGTGGCCAGGGCGCAGGACTCCACAGGTGCGCTGGCCTGGGGTCTCCCTGCCTTGATGTCAGGGGGACAGGGACCGCCTGGGGCCACCCCAGCCCGCTCTCCTCCTCCACCTCTGCCCCTCCCTCCCTTCCTGCCCCGGGCACTCCCGCGGGGCCCCTGCACCCCAGGGCTGGGCACAGCCTGAAGAACACACCCGAGGATGGGCGTCCCGTCAAATCCAGCCCCGGACGGCGGCTTGCCCTCCTTCTGTGGCTTGGCCTGCGGCACAGAGCGCCCTGGGCCCGGGTGGCCGCCTGCCAGGCTCCACCTCCTTAGGAGAAAGAGCCTCTGTGTCCAGAATAACACCTGGCCCCTGCCATGATGTGTCTCAGGATGGTCCGGCCCAGGTCTCCGTGCGTTGGGTGAGCCCTCTGGGGCCCTGGGCACCACCGCAGGAGCCGAGGCAGTAGTGAGGACCTTGAGTAGTCACAAAGGGGCAGTCCTCACCAGGCCTGAAACCAGGCATCGTGAAGGCGGGGGACAGCATCTCGTTCACCTCTGCACCCGCACCTCCAGCCCCCAGCCCCATCAGCGCTTGGCACATAAGGAGGCTCGTTGGACACAGGTCAGCAGCAGAATGAACAAGCAGACATGGACAAGGGTCAGCACCAGAATGACTGAAAACCAAGTCCACAGTCTGAATCACTAACTGAAGAATGACTCGGATCAAGGATGCTGCGGAGGGCAAGCATCCGGTCGATCTTGTCTGCTCTGGTGTCCCCGGTGCCCACACAGGCTTCCTGGAGGAGGTGGCCTTTGAGTTGGACCTTGAAGGGTGAGTAAGAGTCCCCCAGCCAGAGGGGACACTGATCAGGTGTCCGGGAAGAGGCAGAGGCAGCAACCTGGGCGTCCAGTCTGTGTCTGTGCGGGGCCGGGGGTGGAGGATGTGGGGATACAGGAGAGGTGGCTGGTGGCTCCAACTTCTGCTGAGGACCGTGGGGCCCCATCCTCATTTCTGAGCCAGGAAGGGGGACATGGCCCGTCTGATGAGGGCAGGGACCCTGGCTGCCATCCACACAGGTCTTGGCCACACCCTGCACTCTCAGAGCCTCCCGGCTCTTGTCCCACGCATGGGCCCTCTCTCACCCAGACTCTGGGAAGCCCCCAGACCACCTGTCTCACCCTTGTACAGATGAGGACCCTGAGGCAGAGACAGCGGCAGAACGCAGACAGCATCACTGTGCCCACCCCCCTGGGCCTCCTGCTGGCACCTCCTCCGCCTCCCCTGGTGCCTTTCCCTTCCTCCCCTCCCCTTCAGTCCCCCTGACTTTGGAATCTTAAAGCAAAAATGAAAGGGAGGACGCAGGACACAGGAGGGCGCTGGGAGCCAGCACCCGCTTTGCAGCAACTAGAACCGCCGCTAGACTGTGACGTGCCTCCTGAGGTCAGAAGAGCCTTGGGGGCGGTGGACTTCATGGACTCAGGGGAGGTGGGCGGTGGGGCTACCCGCACGGGGTGGGTCCTCTGCGTTTGCAAGGTCAGTGACAGAGCGCTTTGAAGATGCCTTGGGCTGGAACGACCCTCTGAACAGAGTCGGGTTCTCAGCTACCATCATTTAAAAAACAGGAAGCAACCCAACAGGTCAAACACCCAGGAGCAATTGTAATAGTAAAACGTGCCAGGCCTCTCCGTTGAGAACGACATTGAGTAAAATTGGCAAAAACATAAATGGAAGAATGGATTCTGCCTGTGAATTGGAAGACTCGAGCCCCCTCAAATGGATCTATAGATTCAATGGAATCCGAGTCCAAACCCCAGCAAGGTTTTTAGCTTGTAGAAATTAACAAACTGATTCGAAAATGCATATGGAAAAGTGTGAAAGTGTTAGTCACTCAGTTGTGTCCAACTCTTCACAATCCCATGGACTGTAGCCCGCCAGGCTCCTCTGCCCTTGGGATTCTCCAGGCAAGGATACTGGAGTGGGTTGCCATGCCCTCCTCCAGGGGATCTTCCCGACCCAGGGATCAAACCCCGGTCTCTTGCGACTCCTGCAGTGCAGGTGGATTCTTTACCCTTGAGCCACCAGGGAAGCCCTGTGATATCCTTGTATGTTCACCATAATGGCTGAGTGGGAAAATGATAGGAAATGCCAAGTGCTGGGGAGGACGTTAAGCTGTGCACTCAGGATGCCTGTATGTTTTTGTGTGCATGCAACACTCCAACCAGAGGTGAAAAGAATATCCGGTGAGTTTTCATTTCAAAGGCCACTTTCCAGAATACGGGCCTCTGCTCTCACCGCCACACTTTGTAGACAATGACTTTTCCAACCGGCCGCCTGTCCACCACGCCCATCCACCCGCTCAACTGTCTACCACTATTTGTATGACGGTACCTACACGACCATCCCTTTACTCCTTCATCCGCTAATCCTGAGCTCAGCAGACTCCATCTACAGGCCAGATTCAGGCCTGCCACTTGTCCTTAAATAAAGCTTTCTGGGAAAATCACCCCACCCATTTGCAGACACACTGTCTATGGCTGTCTTCATGCTCCAACTTCGGAGGTGAGCTGTTGCTACAGAAACCTCATGATTTCCAAAGCCTAATATATATATTTACCTAGAAATGAAGTTTATTTAATTGCTTGCTAGAGAGCTGACGGGGGGCGGGGGGGGGGGGGCGGCGGGGTAGGAATTGCTGGTTAAAATACTCCTGGGAGAAATATCAATAACCTCAGATATGCAGATGACACCACCCTTATGGCAGAAAGTGAAGAGGAACTAAAAAGCCTCTTGATGAAAGTGAAAGAGGAGCGTGAAAAAGTTGGCTTAAAGCTTAATATTCAGAAAACTAAGATCATGACATCTGGTCCCATCACCTCATGGGAAATAGATGGGGAGACAGTGGAAACAGTGTCAGACTTTATTTTTTTGGGCTGCAAAATCACTGCAGATGGTGACTGCAGCCATGAAATTAAAAGACTCTCTTACTCCTTGGAAGGAAAGTTATGACCAACCTAGATAGCATGTTAAAAAGCAGAGACATTACTTTGCCAACAAAGGTCCATCTGGTCAAGGCTATGGTTTTTTCAGTGGTCATGTATGGATGTGAGAGTTGGACTGTGAAGAAAGCCGAGTGCTGAAAAATTGATGCTTTTGAACTGTGGTGTTGGAGAAGACTCTTGCGAGTCCCTTGGACTACAAGGAGATCCAACCCGTCCATCCTAAAGGAGATCAGTCCTGGGTGTTCACTGGAAGGACTGATGCTGAAGCTGAGACTCCAGTACTTTGGCCACCTCATGCAAATAGTTGACTCATTGGAAAAGACCCTGATGCTCGGAGGGATTGGGGGCAGGAGGAGAAGGGGACGACAGAGGATGAGATGGCTGGATGGCATCATCAACTCGATGGGCATGAGTTTGAGTAAACTCCGGGAGTTGGTGATGGACAGAGAGGCCTGGCATGCTGCGATTCATGGAGTCGCAAAGAGTCGGACACGACTGAGTGACTGAACTGAACTGTGCAGAGTGGAGGAAAGACTTGGTGCCTCCGTGATGTGGGGTCCAGCCCCATGGCCGTCACCTGCCAGCCATGGTCCCCCCACCAAGGAAACAGGATGAAAATCCCTACCTTGCTGGTGGTGGACTGGGGGCTGTGGGGTACAGGTGAAGAGGACGATATGGTCACAGAACTTGAAAAGGTCAGATTTCATTTCAATCCCAAAGAAAGGCAATGCCAAAGATGCTCAAACTACTGCACAATTGCACTCATTTCTCACACTAGCAAAGTAATGCTCAAAATCTGTCAAGCCAGGCTTCAACAGTATGCAAACTGAGAACCTCCAGATATTCAAGCTGGATTTAGAAAAGGCGGACAAACCAAAGGTCAAATTGCCAACATCCATTGGGTCATAGAAAAAGCAAGGGAATTCCAAAAAAACATCTATTGCTTCATTGACTACGCTAAAGCAATTGATTGTATGAATCACAACAAACTGTGGAAAATTCTTGGAGAGATGGGAATACCAGACCACCTTACCTGCCTCCTGAGAAACCTGTATGCAGGTCAAGAAGCACCAGTTAGAACCGGACATGGAACAATAGACTGGTTTCAAATTGAGAAAGGAGTATGTTAGGACTGTATATTGTCACCCAGTTTATTTAACTTCTGTGCAGAGTACATCATGCAAAATGCCTGACTGGATGAATCCCCAGCTGGAATCAAGATTGCCGGGAGAAATATCAGCAACCTTAGATATGCAGATGATACCACTCTAATGGCAGAAAGTGAAGAGGAACTGAAGAGCTTCTTGATGATGGTGAAAGAGGAGAGTGAAAAAGCTGGCTTAAAACTCAACATTCAGAAAACTAAGATCATGGCATCCAGTCCCATCACTTCATGGCAAATAGAAGGGGAAAAAGTAGAAACAGTGACAGATTTTATATTCGTGAACTCCAGAATCACTGCAGATGGTGACTGAAGCCATGAAATTCAAAGATGCTTGCTTCTTGGAAGAAGAGTTATGACAAACCTAGGCAGCATATTAAAAAGCAGAGACATCACTTTGCCGATAAAGATCAATCTAGTCAAAGCTATGGTTTTTCCAGTAGTCATGTATGTATGTGAGAGTTGGATCATAAAGAAGGCTGAGTGCTGAAGAATTGATTCTTTTGAGCTGCAGTATTAGAGAAGACTCTTGAGAGTCCCTTGGACAATAAGGAAATCAAACCAGTCAATCCTAAGGGAAATCATTGGAAGCACTGATGATGAAGCTGAAGCTCCAGTACTTTGGCCACCTGCTACAAAGAGCCAACTCATTGGAAAATACTCTGATGCTGGGGAAGATTGGAGGCAGGGGGAGAAGGGGATGACAGAGGATGAGATGATTGAACGCCATCATCAACTTAGTGAACGTGAATTTGAGCAAGTTCCGGGAGCTGGTGAAGGACAAGGAAGCCTGGCATGCTGCAGTCCATGGGGTCACAAAGAGCCGGACATGACTTAGTGACTGAACAACGCTAACTAAGCAGATAAACCAAACACAAAGCAACAAATATTACATGATTCCATTCATATGAGGTCCTAGAGTAGTAAAATCTGCAGTGATAGAAAGTAGGATGGGTACGAGGTCTGGGGGTGGGGTGGGGAGTTAGTGTTAGAAGGATGGATACCAGGGCTGGGGGAGGGGGTGGAGAGTTAGTGTTAATGGGAGCAGGGTTCAGTCTGGGAAGATGAAAAACTTCTGGAGGTGGTGGCGGTGATACTTGCACAATGCGAATGGGCTTAATGCCATTGAATTGTGCACTTAAAAGTGGCGAAAATGGTAAACTTTATGTGTTTATAATTTACCACAATTTGTTTTTCTGGAGAAGGCAATGGCAACCCACTCCAGTATTCTTGCCTGGAAAATCCCATGAACAGAGGAGCCTGGTGGGCTATAGTCCATGGGGTTGCAAAGAGTTGGACATGACTGAGCAAGCATACACACATAATTTACTACAATTTTTTAAGTGAAAATCTTTTTAAAAAACAAAGAAGACTAAATCAATGAGCTAAACACACATCTCAAAAATTGAGAAGAACAACAATCCAAAGAACTGAAAAGCAAAGGAAAAATAAATACATAAATCAATGAAACAGAAGACAAATACCATAAAGAAGACCCACAGCCACCAGTATCAGCAATGAAAACAGTGTCGATCGGGGGTGACTGACTCATCCGAGCCTGCCAGGGACTTGCTTGAACTTCACCCCAAAGTCCTGGGTCCCCAGGGATTCCTGGGTCTCAAACCCTCAGCACCGGGGGGCGGAAGGTTGCCCTGCCTCAGAATCTCAGGCTTCGGAAAGACAGTGAGGGGAGGTTAGGGACAACTCCAGGCAGCAAATCTGAAAATTAACACATAATGGACAAGTTCCTCGAAAAACACCACTACTCAAAATGTAACCCAAAAGAAAGAGCCTGAGCCTTCCTGAAACTTCTGACGGAACTGGGTCTAGAGTAACCGACCTTCCTGCCCGGGGCGCCTCTGCCCGTCGGCCTGTTCTGGTCCAGGCCCTCAGAGAGTGCAGCTCTAGGTGTGGGTGGGAGGCTGGGAGGGCCTCAGGGAGAGGCTGGCCGCAGCAGGCGGGGTGTCAGGGGCTCCGGGGGTGGGGGAGCCCTTCGGGTCTCGTCCCACGTGAGCCCCGTCCCCAGGCGGCGCCTTGCCCGGGCCCCTCGGCTTCTGTCTGCAGCTGGAGGGCTGGAGGAGCCGTCTCTCCTGCCATCTGTCTGGACGGCCTATCTGCGCACCTTTGGCGCCGGCCCGCCCATCTGCTTGCCCAGGAGTAATTGCCCTGAGATCTCAATCACTGCCATGCAGATGACAGATGCTGGCGGGTGGGCCACGCACTCCTGCCAGGGCTCCTCACGGCTTTCAGATGACAGCTTCCCGTGGGCAGCGGGAGCTGGGGCAGCCTTGTGTGCCACGCACCACTGCCCACTGCTGGACGTGGGCACCAGCATGTAGCCACAGCGACTTCAAGTCTCCAGCTCTCCTTCCCTGGAATCCCAAGCAGTGATAGATTGCCCTTCCCAGGGCGGAGCTGCCTGCCTGGGGCAGGGGGGTGTGAGCCGCCCTCCCTCCCCTGGCCGCGCCCCAGCCCGGTCGGCCAGCGCTCACCTCTGGCTGGCCTCACGGGAGCCGGACAGACAGTGCCACCCAGGGCCACCGTGCTTGCCTTGTGTGTCACCTGATTCAAATATCCTGCCGTTGTCCCTGCCTGTCCCACGTCTGCACACATGACCCCACCGCGTGATCTAATCCCAGCACAGCCGTGGGCACTGACTCTTCCCTGAGGACCCGTCTGCTTGTCTGGGGCCGTGTCACCCCCTGCAGCATAGTTCTGGGCTTCTAATCACTGGGTTAATAAACGGCTCTGAGTCAGCTGATTCCCAGGGGTTCACTGGGATCCCCAGGGGGTGAAGCAGGGTGGGGATGGGCTGGCTCTGATGGCTGGAGCCAGGCGACGGCGGGGGTCGGGGTGTGGGGCTCTTAAGGGTGGGATGGCAGGGCTGGGCACTGGGCTGCAAGTCAGGAGTGAAGGGGGAACGTTGGGGGTGAGGCCTTGTTGCTGTGATTTTTGTCACCCAGGTGCGGGCCATAAAGAAAGACAGAACCAGGACTTCTGGGCCTCACGGAACAGACCCTGGGATGGGCCACACCCACCTCTGGGCCCACAGCTCTCCAGGAAGGCCCGCTGACTCCCACACTTTGCCACCAAGGCAGCAGTGAGCCAGACTGTTGGGGTGGGAGGGTCCTCCATCTCCCCCACCCCCAGTGTGCAGGCAGCAGGCCTGGGGCGCAGAGAGGGGGGCTGGCTGCCCGAGTTCACACAGTACAGATCGGGGGGCTGGGCCTGGGTGGAGGTCCCCAGCCTCCAGTTTAGACTCTCCCCAGGCTCTGTCCTATTGGAGTCTGCATGTGTGTGCACCTGTGTGTGCTCATGTGTCTGTGTGTGTGTGTGCACCTGTATGTGCTCGTGTGTCTGTGTGTGTGTGTGCACCTGTGTGTGCTCGTGTGTCTGTGTGTGTGTGCTCCTGTGTGTGCATGTTCTCCTGTGTGTGTGCGTGCATGCAGTCACTCTCTGTTCGCGCTGACCACGTGAGCATGTGAAAAGTACCCCTTGCAGCCGGGGAGGTGTGGTCTTTCTGTCCAGGGTCCCTTCCCTCCCAAGGGACCTTCAGCCCCCGCTCCCAGGAGGGTGCTGGAGGGTGGCCACAGCACTGACCTTGATCACCACGTCCAGCCCCAGCCGGGACCGCTCAGCAGAGTCCCCGTTGCCTGGCTCACTGGAGGCGGAACTCATCACGGGCTGGTGCACAGGGCCCAAGAGAAAGCAGGGGCTCTTTGGCCCGAGACTCTCCACCTGGGACCTTGGCTGGGCCGGGACCTGTGTCCGAGCACTGGCCCCACACCCGGGCAGCACCTGGCTCCTCTGTCCTGGACGCCCAGCTTCCCCTCTGAGTTGGCAGGACAGTGTGGCTGACTGAACCCATAGGTGTTGCTGCAGCAACCGCGACGCTGAGGGCTTGGTTTCCCTGGAAACAGGAGGGCGGCTCTGTTGCCATGAGGACCAAGGAACGCTGTTGTCCAGAAGCCGATTCCCTGGAGACCTGGAGACGCCCTGGGTGAAGCTGTCTGAGTGACTACATGGGGGAGGGGCTGGCCTCTCCCCCAGACCCCCACCCATGCAGGGAAGGGCCCTAGCCCTCTGCTGGGCAGTTGCCGGGGAGGAGTTGTGTGCTTGGGGGCCACACACAAGGGGGTCCCTGGGCAGTGAGGGCCGCGCTGCGGCCCTGACCACCTGCCCTGGCCCGGCCCGTGGCCGCCCTGGCCCTGTGCACTGCTCCCCCACGGAAGCAGGCACCTCACCCCGTTCTTGTCCTGCACTGCGTCTACAGTCACCCGCAGACTCCCCAGGGACAGTGCAGACTCCCCGTGGGCCCAGCTATGCTGGGCCCACATGTGGACAGGGACCACAGGGGCTGGGTGACGGCTGGGGAAGTGGAAGCAGAACTGGTTGGCCTTGCCTGGCCCCGGGGACCCCAGAATTTTCCACCCTTGACCTAGACCCTCCCCTAGAGGAAGAGACCTCAAAGTCTCAGCAAAGTGCTGACTTCCTTGGCTTAGGCCACTCAGGCTCCCAGACAGCCGTGCAGATGGCGGGGGGCGGGCCGGCTGTGGATGCGACGCCTGGCCCCGACGTGTCCTCTGAAGGCGAATCACATGCAGCCCCAGGGAAGGCTGGAGTCCCTGTCCTACCCTCGCAGCCTCCAGGCCAGCCCCGCTGTGATCGGCTGGGATCTGACTGGCGGGGCTCCTCCGTGACCCCATCCCCGGGCCCTGGGCCTCCTCATGCCCCCGGCAGGTGAGTGCGGGACAGCTGGGGACGGCCAGGGACTGCTCACGACAGGAGTGGCTCCCCTGGCAGCTGGGACCCCGCTGACCTTGGTCTGAGGCCTCTGGGGCTGTGTCCCCTGCAGGTGCTGGACAGAAGCTGGCCTGTGAGCCCTGCTGTGGCACCAAAACACAGCCAGTCCTGGACGCTGGGGCGCAGGCTCGGGCACCGGCCGGAACCGCTGACCCTCTCGCTGCCCAGCGGCCCTAGCCGCTCAGAGTCGGCACCTCCGGCCAGCCTGGCCCTCTGTCCACGCTTGAGGCTGTGTGTGACACTCTGTGGGATTGGGGTGCTGCTGGGAGGCTCACGCTTAGGGACACTGCCTGCCAGCCTCTCGGGGTCCTCCGAGCGGGCCCTGGTGCGCCATGGGAGTCGGGCCTCAACTCCTCCCATCTCTGTGCAGCTCTGGGGCCTCCCATGACATCCAGGCCACTGCCCAGAGACTGCGGGGGACCACCAGCCCTGGTTTTCCAGGGCGTTTCCAGCCAGGGGGAGGTCCCGAGAGGCCCCAGGAGCAGAGCCCAGCTGTGTTTGTCCACTCAGAGAGCTGCCTGAGGGTGCTGCTGTGGGCAGGCTCGGGGGCTGGTCTTGGGGAAGGGGAGTAGGAGTGACTTGTGGACCCCGCCTTCCGACACCCGCTCTCATGGGGCGGGAGCAAGGAAACGTGATCCTCAGTTTTCTGCTACCTCTTGGTCACAACAAAAACATACTGAAAAGAAAAACAGGAGCAACCCCTATCTGCCCACAGACCTGGATGCAAATTCTTCCCCCGCCCCCCGCCGCCCGGCACCTTCAGAAGAGAGCTGGTCGACTCTTGGGTCGGGCTGTGCAGTTGACGCGGTGTCCTAGGGGAGGGTTTGGAGGATGAAGTGGCCACCTGCTCCAGCAACTCTTGCCTGGAGAATCCCACAGGTGGAGAAGCCTGGCGGGCCACAGTCCACGCGGTCGCCAAGAGTCGGACAGGACTGAGCGACAGGCCCTGGGCTGACTGATCGGCCTGGACGGGAGCTGGGCCGCCCTGGGCTGCCCTGACGGTGGTGCTC
The DNA here is from genome assembly GCF_033118175.1 of Dama dama. Classification (NCBI taxonomy): domain Eukaryota; kingdom Metazoa; phylum Chordata; class Mammalia; order Artiodactyla; family Cervidae; genus Dama; species Dama dama. Next base: position 116,258,989 of record NC_083700.1, on the reverse strand, counting down.
CTCTCCCTGGGCCTGAGAGGGCGTCTGCCGGGGCCCCCGTCTCACCCGTTCCTCCCCGCACCGTGACGGGGCCCTAAGAGCCCTCCTCTCACCACAGGCCTTGCCCACCCCATTTGTCTGGACCCGCCCAGCTCCCTTCCCGCCTGGGAAACCTTCATGGCTCAGCTGTCCACTGCCCACTTGCTAGGGGCAGGGGTTTCCTTCCTGGGGACCGTTGCTGGTCGCCCGCACGCCAGCTTCTCCTTGAGGGGTCCCAGTGTCCACAAGCACCCGGACGGCTCGCCCCCTCAGGGCTCTGCAGCCCCTGCTGGACAGACGGACGGGGCCTCACACCTCAGCCCCACCCCCGCTCCTGCCCGCACGGGCTTCTTGAGGCTGCTTCTGGACACGAGGGCCTTCCGGCTTCTCTGTGAACCTCGGGGCCGATTGGCCCAGCACCCCCTTGCACACCCAGTCCTGCGTGTCCCTCATGCTCACGCCAGGGCTGGGTACTCTGGGAGAAGAGGACACAGCCAGGCAGCCGGCTGGCTCCTGGGGGCTGTTGGCCTCCCCTCCACCCACTGTGCCCCTCCCGGCCGCCTGCAGAGCCTCCAAGGCTGACAGGTGGTCAGGGGGACGGTGCCCGGGCCGCGGGCAACAGGGACAGTGGCAGATCCTGCCACAGTGTGGGGGAATGCCTTCAGGAGACCAGGCTCAGCCTTGCGGGCAGGGCACCCCTGCACACACGTCTGCCGTCCAGTCAGGTGGTGGACAGTGATATGGGCTGTGGCACGAATGGGCTGGAGCTGCGGGGACACAGAGGAGGCAGGCCAGGCTGGGTGAGGACCGGGGCCAGAGCCCTGGTCTGACCCCGGCCAGCTGGAGGGTGTCCAGGGCATGATTGCTGGCAGTGTCCTTCGGGGGCCCGGCCTCCCTCCTCTGCAAGCCCCTCCCCAGCTGGACTGTCTGTCACCTGTGCTGAGGCTGTGTGGGGGCCGCCGATCAGGAGCCTGTTGGGGGGGACACGCGCCCCTTCCAGCGCATGTGGGAATTCCTGAAATACGTGCTCCCGCACTGAGTTACGCTGAGAGGCGGAAGCAACACAAACACGCAGGCCGACCTGCCCTGCGCCTCCCGCCCACCGTGAGCTCGTCAGACCTGCTGGGGCACTGAGCATGCCTGCTCCCCTGGCTCCCGCGCCTCCGCGCTGGGGTGTGCGGGCTGGTGGTCCCGGGGTCTGCGGCCCGCCAGGTGGGCGCCTGCTCCCCTCTGTCCCTCTCATCTCTCCCTGCAGGGCGCGCACGTCCAGCTTCCCGGGACGTCCGCTCCACGTGTCCACAGTTCCTCTTGTTGCCAAGTGCCCGCGGCGTGAGCGCCTCTGGCCATCCAGGGACTCTGAGGAGGCCCTCCCTGTCGGGGGGCTCCAGGGGGAAGGGTGCGGCCTGAACTCACCCCGCTGGGGCCCCCATCCCCGCAGAGGTCTGGGAAAAGTAGGTGGGCCGGCTGGCAGCTGCATTGGGGGGTGCCTGGCAGGGAGTTGTCAGGGACTGTCAGGGGACCAGCCGGCCCGAGCCGCTCAAGGGGACACAGTAGTGGTCAGGGGTCAGGCAGGCAGGGCCTGAGGCTCGGCCAGAGATGGAAGAGAAGGTTCCTGGGACCGTGGACGCAGGGGTGACACCAGAGAGGCACCCGGTCAGGTTTGTCTCCTGGAGGGCCGGCCCCGACAGCTCAGGGCCAGGGACTGGAGGCCTGGGGAGACAGTCTGCAGGGGGCAGGGGCAGATCCAGGCCTCGCTGGGCAGAAGCAGCCACCCCTGAGACCAGAGAGAGGCGGGGAGAACCCTCTGAGGGAGGTTGGAGATGCACGTTGACTTTGCTGGGTACAAGGGGGTCTGCCAGACCCTGGGGCACATGGGCCTGGGCGTGGGGTGTTGGGAGCAGGGGCGCCAGCAAAGGGTGGGCACGGGGAGGGTGAGGAGTGTGCACAGCCAGCCTCCGGCCCTTCAGGGTCGCTGGCCGGGAGCGGCTGGAGCCCTGGGCGGGGAGGGCCCCTGCCCCAGGGTCCTTGAGTACAGAGCCCAAGGCGGCCCATTGGGCATGGAGTGGGCCTTCCTCGCAGCTCGGAGCTCTCGGCACTTTGGGCAGACAGGCGTCGCCAGGTCTCCTGGGCGAATTCAGGAGAGCTGTGAGATTCGTGGGAGGGTAACGCTGGAGCAGTGTGAGAATCCTTGAGTCACAGATGGTGGCTCCAGACGCAGGCAGGGCCCCTTGCCGAGGGTCGGGTCAGGGCGGAAGGGCCCCAGCGCCCCTCCCTGCAGGTGGCGCGGGAAGCAGGCAGGATGAGTGGGGTGCCAGGAGGGCTGCTAACCGCGTGGCCTTGAACCCCTGGAGCTGCCCTGGGGGAGGGGCAGGCATGCCCTGGGCTAACCCCGAGGGCAGGGCCGGCCAGGGCTGAGGATGCAAATCTGTTTTCTCTTGACTATCATGAGCTGCCTTGTGAGGTGGTGAGCTCCTCGTCCTGGGAGGTGTGGAAGCAGAGACACCCCCACGGGGGCTGCAGCTTCTTAGCGGGGTCTCCAAGCACCAGGAACAGAGTGCTTGATGTCAGTCCTGCCCATAGCACTGATACAGGCACAGTTCCCTGGGTGTCTCCGGGCGGGCCGGGGGCTCCCCTGGAGCACTGCAGGGACAGTGTTTCCAGATGCTTGGCCAGGTGTGAGCCCCATGTTCACTGTTTGCAGATGTTGCGGCGGCTGAACTCAGGTGCACGGCCAGCCTGGCGGGGTCCGGGGTGGACAGGGCAGGTCCCGATGCTGGTTGGGATTTGTGAAGCAGCAGGTGGGGCTGGACTGTGCTGGAGGGGGCGGCAGGGTGAGGCTGCCTAGGCTGGCCAGGCAGGCCCAGGGAGACACCCTCCGGAACCGGGCTTGGTCCAGCACCAGACCCCGGGGGTGATGGCTCCTCTCAGGCCGAAGGGCAGGCAGGTGGGAGGTGGGCCCCTCAGGGGTCCGAGGGCCTGGGGCTGGGTGCTGGGGCTGGACACGTGCCCTGCAGGAGGAGGAGGCAGCGGGTTTTGGCTCCCTGCTTTACTCGGGCACAGGTGCCTGAGGGGGGTGGTGTGCAGGTTGCCATGGAAACACAGCCTCGCGGCCTGGTCCTCAGAGAGAGGCTGCTGGGAGGTGGCCGCGGCAGTGGACAGCTCCCACTGAAGGGTCCGGCGCAGCCGTCGGCCTGCTCACCTCTCATCCGAGAGCGGGGATGGCCCATGTCCCACCCGGTTCTGTGGGGAGGCCCGCAGAGCCCCTGTGGCTGCCGCGATGGACATAAGGGTGGAAAGGGGGCGCCCGGGACAGGACAGCACGGGGTGGTGGGGGCCGGGCCCTGAGGGGCAAAGTCCCGAGCCTGGACGCCCTTGGGCCTGAGCCGTGGAGCCGCAGTGGCGGGAGGAAAGCCAGGCCCCGCCCACCCGCGACATTCCTAATTGCTGATGGCTGACTCACCCTCACTTCAAAGCCAGGGCGCCATTCGGCTACTTAGCCGCTGCACCCCGCCCGCCCGCCCGCCAGTCGCTGGTGGGAGCCGGCCGCGTGCAGCAGGCGCCTCCTCCCAGCCCGTTCCGCGGGCCGTGCCCGCAGCCATGGCCGAGCAGGTGCCCCTGTGGCACCACTACCTGCAGGCGCTGCGCTCGCGGGCACCGTCCCGGGCACAGGAGCACCAGCGCGCCGAGGACGTAGTGCTCACCCTGCTGGGGCGGGTGCACGCCCTGGACCCCCGCTTCCTCGTGGACTACTCCCGGGACCTGGAGGCCTTCCAGTTCGCCCTGCGCTCCTCGGAGGGCCCGCTGGACGTGGAGGTGCCCCTGTGGGTGGACGCCGAGGCCCTGGTGATTGAGGAGGTGGGGGCCGCCGAGGCGGGAGGCGGCCTGGGGTGCTGCCGCCTGGGCCTCCCCCGGGAAGCGGCCGGCCTGGAGCGCTGGAAGGCAGACGACGTCTTCGAGGCCTCCCTGGAGGGCAGCGCCGAGTGCTGCGGCCACATCGTGCCCGGCAAGGTCCTGCGGGTCCTCAAGGACCTGCTGGTGGCGGCCGTCGTGTACTGCAAGCACCACCACCTCATCTCACCAGGTGCGGGTGATCGCGCTGCACGCGTGTGTGCGAGGACGTGTCACTGTTCAGGGTGTGTGTGTGTAAGTGTGGGACTGTGGGATCTGAGGGCATGTGTGCGAACACGTGTGTGTGTGTGTAAGTGAGGGATGGCAGGCCCCTGAGTGCATGTGTAAACACACGTGTATGTATGTAAGTGTGAAACTAGGATTGTGAGTGCATGTGTATGTGTGTAAGTGTGGGACAGCAGGATTGTGAGCACATGTGTGAATACATGTGTGTAAGCATGGGATAGCAGGATGGTGAGTGCATGTGTGAACACGTGTGTGTGTGAGTGTGAAACTGTAGGATCATGAGTGCATGTTTGAGCACAAATGTGGGTGTGTAAGTGCATGCATGTGTGAGCATGTGTGCGTGTGTGTGCGTGTGGGACTGCGGGATCGTGAGTGCATGTGTGTGCACATGTGAGGGGCTGTGTGTGCTGGTGTGCATAGGCCTGTCTATGTACAGCTCAGTTGCTAGCTGGCCCTGGGCAGGTTCTGTGGGGAAACTTTCCAGTGAACTGGCTCTGGCCTCAGCATCTTCCTGGTTGCCCTGGTGATGTGATCTGATGGATGGGGGCCGTGGGCAGCACTCCTGACAGGCCCAGAAGTTGTGGGCCCCCTTCCAGCAGGGGCTGCCTGGACCTCAAGGGCACGGGAAGGACAGCCCAGCACGGCGGGTCCCTGGGTGATGAAGTGCATCCTCCAGGGGGTCAGGGCCGAGGGGCAGGGCCTGGGAAACAAGACAGGGGGTGCGGCTTCCCCGGGAGGGGACAGGCACGAGGCACTGTGGCTGTCACCTGGAGTCCTCTTGTCCCCACATCAGCGAGTGGGATGGCAGCCCACCCAAGGGGTGCTGACCTGCCCTGGGCACCCAGCTTACGGAGCTCAGGTCTGACCGTACATCCAGGCTCAGGTCCTGCAGGTTCCGGGGGAGCCAGGTGTCTGTCTGCAAGCTGATGTGAAGGGGAGGCTGCCCACCCGGCCCCCACAGGCCTGCTGCAGGCTGATGGCAGACGCGCCTCTCTGGGCCGGCGCTCCTGAGCTCAGCCCTGCCTGCGTCTTGTCCGGTCCCCTCTGAGCCTCGCAGTGACCGCCGGCAGCTGGGCAGGGCTCTTCCCTTCTTCCTCCGTCCCGCGGGGCCCAGTGGCCAGGCCCCTCCTCCCCACCCGCGCTTCCTGCTGCGGGAAATTCCAGGCGTTGCTTCTGACACTTGCCTTAAAAGGGAAGCGGCAGCCCAGGTGCAGGGGTTCAGGCCGCCCCCACCCTGGGAACCGGTGAGACGGGCCGGGCCGAGGTGGGGAGTGCCAGGGACGGTGGGTGCGGCTGGCTGCCTTCCAAGCCACCTCTCTGTGAACAAAGGCAGATGAGGAAGTGAAACTGCCCAGGTGTCTGCACTATAGGGGCCTCCAACCACGCTGAATGGGATGGCCTTGGGGTCCCTGGGCCCCTTCCCCACTCACCTGGTGGGGAGATGGGCCCTGCAGGGGACAGATTGGCCCTGGGGCAGGGCCAGGACCTGCTCTGGGCGGGGTCCCAGAAGGTGGCCCAAGAGCTGCCCTGCTGGAGGTTGTGGGGGAGGGGTCTTCGTATGGGGGTGAGGGGCACGCAGGCTCCCCCCTGAACCCCGGGGGACTGTGGAGGGCCCAGGGCGGGCGGAGCAGAGTGTAAGGTGCCACGCATCCGGCTCCTGGGGGGCTCCTGGGCTCACCAGCGCCAAGACCGTCCTCCAGGGCACGTGCTGGGGACTCCCTTTGGGACCTGATGACCCGCCCTCCGGGCCCCAGCAGGCCAGCCCCTGGCCTCTGGCCTGGCACCCTCTCTGGGCAGCGCTGGGAGGGCAGGGGAGGCCTCTCCTCACCCAGGCCGCACACAGAGCCCGTCCCGCTGCCCTGAGAGCGCCTGCTCTCTCCGGGTTGTGTGTGTGTTTGGGGGAAGGGACACCATGGAACGTCCCCTCCTGGTGGTCTGCGGCACTTTTCAGGGCCATGGGTGCCAGGCTGGGCCCCTTGGGGTCTGGGGGGGAGGGGCCGTGGAAAGCAGGTCAGGTAGAATGTGAAGAAGGAGGCGGGCTCCGGTGCCCGGCCTGCATGTCCGGTGGGGTCCAGGGCCTCCTCCTGGCTGAGCCTGCGCCCAGCCAGCTCCTCACCACCCAGGCTGCAGGGCCACTGGGCACTCACCCAGGGCCTGGCCCTTCCTGGACGGGTCACAGGTGGAGCCTGGAGGGCGCTCTCGGGTCACATAGGGGTGCGGGGGTGGGAAGTGGGGAGCAGGAGGGCCTGATCAGGGGACATCCAGCCACAGCCAGGCCCCCTCCCTCGGGGTCTGGAGCTGGAACACCACAGAGGCCGCCCCACCCTCCAGAGGACCCGCAGGGTCTCCAGGCTGTGGGGAGGGTGGGACCCGACCTCCAGCAACCCAGGGTGTCCCCAGCAGAGGGGCTGCTATGACCTGCCAGCCCGGGGTTAGGGGCCCATGGGTCCAGGAAAGGGGTGCTGAGACAACCAGGGACTGGGGGTGCACTGTGTGTCCCGGGGCGTGGGGCGCAGCCTTAAAATCAGCCTCTTCGAGCCAAGGGTTAGGAATCTCCTCCAGACCCCAGGGACTTGGCGGCCTGAGCAACAGAAGCTCATTTCCTCCGTGTTCTGGAGGCTGAGGTCCCAGGTCACAGGGTAACGGGGTCCATAGCCTGGTTTCACTGGGGGCACCCCTGGACTAGACATCCACCCCCCAGCATCCTCCTGTGGGCTTTTCAGGGAGCAGATCCCGACGTTTGTTCCGTGAGCATGTCTCACTGGGTCAAGGCCCCCTCACGGCCTCAGTGTACCTTGCTAGAGGCACCGCCCAAGGCGCAGGGGTTGGGGTTCGGAGGCCGGCCCGGGAGAGGGGCTGGCTTAGCAGGTGGCCCATTGCAGGCTCCCTGAGCGTGGACAGCCTGAGGGAGGAGCAGCTCGGCCTGTCCCTGCGGGTGTCCAGCGGCTGGAGGACACTCTGCTTCAACGTGGTGCCCGTGGTGCGGAAGAGGCTCAGGGTGCCCGCCCTGGAGGGGGCCCGGCTGGTGCCGGGGTTCCCTGAGGGTGCCCTGCGAGGGATCGTCCGCCAGAAGGCGGCCCTGGTGCCAGCCAGCGCGGAGCTCTGGAGGTAGGACGCGCTCCAGGTGTGTGGGGCCCCGGGGAGCCGGCGGGAGGGGCGGCCCGTCACCCCTCTGTCCCCCGACTCCAGGCAGAGGGGCCTGCGGGGGTACCCTCCGCCTCTGCCCCAGGCTCCTGAACAGTGCTGCCATTGCGGTTGCGGGGATCCCACCAGACTGCTTGCCCCCAACTGCCGGCTCCTCGCCTCTCGGCGCTAGGGAACGGGGAGGCGTCCTCTGTCCCCCTGGGGAGGGGGTGCTGTCAGGAACCAAGGGGGAACTCGGAACTCTGGGGGGCTGTCCTGGGCGGCCTCCTCCACCACCCCTCCGGCGCCTTCCCTTCAGGTGGGACAGTGGCAAGGGCCAGGGGACTGATCTCGGCTGCAGGGCAGCTGGGAGGGCCCTCGCGGGAGGGCGGTCAGTGTCTGAGGAGAGGCATTGGCCCTGGGCTCTGCCCTTCCCAGACGCGCATCCCCCACCGTGAGGGAGGGGACAGCTCCCACCTGGGCTGTTCGCCTGCAGGCCCTCCCACTGGCCCTGGAGCCCCCGCAGCCCCACCTCGGGTCCCGGGTCCCTCCCAGGAGCCTGTGCTCAGGAAGGGCGGCCCGTCCTGCAGGGAAGGGGGGCCACCTTGGTGTCTGTGGGGGGCAGGGGGCACGGGGCTGAGGCTGAGCTCCCCTCAAACCCAGGGCTGGGGACCGGGTCCTATCCTGACCTGACCCGGCGCCTGGAGTGCAGGGTCACCGTGCTCTGCCTGGGTGACTCACCCCAGCTCCTGGGGCTGGGGACACTTGTAGGAACGAGGCGCGGCTGCATAAGCAGGGCTCACTCTCACAGTCCAGCTGATGCTTGGACGTGGATGACGATCATCAGGTTGGTCGTGCCCTTCTGTGGTTCTCTGCCCCGAGGGAGTCCCAGCGGAGAGCCCATGAGCCCCACCCAGGCCTCCTCAGCTGAGCCAGCTTGCCCAGAGCAGGGGCTGCGTCCAGGCTGACCCCTGCCCATAGAGGGAAGAGAATTGCTGAGCTGGGCGGAGTCACTTTTCATGAGTAAATGGGGACATGGCCTGTCCTGTGACATACCCACCACAGATCAGGGCGTGCGGGCCGGTGACCGTCCAGCATGGAGACCCCCCAGGGAGGAGGGGCTCACAAGACACCGGTTTCCACCTTTCCAGTCCACTCAGCGAGCACCTCTGGCATGTGATGCCCACACTGTGGGCATTGCCGCAGGGCCAGATTCTGTGTGTGCAGCAGCCAGGGGGTCTGGGTTTCCCAAATGGCACCTGTAGGGGAGACGCCACCTGCCCGGCCTGGGAGATTCACCCGGCCCCTGCCCGCCCACCCAGAGCTGCTGCTTCACCCCTGGTGGGTCACAGTGGTATCTGCCTGCCCACACGAAGAGGCCTGGATGTGCCTGGGGGCACCCAGCTGCCCCCCACATTCTGGGCCTAAGCTTCTACCTGGGAATGGGACTTTCCGCCCCTGAGGGCCCATCAGGAGTGGTTCCTGAAAAGTGCAGGTGTGGGCCGTGAGTGCCAGGCCAGCCCCTGTGTGGCCTGTGCCATCCCATGGTGCTCAGACGGCCACAGAGGCAGGGGGCCATCCTTTCTGAGGATAGGCTGGGCAGGCACGTGCCTGGACGCCTGAGTGGCCCTGGTGCTGACCGCCCACGGTATGTCTGTCGGGCTCCAGGGTCTCCACTGACTACCTGCTCACCAGGCTGCTGGGGGCGCTGGGCTCCCTCCGGGGCCACCGCCTAGACAGCCTCTCCATCCTCGACCGGGTCAACCATGAGAGCTGGCGGGACGGCGGCCGGAGCCCCGGCCTGACCTTCGGCCACTTGAAGGTTTGTGGTCCCCGCGTGGCCTCTCCTGGGCCTGTGTGAAGGGGGAGTGGCTGGGCTGGGGGCCTGGGGTCTCCTCTGAGGGCCAGCAGTCGGGGGGGGGGGTGCTGCTCCCCGCCTGGGGTGGGGCTTGGGGAGGACCTGGCGGGAAGGTTACTGTGAGCCCCACTGTGACCCACTTGCCCCCCACCCCAGGCCTCCATGCCCCTCTCCCCAAAGGGGCTGCTAGCTTCTGAGGGGGTCCTTTGGGGTCTCACACTCTGGCTCAGTGAGCAAGAGGGGGTGTGCGGCAGGGGGTGCCAAGCGACAGGAAGGGCCCCTGGCCGGGGCTCGGGGTGGGGGAGGAGGAAGTGCTGGGTGGGGGCAGATAAGTCTATTCTGGTGGCTTTGAGATGGATCCAGGCATCCTGGACTCACAAAGAGGGCGGGGATGATGCCACCGGGCAGGGCACTTTGTGTAGGGCTGCGGGGCATCAGTAGGAGTTCGTGCAGGACGGGGCACGTGGGAAAGGCTCAGAGGATGGTGGGAGCCTCAGAACACCCTGAGCTTGACCCCAGGGAGAAGAGGGGCGTCAGGGTGGGGGCCGCTGGGACGCCCGGGGAGGCGCGGTGGGCCGGGCCTCCCCTGGCTGGGCTGACCCGGTGCCCCGCAGACGGTGCTGCTGTGGGCTGCCACGCTCTTCCCCGCGCCCGAGGACTGGGCGGAGCTCCAGGGCGCTGTGTACCGCCTGCTGGTGGTGCTGCTCTGCTGCCTGGCCACCAGGAACCTGCCGCACTTCCTGCACCCCGAGCGGAACCTGCTGCAGGACGCGGGCCTGGACCTGGGCGCCCTCTACCAGCATGTCGAGCACTTCGCCAGCCAGCCCGAGGCCGCCCTGCGCATCCACGCCACCCACCTGGGCCGCAGCCCCCCGCCACGCGTGGGCAGCGGGCTCCGGGCGCTCCTGCAGCTGCCCGCCAGCGAGCCCGCCTACTGGGCCACTGCCTACTTCGACGTCCTGCTGGACAAGGTGGGCGCAGAGGCTGGGGGACCCGGCAGGTGTGGGGTCACGGTGGGTGAGGACGGAGCCCTGCTGTGTGAGCCCCGGTCAGGAGCTGAGGAAGGTGGGGCAGGCCAGTGCCTCGCTGGGGCAGTGCAGCAGGGGCATCTGTCGGGCTCAGAGAAGCTGTGAATGCCCCCAGCCGCCAGGGACCTCAAGGGCCAAGGGCCCATCTCTGGGAACCAGGCCGTCTGGGCCTGCCCCTGGCGCCCCCGAACCGCCCACAAACCCACACCGGACAAGTGCTCAGAGCCCCATCTGCCCCCAGGCTCCACTCCTGGTGACAGAGTGCGGCTGCCCCGGGCGTCCTGGGGACAGCTTCCTGCTGCTCCCCTGGGCTCGGGGGTCCCTCGGCCATGCCCGCGTCCCTCTACCGGCTCTGCTAGTCTCCCTGCCCCCGCCCCACAGAGCCCCTCCGGCTCCTGTCCCCCAAGGCCAGTTCTCACCCCACCTTGACAGCCCACACAGGCTCCTTCCAGGGTGCGTGGGGGGCGGGGCAGTGCACGCGGAGCTCTCAGCCAGCACCCCGGGGGGGCTTCCCTGTGTCAGGCCCGTCCAGGGAAGGGCCCGGGAGAGGGGGCCCCAGGTGTGTCCACCCTCAGGGAGGACTGCACAGGTGAAGACCCAGAGGGAGGAGGCTGGAGACCAGGGAGCGCCCGACGGACCCCCGACGGCCCATGACCCTGCTGTCCCGCCCCACCCACAGTTCCAGGCCTTCAACATCCAGGACGAGCAGCGGGTCTCGGCCATGCAGAGCGTCTTCCTGAAGACCAAGACTCTGGATGCTGAGGATGGCTGAGCTGGGCGCCGGCTCACTGCCCTCTGCTGGGCTGCACCGCCCACGGAGCCTCTGGGAACGTTTGGAGGAGGGAACGGGCTTCACCTGGAGTGGATTTGGGGGTGGAGGGCCTTTGTCCCCAGGGCCCACCTGCGCCTGTCCAGGGTCAGCCCCGAGGGGTCTGAGTGTGCTGGACAGTGGGTCTCGGAGGCCCCGGGGTGAAGGTGCTGTGCGCTCTGGGTGACGTCATCAAGACCGAGCGCTGGGAGGCCTCGGGGGGCCAGGAGCTTATCCGCACCTGCGTCGTGTGCTGCTCCAGGTGGCGGGGCCTCTGATGTGTCCAGTGGGGCTGAGACCGCCTGCTTTCTGGACACATGAAGTGGAGAAGCTGTGTTCAGACATCCTTCTCTGTCCCTGTGATCGACCCCGGCCCGCCCCCAGTCCTCACCTGCTAGTTCATGAGGGAGCCACCCGCAGCCCCCCGCCAGCAGCACCATGGCAGAGGCACCCCTGCTGTGTGCGGGGGCTTCTCCCGACAGGTGGCGCCCCTGTCCCCGCCCGTCTCGGCCCTCGGCTGTTTCCACCTCTGTTCTCCCGTCAGCGCACTGCTGGCGGCCCGTAGCCCCTCACCCCACAGGGCTCCCACCCTCTGTGTGCCCTGGCCAGCAGGCGTTCTGCAGTCTTCACTCTGCCTGGAAGTGGCGTGGCTCCTGAGTTCTGAGCCACAGTCCACGCCCCGGGTCCTGAGAAGGTGGCTGCAAACCCCAGTGAGTCCGTGTGGCAGGCACCTCCCTGGACCTCCTCCGGAAAGTGGTCACACGCACGCTGCGGAGGGGACGCATGGGCCTCTCGGGAGGCCGTGGGACCCGGGGCCTGAGCTGACACTAATGGGAGGGGACACGGAATGCCCCCAGGCACACCTTGCGCCGTGCTGTGAGGCGGCAGCTGCAGAAGGTATTAGCTTTGTCCAGCCTGACTCGTAAGGGGCACAGTGGCCAGGCCCACCCTGTGTCATTTCTCTGATGTTGAGGTGGATGCGGGGGGCTGCACTCAGCAGGAGAAAGAGCTACAGCAGCAGGAAAGGCCAAGGGGAAGATGTTATAACCACCCATGCCCAGAGCCAAGAGTCCGGCAGAACGTACCAAAGGCCAGTGTCAGGACTTAGCGCCACTGTCAGAGACCTTGGCTCACCAGGGTGACCTCAGCTCAGAGGTCAAAATGAGAGGCTGAGATTGAGGGTGCCGCATACCTGTGGGGCAGGGGGCGTTTGGGAAACCTCTGCACCTTCCTCTCCCTTTTTCTGCGAACCTAAAACTGCTCTGAAAAGGGGTCTAAAGATAAATAAAAAAATAAAAATCTCCGTTGGATCACGGTGAACCGCAGGGGATTACATAAACAGAGCCAGGCCACACGCAGCCACCCAGGTGCTGCACTGTGGCTCCCTTCAGCGGGGCAGACGGCACGGCCTCGGGGGTCGCGGTGCCTGCCCAGCAGGGACTGCCCCCTTTCCAACCCCACGAGGGAGGGAGCTCACAGCAGCTTGCGGTCACGTGGGAGAGGCACCAGCATCACACGGCATGGCCCCAGACTGGCACTCACCCCCTGCTTGTGTCCCGACATAAGCCTGATGGAGCTTCATCGTCGGGACGACTTGTAGGAAGTCACGTGGGTTCACTGTACGGGAGGCGACCCGCGAATACACCTGGGGGCATGGGCTGGCAGTTCTGTGCATGCTGCTAGTCACCCTCACTCTGAAGGGCGGAGAAGTGACACTGAGCAAAATACGGCAAGCCCTCTGCACTGAAAACTAAGTATAATTTTTAGAGACCTACGTTAATGTTCATGAATGGGAATTTGTAGTTTTTTATTGGTTTCCATTCATCTTGGTACTTTTTTTGTTGTTCAGTCGCTCAGTCGTGTCCGACTCTCTGTGACCCCGTGGACTGCAGCACAACAGGCCTCCCTGTCCATCACCAACGTCTGGACTTTACTCAAACTCATGTCCATCAAGTCAGTCATGCCATCCAACCATCTCATCCCCTGTCATCGCCTTCTCCTCCCACTTTCAATCTTTCCCAGCATCAGGATCTTTTCCAATAAGTCAGCTCTTCACATCAGGTGGCCAAAGTATTGGAGGTTCAGCTTCAATAGATACATAGATTTACTGCAATTCCTACCAAAATTCCAATAAGCTATTCTGAGGAAACAGACAAGCTGACTCTAAAATGTATATGACTTCAAGCCTTACGACAAGGCTGACGTGCTGAAGACAGTGTGGTGTGGACACAAGGAGAGAGAAGCTCATTAATGCACGGGCACAGAGGCAGACCTCCACCTCTGGTCAGTTGGCAAAGGGGGCACGCCAACCACACAGGAGGGAAAGTCTGTCCAGCAAACATCGGAATGACTGGGTGTCCTCTGGATAAAAGTGGACCTTGACCCCTTCCCCACTCCATGCACAGGATCACCGAGAGGGGGTCATAACCTCAACAGAGAACTTGACGCCACAGGGCTTCTGGAAGAAAACCCGGGAAGAGGTCTTCAGGACCTCCGAGTGGACAGGACTTTCCCGGGGAGGAGTCGAACAGCACAGACCCTGAAAGACCCCTGGGAAGAAAGAGGACTTGAGCTCTGGGGTTTCAGGTCCTCTGGCCTCTGAGCCCCTGTGCTGACCGCAACCGCCCTGGGGCAGGGTCTGGATCAGCTTGTTGGCGCCAGCTCCCACGGTAGCTGAGAGCACCCGGGCCCGCAGGCCTTGGGTCGGCTCAGGGCCCCACCCCAGGGCCCACCGCGGTGCCCAGCCCCCACCTGGTGAGCCACAGGGGCAGAGCCAGGCCCACGCCAGCCCTCCCCAAGACTCGGGGCTGCCGTGGGTGAGTGCCCATCTCAACAGCGGGACCCTGGAGCCTGCCTCTGGAGGCTCTTAGACCCAATGAGGACTGGGACACGTGGACGTGGCCATGACTGCCGGCAGCACACTCTGGTCGGGCCTGGACGGACCCTTCCCAGGAAGGACAGATGAGGGAGCCGGACCCAGGCACACTCCAGGGAGGGGCAGGGGCTAGGGGCAGGGGGTCGGGGGTGCCAGGCGGCAGGGGAGGGGGCTGCAGTCCTGGCCCCCGTCTGCTGCACATGTGAGTGCAGAGCGGCCCAGGGCCGGGCCCTCCCCGGCTCTCAGAGCCTGCATGTCTGTGGTGTGCCCGGGGCTCCTCAGGGCCCGAGTCCTGGCTGTGTGCTCCTGGGCCCTCGGTGCCCTAGCCCATGACTCCGTGGGCCGCGGGGCCTCTGTGGGGGTGGTGGGAGAGGAGGCGTTTGCAGGTTCAAGATCTAGACCCAGACTGTACAGTGACAGGGACCCCAGGCCGCTGACCAGCCCACACAACCTGTCCTCCAGCCCGGATCCTTCCGGCAAGGTTCTGCTCCCTGAATTCAAACCCCCAGCTCAGGTGCAGTCAGGGAGCAGGGATCCACTCCACACAGTGAAGACTGATGAAGCCACTTCTTTATTGAACCTTCATATGAGGCCAGGGACCTATGGGGGCAACAGCTCAAGGAGAGGTGCTGAGGGTCCATGCGGCCACACCCAGGACGTTCCACCAGTGGAGGTGACGGGCCGCCTGGGGCGGGGCAGATGCCTGGGCAGGGCAGCTGCTGGCCGGTGCCCCCTGCAGAGTCTGTTCGCCCCGGGGCCACCCGCCCGTTCCCAGGGTGGACGAGGGGCAGGCAGCCCGTCACAGCTTGTTGCGGGGGCAGCGCTGCAGGGCCTCCCGCAGGGCCCGGGTCACCCGGCCCACATTCTCCCGTGTGGCGTTGCCGCCCAGCAGGCCGATCCGCAGCACCTGGGGCAGGGCCGGGGGAGGAGGTCACCTCGGGCGGGGCCTGGCTGCCAGCTCCGAGGTCAGCGCAGAGCCGGCTGGCGTCCCCCAGTGCGGCAGGAGGGGCCGGGGTGCACTTGGCTGAGTCACTCCCCCGTTGAGAGGAAGGTGTCCCCTTCCTGCTACCACTGGCCTAGGCCTGGGCCTGGAGCCATCACGGCCACAGGGCACTTACCTTCCCCGCCGAGGGCCCAAGGCCGCCGGCAATCTCGATGCCGTGGTGGTCCATGATGTACTTGACAATGTCCCTCCAGTCATAGCCCATGGGGACCACCACACTGGTGATGGTGGGCAGTCGGAGCGCCTGCAGGATGCATGGGGCTCGGCCACCTCCTGACAGATCGCAGGAAGCGCCCCCGCCCGGCCTCCTGAGGGGTGGCAGGGAGGGTCGAGCATGGGGGTGGGAGAAAGGGCCCATAGAGCGGGGTCTCCACCCTCCCAGCAGCCACGCCTGTGGGCTGGTGCTCAGGGTGGGGCTTCCAGCCTCCAGGGACCCCTGCCCCCCGCCCTTTGTCCGCTCTCTGGCAGGTCACACTGAAGCTCAGGGTGCCTGGCTTACCCAGCATACCCCACCCCTAACCCCTTCCAGGCTGGTGTCTGGCCGGGGCTCTGAGGGCCAACGGCATCTTCTGGCTCAGAGATCACCCACGACTCCAGGCAGGAGGCTTTGGGGGGAGCAGGGGCACCCAGTTAAGTGTCCTGAGATCCAGAGGCCAGAAAACCATGACCAGAACATGACTGCCCCCATCCTGGACCCACATATCTAGATGGGGGCTGGACAGGAGCTCTCCCTTCTCTCCACCCCCACCTGCTGCCCCCTGCCCCCACCTCCTGCCCCCTGCCCCCTGCCCTCTGACCCCCTGCTCCCACCCCTGCTCCTGCCTTCTGCCCCCGCCCCCTTCCCTTGCCTCCCGCTCCCCACCCCTGCCCCCTGCGCGCTGCCCCCTGCCCCGCCCCTGCCCTGCCCTCCTCACCGGGTCCTTCACGAACAGCTGCAGGCCCAGCCCCTGCAGACACGCGTGCAGGTACTCGGAGGCCTCGCGGTGCTGCCGCCAGCTGTTCTCCAGGCCCTGAGGGAGAGAGTGCAGGCTGGGGGGGCGGGTGGGTTCCCTCCTCGGGGCTGGAGCGGGAGAAGCTGGCTGGCATGCACAGCAGGGGAGCTCTGGCCTGCTCCCCTTGGGAGGCTCTCCTCTCCTGTCCTGGACACTGAACCCTTTGGGGCCCCCTTGAGCCGCAGGTTTAGGGCCCTGACTCTTTCCAAGGGCCGGGCCTGGGCCCCTCGGGGGGAGTGGGAATAGTCTGGAGGGGAAATAGCCTGGGCCCCAGCCAGTGGTTGGGTCCTCCAGGCCCCTGGGAAGGGGTGTGCACCCAGCCAGAGGCGGGGAGCTGGCCAGGTGCAGACAGTGTCCTCCCAGCCCCTGACCCCACAGGCCCTGTTCTGGGGGCCCAGCCTCCCCTGTTTCCAGAGCTCACAGCTGGAGCCCCGCTCTGGAGACCGCCCCCCCCCCCCCCACTCGAGTGTGCAACCCCCAGCCTCTCCGGCCACACACGCCAGCCCGAGGCTGGGACAGCCTTGCCCGCGGCCCAGCCTGAGTCTAGCCCGGCCCAGGGCAGTGGTGACCTGAGTAGACACAGGGCAGACGTGGTTGGTGCAGCACTGCAGGCCTCTGCTGGCCGCTGGGCTGGCCGCTGGGGGCTGTCCCGGTGTGTTTCTGGGCCTCTTGGGTCCCAAGAGTATGGACACTGCCCTGGTCACGGGTGCCACCCTGGGGGCGTCACAGCTGCTGACCCGTGCGGCTCCTGCCCTCCCTGGGAGCGGCGGGCACAGCGGGGCTCCTGGAGGGGGTCTCACTCCCCAGCCTTCCCTTGGGCCTGCCCTCTCTCCTTCCACCCAGCCTCTCTGCTCGCAGGCTGCCTCCCCTCTGCCTGCCCTTGTGTGTGCTTTACTGGGAGTCAGAGGGCGGGAACGTGGCCACACCTGTCCCCTCGCTGTGTCTGCCCCCAGGCCCACCTCGGTCCGCAGCCAGCCCCTAGCCCCACCCAGAGCCCTCCCGCCCCAGCCCAGTCTCTCTCCAGCAAGGCGCTCCAGGCTGAGGGAACCTCGGGTGGGGGCTCCGGGGCTCCCCAGGCTCGCCCTGCGGGACCCAGCTCCAGGCTCCCCGACTGCCCCCCGCCCCCCGCACCTTCTCCGCCAGGTGGGCCAGGCTCTCCCTCAGGCTGTACAGGCTGACGACGGGGGTGGTGTGGTGGTACCTGGGGCACAGAGGGGCCCGGGTCAGTGGGTGCGCTCGGGCAGTGACTTGCTCTCCCCCAGCCCCCTCCCAGGGGAGCAGGATCCAGTTTAGGGGTTATGGACTCGGAACCCGAAGGACAGGCAGATCGGGGTGGGGGCAGGGCTCCAGGCAGGGACAGCGGCCGGGCCGCCTGGGCAGGTGGACGGTAGTGGAGGCCGGGCACTGGATCCCGCCTAGAGCCCGGTGCCTCACTGAGCTACTGGGCAGGCAGGGCACAGTTCCTGGAGGGTATTTCAGGCCTGGCACTGGAGAGCCTGTGGCTCCGGCCAGGGTGGGGGGAACGAAGGTGGGGGATCCCCCCCGTCAGTCCTTGCACCCCCATCCCCTCACTCACGTCCTGGGCTTGTCATCACAGCCCCAGAAGTTGGCCAGCCACTTGATGTCCAGGTAGAAAGAGACGGGCTTGGTCTTACGAGCATAGATCTTACTTCTGGGGAGAAAGAACCAGCAACAGTGCCCCTTGGTTCTCAGAAGTGAGCCCAGGCGGGGGTGCTCAGGCCCCATTGTCTGCGTTCAGACCACCGGGGGTCCAGCCTGTGCCTCTGCCCGGGGTTGTGAGCCTGTCCCTCAGGACCCGGCTGGCGCCCCCTTCCCTGTCTCCTCCAGCGGAGTCGCCCTACACTATTCTCAGGTCAGAGAGAAAGGATGGGAAGGTCTGCTGGATGGTGAGCTCAAACACAGAAAGACTGCGGAGGGGACCCAGTTTGAGGAAAGCATCCGGGAAACTTGTTTGGAAAACTGGGGAAATCTGAAGACTGCAGTAGTCATGTTGTTTCCAGACTGCTGTTCTAACCTACAGGCCCAGGACTGGAGCGGCCACACGCCAAGCTCCAGGCAGTCCGCCCATTGCAGGCCCGCCCCACAGGCCCAGTCTGCAAGAGCTCCTTCCTTGATGTCTGTCCTTTGCTACTGTTCCTCCTGAATGCAAGGGTCTTCCCATAAAGATTGATGCTTTCCAACTGTGGTGCTGGGGAAGACTCTGAGAGTCCCTTGGACTGCAGGGAGATCAAACCAGTGAGTACTAAAGGAAATCAACCCTGAAAATTATTGGAAGGAATGATGCTGAAGCTTCAATACTTTGGCCACCTGATGGGAAGAGCAGTCTCCTTGGAAAAGATCCTGATGCTGGGAAAGATGGAAGGCAGGAGGAGAAGGGGACGACAGAGGATGAGATGGTTGGATGGCATCACTGACTTGATGGACATGAGGTTGAGTAGACTCCAGGAGTTGGTAATGGACAGGGATGCCTGGTGTGTTCTGCAGTCCATGGGGTCGCAAAGAGTCGGGCAAATCTTAGTGACTAAACAACACCAATACGTGAGTCAGACTCCTCTGTCTCAAGCCTGAAGCCAAGGAGAGACGCTGTCAGCAGCCAAGGGCCTCTGTTTAGTCTTGAACGGGCTCTCTGCCCAGTTGCCTGGCCTGTCCCTATGCTAAACGGATGCCAAATGCATAAGACACATAGGTATACCAGCCCTGAAGTTTTCTCTATTTGTTCAATACATTCTACAATGTTTATTGCATAGTTATCTGTCTGTCCATTTTTCTGTTTCAGAAATCTGAACATGGGTCACCATATACTTATGCTCTGTGTTTAATGGTGAGATTTAAATTTAAATAATTTAAAAATAGTATACCCATAAAAAATGAGAGGGGAGACTGAGACTAGAGGCCTAGGGATGAGGCCTTATCTCTCCTGGGAGCACGTGAAGCTGGGGTTCACTGGAGGGGCCTAGAGAACAGTCTGAGAAGAGCCCAGTGCCCTGGGCTGGGAGACCCTAGGCTCCCTGGCAGGCCTCTCCTCCCACTGGGCCTGTTCTGTCCCTCCTTCCCTCCCCGCTGGGGCCGCTTGGCCTTCACTGCCAGTCCGGTCCTGGGTGGGGGCGGCGGGGCTCACTCACTTGGCCTTGTTGCTGAAGGAGATGAGCGAGGTGCCTGGGGGCGCGTTCAGGACCTTCTGGGAGCCCGAGTAGAGGACGTCGATGCCTGCGGGGGAGGGGTGCACACTCAGGGGCCGAGCCCACTGGGGGGTCATTGGGGCCGCTCGGCCCAGACGCTGCCCGTCCAGCAGACGTCGGGGGTCCTGGGACCCACCATCCAGCTCTGCAAACATAGGGAGGAGCGTGCTGTGGGACCAGACCCCTCGCCTGCAGGACCGACACCATTCCAGGCAGGCTGAGCTAACCAGGGGCCCCCACTAGTGTCTGCTTGCTGTGGCAGACTCCCGTGGCTGGGGTCAAAGTGCAGGCAGAGGCCGTGCGGGTGGCTGAGGGGCAGGAAAGGTGATGCTCTCACATCCTGAGGTGCCCGTCCACGGGGTGCCCCCACCACCCTGGGATTTTAAAATACGGGCAGCAGCAGCGGAGGGCCCTGGGCAAGCAGCCAGCTGGGAGGACAGAGGACCAGGGCTGGGATCGAGCCCTGCCCCACCGCCGCCTCTCTGAGGGTGGGGCCAATGGAAAACTGAGGCCTGCTGGACGGGGTCCCAGGTCCCTGCCCACACCCGCCCCGTCAGGGCTCTGACTCTCTCCAAGTACTTGTCCTGCAGTGTCCCTCTCTCCCTCCCTCTCTCCCTGGGCTTGTCCGGGCCCGACGGCCCAGCAGAGACACGGGGTGTGGTCAGTATGGAGACTGTCCTGCCCTGGGAGGAGCTGGTGCGTGCCCCGGGGCCTGTGGAGACTGGGCCTCGTGTGTGACTGCCAGACGTGCTCGGGGCATGGGACAGCGGGGAGGACTTCTGACCCTCAGAGCCCACTGATGGCTGGAGTGGGGGGCACGCACTCACCCTGCCGGTCCATGTGGATGGGGGCACCCCCCAGGGATGCCACTGAATCCACCAGGAGCAGGCACTGGTACCTGGGGGGCAGCAGAGAGCAGGACAGGGCTTCAGACAGCGGCCCGCCCTGAGCTGGGGCCGTGCGCAGCCCCCAGCAGGGGAGACGTCACACGGGGGCTCAGGATGGCCAGGCCCCTGGGGCTAGGCCCCGGGTCCCCCACAGGTACTCAAGAGGGCCAGCCGGGCAGTCTGCGTCCTGCGGCTCAGCTGGGTACTCTGAGCTTGCAGGCCCCAGAGCTGTGTGGGGTCCGGGGAGCTGGGCAGCTCAAGGCTGGCCCTCTGTCTGTCCAGCAGCCCACCAGGCAGAAGTCCAGCGCGTGCAGAGGACAGAGTTCAGGAACAGGCTGAGCTGACTCTCTGACCCTCCTCCACCCCACACTTTCCTAGAAGAAAGGCACAAAGAGGTGCCTGTGGACCCCTGGGGGTCACAGCCCAGGTGACACTTGTGAGCTCGGCCCCCTGGACAGGACTCCAGGGGTCAGGTGGTCCTGGCTGGGGCTGTGCCCAGCGGCCCCGTGGCCACCTTGGAGGACAGACAGCAGGTCTGCCAGGATAATCCAGCCTGGAGGTGGAGTTTCTCTCCTTTCATCCTGTGGTCAACTGTCTAGAGCAGAAATGCTGGTCCTGGAAGGGGACCCTGTGGAGGGGTGGGGGCCCTGGGGAAGCCAGTGGAGGGCGGCGGCTTCTCTGGGGCTCTGGGGTCAGGGCAAGGTGGGCAGGCCCTGGGCCCAAGACTGCAGGGTCAGCATCAGGCCCTAATCTGCATGGAGGGAGGTGGCACTCTGGGGACACCTGATCCTGCTCTCAGACTGGAGGGTCCACCCAGCCTCTGCCCAGGCCCAGGAGGACCCCAAGAAGGCCTGAACCCAACTCCACACGAGAGAGGCTGGGGTGGCCCAGCAGGATAGGGAGCTGGGCCTCCCTGTTACTTCCTGTGGGGAGGGGTCGGCCAGCACCCCAGCCACCCCACTCAATCCCCAGCCTGTATCTGAACTGGGCTTGGCTCTGCCCCCAGCACCAACACTCAGGGCCAGGCTCACCTGAGGGACACGCTCACCTGAGGGACACGCTCACCTGATGGGCCAGGCTCACCTGAGGGACACGCTCACCTGAGGGGCCAGGTTCACCTGAGGGACATGCTCACCTGAGGGGCCAGGCTCACCTGAGGGACATGCTCACCTGAGGGACCAGGTTCACCTGAGGGACACGCTCACCTGAGGGACCAGGTTCACCTGAGGGACATGCTCACCTGAGGGACAGGCTCACCTGTGGACATGCTCACCTGAGGACACAGGCTCACCTGAGGGACATGCTCACCTGAGGGGCCAGGTTCACCTGAGGGACATGCTCACCTGAGGGACAGGCTCACCTGAAGGACATGCTCACCTGAGGGCACAGGCTCACCTGAGGGACAGGCTCACCGGAAGGACATGCTCACCTGAGGGCACAGGCTCACCTGAGGGGCCAGGCTCACCTGAGGGCACAGGCTCACCTGAGGGGCCAGGATCACCTGAGGGCACAGGCTCACCTGAGGGGTCAGGCTAACGTGAGGGCACAGGCTCACCTGAAGGACATGCTCACCTGAGGGACAGGCTCACCTGAGGGGCCAGGTTCACCTGAGGGACATGCTCACCTGAGGGACAGGCTCACCTGTGGACATGCTCACCTGAGGACACAGGCTCACCTGAGGGACAGGCTCACCTGAAGGACATGCTCACCTGAGGGACAGGCTCACCTGAGGGGCCAGGTTCACCTGAGGGACATGCTCACCTGAGGGCCAGGCTCACCTGTGGACATGCTCACCTGAGGACACAGGCTCACCTGAGGGACATGCTCACCTGAGGGGCCAGGTTCACCTGAGGGACATGCTCACCTGAGGGACAGGCTCACCTGAAGGACATGCTCACCTGAGGGACAGGCTCACCTGAAGGACATGCTCACCTGAGGGCACAGGCTCACCTGAGGGGCCAGGCTCACCTGAGGGCACAGGCTCACCTGAGGGGTCAGGCTCACGTGAGGGCACAGGCTCACCTGAAGGACATGCTCACCTGAGGGACATGCTCACCTGAGGGCACAGGCTCACCTGAGGGGTCAGGCTCACCTGAGGGACACACTCACCTGAGGGGCCAGGCTCACCTGAGGGACACGCTCACCTCAGGGGCCAGGCTCACCAGAGGGGTCAGGCTCACCTGAGGACACAGGCTCATCTGAAGGACAGGCTCACCTGAGGGACACACTCATCTGAGGGGCCAGGCTCACTTGAGGGGCCAGGCTCACCTGTGGACATGCTCACCTGAGGACACAGGCTCACCTGAGGGACACACTCACCTGAGGGGCCAGGCTCACCTGTGGACATGCTCACCTGAGGACACAGGCTCACCTGAGGGACACACTCACCTGAGGGGCTAGGCTCACCTGTGGGCATGCTCACCTGAGGGCACAGGCTCACCTGAGGGGTCAGGCTCACCTGAAGGACACGCTCACCTGAGGGGCCAGGCTCACCTGTGGACATGCTCACCTGAGGACACAGGCTCTTCTGAGGGACAGGCTCAACCGAGGGACCCACTCATCTGAGGGGCCAGGCTCACCTGAGGGACACGCTCACCTGAGGGGCCAGCCTCACCTGAGGGACACGCTCACCTGAGGGACACGCTCACCTGAGGGGCCAGGCTCAACTGAGGGGCCAGGCTCACCTGAGGGGTCAGGCTCACCTGTGGATATGCTCACCTGAGGGCACACGCTCACCTGAGGGGCCAGGCTCACCTGAGGGGTCAGGCTCACCTGAGGGGCCAGGCTCACCTGAGGGGTCAGGCTCACCTGTGGACATGCTCACCTGAGGACACAGGCTCACCTGAGGGGCATACTCACCTGAGGGGCCAGGCTCACCTATGGACATGCTCACCTGTGGACATGCTCACCTGAGGGCACAGGCTCACCTGAGGGGTCAGGCTCACCTGAGGGACACGCTCACCTGAGGGACATGCTCACCTGAGGGGCCAGGCTCACCTGTGGACCTGCTCACCTGAGGGCACAGGCTCACCTGAGGGGCCAGGCTCACCTGTGGACATGCTCGCCTGAGGGCACAGGCTCACTGAGGGACACGCTCACCTGAGGGCACAGGCTCACCTGTGGGGCCAGGCTCACCTGAGGGGCCAGGCTCACCTGTGGACATGCTCACCTGAGGGCACAGGCTCACCTGAGGGGCCAGGCTTACCTGAGGGCACAGGCTCCTATGAGGGACCCACTCACCTGAGGGGCCAAGCTCACGTGAGGTGTCAGGCTCACCTGTGGACATGCTCACCTGAGGACACAGGCTCACCTGAGGGACACACTCACCTGAGGGGCCAGGCTCACCTGTGGACATGCTCACCTGAGGGCACAGGCTCACCTGAGGGGTCAGGCTCACCTGAAGGACATGCTCACCTGAGGAGCCAGGCTCACCTGAGGGACACGCTCACCTGAGGGACAGGGTCACCTGAGGGACACACTCACCTGATGGACAGGCTCGCCTGAGGGGTCAGGCTCACCTGAGGACACAGGCTCACCTGAGGGACATGCTCACCTGAGGGCACAGGCTCACCTGAGGGGTCAGGCTCACCTGAGGACACAGGCTCACCTGAGGGACACGCTCACCTGAGGGCACAGGCTCACCTGAGGGACACAGTCACCTGAGGGACACGCTCACCTGAGGGCACAGGCTCACCTGAGGGGTCAGGCTCACCTGAGGACACAGGCTCATCTGAGGGACAGGCTCACCTGAGGGATACACTCATCTTAGGGGCCAGGCTCACCTGAGGGACAGGCTCACCTGAGGGACCAGGCTCAGATGTGAGGACAGGCTGACCTGAGGGGACAGGCTGACCTGAGAGCCTAGGCTTAACTATGGGGCCAGGCTTTCCTGAGGGCCAGGCTCATCTGAGGGCACTGGCTCACCTGAGGCACAGGCTCAGCTGAGGGCCAGGCTCACCTGAGGGCCTGGCTTACTTGAGGGCCAGGCTCACCTGAGGGCCAGGCTCAGCTGTGGGGACGGGAGTACCTGTGACAGAGCTCCCCATAGCCATCAAGAGGCTGCATCACGCCGGTGGATGACTCTCCATGGGCCAAGAACAGGAGAGCTGGCTTGTGCCGGGCCAGAGCCTGAGGGAGGAGGTGACAGCCTGAGGCAGAGCCAGTGGGCAGGGCCTCCCCGTCTGCTGGCCCCTCACGTGAGGACTGTCCTGTGAGGGCGGGATGAGGCCTACCCTGACACTCCCGCCCACAGAAAGCCCCATAGACGGCCCCATGGATGGCCAGATCTGGGGAGCGAGGACTATCCTGTGACGGTGGGATGAGACTGACCCCGAACACTTCTGCCCACAGACGGCTACATAGATGGCCAGATCTGGGCAGCGGGGACTGTCCTGTGAGTGTGGGATGAGACCGACCCTGAACACTCCTGCCCAGGGAAGGCCACATAGATGGCCAGATCTGGGCAGTGGGAACCGGACCCTCCTCCAGCCCCGCCTGTGCTGGCAGGGCCAGGCATCTCGGGTCTGGGAGGAGGGCTCGTTCCAGGACAACATGGACTTTCTTCCTGAGGCTGAGCCAGAGTGGCCCCAGCCCGCCCACCCCATCCTTCCAGGGCCAGCGTGAGGTCAGCCTGGTTCTGGGCTGGTTGGGCTGATCCTGCCCAATGGGGGGGCTGGCACCCCAAGACTCAGGGCATGGCCCGCTCCCCCACTCTCACTCCTGCCCCTGCACCCTGCCAAGACCTCGGTCCTGACCTAGCTTCCTTGGGGAGCTGGACCCTCCCTGTCAAACTTCTACCTGCCCCCAGGTGTGGGAAAGCTTTCAGGGCTGGGCAGCTGGGCTCAGAAGACCCGGGGACCCGCCAAGGCCCCCTCCCTGCCCTGAGCTGGCCCAGCTGACCAGCCCCTCCCTGGGTCATTGCACCCCCCATACCTCCTCCACCTCCTGCAGAGTGAAGTGGCCTCCAGGCACCTTGATCATCGGGTACACGCGGGCTCCTGGGGGCAATGTGAGTGGTGAGCGCCCCCGCACACACAGGTGGGGACCAACACTGGGGACAGTGGTCGTGCTGAGCAGGTGGGGCCTGTGGGGGCCATCCACACCGGCCCAGCTGCTGCCCAGGAGAGGAGGTTGGGGTGTGCTCGGTGAATCCAGGCTCTGCGGCACGTGGATGGGAGCAGGTCCCACAGCTCTCGGTCCCCTGCTCTGGCCACCTTCCCAGAGCCCAGCCAGGTGGGGGCACCCCTGTCCCTTGCAGCCCTCCCCACAGAGGAAGTACAGATCTGTGCAAGGCTGAGCTTCAGAGGGTGACATCAGAGGGTGACTTCGGAAGGTGACATCAGAGGTGACTTCAGAGAGTGACATCAGAGGTGACTTCAGAGCATGACATCAGAGGGTGACATCAGAGAGTGACATCAGAGGTGACTTCAGAGCATGACATCAGAGGGTGACATCAGAGGGTGACTTCAGAGAGACATCAGAGGGTGACATCAGGGGGTGACATCAGAGAGTGACATCGGGGGGTGACTTCAGAGGGTGACTTCGGAGGCTGACACTAGAGGGTGACTTCAGAGGCACCACAGCGTTTGATGAAGGACTGAATGGATGAGGGAGGCCTGAGCGGGCTTTGCCCTCTTTGGGGCCTGGGGGCTCCAGGAAGGCAGGCCCTTGTGCTGCTCCCTGTCTCATCCCCCCGCACCTCATGCACAGCAGACCCCCAGCCTCGTGTGCGGGAGGCAGGGAGTCCCAGAACCGTCCCAGAGCCCCAGCCTGGGGGTGTGGGGTGAGGTGGGGAGCCCCAGACCAGGAGGGTGCCCTGCCCAACCCAGGGTCCCCTTGAAGCCTGTGTGTAGACTGGAGGGGCCCTGGCGAGGGGCCAAGACCCCCTCAGGCTGTCAGGGGTTGTCTGTTAACCTGGACCGAGTGCGGCTGCGTGTGGAGGTGACCAGCCAGGAGCTTCACGATGTTTCCAAACCACGATCAATCATTAAACCCAAAGCACACTTGGGCTCCGACTTTTGTCTCTCTCTCCAGAAAATTTTACTCTGGACTGCAAACTCTGTCCCTATCTCAGCATTTTGCGGCTGTAGAAACTGCTTCTGAGATTTTACAGGAGATGCAGCTTCTGGAACTTTGTCTTGTGACAGAGGCGGGGCTGGCCCCTAGAGACCTCAGAGAGCTGGGGGATCCCCCAGGTTTGGGCGGAGACCAGCGGAGACCCTGCAGTGCCGGCCCCTCCATGGGCTCAGGAAACTGCTGACCCCAAGTTCCAAGAGACCAGGGGATGGGGGCCCCTGGAGCATCCTGACGTCCACTTGGAGGAGGCAGCAGGCCGGCAGGAGGTGGAGGCATGAAGCGTGGGGAGTGGGGTAGGTTCCGCCTGGGGAGGGCCTGAGGTTGGGAGCCGGACCTGGGTGCTTCCAGGCGTCACGCTGGGGCAGGAGGCCTTGGGGAAGGACGCAGTGAGGAGCCACCCCCCTGCCCCGCCTCTTACCGATGCGCTCTGCGATGTCCTGGGCCCGCTGCCCCCAGATGCCGCTGACCCCGACCAGGAAGGAGTCGCCTGGCTCCAGCAGGTTGAACAGGGCGGCCTCCAGGGCGCAGTGCCCCGAGCCGCTGATGGCCAGGGTGAGGGCATTCCTGGTCTGGAACACGTACTGGATGCCTTGCTTGATCTCGTCCATGATCTGGGGGTGGTGGACACACGGCTCACAGCCTCCCCGCTCCCGCCCCTGGGAGGAGGCCGCCTGGGGACCGAGGCTGAGTCCTCGGTGACCTACCTGGTATACCTCCTGGTGCATGTGGCCCAGCGTCTGCAGCCCCCCGGCTGCCATGACGCGGGGGGTCAGGTTGGAGGGGCCTGGCCCCAGCAGCAGCCGGCTGGGGATGGACAGCGGCTTGCTCAGGGCCGCCGGGGGGGCCACCAGCAGCGAGTGGGAGGCCATAGTCCTCACCCAGCCTGCCGCCCTGTGCCCCAGGACCGCCCTGGCCGTGGTCAGTGCCCAGAGCATTTCCCAGCAGCCCCTGTGCTGGATGACCAGGCGCCGCAGGGCACCGCGGTGTCCAGGAGCCGAGCCTGGCGGGTGGGTCTCGGCTCCACCCCCTGCCTGTGCTGTTGTCGTTGTTACCCAACCGTTATCAATGTCTGTCCTGCACGTAAAGGCCTGGCGGCAGGGGTGGTGAACCCCGAGCGTCTGGGGAGGAGCTGGCAAAGTCCAGTCAGCGAGAATAGGACAGAGCTGAGCGGGCTGGCCTCTGCCCTCCAGCCCTTCCCCCACTCTGTCCCCAGAGACGCCCAGCCCTGTGAGGCTGGCGGGACGCAGGTGCCCTACGTTTCACGTATAGGATCGGAGACCCAACATTTCCAACTTGGTGGGCCTACTGGCTGTGTTAAAGGTTCTCAGCCCTGCTGTGGTGGTGAGGAAGCGGTCACGGGGTGTGGGCCCGAGCCAATGCCGCTTGAGTTACAGAAGGAGCCCTGGGCCAGATTCAGCCCAGGGCCACAGCTTGCTGACTCTTGCTTAGCTCTTGGAAAAACACACTTTAGAAATATATATGTCCTTTCATGTCATTCCTTTTTTGATTCTGCATATAAGGGATGCCATACAATATTTCTCCTTCTCTGCTTCTTACGTCACTCAGTATGACAGTCCCTAGGTTCATCCATGATGCTGCAAATGGCATTATTTCATCCTTTTTAGTGGCTGAGTGATATTCCACTGTGTGTATGCACCATGTCTTCTTTGTCCATTCATCTGTTGCTGGACATTTAGATTGCTTCCGTGTCCTGACTTCTGTGAACAATACTGCAATGAACACTGGGTGCATGTACCCTTTCAGACCATGTCTTTCTCTGGATGTATGCCCAGGAGTGGGATTACTGGGTCACATCATAGCTCCATTTTTAAGGCACCTCCATGCTGTTTTCCATAGTAGTGTACCAATTTATATTCTGACCACAAATACAGACTCATAGACTTAGAGAACAAATTTATGCTTTCCAGGAAAGAAGGATGGGGGGAAGGGATATTTAGGGCATTTGGGATTTACATGTGTGTGCATTCTTAGTCACGCAGCCATGTCCAATTACTTGAGACCCCAGGTACTGTAGCCCACCAAGCTCCTCTGTCCATGGGATTCTCCAGGCAAGAATACTGGA
Source organism: Dama dama (assembly GCF_033118175.1). Classification (NCBI taxonomy): domain Eukaryota; kingdom Metazoa; phylum Chordata; class Mammalia; order Artiodactyla; family Cervidae; genus Dama; species Dama dama. The sequence goes on along the minus strand of NC_083700.1, from coordinate 116,230,905 downwards.
GTGGGTAGTCATTCTCTTCTCCAGGGCAGCTTCCATCGAATCTGGGTCTCCTGCATTGCAGGCAGATTCTTTACCATCTGAGCCACCAGGGATACCTGGGATTTACAAGTACACACTGCTGCAATCAACTAAGACCTCCTGAATAGCACAAGGAACTCTGCTCAATGTTACAAGGTAGCCTGGATGGGAGGGAAGTTTGGGGAGAATGCATACAGGTATGTGTGTGGCTGAGTCCTTTGCTGTCCACCTGAAACTATTACAACATTGTTAATTGGCTATACTCCAGTATAAAATAAAAAGCTTTCTGAAAAGAAAAGAAAGAAAGAAGTGTGTGTGTTCCATGTGTACACGTGCACACCCGGAGCATGTGTCCTTCCTGACCCTTTGGAACAAGCATTTCCTCTGCGAGTTGACACCAAGGGTCCTGTTGCTCGGTCTCCATGCACATAACCAAGGGGTGCTTGCTGGGAAGTCTCGGCCTCTGAGTCAGTAGGGGAGCAGAATAAATGCAACCACGAGTGCCGCAGGAGGGACCAGGCCCAGGTGAGGGCGGCCTGCCCAGCAGAGCCACTGGTGTCCTGGGACGTTGGAGGAGCCCTGCACTGCGGGTGACCAGGCCAGGGAGGTGCTGACCAGGCATCCTGAGAGTAGACCCTGCTCCTTACAGACTGCAGGGGGCCGGGTTGGAGCTTGCTGGAGGCTTCCTGTTCTGTGTTTCGGGATCTGACGCCGGGACCGCAGTAACCAGGGAAGCAGTCCAGCTTCCTTGGAGGCTTCACGGTGGACAAGAAGGCAGCCACGCTCCCTGGGACCTGCACGTGACCTTACTCCACAGGGATTCGCCTCTCAGCTCTGTGGAGCCCCTGCGTTCAGCATTTGCTGAACGTTTGTCTGGTGCCCTGGGGTGGAGGGACTCCACAAGTTTTAGCCAGGCTGGACAGTCACGGCCTGAGCCCCTGGGGTACCTTCACAGCCCTGCTGGGGTGGGAGTACTCTGCCCCTCTGATGGACAGAGGAATAGACTGAGGGGACAGGCCCTGAGTGGTGGGCAGACAGCAACTCAGGGCAGCTGCAAGGAAGGGGCCCAGGCGCCACTGCTTAGCCTGTTCCTGTCCTGCACACAGGGGTCCAGTGGGCACCCCCTCCCTCCCCTGCTCACTCTCCTGACACCTTCCCCCCTTCCTTACCAGCTTTCGCTCTGGAATGGGACCCAGTCTGGTCGCTCCAACTGATGTAGCATCGCAAGAAGAGAAGGAGAAGTCCCTGCTGGTGCTGGTGGGGGGTAGGGGTGGGCAGAGGGCCTGGGCAGGCTCCTGGGAGCTGAGAGGAGAGGCCAAACAGGCCCGAGAGCCCAGAGGAGGGGACACCCCCCAGGGGCTGCCAGAGGAGGTTGTGGGGGCTTCTGGGCTGGGTCTCGGAAAAGGGAGAGGCGGGCTCACACCAGGGCCTGCCAGGAGGAGTGAAACACGGGGCCCGGGCACAGACACCCAGGCCCCTGGGGGAGCCCACAGTCTCAGGTCCGGCCCTGCCGTGGCGTCTGGGGCCTGGTGCCAGCCTGAGCCTCCGGGGTCTCAGGCGTGTCAGCCCTGCCCGGCCTGGTGCTGACCTGACCTGCCACAGGGGAGGAGCCTTCTGCCTCAGGGGATCCCGGGTCATAGCTGTGTCCACTCTGGGTGTCTCCTGCCTGCTGGGAGCAGGGGTGTCCCTGGCCCACAGGGGAGCCCCCCTTGGCTTGGCTTCTGCCCTGGCTTCCTTGCCTGCAGTCCCTGAGGGCTCTGGCTCCTTCTCTTGGTGATCAAACCCTGTCCCGCTCGGCCCACCCTCTGACCACCTGGATCCACTCATTGAGCCTCCCTGACCCCTGCCTCCGGAACACTGCCACCCTCACTGCAGTCTAACAGAGGCATCTGTGCCTTTGCATGTACCGTTCCCCTCCCTGGATGCTTGTCCCTGTGTTTTTTTACATGTGCTCTTCCCCTCCCTGGATGCTTGTCCCTGTGTTTTTTTGCATGTACTGTTCCCCTCCCTGGATGCTTGTCCCTGTCTTTGCATGTACTGTTCCCCTCCCTGGATGCTTGTCCTGTGTTTGCTCAGCCCTCCTGCTCTTCTCTCTGAGCTGTGGCCAAGCCTCCCGCCCAGAGAGTCTTCCTATCTGGAGGTCACCTGTCACAGGCCACACGGGTCACTGTGTCTGTGTGCGGCCTCGGGCGGGACCCCTCTACGCAGTGCTGCAGGTGCCCAGTGCGGCTCGCGGAAGCCTGGCCTGGAGTCCTGGCTGGCGGGTGGGTGGGCAGGTGCAGCCTGGCCAGGTCACCACCTATGTGACAGGGGTGGGTCTCTGCCAGGAACAGGCCACTTGGAGCCTGTCCCGTGGAGCAGCCCTGTGGAGACGCCATGTCCGCAACTGTTTGTTTAGTCGTGTCCTGGGAGGGGCCACAAGGCCTGGGCTCTGGACACCATCTGTCAACCCTTCCCTGCCCCTCCCTGGTCCAACTGTGCAGCTTCCTTGTGGTCAGGGCACCCTGGGCGAGGATGCCAGGCCTCAAAGGGCCAGGAGCCCAGCAGAGGGCAGCCTTGGAGGAGCGGGACTGCGGGGCGCCCGGGCGCTCCATCTGCACCATGATGGAGGTGGCCAGGACACCGGGGACCCCGGTCTCACCTGTGCTCCCTGCTGTCTGGGCGCCGGGCAGGCAGCACAGGAGCAGCCCCTGGCCACAGGGTGACGGGGACACACCAGTCACAACAGGCAGGTGGGCTCGCAGAAAATCTGTGTGTTCCGGGGGCTCCCGAGGTGCCCACTCTGTGCTTCTCGGGGCCTCAGAGGGGCTCAGCGCCCTCCCCCCTAGGTCCCTGGGGGGACCTGTGTCATTCATGTGATGGTGGTGACGACGGAGAGGACGTGGGCTGGGGCTCCTGCGCCGGGAGCCTCCATCTGCCCCGTGAGGCGGGGCTTGGCCAGGCTGCATCCTGAGTGCCCGCCGCCTCCCAGCCTGCGCCCCGGAGGGAACAGTTTACCAGAAGTAAAGAGATACTTCAAGTAGCTCTTGTCATTCTGTGTTTGGGGCTAATTCCTGCTGACATTTGGACTGAAAACCCTGCTTTTGAGAGTGAGTATATGAATTCCATAGACAGAGGAGCCTGGCAGGCTACACTCCTTAGCATCGCAGAGTCAGACACGACTGAGGCAATTTAGCACGCACACGTATATGGGTGGCTGAGAGAATGGATACATGGATGTGTATGGCCGAGTCCCTTTGCTGTCCATCTGAAACTATGACAACATTGTCAATCAGCTATACTCCAATACAAAATAAAAGTTTTTCTTAAAAAAGCGTTGCTTTAAATACAGCAGAACCTTGATCTAGGGTCTGCCAGGCGCCCCCACCTTCTCACACCCCAGAACCCAGGAAGAGGCTCTTTGTGCGTCACACCCGCAGACCTTGGGAGATGGTGCTCGCTGGCCTCACAAACGTCAGACCACTGGACCCAGGCTTTGTGGTTAGCTGCAGGTAAGTGGAGCAGCAGCTCTAACCAGTTTAAAGTTCAGCGTGAGAGGAGGACTGTCAAAACCCAGGACTCAAGGTTTCCTGGAGAAGCGTGGCAAGTCCCCTGCTGGCTAGACACACACGCCTGGCATTTCCTCTCTCGAGTCACCATGGCTCCGGCGACAAGCCCTCTCTGACTGTTTCCCTTTTAACTGAAGTTGCATTTTAGATGTGAGGTACGGTGAAAGGGCTTCCCAGGTGATGCTAGTGGTAAAGAATCCACCTGCGTAATGCAGGAGATGTAAGAGACGTGGGTTCGATCCCTGGGTTGGGACGATCCCCTGGAGGAGGGCATGGCAACCCACTCCAGTATTCTTGCCTGGAGAATCCCATGGACAAAGGAGCCTGGCGGGCTACAGTCCATGGGGTTGCAAAGAGTCGGAGACAATTGAGTGACTCAGCACACACACACAGGTGAAAGGTCGCCTTGCCATCACACCGGGGAGTCCAGGGGCTCACATGTCGTCAGGGACTGCACAGCCTGTCCAGTGGGTCCTCCGGAGGCTGTGAACGCAGGTCCCCAGCGGGGAGGGAGCTGCCCCAGGGCCGGTGTCCCCTGGCCCAGGTCTGCCGCCCCCTCGCCGTGGGCCCTGTGCCCCTCTGTGATCCTCCAGGCTGCACACGGGCTAAGGGCACCTGCCCACCGAGGCTCGAGATGTGGAGGGGTGTCTAGGATCCCAGGCTCTCCTGTCCAGGCTCCAATCCTGCTGAACACTGCCCATGCCCCTGCCCACCCCCCACGAAGCTGAGGAGGGGGGTGCTTGGGGGTACCTCCGAAGGTAGCCTCCCCCGCAGTCTGGGGATGACTCCTGACCTCCGGAAGGCCTCAGAGGTCAGAGTCCCTGGGACCTGGGGGGACGAGCACTGGCACCGTGGTGCCCAAGCTGGTGCCCAGCTTGCTGCTGGCTGACGCGAGCTTTCCTCAGTGCTGGGGGAAGGGCCGGCGGGGGGGGGGGGGGGGTGCACCCGGCACTACCCGCCTGGAGTCCAGTCTGTCTTCCAGAAGAGAGAAGACCTCTGACCCCGTCTTCGGGTCCCTGGGAACCCCACACAGGGGCTGTGAGCCGACTGAGAGGGCCCCGGAGAGGAGAGGCCTGGCCTCCTTCCTGGAGGAGGCGGCTGGGGGCGGGGCGCTTAGAGTCGCCTCCTCTGGGTGCCCTGAGCAGCTGCTGGCCCTGCCTGGACCACGAATCAAGGCTGCATTGGCATCAGGGACTACGGTGAGCTGGGAGACCAGAGCTGCCCAGCACATGGGTGCCAAGTACCCCAAGGCCTCTGGGCCACAGGAATCAGAATCTCAGGGAGTTTTGAGGCCTCCGCCAAGCCCCGGGCCGGGACAGCCTCACTCTCGGGCCGGGACAGCCTCACTCTCCTTGCTCAGGCGACTGTGGGATCCAAGCGGGAAGGCTGTCCATAAGGACTTGCTGCTCAGGGCAGGACCGCATATGGCACTGGGGGCTGGTCTCACTCCCCTGCCCCATGCCTTCACGGCAGCTGGCATCCGCAGCCCCGGGCACTCCGCCCTGGTGCCGGGAAACAGGCCCGGTCCACACAGCTCCGTGCTCTCGGGCGCTCTGGTTGGGTGCTCCTCTCCAGAGATGTGTTCGGGGCCTAACCCCGATGTTTGTGCCTCCAGCCTCCGATAGATCACTGCAGAGGTGCCAGGTAAGATGGGCTGGCACTCGGATCGGCCCCCTACAGGGACGGGTGTCCTTACAAGGAGGGAGGTGCGGACACTCGGAGCTGGGGCCGTGTGACGGCGGAGGCAGAGGCGCAGGGAGCCTCCCACGAGCCGGAGGGGTGGGGAGGCCTCAGAGGAGCGCAGCCTCAGCACTGGATGTCCGGCCTAGCCCCGGCAGAGGATGCCCCAGGTTGTGGGGTCTGCCCCAGACACTCGGGCGTCAGGAGTCCCCCGGGCCTGGGGATTGCTTTCGGGATTTGCCGTCAGCAGCTGCAGGTGCCGCATGCCAGGGCACCGCTGGCCGCCATGCTCAGAGCCCGACACCCTAGCTTCCTGCCGTGGGCCATCAGCATGGCCACACCCCAGTCACCCCGGGCCTGGGCACAGTCCCTCCAGGGAGCATCGCGTCTCCTTCATGAGCCCTGTCCCAGTTCTGCTGTCTCACACTCCTGGCTTAGCACACGCAGAAGTGGAGGCTGTTCTCTGGCCCCGGTGGGCTCCTAGCGGCCTGGCGAGACCCTCCCGGCGGGCCACCAGCCCCAGCCAGCCCCGATCACACCCCAGCTCTTACGGAAAGAAGTTGAGAAACAGCCGGTGTTCGCTGGGACTCGTGCCCACGCTCCCCCCCAAATCTGACCTCACCGAGAGGTCCCTAAACTCAGTTATTTTGGGGGCCGGTTAACGTTGTCAGGGCAGCTGGGAGACAGCAAACTTGCGTCCTCCCAGGGTCTGGCCTCATCGGTCACCTAACCTCCCCGACCTGGACTGTCTCTGTGGCAGGGCATCCGAGCACCCACCTCGCCTACATCTCGGGGATTCGTGAGGCTCAAAAGACGCCATACTTGGAAGGTATTTTGCCAGCTTAGCCTGCTGCGATGGAGAACCTGGGGGGACTTGTTCTCAGGAATTTTCCCAAGAAAATGAATTCAGTGCCTACCTGACACGTTTTTGTTTTTAGATTTATTTATTATTTTTGGCTACGCTGGGTCTTCTTGCTTTGTGGAGACGCTCCCTAGTTGCGGAGAGCAGGGGCTACTCTCCAGTCGCAGCGCTCGGCATCTCACGGCGGTGGCGTCTCTTGTCGAGCACGGGCTCTAGGCACGCAGGCTCAGTGGTGGTGGCCCACGGGCCTTGCTGTCCCGCAGCATGGGGGATCTTCCTGGACCAGAGATCGAGCCCGTGTCCCTCCATCGGCAGGCAGATTCTTTAACACTGGGCCAACGAGCAAACCCCTAGTCACCTTTTAAATTGAATTTTAAAAGATAAAAGCATTGTGTCCTCACTGTAAATAATTTTTCAAAAGGATAAAATAAATTTAAAGCAAATGAAGCTTCCCTTTAAATGAAGCCTGGCGTGCTGCAGTCCATGGGGTTGCAAAGAGTTAGACACGACTGAACTGAACTGAAAGCAAATGAAATGCCCTGGAAACACTCCATTGACACCAGACCACTTTTATCCTCTCATATTCATCTTGCCAGGGTTTTTTCTACGTCACTGAGGTCATTTACTATACGTGGGTGTGAGTGGAGTTAACACAGAGAGCTCGTGGGTCCCTGATGGAAGAATACAGAGCAGCTCAGAGCCGCCGCTGTATCTCACTCCTGAAACCGTCTGGGCATTCAGAGTGTCAGTCTCTCCTGTTACACGTTTTTTCTTAATGAACGGGAGAAGAAACTTAAGTCATTTCATAGACATGAAAGGGGCAGAGAATGGATCCTTCGAGCGTGTGTCCAGTGAGCATGTGTGTGTGGTTTGGCAGCTAAAATCATTTACTCGGTGTTTCTAGCGTGAAGTCTTTTTGCTTCTCTCCTTGACAGGAGCTGTTTTCCACCTGCTGTGCAGTAAACGGTTAACAGACAGGCCTGCCTGCCCCCCACCCCCACCCCCCCGGGAGAGCCGCCAGCCTGCTCCCGAGGGCCACCTGTGAGGCTGGCCCAGGGCTGGAGTTCCCGAGGGTCCCCAGTGCCCTCGGGGAGGAGAGGGCCTCGCCATCCCTAAACATCTTTGCAGAATGAGGCTCCTGCCATCCAAGCACCACTTCCTCTGGGGATCTGGAACCTTCCCCAGGCACAGATGCCCTTGAACCAGCCCTCTAGTAAAAAACTCTGGGCACTGCGTGTCTACTGGGCTCCCGGGGAGATGGCACCTGCTGGCTGGTGGTGGGGATGGATGTGTGGGGGAGCTTGGCATGTGGGTGTGGGGTGGGGCTCTGGAAGCTCATGCCTGGTCCCCGACCTGTCCCCACCTGCCTCTTCCTCTCACTGATGTCACTTTGCATCCTTTTCTGTGTCCTGAGTCTCTGCTGAGTCCTGGGGGCCCCCTAGCAAATGTGGGGGTGGTCTTGGGGACCCTGACAGAGTCATATTGACTTCTTTAAGCTCAGGGAGTTCAGTGTTTAACGCTGACAACTCTGCGATTAGATCTGTGTTTCTGTCCTCTGTTGGGCAAACTTCAGCCTCATTTCTTTCCGGTCCTGGGAGAGGTCCTGACGTTTTGAGCCTTCAATTCGTGTTTTTGTGTGTTCACCATCCTTGACTGAGAGTCTTCTCTGTGTCAGTCGGATGAGAATAAACACCTATGAATGAGATGGTGAGGAAACCCCGGGGCTCATGGCTCCAGTGTGCTGGCCCAGGGCAGGGGCAGGCTCGGCGGTGGGCTGTGGCCTCGGGGAAGTCCAGGGAGCGGCAGGGAGCAGGTCTGAGGTGAGGACAGGGGGGCCGGCAGCTCTCTGAACCTGGCGGAGAGAAAGGTAACCAGGGCATGAGGATGGAAGGCGGAGAGGGCAGCCCCAGGAGCCGGCACTGCCAGCAAAGGAGGGCACATTAGGGTTTATCTTGAAAGCACTGCGGACTCGCAGAAGTCACCTGCAGCTCTGGCTCCGTGGCGAAGAAGGTGCTCTGAGAGCCAGCCAGGGGAGAGGTGCTCCCCGTGACCTCCTGTGTCTGCAGGGCAGCGGGTCCCCGTGTGAGTGAGCTTCAGGACCCTCAGACTTTCTGTGGCCGGGAACCTGCATTTCTGGCCAGAGACGCTCCGCGGCGAGCCCAAGGTGGCCAGCAGTCCCAGAGGACCCGCAGGACAGGGAGGCTCAGAGCGGGTGGGCCGAGGTCAGAGGTCACCTGGCTGTGAACGCCTGTGCTTGGGCCCCGTCCTGCGAGCCTCCAGCCTGGGGCTGGGACAGCGGAGGTGAGGCGGCAGGCCTGGCCCGCGGGGAACAGCGACACCAGGATGGAGGGGAGGAGACTGCAGGAAGGTCTAAAGAGGGTGGGCCCCTTGCCCAAATCCCACCCAGGGACGGGTCTGCTGGCGAGGGGGCGACCCTGTGGAGGGGCTGGACACCCGCCCTCCTGGACAGCTGCATCGGTGCGGTCTGCGGGCCGTGCGCAGGCTGCAACAGAGACTCGCCCAGGATGGTCACAAATTTAAGTATCTCCAACCTGAGTCACGGTGGAAACCCGGCAAACTGACCCCGAAATCAGGCTCCTGGAACCTGGCACCCCTGGCACCCGGCCGTCCACATCTTCGTGGCCTCATTTCTTTGATCTGGGCCCCCCAGCCACCACATTCTCTCGTCGAATTTTCCCTGTGTCAAAGCAAATCCCAGACCTTTTGTGATTTCACCCAGATCTCCCAATGTGCACCTAAAAAATGGTCATTTTCCTACTGAGCTTGATGCCATTATTATATTTAATGTCACCTATCTGGAGACAAATTTAACCTACTGTCCATAGAAGACTTTTCAAAGGTGGTTTGTTAGAGCTGGGACTGAGACTGGGTCCCGGCATCGCATGCTGCTGGTTCAAGTCTATTTTGATGGCTGAGCGTCTCTCAAGCCGGTGGAAAAGGCCTCATTGGGAAGCTTATCTACAAGCGGATCCTGACTCAGGGGGCCGGGGTGGGGCCCGACACTCTGCATGGATGAGAACTCTGTGTGGGGAAGAGTTCTGCGTCCCCAGGCCTTGGAGGGTCGCCCCCTGTCCCCGGGCGACCTGGCGGCCTCCACTGCCTGAATCCCTCTCACTCACACGCACCCCAGACACCCAGGGCACTGACTTCCTGCCCCAGGAGCCCCTGGGCAGAGGGGAGGGACCAAGGGGGCCGGGCAGGAGGCTCACCTTTCCCCAGGGTCTGAGGTTTCACCCCGTGAGGCGCGGGGTCACCTGGTTTCCTGGTGGGAAGGCTGAGACTGCCCTGCGCTCCAGGTCAGCAGTGGTCCCTTCCTCGGGTTCCTTCCCTGGGACCCCAGCTCAGACCTTCTTCCAGTCTTGGGGAAACACTAGGGTCCAGCTCCCAACCTGGACACCCCCTTCCTCTGCCCGGCCCTGGGGCTTCTGGGAAGGCCAGCAATTCCCTCTGGGCTACCCGGCCCTAGACCCCCTAGACCGGGAGGGTGGCAGGAAGGAAGACTGAGGTGCCAGCCTTCTGCTGACCTCCCTCTGCGCTCCTGCCCCTCGCCAGAGGTGGGTGTGGGGCGGCCAAGCTCCTGGGACTCCTGCCCTTGCCCGGGAGGCTGCAGACCAGGCTGGGGGAGGTGTCGGGGCAGCAGTGGGACCCTGAGAGGCTGCCCACGCTCACGGTCCCTCCAGGAGCAGAGGTGGGGGGGGCGCCTGGGGTGATGGGGCTCCTCCTCTGCTGGGTCCATCCGGGAAGGGCTGAAACCTGAAGCCCAGGCGTGGGGGATGGGCTCTGGGGTTGCCTGTCCTCACTTCTCAGCACTTCACTCAGTCGAGACTGGCACCCCTCGAGGAAAGCAGGCTCTTTATGAATTAGGATCCTGAGGCTCAGAGCAGGGACCTGACCTCCCCAAGGCAGTTCCATTACAGTGGGGAAGCATGCAGGGATGGGGAGGCAGCCGGGCTGGCCCAGAGGAGAAGCATCCACCCACACGCCGGCCAGGTGGGCCTGCGAGGAGGCGAATGCTGGGGCATTCTAGGGGAGGGCTTGCCACCAGGGCCGCGGCCTGGATCTCCCCTGGAGGTGGGCAGGCCCTCCTCTGGCACCCCCAGCTCTGCCAAGGCCCTGGTTCTTGTGTAGGGGGTGTGCTGGGCCAGGCCAGGGCAGCTCCCCTGCCCCCCCCACACCCCAGCAGGCGGGACTGGGTGCGGGGCTTGTGGACCACTAGCCCCGGGGCGCTCTGCTGACCTCCCTGCCATTTCTAGGTGCCGTCTGCTTCTTCCTCTCCCTGCCCCGCACCCAGAATGTGGCTCAGACCATGAGGCCGCTGGCCTATCACTCCCTGCCGCCCTGTCCCAGGGAGCGCGCTGTCCTCCGGGAGATGCCAGATGCTCAGCTGCCTCACTCACCGCTGCCCGAGACCCTCTGCACAGGGCCCCCTCCAGGTCACCCATTTTCCCAGAGAGTGCCCCTCACGTGGGGGGCAACTGGGAGCCCATGGCCTTTCCAAGAGCAGGCCTGAGTGGACCGGAGACGCCGAGGCTCAGGGTGGAGGGACCCCGGCCGCAGGCCACTCCTGGTGAGCGCTCAGTAAGCAGCAGCCTCGGGGGTGCAGGCTGGCCTCTGGCTCCCTCTGTTCTGCTCCTGAAAAACAGATGAGCAAGGGACCGATCCCCAAACTCCTTCCTCCAAGGTCAGCCTCTCTCCTGCCAAGATCTAAGAAAAGATCTCATTTCAGCCACTTTGCTGCCAATTTTGTTTCTGCGATGTCATCTTCTGACCTCCAGGCGGGAGGAAACCCTCTGCGAGCCGCGATTTCTCGGGCTGAAACCCCTCTGCTGGAGACACCCACGCCCCGTCGCCAGAATCCCCTCTACAGGGTCGTCTGCACCAAAGGGGTCCCAGATGACTGATGGATTCTCTAGAAAAATAAGAAGCACATCTTCATATGAAGAGAAACACAAATTCAAGGGGGAAAAAACCAGACAGGAAGATACCGACACCAAAAAGTGCGGAGATGAAGGACCTCTGAGTACAGAAACTCTGGGAACTTAACTGAAGAGGTCAGTAGAAGCACCTAATTAGGGCAGGGGCTCCTGGGAGCCAGTGTGGAGTGCGAATGGACCACTGGACGGCCACTGGCAGAAGGTCGTCTAGACGAGCTTGGGGACGTTCTGGCGGTGACTGCTGCGGCCGTGGAGCCGATGGAGGAAGTGGTATAGGATGGTGTAAACCATACTTCAGCGGGACAGAAGCCACTGCAGACGCAGCTGCCCAAAGCGTGGTTCTCAGCCTGGCTGCACCCGGGAGTCAGCTGGGCGAGCCTGTCAACCAGCCTGGGGCAGACGCCTTCACGGCCACCCTGATCCAGCCAGCTCTGCGAGTCTCGGGCCGGCTCCTGGGGGCTCTAAATGCAGCCATGGGTGAGGTCCACGATCGTAGGGTGTCACCACAGAGTGCCAGACATCAGCAGAGCCACACCCTGTGGGTCACCCCAGCAAGGGCTCAGTGGGGACTCACTGCGGCTGGCTCGAGCAGAAAGGGGTGTATCACGGAGTGCTGGTCACTGTTCCTGACCATCAGGACCTTCTCAAATTTCCAGGAATGACCCAAAGCCATGTGGCTGACCTGGGCCACCCAGGAAGGGCCACCAGCCACGGCAGTCTCTGCCTTCAAAACCCTCGTGAGCTCACAGGGTTGGCAGAACTTACATCACAGCAAGGGTTACACTGCTGGGCTTTCCTGGTGGCTCAGACGGTAACCTGCCTGCAGCGCAGGAGATGAGGGTCCGATCCCTGAGTCAGGAAGATGCCCTGGAGAAGGAAATGGCAACCCACTCCAGTATTCTTGCCTGGAGAATCCCATGGACAGGGGAGCCTGGCGGGCTACAGTCCTTGGGGTCGCAAAGAGTCAGACAGGACTGAGCGACTAAAAAGTAGCAACATTGTGGATGCACATACACAATCCTTTGTGTTTGTTATAAGCATTTTCTCCTAGTTGAATCTTTTTTTTTTTTTTAATTTAACTCCGAGTATGGCTAATTTTGTGACATTCAAGCTCTAGATTTTGAAGTGGCCCCATCTGTCAGGTTTGTCTTCTATGGTCTGTGGATTCCTTATGTTCTGGAAAGGTCTTCCATAGCCCAAAGAAATGAAAAATAGCATTTGTATTTTTTTGTGGGACAAAAATAACCAGAAGTTGTGGTTCTTATTTTAGGTTTTGAGTCCATCTGGGACTTAGTGTGTATGTGCAAGCAGGAAGACACCTTATTTTCTCCCCGAATGGACCCTTTACTCAACAAACGCGGTTCAGAAGACAGACCGGCTGTTCCCTGTTTGTTTGACGTGCGACCTGATCACAAGCTAAATTCATTTATATCTGTTTTGTTTCATTTGTCTGTTTGTCAGCTGTTTGATTTATCTTTTGCCAGTATTGAATTATCATTATTATAGCTGTTGAGTTCCCATAACGTAGATCAATTTCCCTTAGCATTTTTTTCTTTTGCTTATTTCAATTTTTTCTTGCTTTCACTCTTATTGACTTTGTCTAGATTAACTTGAGGATGAATTTACCTTCCTAAAATACTCCTATGATTTTTATAGAAATTACATTAAATTTATGATACTCAGTCTTTCCTTTTAGGAAAGTATTCTTTCAATTACTCATATAAATATAGTATCTTCAATAAACTTTTTTGTTTTTTTAAATAAAGAACTTGCCCATTTATTAATATATTCTTAGGAACTGATAAGTTTTTGTTGCTATTGTGACTGGAACCTGTCTTCCATTACATGTTTGTGTTTTTAAATGTTTTTAGAGGCTTCAAAACCCTTGTGTCCACCACTAGATTTAACAAATGTTAACATTGTCCTCCTTTTGCCTCAGATCCTGTTTTTCAAAACAATAAAATGTACTGACGCCTACAGTAATCAAGAAAGTGTGGTAATGGAAAAAGAAAAGACCAATTAATCAATGCAACACAACAGAGTGTGTAAAAACAGACCCAAAACACATGGTCAGCGGTTTCTGTCGAGGGCCAGTGTGGCTCGCCAGGGAGAGGAAGGGTCAGTGAGTGGTGCTCGGACCACCGGATATCATTTCAAGCTGCAGCATGAACCTAAAGGTAAAAGCAAAAACAACAAACAGGTAAAAGCTCCAAGCAAACACAGGAACACAGGAGGAAACACTCACAGACGTCATAGACTGACTACACACACACAAAGATAAACAGAACTTCATAAAGACTAAACACTTCTCGTCAAAAACATCCTCAAGAAAATAAATAGGCCAATCACAAACTGGTAGAAAATATTTGAGGCGCACACGGTTGACAAACGAGTTGCATCCATGTTACGTAAAGAATCCTGCAACTTAATAGAGAAATATCTGTTTCTTAATGAGCAAAGACTTGAACCAACTTCTCACACACACACATGAAAATATACAAGTGGTCAATAAACACATGAAAAGTTCTTATCATTAGTCATCTAGGAACTATCAAGGAACATAGGATGGCTAAAATTAAAAAGACTGACACTATCAAATGTCGGCAAGGCTGTGAGGTAAGTGGAACCTCCTATACTACTGACGGGAATGAAAATTTTTACTGCCGTTTCTTGGAAAGTGTATATATATATACACACACACATATTTTTTTCTATGACTCAGCATTTCCCCTTTAGATTCAAGAGAAACTAAAAATATATGTCCTCTCCAAAGCCTTGTACAAGAATGTTCAGGCTTTATTAATGATAGTCAGAGACTAGAAACTCAGATGTTCGTCAGCAGGACTCTGGCAAACAAACTTCCGCATAGCTATGGACGGGATCCCTACTCAACCGTGAAAAGAGAGAGCCTGCTGATATCTTAACAGCGTGGGTGAAGCTCAGAAATACTGTGCTAGAACCATCCAGACATGGAAGAGTACGATTCTATTTACTGAGATTCTCGAATCAGCAAAGGAACCTCTGACAGTAGATATCAGCTCCGAGGTCGCATCTGGGGCGGGGAATGGACTGGGGAGGGACACGTGAGAACCCCTGGGAGTGGCGGGAAGGGGCCTGGCTTGCTGAGTCGAAACTGAAATCACCTGGCACACATCTGAGCATTCACTGTGTGTAATTCACACCTCATTAATGACCAAAGACATGAATATCTCACAGACAGTCGAAGCTTCTAATGACCCTTCCCTAACCCCATTCTCCTTCCTCCCTCCCCAGAGAAACTCAACTCCAAGGTCAGTAAAACTAAATGCATGCCTCCATAATTTCACTATACCTGTATGGATGGTAAACAATAGTTAAAAGTCTCGAGTAGACAAACGCACTTGGTAAACACTGGCCGTTTGCCTCTTTGACCCAGGGTGTTTGGGGGTTGAGCCATGCAACTGTACATAGATCTGGTCCTTTCATCCTGACTGCGGCAGCACTTAGTACGGGAGCACAGCACACGTCACTTATCCACTCGTCCACTGGTGAACTCGGGGGCTTCTCATTTTGGGGTGTTGAGCAATTCTGTGATGACTGTCCTTGTGTGTGTCCTCTGGCCTTGTGCTGGGGTAACACCCCGAGAGTCATCACTCACCTTCCGAATCATGGCCCCTGAGCAGGGTGGCAAGCGGCCTGGCCCCCTGGGGGTGCCCAGACTGGGTGCTCGTAGATCTGAAGGTGGGTGCTGTTATTACTGCCGTAACTGTGACTTTTGGTTGAGCACCTTTTCAAGTGTTTCCTGTGTCTGCTGGTCATCTGGTATTCTCCACGAGACTCCTTCTCACCCCTGCGTTTGCTCACATTACAGCTGGAACTTTTTCTGGTTGATTTGCCATTTGGCCACCTTACTAAATTCCTTGTCTGTTTTCTTAAATTTTCTAAGTAGTAAAAATATCTCATCTGAAAAGTGTAACTTTCTTGTTTTCCACACTTAGATCTGGCATTTGTTTTCTCTTGTCCTCTCATGGAATAGAAGAATCATAATAATACTGAACCTCAACAGCAACACCATCCATCCTTGTTTGATTTTTAACCTTTTTGAAAATATGTTGAGTTGTTCCTCCCAATATTTATTTGTTCAGCCATTCATCAAGTTTTTTTTGGCCTGTACTTCCTGCCAGGCACTGTTCTTGATTCTGGGTGCACAATCATGAACAAGGCAAACGAGATCCTCCACCATGGAAGAAGAGAGGAAGTAAACAAAAAAGTAAATAAAACAAACAATTGCAATATACAGTAGAACTATATGTGACTTTTTCTGTATTTTCCAAGTCTCCTGTAAACATGTTATCATATCTGCATAATTTAAAAAAGAAAAAATAAAACAAGTTCATGGACAAGTAAATATCACATTGAAAACAGAGTAGGGTACCATGTTTAAGGTGCTTCCCAGGTGACCCAGTGGTAGAGAATCTGCTTGCTAATGCTGGAGATGCAAGAGACATGGGTTTGATCCCTGGGTTGGAGAGATCCCCAGGAGTAGGAAATGGCATCCCACTCCAGTATTCTTGCCTGGGGAATCCTGCGGACAGAGGAGCCTGGTGGGCTAACAGTCCACGGGGTCACAGAGAGGTGGATGTGGCCAAGTAACCGAGCATACATGTATCATGTGTGAGAGCTATGGAGGCTATGTTTGATGTTAAGATTTTATTTATTTCTTTTTGACGTTAGGAAGATTCATGCTATTCTGAGTTTAAGAGTGTATGTCAGGAGTAACTGTTGAATTTTATCAAATGTGTTTTTAGCATTGATCAATGTAACATGATTTTTCCTATTCTATACTATTAACGCAATGAATTTCACTGTAAGATTTCCGAATGTTGAACCATCCTTTCATTCTTGGAACAAATTCCACATGGTCAAGACAACTGTACTATTCAACCCCACTTAGGAGTTCTGCATTTACATTAGAAGCGATATTAGTCTTCAGTTTCCCTTCCGCACTGCTGTCAGCGTCAATCTCAGGACTATGCTACCTTCAGAGAACAAACCAGGGATCGTGCCCTGTTTTTTCCTGCTTTAGATCATTTTAAACAACACATATGATGTTCCTGAGGGAGCCGGGAGGACTTGCCCCCGGAACAGCCCCTGATGCCCGAGCCTGTGTGAGGGAAGTCAGATCGTTTACGGCATCTGTGCTCCCTCCGTGTGACTGGACCACTCAGGGCTTCCCTCCCTGTGTCTCATCTGCTCTTGCTGCTATAACAGAGCACCATAGGCTGGAGGCTTGTAAACAACAGGCACTTACTTCTCATGCTTGTGGAAGCTAGAAGTCCACGGCCAAAGTGCCAGCAGATCTGCTGTCTGGTGAGGTCTGTCTCCGGTTCACAGACACCCGACCGCTCCCGTGTCCTCACGTGCTGGGAGGTGGAAGGGGGCCCCCGGAGTCTCTGTCCTAAGGGCACTAACCCTCTTTGTGAGGGCTGCATCTTCTGGACACAATCACTTGCCCAAGGCCCCACCTCCTAATACCACCACATGCGGTGCTTACAATTTCAACATATGAATTTGTTGGGCATAAAGATCCTGCCTATAATGCCTTATGAGAAAGTCTTGGTAATATTTTCTTAGAAAACTATCAATTTTATTTAGATTTTCACTTTTTATATCAATGTTGCATTTTAAACATTTTTTCTGTAGTTATATTCTCTTCTCATTTTCAAGGAACCAATCATTTTTTTCTTTCTAAAAATTGTTTATTTTCTATTTCATAACTTCAGGTTTTGCCTTAACTTCTTGTTTGTACTCTCTGTTGAATTTTGTTGTTGTTACTCATTGTCTGGGCTTCCCCCATGACTCGATGGTAAACAAATTCACCTGCAATGCAGGAGATGCAGCTTTGATCCTGGGTCGGGAGGATATCCTGGAGAAGGAAATGGTAAGGCACTCTAGCATTCTTGCCTGGAGAACTCCGCTGACAGAGGATCCTGGCAGGCTACAGTCTGCGGGGTCACAGAGCCAGACACGGCTCAGCGACTAAGCACAGCGGAGCACAGCTTGGGACTGGTGAGGGTTCCAGCAGGAAGCTCTCTGGGGCGGCCGCAGCAGACAGTTCACGAAGGGCTGTTTATTCTGGTGGGGGGCAGGGCCAGCGACCCCCCGAGGGAGGGAGCCCCAGGAGTCAGTGGCCTTGGGAGTCTTTGCCAGTCCCAAGGGCACAGGGAGGTTCCACACCAGAACCTGGCGAGGGAACCAGAGTCCTCGGCACGGTGGCAGTCCCAGGTGGGGGTTCTGAAAAGGAGATGCTAGGGAAACCTGCCACCACTCAGCCCGCCCTCTCCTCCTGCCCTGTCACCTCCTGCGGGACCCTCCTACTGGCCGGAACCGAAGCAGAGCCCAGAGCCATCAGCCTCCAGGGAGAGAGTGGGGAAGCCGGGGTTCAGGGTGCCATGTACACCCCTGGACATGGCCACGGCACCCCTTCCCACTTGGCAGAAAGTTCCTGGGGACGGCTCTGTCTTCTCTAAGACTGCAAAGTTGCCCTGGGCAGGACAGTGTCTCCCCGCCCCCGCCAGCATCTAGCAGCAGGTGGGACACCCTGCTAGCCTGAACCCCAGAGCACCTGCTCTAGCCCCCAGCCCCTCCCTGGCTTTAGGAGCAGGCTGATAGAATCCCTGCAGTGCTGCTGGGGAGCCCCAACCTTCCCAACCCTGACCTGCGGTGGGCAGCAGGAGACCCTGATGACCCTGATGACCAGCCCTCCTAACGAGCAGCATGTCCAGGACACAGAGAGGGATCCCCTTCCTGCGCCCTGGCCCCAAAAGCCCAGACATAGCTCAGAGCCTGTGGGGTCTTTGCAGATGTGGAGAGGAGGGGAAGCAGTGGAGGGGCCAGAAGGTGGGTGTTGGGGGCTTTGATTGACCTTTAAAAAGTCAGCATTTCCTTCTGCTCTGGGTCACGGAGGAAGCGGCTGGCAGCAGCTGGCCTGTGGACGTGGTCCCCCACAATGGGCTCTGGCCCAGCCGCCCGGCTGCCAGCTGCTGCAGGCCAGACACTGAGTCAGCAGCTTGCCATCAGTGCACCACGCATAGCGCCCACAGAGCTGCCACACGCAGGGCAGGTCCCCCCTGGGCCTCTCAAGCCCGAAGCCCAGGGGCCCAGCCAGCCTCCTCTCCCACGGGGTGCGGGTCCCCCAGCTCTGCTCTAGGTTCAAGGCCTGGGACTCAGCACTGCCTCTCTCTTGCAGGTCGGTTCCCTTCTTCATAAAGTCTGATGACACCAAGCCCATGATCGGCGGTGACGCAGGGTTGAGGATGCAGGGTGCAGGGGCTTTCCTGCAGATTCAGGCTCCTGGGCCGCACCTCAGCCCTGCCCCCGTTCCCGGGGAGTAGCTCGTGGGGCCGGCTAAGCAGAGCCTCCATTAACAACGCCCGGCATGGGTGGTCACCCTATGAGCCTGCTTCCTCCCACCCCCTCAGGGGCTGCCTGGCCCCCAAGAAGCTACTGCAGTTGTGGAAAGAGTGTTCAGTCAGGGGCCTGGCTCAGGCTGACCACAGGCACCTGGAACCCTCAGGGCCTTTCCAAGTCTCTCAGCCTCAGTTTCTTCATCTGCAAAATGGGGTTGACAATTGTGTGCAAAGGGGCCTGTGTGGAAGGAGCTCAGACATTCACAGATATTCACAAAGACGCACTTTGCAAGTTCAGCATCGTGACACAAAGGCTGGCCGGGCCCAGGTCACTCACACCCGGAGTGGTGTCGGAATGTGGGCCTGATACTCTCCTGGCTGCCGGGCTGTGTCCGCGTGTGCTCAGCCTCAGGCCGCCCTGGGGTCAGCCTGCTGGAGAGTCCAGCCCTGGGACTGCAGTCTCCACTAGTTCTGGGCCCCAGCACCCTGCCTGTGCTGAGCGTGTGACAGGGTCTCTGCAGGGCCTCTCCCGGCACCCAGGCCAGTGGCTGATGTCTGGCCTGTACCCCGTCCCAGCAGCCCTGCGGGTCACACGGGAGTCCTGTCTGCACTGTCGCTGGGGTCCCTGGGTGCTGGCACGGGTGTTGCCACCAGCCTGGGGGGTCTGTCGTGTTCTCCTGCCTGGGACGCACCAGACAGCCTGGTTCTCAGACGGTTTACACACGAGTGTGGACACGCTGGCTTGCTCTTCCCTGAACCCCAAGGAGGGCAATGGGTCCGCTTTAAACACAACTACATGAGACCCTCTGAGGATGAAGCAAGTGAGAGCTCTGAGGGGGGAGACGTTCCATCCCAGAGTGGGGATGGCGGAAGGCTGCGTGGAGGGGCTTCCAGATGGGACCCTGGAGGATCGGAAGGCTGCAGAAAGTGAAGAGAGGGCGTGACTTCGGGTGGGCCGTGGTGGAGCAGAGCAGAGGTCTCCAGAGGATCAAAGGCGGCCAGGTGGGCTTCCGCCGGATAGGAGCGCTCTGTGGACACAGGATGCAAGGTCCAGATCCGGGAAACCGACACACAGGTCACCTTGGGGCCGGACACGCTGGAGCCAAGGCTGGGAAGAAAACGGTCCTGGCTGGACAGGCAGGATCCGGCCTGGACACCAGCCTGTTGACTTGGAGCAAGTCTTTCCCTTTCTGGCCTCAGTTTACCTCTCACTGATTCCATGGACATGAGTTTGGGTAAACTCCGGGAGTTCGTGATGGACAGGGAGGCCTGGCGTGCTGCAGTCCATGGGGTAACAAAGAGTCGGGCACGACTGAGCGACTGAACTGAACTGAAAATGCCGCTAAGGGCCTTGCGGTGTTGGATCTGGAACCCCACCGCGATGCAGGTGGAGCCCACAGAGCCCCCCGCGAACTGGCCTCACTTCCGCGTCTGGCTCGGTACCCCGAGGGCCCTCTCGTCTCAGGAGCAACGGCATCTGCATCCGCGGGGATGCCTGCTCCGCTCCCAGTGTCAGGCCAGACACGCCCCACCGTTGCTGTGGCAACCGCGTTCCCCTGCGGCACGCAAAGCCCGGAACTCGGCCGCGGGGGGGTTGCCAAGGCAACCAGACAGCACCTCCAATGGGCTGGCCTCCAGTGAGCAGGGCCTCCAGTGGGGCGGGGTCTCGAGGGCCTGGACCGTAAGAACAGCAGATGCTCTGTGGTCCTCGCGGGGCAGAGGGCTTGGGTAGACGAGGGCTGGGTTAAGACAGTGCAGCAGTTCAAATTCCACGTGTCCTCTCAAACTCCTCCAGGGCTCCCACCTAGCTCCACAGCTGCACATCCCACCAGCCGCCCCTACTGTAGCTTTTGACTCCATCATTCATTCATTCATTGTCTCTGGTTTCTGCAGATTTGGTTTTCTTTTTCCTGTTTGGGATCATACTGATTCCTCACTAAGCACTTCTATCTACAGTTCTGGAAAAGTCTAAGCCAGTACTTCTGCAAATATTGTTTCAATACTTCATTCCTCCTTCTGAAATTTCAGGGATCCTTCTCAAGCACAGGTCACAGGCTCCACCTAGCTCCCTGCTTCCACAGCCCCACTACCGACTCTTGGCTTTTCTGCTGAGCCATGACTTCACCTAGATTTTGGTTACTCACCAGGCAGGAGCCCCGGCCCAACCCTTTTCTTCCCAACTTTGCTCAGAAGACTCACGTAGGTTCAGGCCCCACGGATGACCCGTGTTGGACAGTCGTTTTCCTGGCCTTCCATCCTGCCCACAGAGCCCCTTCAGCTGGACCCCTCATCCACCTGAGGGGACTCACCTGGTCCCCTCTGCACCTGCCCAGTTGCTGTCCACACATTACCATCCCCGCCCACTGTAGCAGCTCACCTTGGTGTAGCCACCACCACAGTTTGTAGTTCCCTTTTGGTTTGTGACACTTGGGTTTTCTTTCCTCTTTGCAAGGACTTGGTTTGTGTATTTTGAATTTTGTGATTTCTTTTTTTCTACAACATTCTTGTGAGGCTAAACCATTTAAAATGACTATTTTTCATGATCAAAAATAGTTGAGCATCAGCAATTTTATATAACTTAATGTAGTATTTTGATGGACTGGGGTCTTTCTATGTTTCTCAGCCTTATGGAAGTCTACAGCTTTGATAAGATTTTTAAAACTTAAACAATTTAATGTAGTATTTATTAGTATTGCAAATGGCACCCAAAAAAGTGAAAAATGAAAATGGGTCTTAATGTCTACTCTTAGGTAGTGCCATTGACCTACAAAAATATACCTGAATATGATGAGAGCATTCAAACTACACATACAGGAATATATATATGAATGTATCCTTGGCTTCCCTCCCCAACAGTAGCCTCCGCCATGGCAAACACTGCTAACAGTTTCTTATGATTGGTGGGGTATATTATGCACACTCTCCTGTGCTCCTTTTAAATAATTTAGCAAACATCTTGCTGATCTTTCCACTTCAGCGCATAACTTTTAAGACTCATTCTTTTCAGTAGCACCAGAGAAGTCTCTCCTGTTCACCCTGATGCATTTAGCCATGCCCATGGGTGAACCCCTTGCTTATCTTGTTTCTTGGGGGAAATTTTCATATGTAGATACTGTAGGCAAATTTCTAGCCATGGGATTACTGAATCAAGGAGAGGGGCACCTTAAATGAGACACATTCAGGGAAATTACACAGCTGGTGCCAACCACAGCCATAGCGCAGAGGGCTCATCTCCCCAGTCCCTCACCACACAAGTGTCACCCAACATTTACGTTTGGGACAGTGCACCAGGTCAGAAAAAATATCACACTGTTTTGACCTGCATTTCTTTGAGTATGACTCTCTTCACTTATTGAACGATTTTCTTTCTGTAGCTTCCCTTCATCCCCTCATAGTTCCTGGCCATTTCTCTGGTGGTTACTTACAATTTTTGCTATTAGTTTATAAAAGCTTTTTACTCCTTTAGGAAGTTCCTTTCATTGTAATATGTTTTGAAATATTTTTCCAGGGTGGGGTTGGTCTCTTGGCTTTGTTTATGACATTTGGGCCATGTAGATGTTTGTTTTTTTTAATTATTGTTTTTATTAGTTGATGCTTAATTTTTGTATAGTCCTTCTGTCTTCTTTGGAGCAATCAGCATATGTATCCTGATTTCTGCACACCGAGATGCTGATGCATCTGTTCACACTGCATTCTAGTCTCCTAAAATGTCATTGTTACAGATAAATGTTTACCTCGTTGGAAATTTATCTTGATGTTGTGTCAAGAGGGATCCAATTTTATATATTTCCCATATTATCCTGCACCAGTTATAAAAATCATCTATTTTCTTCCAATTTTTTGAAATGATGCCCTTATCATAAACTTTTGATCTATTTCCTTTAATAGTGTCATCTTTGTAATTATTAGAATTTCATGATATGTCTTAATGCCTAATTGGGCAAATCCTCTTCACTCTTTTTCTTTCTAACAACCTTCCTCACTAGTCTTTCACGTTTGCTTTTTATTTAGCTTGAGATGGCAACAGATGTGTAGTTTTAATTTAGGAAAGCTGACCTGCCCTCTTAGCACAGTAGGCAGTGCAGCAGTCTCATAATTTATGGAAAACTGGACCTTAAACAATATAATTCTTCCTTTCCAAGAGTATGCAATGCTTTTCCATTAATTGATCTCTTTTCATGGATTTTCAAAGTTTTCCTATATACTTTCTTTATAAACAAGAAGTCTGCACATTTCCTGTTATTTCCGGGCATTTTACCTTCCTTAGTACTGTTGTGATTGGATTCCTCCATTATAAGCTCTAACTGGTTATGGTTTGTTTTTATGGAAACTTGTCTTCTTGGTGATAATTTTTCTTACCATCCCATTAACATACTGTTTCCCATAGCTTTTCACTCATCCCTGAAATTTTCTTGGTAGAGAATTACATCATCTGCAAATATTGATAATTTTGTTTCTTTTTTTGCTTCAATGTTTTAACCTTTTTTCCTCCTTTATAATTGCATTGGCTGATGCTTCTAAAAAACCAGAGACAACAGTGCACATCCCTCTTTAAATGGGAATGCTCTTGCTGCTTCACCATTACAGCTATTGTTTGTACTGGGCTTGCTATGTGCCCAGCCCCGGACCCGGCCCTGCACACACGAATCCTCACCACTGCCTTTTGAGGTTGGCATTGTTCTTATGCCACCTGCAGGAGAGGTGACAGACACAGGTGCTGGTGAACTTGCCTGGAGTCACACAGCTGATGAAGGATGAAGCCAGACACTAATCCTGGCTAGACTCTTATCCTCCAAGACCCTGAAGGGCTGCTTTTCCTCAAGTGAAAGAAGAAGGCATCTTTTCCCCAAAGTGTGTAATTACTTGCTTTTTAACCACAAAGTGGGTGGCCCTTTGGTCAAAAGCCTTTCAACATTTACTAAAATAATCCTATGTCTTTTTATCCTTTGATTTACTAGAATGGTAGGTTATGCTGACGGAGTCCTTAATACTGAACCATCCTTGCATTCCAGAAAATTTAGTCAAGGTATAGGATCATTTTACTGTTGTTTAGATTGCAAGCTGAGTGTGGCTCCCAGTCTCTGAGGGTGGCCTCCTTTCCACAATGCAATGAGGTGAAAGCAAGGAGATTTGTTATGCTATGGACATTTCTGATACATGGGTCTGATCGTTTCAAAACCTGTCTGCAGGAAGGAAGAAGAGCAGCAACCTCCAGCCAGAAACAGGCAGACTCCTTGACCTTTATTCTGAACCTGTCAAATTTACCTGGTGCAGCCACATGAATAAATATTTTAAAAAGAAATATTCAGATCTGAAGGAAATGAAAACATTGCTCATCCAAATTTTGTGAGACCCAGCTAAGGCAGTGCTGTAGAAAGAATTCTGTGGCTTTAAAAAGGTCAGAAATTTATAAGGTTTACAAAGCTATGGTTTAAAGGTTCAAAACAGTAGATATAAGAATATTCTAAAATCTCAGTGAAATGGATTAATTCCTAGAAACATGCCAGATTTAGCTCAAGAAATAGAGCACTTGACCAGAGGGATAAATATGAAACAGAACGATAAAAGATTCACCTCCTTGGGGCCTACATAGTTCTGCTGTTTCCACCAAAAATTTGGAAGAACAATAATTCCTCTTTTATGCAGGTAGCTCCAGAAAACAGAGGCTCTCTGGGGCTTTGGAGGGTAGGGTGGTTGTATGTGGCTGAGCCCTCGCCACTTTCAAGGCCCAGGCCCCACGGACGCTGCACGTGGAGGTGAAGCATTTCCTTTACACGCCGGGTGAGGATTAAATAGTTAACCGAGCAAACCCTTGGGGTAGCGCCTGGCACCTGCTGGACGCCGCAGAGGCTTGGCCCTGGGGATGAAGGGTGCAGGCGCCAGGGGCTGCGTGGGCAGGGGCGGCATGACGTCACCGCAGTTCCGGTGGGTGAGCTGGCCGGAGGCTTTGTCAAAAGTGCCCAGCGGTGGGGCTGCGGATGGAGGTCGGTGGCACGCAGAGATGCCAGCCGTCCCTGGTGACCTGCTTTCCAACTGGGGGGCTGACGAAGGCTGGGGTTTGCCGGTGTGGACCGAGGGCCGCCAGTGACTTGGTCTCAGGGAGCTGAGCTGGAGAAACAGGGTGTGGGGACCGGGGGCGTGGGGGCGAGAGGATGGTGGGGGTCTCCCCCCAAGGCATGCCGGGAGGAGAGGCGGCAGGACCGCTGGCCGGCCGGTTGCATCATCCCCGCGCTGAGGGCTGTCTGCGATGCTCTGGCCAAATGCCAGGCGCGATCGAAAAACCCACCTGTTACACCTCGGAGTCCGTGTCCCCACACCCCTTACACCCCCCACGCCCCCTCCCCAAGCGAGGAGTCCACCCGAGTTTGTCTCTCTGCGTCGACGCGTTTGTGCTGCCGGAATCGCGGGTGGGGCAGGTGGGGATTTAGTGGTTTCACGCGAAAGGGCTCCGAGCTGGGGAGGGCCAGGCGCGCTGGGTACGCGGGCAAATGCAGGTGGGTGGTCGCGGGGACTCGGGGTTGCCCCGTGAGCTGGGGTTGCGCTAGAGGAGGGGGCGGTGCGTCCCGGCTGCGCTGCCGGGCCCCCACCTCCCCACCAGGGCACCGCCCGTCAGCAGTGATGTCACACCCAGGCCCCAGCCCCCTCCGGCCCCAGCCCCCTCCGGCCCCGCGGCGGCCGCGACGCCCGTCCCTCTCCCCGCGCGACAAACCAGCTGGCGGCTGGGGCTCGGGCGCCGCGCGCAGCCAACCAGCGCGGCGGGAGGGGCGCGGGGCGGGCCGGGCCGGGGGCCCGCAGCCGTCACGCGGTGCCGCCGTCAGAGCGCCCAGCGCAGCCGGGGAGCAGCAGCCGCTCTGCGCTCGCTCGGGACCCGCGCCCCTGCCGATGCTCATGCCGCGCCGCCGCCGCCAGTGACGCCGGAGAGGTAGGGCCGCGGCTCGCCGGGCCTCCGGGGCCGCATCCCGCACCTGCGTCCAGCGCTCCCCGGGTGGGGAGCTCGTGCCCGGAGCCCTTGGCGCGGCCCCTTCACTTCCCCCGACCCTCCCCCGTCCCTGCGGAGAACAATGGGGCAAATTCAGGGGTGTCCGCCTTTCTTGCGCAGCGAGGCACAGCCCTCTGGAGAGGCCCTTTGGTTGCGGCCCCGGCTGCAGGGGGACGCTGGTCTGGCGCAGGCGGGGTCGCTGCGGGGAGGACGCAGACAGCTGGCAGTATCTCGATAAACCCTCCCCGTTTCCGCTATCTTCCACTCGCCCGGGCTGGAGCCGACACCCGGGATGCAGCCCGGACTGGGGCTGCACCGGCGGGGGAGGGGAGGGATGGAGCAAAGAAGAGAAAGGCGGAAGGGGCACCTGGGAGGGGGCGCGGCTGGCGCGGCCCGGCCGGAGGGGAGGGTGTCCCCGGCGGCGGGGCGCAGGCAGGGGCCCTGGTCCCCGGGGTGGGGGAGGGCGGATGCTGGAGCCGAGAGCAAAACGGGGGGGCAGGCGGCGGGGGCTGCGGTGGGAGGGCTGGCTGCCGGCTTGGTGCGCGCCGCCGGGACTGCCCAGCGCCCAGCCCAGGTCGCGTCCTTCTCCCAAGAGACCCCTTCTCCCTTCCAGAAAGCCCCACGATTTGGGAGGGCCCGCCTGCGGACACGGCTTGCATCCACGCAGGCGGCGCCCCAGTAACAGGTGTGGCCCGGCGGCAGGAGGGGAGGGGGCTGCGGGGCCGCGACGTCTCGGCTGGAGGCGCTCTCTGGGCGCCGGGGCTCGGGTGACAGGGGCGCCGCCGCGCAGCCCCTTTGGCTTGTCCTTTAAGCCGCCTCCCGCCCTAGTTCTCTCGCAAACCCAGCAGGCATCTCTCGCGCTTGGGGAGGGGCCGGGACAGCATCCCGGCGGGAGGGAGGGTCCGTTGTCTGCCCGGCGCTGGGTGGGCGGGGGGACAGCGGGCCGCAGGGCGGGGAGGGGGAGGGAAGGACGGAATGCCGAGTCATGGGGCCCGCCGGGCGCGGGCGCGAAGCGCGCCCACGTTCCCGGGGATGGGGGCTCTCCCGCCTAGACCCGCGGACCCCGCCCCAGGCGGCCGCCCCTTCCGGGGATGTCAGCGTTGCTGGGGTAGAAGCCCGTTAGGGCAAAGGGCTGGCTGGCCCCGGCGGCTGCGGGGAGGCCCGTGCGCGCAGGGCCGTCTGCGTCCTAACCCCGGGGAGTCGGCGCGACGCCCCGCGCGCTTCTGCAGCACCGCCGCCTCCGCCCCCGCCCCGCCCCCAGCTCTCGGGCTGTAAGGGGGGCCTTTCCCGGAACGCGTGCCCATCCCCCTGAGCGAGCCGCTGGGGTCTGGAGTGGGGGCGGGGGCCGTACCTGCGGCGGCCATTTTGCAGGTGTGGTTGGCCACCCGCCCCTGCTGAGGCCGCGAGGCGCGGGGGTCGGGAGTGAGGCGGGGGCGGCGCCTGCAGCGTCTGCAGTGTAGGGTGGAGGATGCTGCGGGCCGGGTCAGGTCTCAGGTCTGCACTCGACTGCGGTCAAGGCTCAGGAACCTTCTGGGGCTGACCGTTGCCAGAGGCCACTGACTGGGAGCCGGAGAGGGAGTTTCCCGGGCTCTGAAGGCTGCTGAGAGGGCAGGGTCCCAGCCAAGGCGGGGACTCGGAGTTCATCCCGTGCTGGGCCTGGAGCTGAGGGTGGCGGAGGGCTGTCCGCGGGGTGTGGTCCACAGGGAGACAGAGCGTCCGGTGTGGAGTCAGAGTCCTGAGGAGGGCTTGCGGGTGCCCGCCACGGGCGCCGCCCCTCCTGCGTGTCCTCCCTTCCGCCCACCCCCGGTGGAGTGGCCCACAGACTGCCCTCCTGCGTCCTCCCGCGGGCCGGCCACACACAGCCAGGTGGAGGCTGGTGCCCAGCCAAGCTGGGAATCACACCGGGCAGAGGGGCCCCAGCCACCAACCTTGGTCCCCTTCAGCCCCTGGGTGTCACCGCTGCTGACCCAGGGCTGACCGCATCCTTTGGAAGCAGAGCTGGGAAGTGGGCCTTGCGGAGGTGGGATGGGCTTGGGGGAGGGACCAGGAATGGGGGACAGACTTGTGTGGGAGGTGGAGATGGGGGTGCCCAGCCTCAGGAGCAGGCCCCTTCAGCTCAAATAGGCCAGCCGAGGTGGGTGAGCAGGGAGCGGGTCCTGCTGTCAGGGGACCGGGAACCCCACCCTGGACCTTTAGGACTGACTGACCAGTCCTTCAGGCCTGAGAGCCTTCCCAGCCTGGAAGGGCCTGGGCCGCCTCCACTGGGAAGGAGAGCGGCTGGCTGGGGTCTCCCCGGGGCCCATCCCCAGGTGCTCCCTAGGGGGCTCTCCACTCACTATTCTTAGCCCAAAGGCCGGGCGCCCCACCCCCACCCGATGTGCCCCCTGCACCGTCTCCCCGCCCGCAACCAGGTGCCGCTCCAGGACCTCTGGGGGCCATGCCCTCCTCCAAGCTCTCCGCGCAGCTGAGGTGCCCAGGGACACGGGCAGGCCGCTGGGCCTGTCCCCTTCGCTGATGGGACCCTTCCCACCTGGCATCACCCGCAGATGCAGCCCAGGATGGGGGGCGGCGAGATGGCAGATGGGGTGGCTGGCAGGCGCGTGCTTCCTGCTCCACCTGCTCTAGCAGGTTTGCGTTTTAACTCCGGAGCACCGCCAGGACCCTGGCTTCTGGTCCAGGGTTGACCCCAGGCTCCCCCAGCACCCCCGGCCTAGAGCCTCAGGGCCTCGGTGAAGGGGTCGCCGTGTTGGGGACATTGGAGGGGGGAGGGCACACTCAAGGTCAGCGGTCAGCGGAGACTGAGCCTCCTGAGCCCTCTGCGTTTTCCCCAGCCCCGCTGCGGGCTTTGGCTTCCCCGACCCACACCACCCGAGCTGGCTCCCCACCCTTGCCGGGCCCCCTGGCAGCCTCGTAGGTGCCACCGGACGGAGCGGGACACACCGTCCGCTCCTCTCTATCCCTGGGATTTACTCTCCTAATCCCGGCTCAGCTCTGGGCCAAGCCCCGCCCCGCCCCGCAGCCTCACGCCCCGCCCCGCCCCGCAGCCTCACGCCCCGCCCCCACAGGGCGCCGGTGGGCGGGGCGGCACCCCTGCTGCTCCACGCCTGTCAGGGCTCCTGGGGGTCTGGGGGGGAAGAGGGGCCGGACGCCAGGCTGCCTCTTCTCACTCGTCACTCCGCTCTCCATCGCTCTTGGGCAGACTGGAGGGCTACCCGGAGACAGACTCACAGTCAGTTTCACACGGTCACACACACACACTCTCTCTTCCACACACACACTCTCACACTCACATTCTCTCACACAAACACCCCCTCACACATATACTCAGACATACACACAGTCTCACACTCACACACACACACACACATACTTTCTTCCACACACACACCCGGAGACACACTCACAGTCATTTTCACACGGTCACACACACACACTCTCTCTTCCACACACTCACACCCACATTCTCTCTCACACAAACACCCCCTCACATATACACACCCCCTCACACACACACACTCTCTTCCACACTCACATTCTCTCACACATACACAGTCACATACACACACACTCCCCCACACATACATTCTCTCTGACAGAAACACCCCCTCATACGTACATATTCACACACACACTCACACACCCCCCTCACACACACTCTGACACAAACCCTTCACACATACACACTTGTGTGCCCACACACACACACCCTCTCTTACACACACTCTGACACACACCCCCACTCACACACATACTCTGGCACACACACCTCACACTCACACTCTCTCTCACACACTCATACATACAAACCCTCTCACACACACACACTCACACACACACACACACTTACACGCATCCTCACACACACTCGCACACACGCAGACTGTAGTCCTTACCCAACTTGTGCCTCCCTGGTCCTCTTTCTCTCCAGGAGCCTCCACACCCACACCGGCTCCCCCCACTGCCCCGTTCCTGGGCTCCAGCCCCCTAAAGCCTGTGGTAAGCACCAGGAGGGCCACCCCAGCCCCTGTGAGTAGGTCACATGGACCAGGGAGGAGGACGTGAGCACGGGTGGGGTGCGGACTGCACCCCCGCGTGCCCCCTCGTCCTGTGCTCCCAAAGCCCAGACGGGCAGGCAGCGTGGCCCCCATTTTTCAGATTTGGAGGCTGAGGCTCCTGGGAAGGCCGGTGACCTGTCACAGAGGACCTGGGACACCACCCCATCTGCCTCTGACTCCAAAGACGGGGCTCTTTTAGTGCCACCTGCCCCAAGCCAGTGCGGTGCCAGCACGGAGCCTCACCAGCAGCTGGGCCAGGTGCTGCAGCCAGAGGATCCATTTCCTATGGGCCCAGGGCAGCGGCCACCGCTCTGTGGGTGGTGGGGGTGGTCTGTGTGTCTCCCCTTCGGGCCAGCCTGAGGTCCTGAGACGCTGCTCCAGGATGGGGGGGTGGGGCGTCACCTAGGCCCAGCCCCCTGCAGCCCCCCGCCCCGCCCAGCCCTTGTCCTGTCCTGGGAGGGGGTGATGATGCACAGGGTGTCAGGAGTCCTGTGCCCTCCTCCAGTCCCAGCCCTGCCAGTAACGCTCAGGGGGCCTCAGCTCCCTTCTCCATCTGTCATTAGCTCAAGCCAGGAGGGTGAGGGGCAGGGCTTGACCATTGAGGCCCAAGATCTGTGGGTCAGTGGGGGCCATGCTTCTGAGGGGCCGTTGGGCTGGAGCACAGGGTTTCTCAGCAGCTCATGTCACTGGTCCTCATGTCCACCTGCTTCTGGGGCCAGGGCTGTACCCTGGCCAAGGCCCTGCTGCCCAGGAGGGCGGCAGCTCCAGGCTGAGTGGTGATGTGGGGCCAGGCCCACATCAGGGCAGAGCTCAGCTCTCCCTAGTTACTGAATGCATTTCCTTTGTCCTCTCCCTTCCCCAGCTTCTCAGTCACTCCCTTTCTTCTGCTGAGTGCCCTCTTTCCTGGCATCCTCGCCCCGGAAACCGCCTCCTTCCTGCTGTTCTCTGCATCCCCTGGGCTGGAGTCTCTATTTGATGGGCCCCAGAGTGGCTGCTTTCTTGGCTTCCTGTATTGCTTTTGCTGGAGCACATCCTTGTGTGACTTCCTGAAAAGGGTGGTGAGTCCTTGGCTGCCTGAGAGCGTCTTCGCTCTGTCCTCACACTGGGTTGCTGCTCCATCTGGGGCCCTTCTTGTCAGTAACTCATGCTTTGTCATCGTCACCTGCATCCAGTCACTCAAGAGAAGTCTTTGTCAGCAACTTGACTTCCCTCCCTGCATCTCTTTGCATCCTCTCTTCATCTGTGGATTCCTGACCAGCCACGTGGATGGGTTCGGTGTGGGTTTTTGTGTTTATTGGTGTTCAGTGGGGCCTTTCAGTGGAAGACAGGCTTTATTCTTCTGTCTGTTCACATTTCTCCCCTTTCATTTTTTCTGTTTTCTTCCTTGGATTCATGCATTGGTCTTCGGTGTTCTGGTCTTTTCTCGCATTCTGTCTCTGTGTTTTATGTCCTATTTTCTGGACAGTTTTTGGACTTCATTTTGGAGTTCTCTGGGGGAATTTTGTGTTTCAGCATTTACAGTGTTTATCACTAACAGCACGATCTTCCTTGTCTCTGTGTGCTCCCATTTCATAGCAACCTATTCTTGTTTTGAAAATGCAGTGTCTTCTCAAAACATTATGAGTAAGTTTAGAGAGGTTTTTTGTTTGTTTAGTTGTTTTCTCTTTCTCACAGGGCCTATTTTCTGCTGGTTTATTTTATGCTGAAGCTGTTATTCCCCTCATGCATGTGAAAGGCCTTGGTCCATTCATGTTAGGGGCCCTGTTGGGGAGTGGATGTGTCTGACCGTCTTGCGGGGGGAATGGGGGTGCCGCTAGCAGGTTTGCTTTAGGTGAAGGGGAGGCAGCTGCGAGCCAGGCTGTGCCCCCAGTGCCAGAATCTGGAGGGCTGCACCCCCACAGAGGGCCTCGTGCTTCCTGGGTGTTTGCTCCTGTTTCTGCAGAGGAGAGCCCGCCACTGTTGCCCCAGGTGTTGGCGGCCAGGGCTTCTGTGGGTGGGGGCAGGGAGGGGGGTGAGGGTCTCCCCACTGCTGTGCCACAGAGGCCCACACCCCTAATCCTCATGGGGAGAGAAGAGGGGCTTGTCCTAGCAGCCCTGCAGATGGGCCCACAGAGGCGGGCAGGGCTCCGTCCCCAGCGCTGACATGCTGGGGCTTCACGCCGAGGCCTCAGCATCAGTTGGTTGGATGCCTGACCTGGGGCGTCCCCACCACCCTGAATTTGGTGTCAGCATTCTCGGAGCTCCGTTGTTTCCCCTGCTCTCAGCAGTGTACCAGGGCGTGAGGCTCTGTGGGCTGACCTCTCTGTGCACATTTGTCTGCTCCCCTCTGAATCGAGTTGTCGGACTCCCCAGCACACTTCATCCACTTTCACGTCTGGACAGCGCTCCTGTGTGACTGAGCGGTCTCTGCCCGGGGACAGTTAGGGGTCTCTGTTCCCTCCCTCCCGCCTCCTGGGCTCGTGCACAATATCTCCAGTTGTGCAGCTGCTGGCCATAGGGTCTGCAGCCTGACTAGAAATCGCCTTGTTGTTCTGAAAGTGGTTGAACCAACAAACTTTTCCCCCATGATCCCTAACTTCCTATTGTTCTATCCTCACAACAGTTGGGGTTGCAGACGTTTTAATGTTGACCTGATAGGTGTGGTTTTAAGCAACACTTTCTTACTTACTGTTGTGGCTGAGTATCTTGTCCTGTAAGGCAAGATAAGTATCTTGCCTGTTCATATCTTTTTGCCCATTTTTTCCTTTTGTGTCTCTTTTCTTTGACTTTGTTCTCTGCATGTTCTGCTCGTGAGTCCTTGTTGATCGTGTGGCTGGGTGGGTGGACTTCTCCTCTCCTTTTAATGGTATCTTGATGCCTGGACTTTTCCTTTTGGCATCTTCCGTGGGCTTAGAGATCCTTCTTAAAGGCGAGCAGGGAGAGAACGCTTTTCGTTTTCTTCCGAAACTGTATTATTCACATTTAGATCTTCAGTCCACGTGGAATCTGTTCGGGTATAAAAGGGGATCTCATTGTGTGTTTTTCCGTATGACTGGCCAGTTGTCTTAGTCTGTCCAGGCTGTGATAACAGAACAGCAGCACAGACTGGGGGCTTACAAACCTCAGAATCTACTTGCTCACAGTTCTGAGGCTGGGAGTCTAGGATCAGGGCACCAGCGCAGTCAGGGTGCAGCCTGGCCAGGTTCTGGGGAGAGCCCTCTTCTGGGCTGCAGATGGCTGACTCTGTCTTCACAGGGCTGAGAGCAGAGACAGGAAGCAAGTCCCCTTGGAACTTTCTAAGGTCACAAGGTTCCCAAGTACCCCTCCTCCTAACGCTGTCACCCTGGAGGGTAGGGTTTCGACACAGGACTTTTGAGGGACACAGGCATTCAGTCCATGACACCAGTTTTCTCGGCGCCCCTTTCTCTTCTCATCAGCCTGCAAAGCCTCCTTTATCTGATGTTAGAAGGCTGTGCGTGCAGGTCTGTTTCTGGTGTCCCTTCTGTTACAGTTGTGGTAACTTACTTGTCCCAACCACCTTGTGTTAATTACTTCAGTTTTATATTAAGTCTTGTTATCAGTGGGACCTGTTGCTCTCTACCTTCTGCGTTTCTTCAAGCTTGTTATTGGTATTTGTAGTATCTTACTATTTAGAAATTCTTAGAAGCAATCTGTCCAGTTTCACACATAAACAAAAACTCACCTGATTTTGTTCGAAGTTACATCTGAATGTTTTGATTCATTTGGTGAAAAGAACACATTTTTAAGATACTGAAATTTCTTTTTTATGAACAGATTATAGTTCTTCACTTTTTTAGAATTTCTGTACTATATGATGTATCCTTTGTTACATTTATTCCCATAAACGTACTTTGTACTTTTGGTTTTTCTTTAAATGGTACCTTAAAAAATACTTTTTAAACTCTTTGTCTCTAGTGCATACCAACATGATTGGTTCCTAGCAATTTTGCTGACCCTCCCCACTAATTCAAATAATTTTTCTATGGATCCTCTTGATTTCTGTGTAGATAAGCAGATGGTCTGCATATAATGACAGTTTGTTTTATTCTGTTCTAGCCCATCTTTTGCCACTGTTATTCTGTCTTCCTGCCTTATCACTCTGGCAAGAACCTCTGCTACAATGTTAAACAAAAGTGGTGATAGTAGGTATCCTGAACTTGTTCCTGAATTTAAAGAAAATGTCCCCAATATTTCAGGGTTAAGTATGGTATTTGGGTAGATTTTTAGTAGATATGTATTATGAGATTGGCTTCCCCAGTGGCTCAGTGGTAAAGAACCCACTTGCCAATACAGGAGACCCAAGTTCAATCCCTGGGTCAGGAAGATCCCCTGGAGGAGGGCATGTCAACCCACTCCAGTATTCTTGCCTGGAGAATCCCTTGGACAGAGGAGCCTGGTGGGCTACAGTCCATGGGGTCGCATAGTCAAACACAACTGAAGCGACTTAGCACTCACGCGTTATAGAATTAAAGTTTTCTTTTATCCTCACACTGCCAAGAGTTTTATCATAAATGGGTTTTGAAAATTATTGAGTGCTTCTTCAGTATCTATGGAGAACTTCACTTGACCTATTTTTCCTTTTAAGCTGACATGTGGTGAATTTTATTAATAGCTATCCTAATGTTAAGCCATTATAGCACCATACTGGTATTCCTGAAATAAACCTATCACATTATCCTTTTTATTTTCTGTTTGACTTTCTTGCTAGATTTTGAACTTTTGTATCTTATGTTCATCAGGGACATTGGTCTAAATCTTAATTTCTCAAATTTTCTTTATCTGATTTGATACCAAGGTCATTTTAGCTTCAGTGAATGAGTTTGAGATATAATCTTTCTCCTTCTGTTTCCCTCTTTTTTTCTTATTCTCTTACATAGTTTGTATAAGATTGGAAATATCTGGGTTTTTTGCTATGTATGGGAGAACTCCCTTATAAAAGTATCTGAGTCTTCTGATATTCTTTTGGTGGTTAGAATTTTAAATTATTGAATCTGTTTCTTTAATGGTTACAGGAAAATTCAAATTCCTACTGAATTTTTCTCCTAGTTATAGATCATCTTCTCCTGCATCTTGGTGTGTGTAGTCATCTCCTGCAACTTGGCACATGTGTACTCATTTTTAAAATTGAATTTGAGCCATTTCTACATTGTGGAGCGTCTGAGTTATGCTTTCTTCTATGAAGAATGTTGGCTTTGTTTTGTTAGGCAGTTAAATTGTTTGAAGACTTATTTGATCCTTCAAGGCCTGATTTTCAGCTTTTCTAGAATTACTTTAGGGTAGATGTCACTCCAGGGATAGTTAAGCCCACAATAAACTTGATTTATTTGGGGTCTACTGAGTGGCTGGGAATCTGGGATGGCGGGATCAAAAGAATTGTATTCTGACTGGTGGAAGCACAGATGTCTGCTGACTTTGAGCTTTGGGAATTATTCAGTCTTCTTTCCCTGGACCACATGGGCATGGACTAAGTTGTCTACAAGTTTCCCTTGTGGCTCAGTGGTAATAAATCTGCCTGCCAATGCAGGAGATGTAGGTTCAATCCCTGGGTTGGAAAGATCCCCTGGAGAAGGAAATGGCAACCCTTTCCTGGGAAATCCCATGGACAGAGCAGCCTGGCAGGCTACGGTCCATGGGTCGCAAAGAGTCATGAGCGACTCAGCAAAGGCCTGAGCAACTAAACAAGGACAGTAGTAAGACAAGTGAATCCCTAGTGGATTTCTGGAGGTCTGTTACCAAGTAATGCTTTCCTTTCCAGACTCTGAGCCACCCATTCCAGCTGCTGCCACCTACCCAAACTCTGACCTTCATCTCCTCAACTCATCAAAGTTGCCGAGCTGTTCAAGTGCCCCCTGCCAGTGCCTGAGGTCTGTAAATTGCCTCTGGGCAGATCTGGCAATGGTAGGGCTCATCCCCATGTGTTTCCATGCTCTCGGTGCCCTCCTGCCACGTCTAAAAACAGTTATTTGCATCTGCTTTGTCCAGTTTGCTAGTCGTTTACAGTGGGAGGTTGAGCATGCTCCTGATAACTCCTTCATGGCTGGGTGTGGAAGTGCTGTCAGTTTTGCTGGTAGTATCTTCATGATCATTTACGACTGAGTTTATTTGTAACTCTGCAGTGGTTTTATCTTTTGTGTGTTGGTTATTTGGATGTTGGGACTTCCCTGGTGGTTCACTGGCTAAGACTTGACACTTCCACTGCAGGAGGCGTGGGTTTGACTCCTGGTCAGTAAACTAAGATCGGGGATGTCTTGTGTCATGGCCAGAAACATATTTTAAAAAGAAGTTTATTTTTTAAAATTTCTAAACATATGGATTTTTAATGATCGTTCATTGATTTTTTTATTTACTTGTATTCAAATTACGTGATCCATTTGGTACAGTCTGCATGGTAAAATATTGTAAATGTTCCCTATGTTTTAGAAAAGAATGTGTTTCTCTAATTTTTGAGGGCAAGATAGAGCACATGTGTTCATTAGTTCATGATTGTTATGTTGTTCAAATCGTCTCCATCCTTGTTAATTATGTGTCTGCTTGGTCTGTCAGTTAGTGAGAGGTACATTAAACCTCCTGCCATGATGAATTAATGAATTCATGTGGCATGGCCCCTAACCTTGGTTTTCTGGTTTCATCATTTTGTCTCTTTGGGACCATTCTGGGTAATTTTTTTCCTGACATTTTCCAGTTCATTAATTCCCTGTTCAGCTCCATTTAATTTGCTGATTAATGTCAGCTAAACTTTAAAATTTAAAGGACTATATTTTTTAAAGTTCTGCATGGTTTGCCCCCATATTTTACTGCATTCTTTTCCATTCCTGCTTGTTTCTGTTGATTTAAGTGCACTCATTTTGTAATCCGAATCTGACAACTGCAGCATCTGAGGTTCTTGAGGATCTAATTCCGGTTTTCTTTACATTTTCCCCCTGACTCCCATGGTGAGTTTCATCTCGGGTGTTGGGTAGTGTGTCACCATGAGCACGCATGTAACTGATCTTCATCTCTGGGAATATTGGGGAGCCTAGGCGAGGAAGCTCTTCTCAAGGGGGTTTGTGTCTGCTTTTGTGAGATACTTTGGGTGCAAACACCTGAGGCTACTCTGAGCTAATGTCTCAACCTTGGGCTTCCCTGATCACATGGGCTTTGTGAATTTTAGACCCAAACCTGTGTGAGGTCAGGTCTGTGGCCTCAGATTCTCAGAAGCACTGGCTTTCTCACCACAAGGAGCTGAGGGCTGTTCAGACCAGTTCCCATGTCCCTTTGATGGCCAGTGGCTTTTCTCCACTTCCAGAGGATCCAGATTTTTGTGACACTTGGTTCCACTTCTGACTGCCTGTCTTTGAGGTCACGCCTCCCATCCCCCACTCAGCAGGTGAAACCCACTTCTCTGCATTTCTGGTGTAGTTTCCTCCTGGGTGGGCTGGTGGAATGGGCTCCCCACTTTCGTTTCAGCTCCTTTCCTTTTTTTCCTTTTCCAGAATTCCCTTCTTTTATTCTGATGTTTGTTATATATCCCAAATTTCATGGTGAGTTCTAATGGGAGGATATCTCATCCATTGTACTGCCAGAAATGGAAGTCTTTCATTCACCTTTTCCCCCATCAGTTTTGAAATAATAATCTTAATGAGCAAAACAGATTTTTGTTTTTATGCCCACGGCACTTCAACTGAGGTGAGCTAGCTTTCTGTCTCTCCCACTTTCCCTGAATCACTTGATAATTATTTTAAAAATAATTTTTAGGTTAAATATGAACATCATTTAGAAGAGTCAAATATAGCAACAAGATTCATTTAGAAAATCAGCAGTTTTCACTCTATGCCCAACCACTTTCAACTCCTTTTAGCTGTTTTGTTGTTACTATTGTTATTTAGCTCTGTATTGCTAAATAGTGTTCTTATTCTGCTCATTTTTGGCCTGTTTTAGAAGTTACATAAATAGAATTTAGTGTTTGGTTTGTCATTTCTAATTTATCTTCTCTCCCTCCTGAAATGCCAGTGAAATAACTATTGTTGTTCAGTCAATAAGTCGTGTCTGACTCTTTGTGACCCCATGGACTGCAGCACGCAAGGCTCCCCCGTCCTCCACCATCTCCTGAGTTTGCCCAGCTTCATGTCCATCGAGTTGTTGATGCAATCTAACCATCTCATCCTCTGCCACCCGCTTCCCCTTTTGCCTTCAATCTTTCCCAGCATCAGAGTCTTTCCCGATGAGTCAGTTCCTCTCATCAAGTGCTGAAACATTGGAGCTTTAGCTTCAGCATCAGTCCTTCCAATGAATATTCAAGGTTGATTTCTTCTAGGATTGATTGGTTTGATCTCCTTGCAGTCCAAGGGACTCTCAAGGGTCTTCTTCAGCACCACAATTCAAAAGCATCAATTCTTCGGTGCTCAGGCTTCTTTATGGTTGGTTCAGTTCTCACATCTGTACATGATTACTGGAAAAAAATACATAGCTTTGGCTACATGGAACTTTGTCAGCAAAGGGATGTCTTTGCTTTTTAATAGGCCGTCTAGAGGTAAACTAGGAAGAACTATGGAAGGAGGTTAGCAACATTGTATAGGAGGCAGTGACCAAAACAGTCCCAAAGAAAAAGAAATGTAACAATGCAAAATGTTATCTGAGGAGGCCTTACAAATAGTTGAGAAAAGAAGAGAAGCAAATGCAAAGGAGAAAAGAGAAAGATATACCCAACTGAATGCAGAGTTCCAGAGAATAGCAAGGAAAGATAAGAAAGCCATCTTAAGTGAACAGTGCAAAAAATTTTAAAAAAAAAAAAATAGAGGAAAACAATAGAATGGGAAAAACTAGAGACCTTTTCAAGAAAATTGGAAATACCAAGGGAAGATTTCATGTAAAGACAGGCACAATGAAGGACAGAAATGGCAAAGACCTAACAGAAGCAGAAGAGATTAAGAAGAGGTGGCAAGAATACACAGAAGAACTGTACAAAAAAGATCTTAATAACCTGAATAACCACGATGGTGTGGTCACTCACCTAGAGTCAGACATCCTAGAGTGTGAGTCAAGTGGGCCTTAGGAAGCATTAGTACAAACAAAGCTAGGGAGGTGATGGAACTCCAGCTGAGCTATTTCAAATCCTAAAACATGATGCTGTGAAAGTGCTGCACTCAGAATGCCAGCATATTTGGAAAACTCGGCAGTGGCCACAGGACTGGAAAAGGTCAGTTTTCATTCCAATCCCAAAAAAAGGCAATGCCAAAGAATATTCAAATTACTGTACAATTGTGCTCATTTCAATGCTAGCAAGGTAATGCTCAAAATCCTTCAAGCTAGGCTTCAACAGTTCTTGAACTGAGAACTTCCAGATGTACAAGCTGGATTTAGAAAAGGCAGAGGAAATAGAGATCAAATGAACAACATCTGATGGTTCATAGAAAAAGCAAGGGAATTTTAGGAAAACGTCTATTTCTGTTTTATTGACTACACTAAAGCCTTTGACTGTGTGGATCACAACAAATTGCAAAATTCTTAAAGAGTTGGGAATACCAGACCACCTTACCTGCCTCCTGAGAAACCTGTATGCAGGTCAAGAAGCAGCAATTAGAACCCACCATGGAACAACGGACTGGTTCTCAATTGGGAAAGGAGTACATCAAGGATGTATATTGTCACCTTGCTTATTTAATTTCTATGCAGACTACAGCACAGGAAATGCCAGGCTGAATGAATCACAAACTGAAATCAAGATTGCCAGGAGAAACATCAACAACTTCAGATATGCAGATGACACTACCCTTATGGCAGAAAGTGAAGAGGAACTAAAGAGCCTCTTGGTGAGGCTGGAAGAGGAGAGTGAAAAAGCTGGCTTAAAACTCAACATTCAATAAACTAAGATCATGGCATCCAGTCCCATCATTTAATAGCAAATAGATGGAGAAAGCATGGAAACAGTGACAGATTTTATTCTCTTGGCTCCAAAACCACTGAGGATGGTGACTGCAGCCATGAAATAAAAAGAAGCTTGCTCCTTGAAAGAAAAGCTATGACCAACTTAGACAGCATATTAAAAAGTAGAGACCAAAAAAAAAAAAAAAAAAAAGTGGAGATATTACTTTGCTGACAAAGGTCCATCTAGTCAAAACTATGGTTTTTCCAGTAGTCATGTATGGGTGTGAGAGCTGGACCATAAAGAAGGTTGAGTGCTGAAGAATTGATGCTTCCTAATCGTGGTGCTGGACAAGACTCTTGAGAGTCCCTTGGACAGCAAAGAGATCAAACCAGTCAATCCTAAAGGAAATCAAACCTGAATATTCATTGGAAGGCTTGTTGCTGACGCTGAAGCTCCAATACTCTGGCCACCTGATGTGAAGAAATGACTCATTGGAAAAGACCCTGATGCTGGGAAAGATTGAAGGCAGGAGGAGAAGGGGACGACAGAGGATGAGATGGTTGGATGGCATCACCAACTGAATGGACGTGAGTTTGAGCAAGCCCTGGAAAGCGGTGGAGGACAGGGAAGCCTGGTGCACGGCAGTCCACGGGCCTCGTGGAGTTGGACACAGGCTAGCAACTGAACAACAGCAACAGCCCCAGCTGTGTTTGTGCCCTGCTTTTACAGACTCTGCCGTCTAGGGTTTTCAGATCAGGTCCCGGCGTGGTTGCTGAGGCCCCTTCTCCCAGGGGACCTGAACTCTGACCTCTGTCTCCTTGGCACCTGAGACCATGGGAGAATTCTCTTTGATTTCCAGAGGCTTTCTGTCTGAGTTTCAAACTTCCGCCCTTCCTGCCTTTGGAGTTTGGCAAATGTCTTAAGGGGAGGACTGACTATTTGTTCCATTTAAGTCTCTGCTTCTTTCTCCTGGGATCTTGGCCTCTTAAGTGTTGTTTTTCTCAACCAAAAAGCTCTGCAGGTTCTCCATCCCTCAGCAACGGCTCTCTGCGTGGGAAGACTCTGGACTCCCAGCCTCGTGCCTGTGACCGGAATGCAAAGCACTGGGGGAGAATGTGCTGGGGAAGTCGTCCCCTGCCTCAGAGCAGCCCCATCCCTGGAATCTCCGCCCGCCAGTCCTCATGGCTTCCATAGCTCTTAGATTCCTTCAAGCAGATTTAAAAACCTTGTGCAGCTCCTCCCATTGTGAACGCCGGGATGGGCGAGGGGAGGAGGGAACAAGCGTCTTCCGCCAGCGCCAGCGTTCCCCCACCTGGACGCACAAGCCCTCCTTTGTTTTTCCTGTTTGGTATCAGTGCACGGTCTCCCCCCAGGGCCATGAGCAGAGTCTCCTGTGTGTTCTTGTAAATGCTTTCCCAGACTAAGATCTAGCTCTTCTGTCTTTAGCCAGTTGTCCAATACCAAGCTTATCCCATCCTGCAACACTGCTTTATCACCGCTGGGTCTGGGTTTGTCTGTTTGTGTGTGTCTGTGGCCCAGCTTCATGTTTTCCACTTTCCTCTGTTCTCACATCACCACTAGACTTTGGGAGCTACTGCAGCTTTAGAGTAAATACAATAGTTGGTAGGGTGTGCTCCCCTCTTTCTTCTTCTTTTTCAAAAACTCTCTTCCAAACTCTTGCCAAATTTCACTGAAAATCCTGTTGGGCTATCTTGCTTATTGGAATTGCACTGAATGAATATAGCTAAATCTGGGAGAATTGAACATTTTGCAATGTCAAATTGAACATCTTTCATAACTATTTTCTTTGTTTCTAATTATCACCTGTTTCAGGACTTGGGATGACGTATTCACAGGACCCAGCCTTTACGTTTAAGGCACGGGGCCTGTTGCTGAAGGTATATTAGAATCCTCATCCTAGTTTGCATTCTCACTAGGAATTCAACACATTGTTCTACTCTTCCCACTCCAGCCAGAATGTCCTAAGACTTTTCTCAGTTTCAAAAGTGCAAAGATTTTCCCGCATAAGGCAACATGCATTCTCAGAGAGATACGCCCTCCAGTCCATGCTGGATGGCCATTCATGGACGTAAGAAGGTGAAAGAGTGTTGAAAACACATCTGTGGTGTGTGGATGGAGGCGCGCAGGTGGCTGGAAGGGGCTGCGGGGTGGAGCTGCCGTGGGTCCAGTCCTGAATTTGGCCCCCACCGCCTGGGCTTTCGCTCGTGTCCTGAGCTTTTGGCCTTGGTTGTTGGCCGGCCTGGTACTTTCTCGTCTCCCTGTAGCCCTGGATGAGCTTTGTCTCCTGAGAGGACAGTCCTGCTCCTGTCCAGCCTTTTCTGGGGAGTCCTGGGGCACTGAGGAGCTGGCCCTGGGAGTTTGCAGGATTGACCCCAGCCCTGCCCATGCCCTCCCCTGTCTGTAGAGAGAGGGGCACCTGGGTCTCTGCAGCCCCTCCTGCCCTTGGTCCTGGGTCTATGCACAGAGGCAAGCCCCCCATCCTGGAAGGGGGTCTTTTGGTCAGACCGTGCAGAGGGTGGTGATTACAGGGGAGGCTGAAGCAGATCTTTTCAGAAGTGGAGGTGTCATGGACCCTCAGTGTAGGAGGGTCTCAAAGAGACCCCAGGCCTCTGCTCTACTTGGATGCCTCTGGTGACAGGAGGCTCAGGACTTAACGGGCATCGAGTTCATTTCAGACAGTAGTAGCGGAGCCCCAGCAACTGAACGACTGAACAACAATGATGAGGAGGAGCCCCCAGAACTCTGGGCTACCTGTTTCCTGGAGCTCCTGGCCGTTGCCGTGACCAGCAGCTCACTGTCCCTAGCCTGCCCCCTCCCCTTTCCCGGAAGCCCCTCCTCAACCCTGATTCTCCATGGGGGAGCAGCAATAGCATCGGCCACTGCCCTGCAGCCCCAGTAGAAGGAAAAGCTTCTACTTACTAGAAATTTTTACCAGCTTTCTATTTCATTCCTTCCATATGCTGGGCCTTGTGCTAAGTGATTTATCTACATTTTGTTTTAATAATGCATGAAAAATCATGCAAGGTAACTAGATATTACTCCTTTTTTTTTTCCCACTAGGGAAGCTGTTCCCCATTTGGCCTATTCCTAGTAACTTGGCCACGGCCTCTCCCTGCAGCCCTGGGGAAGTCACTCTCCCTGGAGGTCTGGGACCCCAGAGCAGAATCACTTCAGCGTCAACCTCCTCAACCCGGTCATGGTGCAGATGGGTCAGCTGAGGCCCAGGGGCTGAGTCACACAGCTGAGATAAAGGCAGGACTGGGACTGGCCCCGCCCCCAGGCCTGCACCAAATTGCTGTGAAGTGATTCCACCCTGGGCGTGGCCTCAGGACTCAACCCTGGATCTACCCGAGTTAGGACAGGCGGCATTGTGCAGACGTCTGTCCTATTGGTTAGGGCAGTCTATCCCACCCTTTTGGTTGGCTGAGTAAATTGCCCCCTTTTCTACAGGCTTGGAGACCACACCAAGTCGTGGCCGCCAGCGGGAGCCCAGGGGAGGGTGTACATGGACACCCTGCTGTGAATGCCCTTGGCATGTTGGTGACTTAAAGGTCCGGCCACATGGGGGTTGTGTTTTCACTTTCAGAGAGCCCAGCTGGTCACTGCCCCTGTTGCAGGTGAGGACGCGTGTGCTGGTTCTCATGAGAGCTGGTGGCTGGACTCGGGCTCCGGGGAGGAGTCACAGGGAGGCTCCCGGCTGGGCTGAGCCCCCTAGGACCCGCCCCCTGTGGTCCTGATGTCCCGGGGCTGCCTGACCCTCTTCCTTCTGTGC
The DNA here is from genome assembly GCF_033118175.1 of Dama dama. Classification (NCBI taxonomy): domain Eukaryota; kingdom Metazoa; phylum Chordata; class Mammalia; order Artiodactyla; family Cervidae; genus Dama; species Dama dama. Next base: position 116,187,783 of record NC_083700.1, on the reverse strand, counting down.
TGCCAAGGCTGCTGGGGGCAGCTCCTGGCACTGGCCTCCCTCAGGGGCTCCCAGCACGGGGGTACTGTCGGGGCTTGAGGAGGAGGAGGACATGAAACAGCTCTGCAGAGGCCGAGGCTCGGGGCACACTTGGTTCCCGTGGATTTTGCCTTTCTGCTAGGTGGGGCTGAGACTCTGCGTGCCCAGTGTCACGGGCTGGCCCTGTGCCAGTGACTGGGCTGCTGTCCACAGGGACACTCGGCCCCATGTGCTGCCGCTTTGGAACCGGGGGTGACACCTCACCACACCTCGCACCGCCTGGCCTTTCAGGGCCCCGGGCCGCTCCCCCTGGACATACTCCACCCTGACCGTGGCCCGTGGGGGAGTGGGCCACAGCCCGCTGTACTGGACAGAGCTCACTTGTCCTTGCTGGGTCTCCAGGGCCCCCTGGGACGGGGAGGGACAGGAGAAAGCAGGTGCCCTATGCCCCTCCTGGGAGTCCGGGGGCCACCCTCCGAAATGGGAAGGATGGGGCATCAGGTGGGCCCCTCTGCCACATAGAGGCCTTGCTTCTGCCTGAGTCCCCACCTCTTCAGCCTGGAAACCAAGCCCCTCTTGCCTGCCCTCATCTGAGTGTCGAGTGCTGCTCCATCCACTCACCTCCTGTCTGAGGGCTTCCAGCCCAGGGAGGTCAGTCCTGTCGAGCTGGCACAGACCTAGCTCGGAGGCTGTCCGGGGCCCGAGTCCCCAGCAGGACTGCCTGCTCCGTGTGAGTGTGACCTGCAAGTGGATGTGACGGCCAGCTTCACCTTCACACCCGGGGGGACGGCCGACACTGGCTGCTTCCCCTCCCTCCTTCCTCAGGCACGGGCCCCAAGCTGGGTCTCACTGTGGGCCTCCAAGCCTCAGTTTCTTTTCTGGCTTTTCTCTTCTGTTTGTTCCTAAAATATCACCGAAGTAACACATTGCGGACGTGGCATCGAGGTACATCGGGGCTGGGAGGGTCTCGGTGAGAAGCAGCCCCGCCGTCCCCCCGAGCCTAGAGTCCCCGTGTCCTGGTTTGTCTGCTCCATTTAGCTCCCCCCGCGACAGTCAGCTTGTCCGCACCGTCGCGCCATCAACGACACCTCGGCACTTGACACTTCCTTCCTGCCCTGCTTCCTGTGTGTTGATTAGCGTGTTGTTTACAACAGCAGGACTGGTGAATAGTCTCTCCTGCTGCTCGAGTGCACTCTGCTTCTGTGTTGTTGTTTTTTTTAATATTTATTAATCTGGCTGAGTCGGGTCTTGGTTGCTGTATGTGGATCGTTGTTTACCACGCAGATCTTTCGTTGGGGCTCACAGAGCCTCTAGTTGCGGTGCTTGGGCTTAGATGCCATGTGGCGTGTGAGATCTTAGTTCTCTGACCAGGGATCAAGCCCTCATCCCCTGCACTGGAAAGCGGATTCTTTCCCTCTGGACCATCAAGGAAGTCCCTATATTTTCCTTCTTGTAGAAGATTTTATCAGAAATAACTGACAGCTGATGCCTGGGTTCATCACTGATCTCTGATTAAACCTTCGGATGGACGTTTCTCTGCATGGGAGACCACCTCTGGCCTTGCAGCACCGTCTCGCCCCTGGGTGGGTCCCCTCCACTGCCATCAGATTGGGGGTGTCCCCCTCCAGGCAGCCCCAGGGCCCTCCTGGGAACCCTTTACTGTCCTCTGGCTGGGACCCCACCCACGTCTTCCTCACGTGTGGAGCACAGGTTCCTGCCTCTTCCAGAGTCTTCCTGGGTCTCCCTTTCACCCTACCCCCGGCTGTGGTTTGCCTGAGCTCAGAGTTCTAGGCTGAGTGTTCCTCAGCACCGTTCCTCAGCAATCTGAAAGTGTTTCTTCCTCCACTGTCCATGAGAGGACAGTACCATTCTGAGTCTCCCTCCTCTGTGGCCTGCCTTTCTCTCTGGAATCTTCCCTTTAGCCTGGAACTCTTGAAAGTTCACCATTTGCTGTGGTTTATGACCTTTTATAGCAGGTGGGGTAGGTAGACCTCTGAATTTGGAAACTCATGACTGGCAATGCTGGGAAGTTTTCTTGAATTATTTCTTTAATAGTTTGTTTTCATTGATCCTCAAATTTTATTTCTTTTCTAGCGTGGAAAATTACTTAATTTCCAAGCTTTTTGTTTACTTTTAAAGGTTCTGTTTTTATATTCTTAATTTCCAAGAACTTTTTCTTACTCATTAAAAGTTTCTTTTAACAATAGTATCCTTCACTTGCTCATGGATGAGTGACTTTTCTTTCTGAGGATGTGAATTACAAAGCATTTAACATTTGTGGCTCAGAAGGTAAAGAATCTGCCTGCAGTGCAGGAGACCTGGGTTCCATCCCTGGGTTGGGACGATCCCCTGGAGGAGGAAATGGCAACCCGCTCCAGTGTCCCTGCCTGGCGGGCTGCGGCCCACGGAGAGTCGGACACGACTGACACTTTCCTGCTCCGTCTCTTCCTCTTGTGCTCCCCTCTTCATTTTAGTCTGTCTGTGTCTCGCTAGAGGGTGTGATCCTGCTCAGTCTCCCTGGCAGCCAGCACTCTAGGGGCCCCGCAGCAGGAGCGGGGGGCTGGGACCCCCTGCCAGCCACCTCACTGGGCTCTTCACATCCACCCTCAGCTGATCCTCAGAGCGCAAGGCTGCAGAGCCTCAGTCTCCCCGAGGGTATCCCCTGGCCTCCTGCCGGGTGGTGGTGGTGGGATTGGGGGGGCACGTCCTGGAGTTCACTGGTAGGGGTGGGGGTCTCAGGGTCTTCATTGCTCTGCCGGAGCTAACAGCTGCTGTCACAAAGTAGCACAGACCGAGGGCTTAGACAACAGGAGTGTATTGTCTCCGAGTCTGGAGGCTGGATGTCCCGGACCAAGGGTTCAGCAGGCTGGTTCCCTCTGAGGCTGTGGGTGAGAACATTGCCTGTGGTCTCCTGCCTTCAAAAAAAAAAAATGTTTCTTGACTTATTTTTGGTTGCGCTGTGTCTCTGTTGCTGTGTGGGCTTTTCTCTAGTTGTGGCGAGCAGGGTTACACTCTAGCTGCGTTGTGCGGGCTTCTCTTTCTGCAGGGCACAGGCTCTAGGGCGTGCGAGCTCACTGGAGGTGGTGCGGAGGCTTAGTTGCTCTGCCGTGTGGGATCCTGGACCAGTGGTCAAACCCGTGTCTCCTGCCCTGGCAGCTGCAGTCTCCTGCACCTGAGCCGCCGGTGAAGCCCTGCCTTTCGGTGGTTTTCGCCCGGTCCTCAGCTGGCCGGCCCCGTCTTTTCTTCACATGGGGCTCCCCCATGTGCATTTCTCTAAGTCACCTTGGGCAGCCCCACTCAGCCTGTGACTCCAGAGGCACCTGCCGTCTTTCCCGTCCCGGAGTGAATTAGCTGCTTCTTGTCAGGCTGCCGCTTTCTCAGGCTCCTCTCATCCCGTTGACTGTCTTCCCTAAAACGCGAGGCCTTTCTCGCCCACAGCCGCCCGCTCCGTCCCTCCTCCTCATGAACTGGTCATCTGAGTGGGTGTCGCCGGGGCTGGACCAGAGGGGGTTCCATGGCCAGAAATGCCTGCCCTGCCTTTCTGGGTACTGTCTCTAATTCATGTCTCCCTTCTCCCCAAGGTGTCTCCCCTGCTCGCTGGGGCTCCCACTGCTGCTAGGAGTGACCCACAGAGGCTGCAGAGATGGCCGGGGCCTCGGTGAAGGTGGCGGTGCGCGTCCGCCCCTTCAACTCTCGGGAGATGAGCCGCGAGTCCAAGTGTATCATTCAGATGTCGGGGAGCACCACCAGTGAGTACCGTGCGCGGCCCCAGGGCCCCCTTGTCCACACCATGCGTGGTTTCCTGGGGCTGCAGGAACAGAGGCCACAAATCGGGCGGCTTAAAACCACAGTAGTATATTCTCTCGCAGTCATGGGGGCCAGAGTTCAAACCCGAGGTGCTGACGGGGGGCCTCCGGGTGGTGGTGCCGGAGGAGGACTCTTCCTGCCTCTCGTGGCCTCCAGTGACGGCCACGCCTGCACACCCCTCCCCCTGCTCCATCGTCACGGGGCTTCTCCCCTGCGTGTCTGGGTCCCTGTGTGGCCTTGTACGGACACTGACCACTGGACTCAGGAGCAACCTGGATCCAGTGTGACCTCATTTCAACAGCTACGTTCATCTTCAGAGACCCTGCTTCTCCCATTCTGAGGTTTGGGGGAGACGTGAATTTGGGGAGGGAACTTTTCAATCCAGGACACAAGGTTCTTGATTTCTCATCTTGTGTGCTCTTTATTTCTAATTGTAAGTCATCTCAAACCTTTCTGAGAAGTAGGAGGTTGACAGGAAGACATAATGAGAGAAAGGATGGCTCTGAAAGGGTCAGTGTGGCCTGCAGGCCCCTCTAGGGCACACACCTGGCTGCCGGAGCCTCAGAGACTCAGCCCTGCACCCGCGCACTTTGGGGCCTCTCTGTTGACTTGGGGCGTGTTGTCAGAAGAGTGGACAGGGCGTGTGATCCCAGGGAGAGTGGAAAGGGCGTGTGCTCCCGGGGAGAGGGGACAGAGCGTGTGCTCCTGGGGAGAGTGGACAGAGAGCGTGCTCCTAGGGAGCATTGAGCCATTCCCAGACCAAGAAGTAGGGTGTTGCTGACACCTGGAGGCCCGCCCACCCCCACCCACCCTCACCCACACTACAGCAGGCATCTTTGCTTCTCACACTGGGGGCCAGCGGGCTTGTTTGGGGCCCCAGAAGTGGAACCAGCATTTGGATCACCTCCTGCTGACCAGGAGCCCAGCCCCACGCTTAGTGTCAGGCGGGAATTCTTCGTCTCCCAGCTGTATGGTTGGCGTGGCTTGGCAGGCAGCTTTGCACCTGAAGCTGTTGCCCGTGGGCTCCTTGGTGGAACCTGCACCCAGTGGTCCTCAGGTTGTAGGAGGAGGACGGGGAGCCCTGGGAGCGGGAGGTGGGGTGGGGGGCAACTTCCATTGTCCACAGGGTTGGAGGGAGGGTCTGCCTCAGGGGAGGGGCACTCGGGGCGGATGCTGGCTGCCTCCCAGTGCTGTGAGGGCTGAGGATTCGGGCATGGCTGGGGAGTGTCCTGTCCTGGGGGTGTCATGTCCTGGGGTGTCCTGGGGCACCACTGGGATCTGTGGAAAGGGGTCTGGGCTGGGGGTCTTTGCAGGAGCCCCGGGGCATGTTGTAGAGGCTCTGGGAGGAGCCTGTGAGGGGGACCGTTGAGCACAGCACCCAGGTACATCGGGGGCTCATAGTGACTCTCATCAATGGTGTTGTCTCCACCGGGTGCCCGGCAGCAGACCTGAGATGAGGGTTCAGGTGCCCTGGTCTCACTTTGGGGGCACAGAAGCTGCAAAGGGGCGTTGGTGAGCAGGGGGCCGCCACGGGCAGCAGGAATAGGGCCCAGCTATTCCTGGTACAGGACGCACCTCTGGGTGACCTCCCCAGGAAGCTGGGATCTTGTCCAGCTACTGCCCCCACGCAGGCAGAGGGCCTGTCCAGGGCCTGGCTCTGTTAAATCTCCAGCCTGGCCCCCTTGAGGCTGCAGAAGGTGTTACAGCAGGGACCCTATTTCTGTAAGGTCATAGATCACATTCTGAGGTTCTGGTGGACATGAACTTGGGGAGGACGCTTTTCAGCCTAGGTGAGTGCCTGTGGTGGGGTGGACACCTTCAGGGCCAGGCTCTCCAGCCCCGCCAGGCCCCACAGGCCCTTGCCCAGCCTGGCCTCCCTGCCTGCAAGGCTGGACCCTGGCCAGCTGGGCCTGCTGTGTGTTTCAGGGAACAGACTGCCATTCTGGAAGGTCCATCGGGACCCCCCTGATGGTCTCCTCTGCCCACACAGACCCTGCTAGTTGCACAAAGGCCCTTGTTGACCAGCAGCTCGTGTGTGTTCTCAACACCCAAGTCCTCAGAGAAGTTGGCCCCATGTGCCATGTGCCATGCCACATGTTCTGGGCTCCAAACAGAGTGGCCCTGGGCCTGGGAGACCACAGAAGGGAGCATGGGTGCAGCCAGGGGGTGGTGACCTGGCTGCGGGCTTGTGTACTGCAGGAATGGCTCGGACACGTGGTGTCAGAGGTGGGGCCCTGGTCAGCAGCCGTGGCGAGGGGCTGGGGGCCCGCTGTCACCGGCCAGCCCCAGGCCAAGATGCCCTAGGCGCTCCCTGCCTTGAGCTGCCTCTCCCCGGGGCCCACCTGTGAGGGTCAAGATGGGCTGTCCACTTGCAGGGGCCACACGGCCTCCTTTTCTGCCTTGAGCCCCTCAGGGCTGAGGATGCTCCCATAGCATAGGGGAAAGGAGACTGGGTGGGGTCAGGTCAACACCCCTCAGAACCTGGGAGAAGAAGGTGGGGGGGTCCCTTCATACCCACGTCGGAGGGGACATCATTGAGCCCCAGCCTGCACCGGGCTCCATTCCCAGAATCAGGCCTGGGGAGCAGGACTGAGGCCCTCACTGACCTGGGGGTGACATTCCTGTGGGGACTCAGACATGGAACTAGACGGGCCAGGGACAAGGACCATGCCTGGCGGAACATTGCGAGGGCCTTGCTGGGGGCGTGGGGGCCTTGCTGGGCAGGACGACTCCTCCTGCTACCCGGAGGACCCTCCTGACATGAGCCCGATGCCGAGAAAGTCCCCTAGACCCCTGACACTGATGTTTCTGTCTCCGTCTCAGCGAGGCCGCTTCCTAAATCTCACAGGTGGTGAGCAGTGGCCTGTCACTAAACTAGCCCCTCACTTGCTCTGGCACACACACACACACACCCCCTCTGTTTGCCCATTTCCATGGTGTAAATACTGTCCTTGCATCAGTTCCAAGCCCCGTGGGGTTCAACCCCAGACCCACGGAATTCCTCAGCGTTGAGCACACGCTCCTGGAAGGAGTGGAGGCGGCTCCTGGCATGTGGGGCCTTCAGACTCCGAGAAAGCGGCTCATCCTGGTTCAGCCCCTGCCCTGCTGTTCCCGCCCCACGGTGCCCGTCTTTGTCCCCTGTGTGCCCGTGGCAGGGGCGGAGGCGTTGAGTCCCTGACAAGCCCAGGGTCCTGGCCCCTCCTCAGACCCTCAGGAGGAGGAGACACAAGGCTACACCGGAAGCCCCCCTCCACCAGATCGCCTCGGTGCTGGGGGGTGGGTTCTGCCCTGTCCCCCTGGCCCAGGGAGGTTGCCCTGGTGAGGGCTCACAGGCATCGGTGGAGAGAAGGCCTGGGCTGGACCCTGGGGAGGGCCGTCCCCTCTGGAGCTCAGGACTGTCTGTGATGGGGACACCACAGGACCCCGGGGTTAGAACAGGGTGGGGTCATAGTCACACCATGGACCCTGCACCGGTGGGAGAGGGGGCAGGTGACAGCAGGTCTGGAGCCAGAGCAACTCTGCCTGCCGGTCTCCCTGTGGGCTCTCCTTGAGGCCACTCCCCACTCACTGACCCTGGCAGCGGGCTATCCCCTGCCCACTCAAAGTTCCTTGAGCACGTAGGTGCCCTGTCCCTAGGGGGGCTCCAGTGCAGGCAGACACCCCAGTGCCCGGACAGCGTCAGCACTGGGGGGGCGGCAGGGGTTGCAGCCAGCGAAGGAGAGGGGGCTGGGTGGGGTGGGGCGACAGGGTGGGCAGAGCTGCGGCGCTGGTGGGTGCCGGGGCCTGTGTGCGCTCGGGGGGTGCTGTGATTGTCGTTTCCATGGCGCTGGCATTATCTGTGCCGAGGTTCCGGTGGCCACGTCCCCACGTCCAGCGGGAGTTGAAACCCGGGCAGCTAGGTCTCCTCTCAGCCTCGCTCCTGGAGGCAGCATGGATGACATGACCCCCTTTTGGCTCCAAAGAAAGGGCTGTGATGGTCAGTCACCCGCTCCCTCCTGCCAGCCTCCCAGGGGTGCTGAGTCATCAGCTAGAACTCCTCAAACCTGGGGCATGGGGCATGGAGCCGGGTCAGCCCTGAGGACTGGGCTTCTGGTAACTCCTGGGCCGTGAGCAAGACCTTCTGGAACACACAGCGAGGGCCCTGTCTGCCGAGCCGGTCAAGGCCAGGGTGGCCAGGGTTGGGGTGCAGGTCCCAGTGTCCCAGGGCTCCAGAGCAGAGTGCCGCAGACGGGGCCGCTTAGACAACAGGTCCCGAGGCTGTTGAGTCCCGGATCAAGGTGTCACCGGCTGTGACATCAAGGTGTTCCTTCTGAGGGGGAGGAGAATCTACTCCCCACCTGTCTCACCTCTTTTTCTTGTTGCTCAGTCGCTCAGTTGTGTCCAACTCTTTGTGACCCCATGGACTGCAGCACACCAGCCTTCCCCGTCCTTCACCATCTCCCAGAGTTTACTCAAACTCATGTCCATTGAGTCAGTGATGCCATCCAGCCATCTCATCCTCTTGTCGGCCCCTTCTCCTCCTGCCCCCAGTCCCTCCCAGCATCAGGGTCTTTTCCAATGAGTCAGCTCTTCACATCAGGTGGCCAAAGTATTGGAGCTTCAGCATCAATCCTTCCAGGGAACATTCAGGGTAGATTTCCTTTAGGATTGACTGGTTTGAGCTCCTTGGAGTCCAGGGGACTCTCAAGAGTCTTGTCCAGCACCACAGTTTGAAAGCGTCAGTTCTTTGGCGTTCAGCCTTCTCTATGGCTCTTGCCTCTAGTGGTTTCTGGAGATGCTGGCATCTCCTGGCCTGCAGAAGCGCAGTTGCGGTCTCCGCCTCCATCTTCATTCGGCCTTCCCCACGTGTGTGTCCGTGGCACGTCCCTTTATAAGAACACCAGTCCCGTGGTGTCAGGGCCATCCACTCCAGTGCCCCCTCCTCCTTACCAGGCCCACCTGCCAGACCCTGTCTCCAAATAAGGTCACATCCCGAGTCCTGGGGTCAGGACTCCATGCGTGAATTCTGACAGGGGTCAGGACTCAGTGACGTGTGAATTCTGAGGGCCGTAACTCATCCTGCTGCAGGGGTGGGGTCTGCTCTCTCAGTGAGAGTTACAGGTCACCCAGGACACGGCTGGCAGGGCAGGGTGTGGGGTCCTAGAGCTCAGGAAGGCGAGGGCCCCAGCCCCCGGCAGATGAGGAAAGCCGGTCCAAGGGGTGGGCAGTATGGCCTGCATCTCCAAGTACGGGGAGGAGAGTGTCGCGCTCCTCAAATGGGATGCCGTGGTGGGGAGTGGCCTGGAGCCCTCTCCCACTGGGACAGCCCGAGTTCCTGAGGAGGTGTGTCCCTGCAGGGCAGCGCTAACCATTATGCCTGTCTCCCTCCCTGCAGCCATCGTTAACCCCAAACAGCCCAAGGAGACACCCAAAAGCTTCAGCTTCGACTACTCCTACTGGTCACACACCTCGGTAAGCCCAGGGCTGGGGTTCCGGGGGGGTGGAAGCCAGCTCTGCCCTGCTCACTGTGTGATCTTCCGCCAGTCCCTTGACCTCTCTGAGCCAGTGGGGTGAGGGACCCACCCGCTCCCCTGCAGGACCGATGCGGGAGGTGTGGGCCTAGGTGGAGGCCCGTGGGGAGGGGCCTGCTTTCCTCAGTTGCCTTGTGCGTGAAAGGTCATAGTGCAGGTGCTACATGCACTGTCCCCTGCTGTGACAGGGACCAAGGGGCTGCCAGCACACCAGGGGCAGTTTCCTAGGGTCCGAGTTGTATGTCCACTTGCCCACCAGCCTCTCCTCTTCCCCAGACATCCCAGGCTCAGTGTCCGAAGCTGATCCTGCCCACCTGACACCGGCCTGCCCACGCCCTCCTCCACTCCACTTCCCCTGGGAGCCTGGGAGAACTCTGGGCTTTTCACCCCCCACCTCCTCCATCCAGTCCACACCCAGTCCTGCCATCCCCCAGCCCCCTGCATCCTAGAAGGTGTCCAGGCCCTCTGCCCCTGGGCCAGGGCCCACCTTGAGTCACATCTCTGAGAACCTGGTCCCAGGGCTCCCCATTTCACCTTCCAGCCCCTCCTCTCCCACAGTCAGGGTACCCCGGTCCTGCCTAAGGTGACCACTGTCTTCAGGACAGTGTCCAGGGGTGATAGCCCAGCCTATGGGCCCCTGCCCTGCTGCCTCTCCAGTCCCACCTTGTCACTCCACGGCCGCCACACTAAGCTTGGTTTCAGGCACCATGTTATGTACTCCCACCTCCCAGCCTTTGCACATGCTGTTCCCTCTGCAGAAATGCCCTTCACTCTGTGAGGCCCTAGCCTGACGGCTTCTCCTACCGCTCCCACTGGAAGCCACCCCCCCCCCCCCGCCTTATTTCCCCTCTCCAGGTGTGCTGTGAGGGGGTGGGCAGGCAGGCGTCCTCTCCACCGCACTGACCCTGGCCCCCAGAAGCCCGTGGTGCGATGCGGGTGCTCAGAGAACCTTGCGGGCAGAGGTCTCGGCACCCCAGCCTCTTGCAGCTGCTCCCCTCTCGTCCTGCAGCCAGAAGACATCAACTATGCCTCTCAGAAGCAGGTGTACCGCGACATCGGCGAGGAGATGCTGCAGCACGCCTTCGAAGGCTACAACGTCTGCATCTTCGCCTACGGACAGACTGGGGCTGGCAAGTCCTACACCATGATGGGCAAGCAGGAGAAGGACCAGCAGGGCATCATCCCGCAGGCATGCGGTGGGCGGGGCGGGGCCTGCGGAGGGCTGCGCGGATGGGGTGTGGTCTGAGGCTGGAAAGGGTGGAACAGGCCCCCCGGAGAGCAGGGACCAGGAGGGAAGGTAAACCAGGAGGAGGTTGGGGCCTGGGCAGGAGGCAGCATGGGGCAGACTGGCTGTGAAGAGGCTGGAGACCCAGGTCCATGGATGGGGAGCTGCGGGAGGGGCCCAGCCCCGGCCAGCGACCACCGCAGTCACACCCATGACAGGAAGGCTGGGATAGCTGCTGGTGGGGAGCTGTCCCCACCTTTCCTGGGGAGAGCTGTGAGGGCTGGTGGTCCAGGCAGGGAGAGGTGCTCAGGATAGAGGATACCCGCTAGGCAGGTCTCCAAATCTGAGCTGGTCAGTACTGGACTTGGTCAGGGAGGGGAGAATGTCAGGTGGTCTGCAGCATGGTAGATCCTCCACCTCATGCAGGTGAGGATCGTGGGAGGGGCAGGAGAGGATCAGATGTCAGCTGGGGGCCCCTGAGTTATCAGAAGACAGTGACTCCTTGGCTGCAGGCCTTCTCGGTGCCTTTAAGGTGGACCGTGAGGGTGTGGGAGGGGCTTGGGGAGCAGAATCCTTGCTGGGGTGCAGGAGCCCAGCACCTCTAGAAGCAGGGCTCTGGGGACAGCCCAGCCTCACATCTGACCGTGTCCTCTATCCCGGCAGCTCTGCGAGGACCTCTTCTCCCGCATCAACGACACTACCAACGATAACATGTCCTACTCTGTGGAGGTAGGTCTCCCCGCCGCCTGTCCCTTGGAGCGTGGCTTTTCTGACCTAAAGCCAATCTCCCCACTGGTCCATGCCCTTATCTTGTCATTCTTGCATGTATGTTGCAAATGTGCCTGCCCCACACTGGAAGGGGCAGTGTTATCTCCATGGTGTTTATTGAGCAGCTGCTCTGAGCTGCATGGTTTGGGCTGGGCTGTGGCCGAGGTGGCCCCAGTGTGACCTCCTTGGGCCAGCCGGCAGCATGGCCGTGGGTGGGCAAGGCCAGGCAGGCGGGGGTGGGCTGATACCTCTACTTACACATTCCAGCAGGGGCCCTGGTCCCAGTGGGTGACTTGGGCACATGGTGTACCCTATTTCCCCCACTTTGGGGGTCCCTGATGTCAACTTTGTCCTGCAGGTCAGCTACATGGAGATTTACTGCGAGCGTGTCCGTGACCTCCTGAACCCCAAGAACAAGGGCAACCTGCGTGTGCGGGAGCACCCGCTGCTGGGTCCCTACGTGGAGGACCTGTCCAAGCTGGCGGTTACCTCCTATAATGACATCCAAGACCTCATGGACTCAGGGAACAAGGCCCGGTGTGTGCGAGTGATGCGCCCACCCTCCCTGCCCACCCCAACACAAGTGCAGCCTTGAGTCTCTCCAAGGAAGACCGGGCCTTGGGGTGCCTGTTGGTGTTCTCATGGGGCTTGTCCAGGGCCCCCATTGGGCCTAAGGCCATTTAGGGCACATACCTGCCTGCGAGGGACCTCCAGCTTGCCCAGTACAGGAGATACCATCACCTACACAGGACCTGCTCCTCCTAGAGGCTCTGGCTATGGCTGCCCTGGGTGGGGCCAGGCTGTGAGGCCCAGCTCTGCCTGCTCGGGGCGTGTGGAGAGGGTCAGCCTCAAGGCACTGCCAGCCACAAGCTATTGATCTCGGTGGCTACAATGCCCTGGACCTCCCAGCCCAGGAGGATCTGCCCTGGTTGTCATGGCAACAGCCGCCCGCCTGCTACCTAGGGGCTCCTGGGAGGGTGAAGAAGACTGGGTGGGCAGCTGACACCTGGCACTCAGTTGTAGCCCCGCGGGGGCCTCTCTACAGGGAGCTGTCAGGCAGTGAGCCCAGCCTGGAGGCTTCCCCGGGGGCTCTGCATGTCGGTGGCATTGGGTCCAACACTGGCCTCTGGTCAGGCAGCCTCAGGCCTTCTCCTGGAGCAACTGGTGTGGGATGTGACAGTGGACCCCTCTTTCCCTTCCTGGGGGGCCTTTCCATGTCACTGCCCACAGACCACTGCCCCAGACATTGAGTGAGCAATAGCTGGGCTCTGCTGAACCCCTGGAAGCCGAGAGACTCCCCAGTCACAGCACCCCAAGTGCCAGGCTCGAGCTGGGGGCTGCAGGAGCCGCAGTGGATGCAGTGGGCAGGTGGCGTGGGCCCTGCCTGAGCTCTGACAAGACGGCCCCGGCAGACGTCTCATGTTCTCGCCTGCGGCCCTCATGTCCGACCGTGGGATGCCAGCTGACCGTGTGTGGCTTCTGCTCCCCAGGACGGTGGCAGCCACGAACATGAACGAGACCAGCAGCCGCTCCCATGCCGTCTTCAACATCATCTTCACACAAAAGCGCCATGATGCGGAAACCAACATCACCACGGAGAAAGTGAGCCGGCTGTGAGGGTCGGGTGGGGCAGGGCGGCGGTCAGGCGGGGCGAGGAGGCCAAGCTGGATATTAACTGCAAGGTGCAGGCAGCGCCTTCATGGGGCGCTGACCACCCACTACCCAGCTTGGGCCTCGGTGAGAGTCTGGCCAGGCCTGAGAGGCCACCTCATCTCGGCCTTTGGTGCCACCTGGGTGTGGCCGGGACTCAGCTGAGGGGCCGTGACCTTAGATCAGCTTCCCGCCAGGCAGTTGTGGTAGAGACTCTGGGGCCCGGGAAGGGTGTCCCCTGGGCTGCACCGCAGGACAGCCCCGCTGCCCGGGGACGCCTCGGGGCCCTCACAGGGCGGAGTTGAGGGCCTCGGGTTGAGTGAGTGCCCGTCACCGGCTGACTGTGGCCACGGTGCAGGCTGGGGACACCACCCCCCCCGACTGTGGGTGCCGGCATCTGTGAGCACAAAGGAGAGCTTGTGCTGAGCACCCTGCCGTGCCCCCCACCCCAGATGCCGCTCCCACGCACCCTGGCCTTGTGAGAGGACCAGGACAGGGGCCTTGTCTCCTGGGGCCTTTACCAGACACACTGACCTAGGGTGCCGGATGGGGCAGGGGGGCGGGCGCCCTCCGTGGCCCTGACCCTAAGTGTCCTGTTTTCTCTGACGGCCCCCACGCCCACCCTGCCATCCAGGCCCTGTTCCCGGGACAGCTCGCTGCCTCCTGTGGACAGGGTTCTCTCAGGCAGCTCCCTGGGCTCTGCACAGAGGCTCCTCGGTCCCTGATGATGCCGGGGTCGCCTTGGCCTGGCAGCATCCTCCTGGGGGCCTGGGAGGGCGGGAGTGCAGAACTGGCCTGAGCCGGCCTGGCTGCGGGCTGCCTGCCGCTCCTACACCTCAGGCTCTGGGCACTGGGGGGGTCCTGCGTGCAGCTTCCGTGGCTCTGAAGGGCGTGGGCCTCCCCCAGGAACATGTGGCAGCCCGCCCAGGCTTAGCGAGTGCAGGGGTCCCTCCCCATTGCTGGGGCAGCTCTGTGGGCAGCTGCACCCCCACAGGCCAGCTGACCAGTGGCGGAGGGGCTCCTGGAACTGGGCTCAAATCCCAGCGTACAGTGAACCTGGTCTGTGGAGTGGGTTTCAGTGATGGTGATGTGTGGGTGAAGAGCAGCCAGCATGCAGGGGGCAGCGAGGCGCCGGGTGCAGGGGGTGGGATGCAGCCTCCCAGGGGCGATGGGCTCGCATGGCAGAGCAGCAAGAGCTGACGGTGGATGACATTGGCCCGGGAGGGTGGGCCCTGCAGGCCGCACCCCGGGGGATGGGCCCCACTGGGCATCCAGCTCCTGTGTGTGACGGCTGTGTCCTCACAGGTGAGCAAAATCAGCCTGGTGGACCTGGCCGGGAGTGAGCGGGCCGACTCCACAGGGGCCAAGGGCACACGCCTGAAGGTAGGGCTGCCCCCAGGAGGGTCTGCATCTACTACCACCGACTGCTCAGCGGGGCCTGATGCCCAGGTGGTCTGAGGGAAGGGGGACAGCGCAGCTCAGGGGAAAATGGACTGACACCCAGTGGGGTGGTGGGAAGGGGAGTTGATTTCCTGCGCCCCCTTTGGTCCTGCCATCATGGGATGGGGAGGGCGGGAGGGGGCTGGGCGCTGGGCCTCCATCAGGGCAGCTGAGCTCAGGTCGGGGTCCCACGGGAGGAGGGGCTCCGAGGCTACCTGACACCAGCCGTGTCATCCCCTGCAGGAGGGAGCCAACATCAATAAGTCCCTGACCACCCTGGGCAAGGTCATCTCCGCACTGGCCGAGATGGTGAGCAGGCCCGGGCTACCATCCGGGGCACAGGGCGGGGGTGGGGGACACTGGGAACGGCCCCTTGCCCAGGCCCTGTCCATGCTGTGGGCTGGGCTCACGGGAAAGCCGCAGAGTGTGGGGAGGGAGTCCCCAGCTGGAGGCGGAGCCGGGACCCCATCGTTCCTCAGAGCCTGTTGAGACTGGGATGTGCCATCTCCCTCACAGGCCCTGAGGGTGGCCTTGGGCTCCGGGTGCTGTGACCCTGGGTGCCCCCCAGGCCGCCCGTCAGGAGGAGCTGAGACCCTCGAGTGAGGGCTCGGCCTGGTGGAGGATGTGGGGTGTGTGAACTCAGATGCTGCTCCATCCTACTCTGAGGGCTGAGGGCAGAGCAAGGGCCGGCGGCCGTGACGGGCAGCAGTGGGGTGCAGGGGCGTGTGGGCAGAGCTGGGGCCTTCGCCCCAGGCCCAGAGCTCTGTCCTCAGACTCTGTGTTTGCTTTTGCAGGATTCTGGGCCCAACAAGGTAAGCAGCGCTTCCTCTCTTCTGGAGGAAGGTCTCAGCCCTTGGTGGGGAAGGGGGAGGCGGTGGGAGCCCAGGACACAGCAGCCCTGCTCGGAGCTGGGCCGGGCCCGTGAGCGGAGAGCAGGCTGCCGGGTGGATGAGAGACGGCAGGAGACTAGGAGATAATCGTGAACTAACAGGGATGAGCACAGGGATGAGCCTCGTAAAGGACAGGGCCGGGCTGTGAGGGTGACCCGAGTGGGCGCCTCTTGTCAGCATGGCCTGGGGGGGCGTCACGGGAGAGGTGGCCCCAGGGTGCCTGGGGGGCGTGGAGGAGCCGAGCGGGCAGGCAGTAGCCCCCGTGCAGCTGTGCAGCCCTGAGTCCTGAGGCTTGAGGTGGGAAGAGCTTGGTCAGTGTGGGGGGCAGTGGGAGGACACGGGCGTTAGGACTTGTGAGAAGGCAGGAGAGGGACCACACGCGCATCTGAGAGGAACTAGCCCAACTGTGAAGGTGCCGTGCGGATGTGTGTGAGCAGCTGTGAGAGGAGGCGCGTTGCCATGGCAGGGGATCCAGAAGTGGGTTGTGAGGAGCTCTGGGAGGTGAGAGAGCGCAGGAAACGGGACACTGTGTGTACAACCGTGAGGAACCGTGAGAAGCTCTGGGGCAGGTGTCAGGGCCTGTGGAGAAGTGTGAGGAAAGGCAAGTGCAACTGTTGAAGAACTGTGGGTGAGTGTGGACCGTGTCGGGGGAGGTTAGCACATGACCCTGTGAGGAGACGGAGGGTCTCTGGGAATTCTAAGGAGCTGTGTGAAGACCGAGAAACTGTGTGTGGAAGGTGCGGGAATTGTGTGCAGAGCTGGAAGTCTGACAGTGTGTGTGGAGCTGTGTGAGGAAGCGTGTGAAGCTGCGGCTCAGCGGGAACCTTGGGGAGGGTCTCTGAGGATCATGGAGTGCCCGTGAGAGGAAGTAGATAAGGACCTGCTGTGTGAGGAGGTGTGAGTCATTGTGTGAGACGCGAGAGAGCTGTGAGGAACCGTTAGACCACTAGCAACAGTGTGGGACAGTGCTGGGAGCTGCGCAAAGGCCTGGGAGGAGGGCTGTGTAAGAAGGTGTGAGGAGTGTGTGGGAACTGTGTGCAAAATTGTAAGGAATCGTGTGGACTCTGGGGAGCTGAGGAAATGTGAGACAAAGTGTGTGCGTGGAGCTTGTGAAGAACTGTATCTGCATGTTGTGAAGAATTGTGGTGAATTATGAGAGGAACTGTGTGAGGAGTTGTGTGGGGACCAGAGAAGTGTGTGAGATGGTGTGAGGAGCCTGAGGGACATGTGTGTGGAGCTCGTGGTGAATGATGAGAGGAACTGTGTGAGGAGTTGTGTGGGGACCAGAGAAGTGTGTGAGATGGTGTGAGGAGCGTGAGGGACGTGTGTGTGGAGCTTGTGAATGATGAGAGGAACTGTGGGACGCGTTGTGTGGGGACGCGTGTGAGTGACCTGTGGGAGCTGTGAGGAGCTGTGAGGGATCCTGTGACAAACGGTGACAAGCTGGGGAAACACGAGAAACTGTGAGGCGGTGCAGGAACTCAGGTGAGAAACTGAAGGATGGCGTGATGAGCTGTGCCAGTAGCTCAGCCAGCAGAGCGGGAGGAACCATGTGGGGAACCATGTGAAGGACTGAGGAGGGGACTGTCAGGCCCTGTGGTGACTCACAGGATCTGAGCAAGATGGTTTTGAGGAGCCAGTTGAGGGTCAGCCCTGGACGCAGGAGCGTGGGTGACTGCAGGTGACGAGGCCTGATGGCCAGGCATGACCTGCTCTCCAGCGGCGTCAGGAAGCAGCTGGCTGGGGTGTGGTGGGAGGTCACCATGGGTCAGCTGTGGGCTGGTGAAGACTGGCGGCATCTAGATGCGCCCTCGGGCTGCTGTGTAGGGAGCAGCTGGCGGGGGGGGGGTGGCCGGGTGGCAGGCAGGGCAGCAAGGGTCACGGGGGCAAAGGTCCCGGGGCTGAGGTGCTTGGGCCAAGCCGACAGAGCAGAGGGAAGACCTGTGAGGGAGCTGCCAGCTAGGCCCCCTCGTGCAGTGACTGCATGACCACGGGGCATTTACTGTGGGAACAGGTCTGACAAAGGCAGCAGAGAGTCACCCTTGAGGGTTAAGTAATAGGAACACAAGGTGGACATCGAGTCTGTCACCACCAAGTTTGCAAAGGAAAGCCTCCCTGGGCCGAGGAGGAGCTGCGGGGATTGGACGCTCTCAAACCTGCTCAGTAACCCTACCCCACGGCTGGTCTCGGGGACTTCCAGGACTCTCGGTCCTGCAGGCTCGGGGCCTGAAGAGCAGCAGCCCATGTCTGTGTGGCTCCTGAGGGGCCTGGGACAGACAAGGGGGAGGCTGAGGAATGTGCTGGCAGGTCCCCAATTCCAGTCCCAGCAGGGGCACCCAGGATCTGGGGGGAGAGGCTGTGAGGGCAGGCCCAGCCCCGAGCCCTGGGCAGCCAGCCCGTGCGCCCTGTGCCTGCCCCCCTGACCCCACCTCAGGTGGGCTCAGGGCTGACCTTGGATGTCTGTGTCCCACAGAACAAGAAGAAGAAGAAGACAGACTTCATTCCCTACAGAGACTCGGTGCTGACCTGGCTCCTCCGGGAAAACCTAGGTGAGGGCTCACCGGCCTGGGATCTGACACCCACCACGGGTGCCACCTTCGCCCCTGCTCTGTCCCAGAGGGCGCCCATCCTTCCCCGGCTGAGCGGCGGGCCCAGGGGCTCCTCCCGGGGGACCAGGGTGGTGTCAGCGGTGGGTTTACGCCAGCAGGCTCGGGGCAGGTGGCCCTCGGGGCCGCAGATCTGCAGCCCTTGCGTCGGTGCCCCCGGCTCGGGGCGGTGGCGCCCTACCCGTCACAGGGACTTGCTTCCCCCTGTCTGGTGACCCCTGGGAGCCCTGCTGGCTGTCCGGAGCTGCCTTGCTTCCCCGCCCTCCCCTCCAGCTGAGCTCTGAGCCAGTGAGAGGGAGATGGAGCCTGAAACACCCCAATACCCATGTGTTCTGCCCAAAATGGCCTTGGGGTCCTTGCTGCCTACCCTTACAGAAGGGTGCAGGGGCTGGGGGTACTGATGTCCAGAAGGGTAAACTGACTTCCGGTAGTTGTGGACAGCTGGGGCTCTGGGGCCTTCCTCGGCTGCACACCCAGGGGCATGACCCTGACCCCCAGAAGCAGCCCGACTGGTCTCTGGTGTGGGCCACATTGGGTGTAGTGCCAAGCCTCCCGGTGGAGAAGGGGGCAGTGGGAGATGGGGGGGAAAGTGCCCCCCGGCGGGGAACACAAGAGTCGCAGGAGTGTGTGTCCCTTCACCGGGCCTCTCCCCCAGGGCCACACCCGGGCCCCGCCCCAGGGTGGTCATTGCACCCCTAGTCCTTCACACTGTCAACCCGCAGTCCCTGGGCGGGGGGGCGCACCTTGAGAATGCGGCCCCAGGACACAGGTCCCTGAGGTTGGTGTGTCCAGAGCCCCAGCAAGGGCAGGACAAACAGCAGTCCTGGGGCTGCCCCAGCCCTGGCCCGACAGGACCCGCTGCCCAGAGGAGGACGGAGTCAGATGGCTGGTCTCCTCACACCCTGCGTGTCCTGACGCTGCATCTGGGAGACCCTGGCCAGGAGTCTGATGGGAAACACATCCCAGATGACAGGGACCAGAGTGAAATCTTTATTGGACAGAAAGGGTCCTTATCCACTAGTAAATGCCGTAAACCCCCCACAACGTGCCTCTTTATCATGGGGGGATGTGGCTGCTTATTGTAACATGATCCCAAACGTGAGAAAAACATTTGTTTATGTAGAAGACAAGCAAGCCAGGTGCCTGACTCGTAGAGGGAGGCTGGCCCCCTGCCGTCTGCTCCCTCCCAATGGCCCGTGGGCAGGGCACGGGGAGGGTTGGGGATGGGATGGGTGGGCAGGGCTGACCCTCGGTGGGGACCACCGGGTCTCTTCCCACAGGTGGGAACTCCAGGACCGCGATGGTGGCAGCGCTGAGCCCCGCGGACATCAACTATGATGAGACGCTGAGCACCCTGAGGTGTGTCCCAAGGGGGCTGGAGGTGGACAGGAGCGGACCCTCCAGGAGCCTCCATGGGGGGCCAGTTCCACTGGGCCCCTCGAGGCTCCCAGTGGCTCGCAGGGCCCCCAGGACTTCACGGGCCTCTTCCCATGTCCCACCGCTTGTGGCCTCGAGTGGCCCCAGGCCCCTGAAACTACGCCAGGAGAGCAGTGCTCTGGGCTGAGTGGTTCACCCCGACCCACAGGCCATGGAGCCACCGGGGGGTCTTTAATGAGCCCCCAGGGACAGGCGTGTCTGCAGGTCCCGCTGGCCCGGGTGCTGCTCAGTGGTCTGGCTGGGCGCTCTCGCCTCCGGGCCAAGAACACATGGGGCTGGGGTGCAGGTCAGACTGCCCCGTGCACCCCGGGGCCACAGGGCCAAGTGGGCAAGGCTCCCCATGGGGAGAAGATACCCCCCCATCCCTTCCCCTCCTGGGGCCTTGGTTTCCCCAAGTGCTGAGCCACTGTAGGTCGGTGCCCCCGCAGGTGGGTGCAGGCTGGGCTCCGGGTGCCCTCGGCCGCCAGGTGCACAGCCCCCAGCCCCCCTTGCCCCCCAGGTACGCCGACCGGGCCAAGCAGATCCGCTGCAATGCCGTCATCAACGAGGACCCCAACAACAAGCTGATCCGAGAGCTGAAGGACGAGGTGACGCGCCTGCGGGACCTGCTCTACGCCCAGGGTCTCGGCGACATCACCGACAGTGAGTGTCTGTGCCCGCCTGTCCCCACCGGGCAGGGGGGCTGCGGGCCCCGGCTCCTTCGTGGGACCACCACCCGCTGACGGTGGCCCTTCTGGCCTGAGGCCCAGACTCTGCTGCGGGTTCTAGGGCTGAGTGGCCTCTGGGTGGGGTTTAGGGGGTCCTGGTGGGGCCTGGGGGGCTGCGTGTTTGGGTTTGCAGCTGGCCCAAGCAGGCCAGCAACGGCTTTCCTGGAAGCCACGTGGGCAGGAGGTGCCGGGCCGTCCCCGCGCCTGCCGAGGACCGCCACCCAGCCTGAGGCCCGGCTCGGGACGTGCCCTCCGGAGACAAACCTGCTCTTCCGTTTCTCTCTCTCCCACGCCTGCCCCGTAGCCGGCACTGTGCCCGGAGGACCCAGATGTGTGTATCCCCCGCTCGCTGCGCACCCCGCTTCTGCCGGCCCGCGGGCGTAGGGCAGCACGGGCGGGCGCACCCCCTCCGCGGCCGTCCCCTCCCTGGGGCTGGACGACCAGCGTCCTCTTGCTCATGTGCCCTGCAGGCCGTGCTCCTGGCTCACCCCCGTGTCTACTGGGCAACTGAGGCAACGGGGAGGCCCAGGGCAGCCAAGGCCTCTTGAGGCCGAGTGTGGCTGAGGTCAGGCTCTGACCCCCATGTTTCTAGAGGCCTGGGAAATGCTGAACATCAGCACAGAGGCCAGGACAGCTCGGTGGCTGGCTCTGTTCCTGCCTCCCGACTTCGGCCTCCCTTGACCTCATCCAGCCCAAGCCCCTCCCTTGGAAATGCCAGGAGTCTGACCGCTGCCAGGGCCCTCTGGCCTGCGTCTCCCACTGGCCCTGTGCAGGGGCAGGAGCTGGGTGCCCCCTCCCCACCCAGGAGCCGCAGGCCACCCTTGGCTTCCCGGCCCCCCGTGCTGCCCTGCGTTCGCCGCTGCTCTGCTGTGTGTCTGCTTCTGCCGGGAGGGGCCTGGGCACCTCCCGCCCCAGGGGGTGTCAAGCCCCCGCCTCCCAGCCGTGGGGGTCTCAGAGCAGTGTGTGGGGTGGAGGAGTGGGAGCCCCCTTGGAGGTCCCACAGCTCACTCTCTGCCAGGGCACTCAGTGGGGTGGACAGTGCAGCCCGGCCCCACAGCTCGGGGTCGCGGTGGGTGGTGGAGAGGGTGAGGATGAGCGTCAGGGCCTGGGTTCGGGGGGCCGCCAGGTGGGGACAGCAGAGGGCGGTGGGCAGGAGGGCAGGGGGGCTTGCTGAGCGGGTAGGGGAACGGAGGCCCCAGGTGGGGGTGGGGCGGGGGCAGCCTTGCATGCGCTCGCCCAGGCACCCGGCTCCTGGTCCTTGTCTGCTGCCCTCCTCTCACCCATCTCCTGCTTTTTCCCAACTTGGTCTTTCTTTTCTCTCCTCCCGTCTGTCTGCCCCCCTTCCTCCCATAGACGTGTCCGACCTTGAGAACAATAACCGTAACCGTGGCGGGGTGGAGCTGAACCCAGCCCCTGACAATCTCTCCACAGTGACCAACGCCCTGGTGGGCATGAGCCCCTCATCCTCGCTCTCGGCCCTGTCCAGCCGCGCTGCCTCCGTGTCCAGCCTGCACGAGCGCATCTTGTTTGCCCCGGGCAGCGAGGAGGCCATCGAAAGGCTGAAGGTGAGGCAGGGCCGGGCTTGGGCGGTAGGCAGGGGGCCGAGACGCCTGCTCTCGGACCGTCACAGGCAGAGGGTTGGAGGCGGCGTGAGCAGGGCCAGGGGACGCAGCTGTATCCTGGCCCCAGACCTGCTGGTGCCTGCCCAGGGACCCAGTGCTCCCTGTCCAGGATCGTGGGGCCCATCTGCTGACGGGGGTGGGCAGGCGTCCCAGGGCCTCTGCGCCCCCACCCAGGTCTCCATGCTCACACTCGCCCCGGCATGGCTGCCCACCCCCACCGGCTGGCCACAGGCAAGCTGCTTGCAGGGTTCTGGTTACTGGCTTCCTTCAGCAGATGGGTACTCGTTGCCGGCTGTGAGCAGTGGACAGTGAGCCCAGACCTGGAGTCTGAGGGGACTGAAGGGAGAAAGGCACAGGGGCCAGACCCGGGCTGACCAGGGGGCGTGCGGTCACCCTGGGGCGTTGGCCTCCTTGTGCTGTGGGGACCCAGCAGAGTGTGGCTTCCACCTGGGGTGTGGGATTCCACCAAGGATGTGGGGGTCCCACCGGGGCTGGGGGGCCAGGAAGGGAGCGGGGAGACGGCACAGAAATGGGATGCGTCGTCCGTCTCACTGCCGTCAGGGGACACCTGAGCCTCGGAACCAGCATCTCGGCATCTCGACGGGCTTGTTTCTCTTCCAGGTGTAATTGGTTTTCCCCTCTGTTCTCTGTCCACAGAACAGACATGCCTCATTTGCACACGTTGACCCTCAGCCCTTCACCTTGATCTTTCAGACTTCATGCTGCCTAGATGGACTGGAATTGGGGTGTCGGGCCCTGCAGACCTGGCTACTCATCTCCCCTTTGCCTGGCACCCAAGCCTCTGTGCACTGCCTGCCCCCCACCCTGACCTCACTCTTTTCTGTCTCCCTCTCCAGGAGACAGAAAAGATCATCGCTGAGCTCAACGAGACCTGGGAGGAAAAGCTGCGGCGGACAGAAGCCATCCGGATGGAGAGGTGGGTGCTGGGGACCAGGCCATCTGATGGAGAGGTGGGAGGTGGGGACCAGACCATCTGATGGAGAGGTGGCAGGTGGGGGCTGGGGACAAAGCTGTCTTATGGAGAGGTGGGGGCTGGGGACGAGGCCATCTGATGGAGAGGTGGGAGGCGGGGGCTGGGGACCAGGCCGTCTGATGGAGAGGTGGGAGGTGAGGGCTGGGCACCAGGCTGTCTGATGGAGAGGTGGGAGGTGGGTGCTGGGGACAAGGCCATCTTATGGAGAGGTGGGGGCTGGGGACGAGGCCATCTGATGGAGAGGTGGGAGGTGGGTGCTGGGGACCAGGCATCTGATGGAGAGGTGGGTGCTGGGGACCAGGCATCTGATCTAGAGGTGGGAGGTGGGGGCTGGGGTCAATACCATCAGATGGAGAGGTGGGAGGTTGGTGCTGGGGACCAGGCTATCTGATGGAGAGGAGGGGGCTGGGGACATGACCATCTGATGGAGAGGGCACCAGGCCTCTGCCCAGCTCTGGGGTCTTGCACCCAAGGGTGCTCGTGTCCAGTGCAGGACATACCTGTCCCCTCTCATCCAGTGACCCCACACCGCTCACCGACGGCCCCACTGACCTGATCCCCAGTCAGGGGACCAGTCCCTCCGAGGGGCAGCTGGACTCACAGGTCAGATGCAGCCCTGTGTGGGTGCTGACCCCCACTCTGTCCCCCAGGGAAGCGCTGCTGGCCGAGATGGGAGTGGCCATGCGGGAGGACGGCGGCACCCTGGGGGTGTTCTCTCCCAAAAAGGTAGGAGCTGGTCCGTTCCCTGGGCTGCCCCAGTGTGGCCAGGGATGGGGGACCTGCAGCCCTTGGCAGCTGTCAGCTCCTGGGGGTGGGGAAGCAGGCTCCGGGGACCCGGCCACGCTCACCAGCAGCTATTCCTTCCCTGCGTGGCCCCTCGCCACCCCCCCACCCCCGCTCACCGTGGGATGTCTCTGTGGTCTAAGGACATCCGAGAGGTCACTTAGCTGCCTGAGGAGTGGACTGGGCCCCTTAGGTTGGGGTGAGACCGGGTTCCTGAAACAGGGAGCCAGCACCCCCTCAGGAGCCTGCAGGGCAGGGCTGGGGGACACGAGCCAGGAGCCAGCCATCCTCTTGGAGGTTAGCTAAAGTAAGTCCACTGTCCCAGCAGACACTCCTCTTCAGCACCTAGTCCAGCTTCCCCATGGCCCAGGACCTCACATGGAACCGAGCCCCGCCCCCTGTTCCATAGCTCAGGTGGGGCAGAGCATGAGCACTGGGGAAAAGTCTCTGTGGTTCTGGGACGCAGACCTACCCTCCCCTGCCAAAGACTGCCAGACCCTTAGAGCCCTTAGGAGCCGTGCTTCAAGCTCAGAAGCCCTCCTGGAGGCAGTGGCAGAGCGCTCTGGCCCCAGCACAGGATTCCTCAGGCCCTGGCCCTGCCACTTTGCTAGCGAGGGAGCACCTGGCTGACTTTTCATCCCACAAAAGGGCTTCTGTGTTTGCCTGTCTTGGAGCTGGTGGCACATGAAGCCAGTGCTGTGCCGTTGGGGCCCCCAGGGAAGAGGAGAATGGGGCGCCCGTGTGAGGGCTCAGCCCTCAGGGTGGCTGCTCCCTGGGAACAGGGCCGGGCCCCTCAGGCTGCGTCTGCGCCCCACCCACTAGCCTGGGGTACAGCATGTGTGGACGCCCAGAGGCAGGAGGGAGGGTGCCTAGGGACCTGGGAGGGGGGCAGTGGCACCCTGGGGGTGCTTCACATCTGTCCGGTAGGCCTTTAGTTTTGTTTGGGATTCATTGCCTGTGGAGGGGGGGCGCCCTGTCCATGAGAGGGGCGTCCTGTCCCTGGGGGGATGCCCTGGGAAGTGTGCAGAGCTGGGGTGCAATGCCCTCGGGGCACCACCTGCACAGTCTTTTGGCTTCATTGGTGCAGAGGGATTTGCTGGTGGCCTAGGCCTGGACTCTGCCTAGGAGGGGGCTGGCCCTGGAGACCCCCACAGACATCTCCTCTGGAGATGCAGACACCCTCCTGGGAACGGGGTGGTTGGAGATGGTCTGTCCTGTGTCTGATGACCAGGTCTCCCTGACCCTGCACTGAGTGTTGGGGGCCCCATGGGGTCTGTTGTGAGGGTGTGGACAGCTGGCCCCAAAGAGCCAGGTGGGAAGCAGGAAGCTGTCCAGCCTCACCTTGCTGCAGAGTCCTTGCCAGGACGGGCTGGAGGTTGGGAAGCTGGAGGTCAGGAAGAGTTGGGGCCCAGAGACCCTGAGGGAGAGCAGAGGAGGAGAGGAAGGTGGGGCGGAGCCTGTCCCGGCTGCTCTGGGCGGGGTGGGCAGTGCTTAGACAGGGCTGCGGGGGAAGCACTCCCCTTGGCTGGAAGGCGTGGGGCGTCTGACCCGGCTGGCTCACAGCCTCTCTGCTCCTCGACCTCCAGGGCCCGAGCCCCCCCGCCTGCACCCTCACCCCCTTCCTGGCTCCTGGGTCCCCTGGGGCCTCAGCCCCTGGGTTGGGAAGGGGGCCTGTGGTCCTATTTCAGTGGAGGACCAGGCCCAGGCGCCACGGATCCCAGGCTTGCCCTGCACGTCCAAGTGCTCAGAGCTGGACTCCCAGCCCCTCCGGAGGTCCAGGGCCCCCGAGTGCTGCTCCCAAGGCTCCGGGGTCCCCATCAGAGTCTCCTCCCGTCCTCTCGGCCAGGATGGGGGACACTGTGTCCCCGCAAGGCCAGGCCTAGGGCTGGCAGTGGTCTGGTCCCGGGGAGAGAGAGGGCAGCGGGTGGCCAGGGCCAGGCTCCTGCCCCCCTCCAAGAGAGGTGACCCGCTGTCTCCCCAGACACCACATCTGGTCAACCTGAACGAGGACCCGCTCATGTCTGAGTGCCTGCTGTACTACATCAAGGATGGGATCACCAGGTGGGGGTCGGCGGGGTGGGGCGAGGGGCGGGGCGCGGGGAGGGGCGATGCTGCGGCCCCTTTGGGCGGGGCGGCTCCCCGCGGGCAGGCCGTGTAGGGGGTGTCCCCTGCGCCCCTACTCATGTGCTCTCCAGCCGTTCCCTGTAAGGGCTGGGCATCCAGGAGGCTGCAGGGGGGTTGGGGTGGGTCGGTGGGTGGTGTCGCGGGTGGCATCGCGGGTGCGCTGGGCCTGTGGTCCTGACTGCCTGCTGCACGCAGGGTGGGCCGGGAGGACGCGGAGAAGCGGCAGGACATTGTTCTGAGCGGGCACTTCATCAAGGAGGAGCACTGTGTCTTCCGGAGCGACTCTCGCGGGGGAAGTGAAGGTACCACCCTGCCCCGCTCCACCCGGAGCTGCCGGGCATCAGCCCCGAGGGTCTGCTGGGTCAGCGCCCCCACCCCCATCTTCCTAGTCAGTCCTGGGAACCCCGATTCTAAGGGGGCTTAGACAGTTGGGCTGGGGACTGGGACTCCCTCCTCAGAGGGGGCCGGTTGGGGCAGTCACAGGCGGGAGGGCAGTGAGCCCAGATCCAGGGACAACTGTTCTCAGGCCGCAGCTTGCTGCGGGCTGGGAGCGGCCATCTGTCCCTCTCCCCAGCCGGGCTGTCCTTGGGTGTCCGTCACCGCTGCCAGTCTCGAGCACGATCCTTCCTTTTTGGGGAGGTACCTGCTGTCCCAGCGGCCACGGCCCCCAGGCTCAGCGCACGCTCCCTGGTGGGCTCTGGCCAGCCTCGGGGCTGCAGACCAATGCCCTCTCTGTGACAGGGCTACCGCAGGGTGGTGGCCTTAAGCTGTGCTGAGGACACTGGTTCTCCCAGAATTCTGTCCCCAAAGCTCTCCCTGCCCTCGGGGGGTGGACACAAAGCCAGCAGGGGCTCTGGGGCTCCAGGACTGTCACTCCTGGAGACCCCGTAGGGCGGGATGGGTGCCTGGCGCGGCCACCCTGGCTCTGACTTGGGGCACAAGAGGCTCCCTACTGGGTATCACCTCCCTTGCCTGTGAGGGGCTGAGATGCCCCTCCGGCTTCTTTAAGGTCTAATCTTTAAGGCCTTAAGGCCTTTAAGCACTTTCTTTAAGGTGCTGCAGGGAGGAGGTGCCTGGGGGGGCCGCACCTGGGTGCCAGGTGGCCAGGTGGGTCGAGCCCCCCCCCCACCCTGAGTGCTTGCTGGACTTGCAGTGAGTCCAGTTCAATGGACTCAGACAGGGAAACAGCCAGGGTGACAGCCCCTCACGGTCCTCCTCTCTGCCCTGTCCTGTAGCTGTGGTGACCCTAGAGCCCTGTGAAGGGGCGGACACCTATGTCAATGGCAAGAAAGTCACGGAGCCCAGTGTCCTGCGGTCAGGTACAGTGGGGGCGGGGGTCGCCCCACTCCCCATGCCTGTGCACCCCTGCTCCCAGGCTGTGGGGCTGCAGGCACCTGGCCAGCCTGCAGGTGCCCTGGCTGCACCATAGGCTCGGAGGTGGTGGGGTGAAGGCTGTTCGCGGCGGAACTCCATGAGGGGCCCTGTCCCAGAGCTCCGGCGGGACAGAGGGGGGCCTTGGCAGAGCAGCCAGTGGGGCGTGGGCTGCACAACCCCCGCACCCCGGCCCCCTGGCTGGGCCTCGTGCTCTAGTGTTATAAAACAAGCAGGAGGAAGATGTATGTACACACACATGTGTATATACTGATGTATCTGTCTGTCCATCTACCGAGGGACTTAATGGAATTGGCTCGGGAGGTGGTGGGGGCTAGACAGATGGGTCTGAAATCTGCAGGTGGAACTTTCTCCTCAGGGACATCTCTGTTTAGCTCTTAAGGCCTTTTCCCAAGGGGTGAGGCCCGCCACATCCTGTGGATGGTCTCCTGTCCTAAGGTCACGTGACTGGAGGTGCCACCCCCAGCTACAGACGTTCCCTGGCAGTGCCTACATCAGTGCCCAAGAGCACCGCTGGGCTCCGCTCCCCAGACGAGCTGACACATGAGACGGACTGTCATATCGCTGTGTCTGGGTGACTTTGCTAAGAATGAGGGCACTCTCCCTGGCTCCACTCCCCGGCCAAGCTGACACATGGACACACTGTCGTGTCACTGTGTCTCATGACTCTGCTAAGGACGAAGGGACTCTCCCTCTGCCCCAGCTGGGGTTGCAGATGGGACACCCCCAGCCTGACGTCCAGACCTCCCTGGCTGCTCCAAACGGCCCTCCCTGCCTTTGTGGTCCTGGGATGCTTTGAGGGGGTACGCACCACACATCTGGACTCAGGGGCCTCGTGAGGCCACCCATGGCCGGCGTCCTCGCTTGGTTGAGCCAGGCAAGGGCAGGTCCAGAGAGCAGTTTCTGTCTCCCTTGTTGCTTCAGGATCGGTGCCGGAAGGCTCAGGGCAGGGCCTGGGCGGGGAGGGGAACGGAACTTGGGGGCTGGAGGAGCCGCCTGCAGGCTGGGGGCCTCCTGGGGAGTGGGATTGAGCAGGGTTTGCAGGCCCCAGAGGAGAGCTGTGATTCCTGGAGAAAGTCAGAAGGAAACTAGGCGGTTCACAGAGAACCCTGCCTCCAAGCAGGATAGTCACTGGACAGCTGGCACAGCCCTGGGGGCACTTGTGTGCCCGGGAGGGTCCTGCTGGCAGGGTGGAGCTTGGCTCTGGAAACCTGATGGCCCCTGCTCTGCTGCCATCCAGGGGACGGCCGGGAAGGGAAGTGCCTGGCAGAGGGGCCAAGCCCAGCCCTCAGATGGGGGGTGCCAGGCCCAGGTCACGGGGCAGGAGGCCAGGCTGGCCTGGGAGTGGCACGTGCGGGGTTGTGGAGAGGATGGGATGGTGGAGACGCCCCACGACTGTGCGCAAACGTCACTGCTGCTGGGAGGGGCGGGGCCCAGGGAGGATCCGGGGAGTCTGAGGAGGCGCGTTCAGGTCCTGGTGGGGGAGGAGGCCATCCTGCGGGGGCGGGTGAGGGGGACGCTTGGTGGAGGCGGCAGTGGGCTGGCTCCGGACAACTGGGGGCCCCCCGGGGAGGGTGACGCTGGGACGCCGGGGGGGGGGCGGGATTTCTCCCCTTTCCCCTCCCCTCCCTCGAGGCCCCTCAGACCAAAGGTTCCCCAGCTCCTGCCTCGGCCCTGTCCCCCAGGAAACCGCATCATCATGGGCAAGAGCCACGTGTTCCGGTTCAACCACCCCGAGCAGGCGCGGCAGGAGCGCGAGCGCACGCCCTGCGCGGAGACGCCGGCCGAGCCCGTGGACTGGGCCTTCGCCCAGCGTGAGCTGCTGGAGAAGCAGGGCATCGACATGAAGCAGGAGATGGAGCAGAGGTGGGCGGGGCTGCCCCTCCCGGCCCCCCGCCGCCATCCGCCCGCCCACATTCACCCTCGGCTCTTGCAGGCTCCAGGAGCTGGAGGACCAGTACCGTCGGGAGCGCGAGGAGGCCACCTACCTGCTGGAGCAGCAGCGACTGGTGAGGCGCCCCCACTCAGGTCCCCGCTGCCCCGGCGGAGCTGGCGCTGGGTGGGGCCGCGTCCGGAGGGGAGGGCCGCAGGGGCCTGGTCTCCGCATGGAGCCACAGGGGCACTTCTGTGCCTAGGACTATGAGAGCAAGCTGGAGGCCCTGCAGAAGCAGATGGACTCCAGGTACTACCCAGAGGTGAACGAGGAGGAGGAGGAGCCGGAGGACGAAGGTGAGGAGGCGGGCCAGGCCAGCCTGGGGCTGGGGAGGGGCCTCCCCGCAGGTCGGCTGGCCCGGGCCTTTGCCCCGGGGTCCCTGGTCTGCAGGCAGGATTTGGGAGGCTGTGCTGCAGCAGGAAGGCACCTGTGCACACACGTGCAGTTCTGGGGCAGGCAGCCTGGAGCACAGGGAGGATAGTGCAGGGTCCCCTGCGGGCACCTTGCATCCACCTAGCCTGTGCTGCTCTAGCGGCGCTAGTGCTCGTCCCTGGACAAGGTCTCTGCGCCGTTTCAGAGCGTTTCCTTGGGTAGCCCACCGCTGACCGCAGCTGCCGGGCGGAGGACCACCCGCAGGCAGGGTTCACGTCCCGCTCGGCCTCCGGTCAGCTGGTTGGCCCCTTGGGCGGATGAGACCTGGCCGCCCTTGTCTGGACTCGTCTATCTGGGGGTGGAGGGTGCCAGGCCGCAGCCCGTCCTCCTGCCCCAGCCCCACCGCTGCTCCGAGCCCTCGCTGAGCTCCGGCCTGACTCTCAGGCCCCTCGCACTCACGCCGGGGGCGCGGCGGCCGCCGTGGGGCCTGAGGGCTGCTCCCTGAGGCCGGTCTCCCTGTCGGACCCCTTTCCGAGCACCCTAGAGAGTTGGTGCGACCCTGGGGGCCTGAGCCCCCACCCTGCATCAACCGGGCCCGCCTCTCCGCACAGTCCAGTGGACGGAGCGGGAGTGCGAGCTGGCGCTGTGGGCCTTCCGGAAGTGGAAGTGGTACCAGTTCACGTCGCTGCGGGACCTGCTGTGGGGCAACGCCATCTTCCTCAAGGAGGCCAACGCCATCAGCGTGGAGCTCAAGAAGAAGGTGGGCCAGCCGCACCATGCCCCCGTTACGCCCATTCCCCGCCCATGCACGCCACACCCTGCCACGCCCTTTCACACTACGCCCCACGGCGCACACGCCACGCCCACGCAGCCATGCCGATGCCACGCCCCCACCACGCCCCGCCCACTCCACAGGCCTGACACGCTCCCTCATGCTACACCCCCGCCCCGCCCATTCCCCACCTATGCACGCCACGCTCGTGCCACGCCCTCGCCGCGCACGCCACAGCCCCTAGCAGGCCATGCCACAGCACGCCACGCCCCTCCACGCCACACCCCTTCCACGCTACGCCCCCACGGCACGCCCATGCCACGCCCCCACCACACCACGCCACGCCCCCACCACGCCGTCTGCACCTCGAGGGCACTCTTCCAGCCCAGTAGGACTCCCAGCTGAGCGGCTCTGCCTCTATACCAGGGGGGCGAAACGCCGCTGACCTGTACCCCTAGGAGGCTGGGTGGCTGAAGGGAAGCCTGCACTGACCAAGGCCGGCGCGTAGGCAGGCCGGAGCGCGGGCGAAGTGGAGCTTCCTCTCCAGCCGCGGGAAAGAGGCTATTCCGAGGCCGGGCTCCACCTCCAAGGGGCTAACGGGCGTCATCTTCACCGCGCACAGGTCCAATTCCAGTTTGTCCTCCTCACGGACACACTCTACTCCCCACTGCCACCTGACCTACTGCCCCCGGAGGCTGCCAAGGACCGAGAGACTCGCCCCTTCCCGCGCACCATCGTGGCCGTGGAGGTCCAAGACCAGAAGAACGGGGCCACCCACTACTGGACGCTGGAGAAACTCAGGTGCATGGGAAGCGGAGTGAACGCGGGATAGGCGTTCACTATAGGGATAGGAAATATCCTATAGAATAGGGATAGAAAACTAGGCAGCTAGTTTTCCTGTTTCAGTTTCTTTTAAAGTCAGAAGAAAGTACATAGGATCCAGCCTTATTAAAGAATCTGTGCTCTGCTCTGGCAAAGCCAGGCTGAAGTTGGCGGGTGAGGTGCTGGGGGGAGGAAGGCAGGGGCTCCTCCGCCTTGGGCAGAGCCTGGGGGTGGCAGAGCAGGGCGGGGGCCCCTGGAGGACTGCCGGTCTGCCTTCTGCTCTGCCTCCAGGGTCCTACGTGCCCACCCTGCTGTGCGTGGGCCTGACTCTTCCTGGGTGAAGGTGACTGGGCAGGGCTTTGCCATGGGAGGAAAGTTTACTGTTGCTCAGCTTCCCCTGGAAGGAGGGACACCTGCACACAGGGGAGGTGCAGGGCCTTCAGGGACGAAGCAGGGGTCTCACTATGGCCTCTTCGAGGCGTTCGTGGGCACAGCTGGACAAGGCGAACAGTGAGGACTGGCCGGTTAGAACAGCACTGGAGACTTGGGGCAGGGGCTGCCTGGTGGCCTGGCCCCGCACCTGAGGTTAGGGCAGGGGAGCTGGCTGGTTGAGTGGGCTTGGGCCGGGTAAGGGAGTCTTCACTGTGGGGGAAGGGTCTCCTCAGGTAGTGAGGCCCCAAAGATGTCAGAACACTGTGAGACACAGAAAATGAAGAACACAGATGCACTCACATGTGCAGCCACGCATGTTCACACACAAGGTCCTGCTCATCTTCAAACACAGGCCCACTGGCACTCACATACCAACCATGTATGTTCCCAGGCACACCTGCCCCTTCCCTGTCCTCCAGGCTGCGGCCCCTCCTGGGAGATGAATGTCCCCCCAGGTCCTTCCTGTTGCACCTGGGCCCCCGAGGGATATTTCCCTCGGAGGTGTTTCTCTCACAGCTTGCTGGTTTTCCAGGGTGATAACTTCAGAAATGCCTTGTTCCTCGTGTCCTGTCACAACTTGCCCTTCGCTCACCAGCTCCCAGGGCTCCGTGCCCGAATCCGGGTCCCCCCCACCCTGGCTGGTCCCAGCCCCGTCCCCTGCTGACACCCTGCAGCTGTCCCTGGGGTTAAGAGAAGTGTGTGGTGAATGTGTGTTGCACTGCAAGCCCCTTGCTCATGGTCAGCCGATTCCAAGGACCATGGAGGGAATGTCCAGCAAACCCACTTGAGCTGAGGGCAACCCTGAGCAGGACGCTCTGCCCGGGCCCACGCTGACCTCTGCCTTGCAGACAGCGGCTGGACCTGATGCGGGAGATGTATGACCGGGCGGCCGAGGTGCCCTCCAGCGTCATCGAGGACTGTGACAACGTGGTGACCGGAGGAGACCCCTTCTATGACCGCTTCCCCTGGTTCCGGCTGGTGGGCAGGTGGGTGTCTGCCTCCGGACCGGGCTGAGAGGCTGGGAGAAGACTGGTGGGTGACTGGGAGGCTGGTGGGTGGCGAGGGCCTGGGCCCTGGCCCTGACCCGAGGCGGGTGCTGACCCTCTTCCATCCCGAATCCCCTGCCTTGGTCCTCTCTGGGCTGAGTCCCCCCGTCATCCTCTCCAAACACCAGCGGGCCCTGATGGGGAGGGGGTCTCCGCATTGCCACCCACCCCCGCTTCAGGGCTGTAGCCCTCAGGTGACACCTGTCCACGGGTGAGAGTGTGAGGCTTGGTCAGGCCTTCTGGGCCACCGGTGGGGCGTGAGCGGGAGGCAGGGCAGAGTGCTCCCAGAGCCCAGAGTCTGTGCCTGCTGTCCCCTGGCTCCTGGGCTGGGGGGCTGCACCCAGCCCCTGCCCCCCACGGGGCGTGGATTCTGAGGCTTCAACATGACCACAGCCTCAGCCACACCCGGCCAGGACCACACCTGCCGGGACCTTCCAGAACCTTCCGGGGCTGCACACTGGCCCCACGGGCGGGCGTGCGTGTGTGTCCACGCCTGGGGACGGCGTGCCCTGGGCCACCTCGGCTTTGGAGGTGGTGCCCGTGGAGGTCTGTGTGTCGGCCGCCCGCCCCGCCGCCCCTGAGGAGCCGGTGTTAACTTCTCTCTGTCTTGTCGCACTAACCCCAGTTCAGTCGTCTCTGGCTGCAACAGCTACCCTCTTCTCAACACATGCATGAGCGAGCGCATGGCTGCTCTCACCCCCTCCCCCACCTTCTCGAGCCCCGACTCCGACGCCACCGAGCCTGCCGAGGAGCAGAGCGTGGGGGAGGAGGAGGAGGAGGAGGAGGAGGAGGAGGACCTGGAGGACGACGTCTTTCCGGAGCACGTGCTGTGCGACGGCCGGGACCCGTTTTACGACCGGCCCCCCCTGTTCAGTTTAGTAGGAAGGTTGGTGAGGTTGAGGACGGCATGCTGGGAAGGAACCAGCTCTTTTGCACAGGAGCACTGCTGTGGGCACGGTGGACCACCGGCAGGGCGCCGCCCTGGCGCAGGGGGCAGGCAGGGGCTGGCCTCCCCCGGGGAGCGAGTGAGGCAGCGAGAGCGCCCCTGGCCGTCCTGGGGAGGCCCAGCCCGGGAGGGTGGGGGCCCAGTGACAGAGGAGGCAGGACGCCCCGGGGCACAGGCTCCACGCAGGGGGGCCTGTCTCTACCAAGAGGCCTCCGGAACCCCAGGGAGAGCCCCCACCCCCGTGCAGGGGCCTCAGGATGATTTGGAAAAGTGGCAGCAGGCATCCTTGCACCCCCTCGCCCACCAGCCGAGGCCGCTGTCCCTCCTTCTACTGTTTTCCAAAAGAGACGGAGGGTCTGGATGTGCTCCCAGTGCCGCCCCCGCCCCCCACCGTGGGAAGAGGAGCAGAACCTGGAGGAAGCCGTTGGGGGACAGCAGCGGGGACGAAGGAAGGGCAGAGCCTGGCAGTGGGAGGGCCTCCCTCTGAAGCCCTGGGCAGCCTGGCTTCTCTCCGAGCCAGTCTCCATCTAAGATAGAGAACACCTCATTCGTCCTGGCCTTCAAGCCATCAACACTGGAGACAGCGCCCCTGGCCTTGTGCCCTCCAGGGAGGTGTCCTCTGTGGAGGGGAGGCAGTGATTAAGGGTTTTAGACAGGAGGCAGACCAGGTCCAGGAGGGGGCGCGGGGCTCGCCCTGCAGGCAGATGGGCCAAGTATAGTCCGTCTGTTTTTATCACCGTGGGACAGAGATGAGAGAGAAAGACCTAGAAACCTAGCTGTAGAAGTAGAAACCTTGGCTCACAGAGACTGAATTTACACATTCTGTCTGCAAAGGTGGAAGTGAGCTTTAACGGCAAACCTTTGTAGGAGTCTGGGATTGCTTCCTGGGCTAGGCCGAGGGAAGGTTTTGGAAGTCTTGACCTTGGAGCACCAGTGCTGGAAGCTGTGCTGAGGCTGGCCCCCAGATAACGGGGTTTGTTCTGGGAGCCCTTGGGTGCAGCTGCTGGAGTGGAAGCCCCTCTGGTTCCTCTGGGAAGGAAGCAGGCTCTCTCGAGGGGATCGTGGGTTTATTCTGACTCAGTCTCCCTGAGCGGGGGCTGTTGGCCCCCTGGCTCTCTCCTGAGATAACCCAGTCCAGCTTCCTGCCCCAACGACGTAAGGGAAGGTGTGACCCCTGGGGCTGGCTCCACACAGGCCTCTCAGAAAGCCCGGCCACGCAGGCCAGGGCTGCCGGGTGTCAGGCAGACGTGGGGTCACCGGGAGAAACGGGGGTGGGCTCTTGCAGTCTCAGCCAGAAAGAGCTGGGTCCTTCCGACACTCCCCCTGTGATCTGGGATGTTACGAAAACAACCAAAACCAAAGCCGCGCGAGAGTCCAGCTCCCTACGCGGCCGTCTGCGAGGGGCTTCATTTGGAAACGTCCTGATTTTTCTGGTTTGGCAAGAATTGGCTTTTCCCGCGCAGCAGCTGTGCAGGCCCAGCCCCGAGGAGGACCCGTGTGTGGTTCCCTTTATCCTTCTGGTAGCCGCTGGCTCTCTCTCCAAAGCTTAAGCGAAATTGGGGCGCCCACTCTTGCCTCCCTCCGGAAAGGCTTCCGTGGCCCCAGCATGCGTCTGCACCTCACCAATCTCGTGGTTAGCGCTGCCTCCTCCGCTCCCCCACGCTCCGCCCCGGCCCCCACCTCTGCCGCCCCCTCTGTCTCCGGCGGGTCTCAGCCTGCTTCAAGGTGCCCTCGCTCCCGAGCACGGGGTCCCGGCAGGAGCCTCCCCCGAGTCCAGGGTCAGCCTGTGTGCCGTTGCGCTGGGGGGTGGGGTGGGCCAGCCCAGGGGGAGGAGGTGGGCCTGTGGGCTCAGTCTCCCCCATGGTCCTCCCCGCCTGGACCTTCGCTCTCAGAAGGGGGCTGGGCAGGGGAGCCGCAGAGAGAGGAGGGTGAGGGGCTGACCGTCTGGGATGGACGGTCCCGGGGAAGGAGGACAGGTGCCCCCCGAGTGTAGGATCCAGGACGCTGGGTGGAAAAGCACTGACCCGCCGTGTCGCTCTGCGCTGTCTGGGCCGGCGAGGCCGAGCTCCCAGCCCCCAGCCAGGTGTGCTCTGCGGGCCAAGCCGCTCAGCCTGAATTGTCTCCAGCAAGGCGCTGGGCCACCGTGTGCAGGTGGGCGTGCCATGGCCGATGGGGCCTCCTGACAGGGCTGGGCTGCTCCGGCCCCCGGGGTGGTGGGAGCTGCTGTCCGCTTGGGCGTGTGGAGGGCCCAGCCTCTACCCCTCAGACCCACCCTCTCCCGTCCCTGTCACTTGGGGTGGACCTGGGGTCTTCCCGCCCCCTGCCCTCGAGGCTGGTGCTGCCACCAGGGGCAGTGGCTGCCAGGCCGGGGGTCCCTTTGGGGTGAAGGCGGTGTCATCATCACAGGGCGAGGGGCAGTGAGGAGGACAGAGGGTCCCGCAGGGCCGCCATGCCCTCTGGAAGCCCTCGCCCAGGGCTGCATCTGATCTGTGTGCGAACCCGCCTGGTGCCCCTGGGGGTGTGGGGACCAGCCCTCCCACAGCCGGCAGTGAGGTTCAGAGAGGGCGGCGAGTGTGGCCGTGGACTCCAGGCGTCTTTTTCTTTGTAAAACCCCAACCTCCAACCACGGGGGCCCTCAAAGCCCCCAGCCCTGCTGTTTACGATACCCTAAACATGTGGGTTTTCTTTCCTTTCCGACATGAGGAAATCCCGTGAGATCGGGAAAGACTTGATTTACCTAACGAACCTTAAGTAAGCCACTGGGCGATGGGGCGCCGTGCCCACAGCCGGGAGCTGTCCTGGAGCCAGCCTGGGGTCCCGCCCCAGCCGAGCGTCTGCTCCCAGCCTTGCTGTCCTCGGGCCTCCGTCTCCGCCTGCGAGATGGGGCACGGAAGCCGTGGTTCTCCAGCCCTAGCACCCCCGCTTAGACCTCCGGCGCTGTGTTTGAGCCCCTAGTTTGAGCCGTCGGTCCAGCTGAGGCATGCCGCTGGGGAGGGAGCCCCAGCGTCCGTGTTGAGGTGTGAGGAGAGGAGACCCCGGCCGCCTGCCGCATGGTGCTGGGGGCTCCAGAGCCGGCCCCGGTGGGCTCGCAAGGGCTGTCATGCACAGTTTCTCCCCTGGAGCTTTCGGTGGCAGACTGCCAGCAGGGTGGTTTGAGCCTTAGGACTCACGGGGTGCGGCCCCCTTCGATGCGTGGGCCCCGTGGCAGGAGGCGCCCCGGGAGACCGCAGTGGGCATGTGCAGCCGCAGGGCCCTGGGGGAGCGGGGACACCCGTCTGCCACAGGCCTGCTGTGACTGGGTTGGCCCGGCCCCGTGCCTCGGACTGCCTAGGGCCTGGCCTCCGTGGGCGCAGGAGGGAGGAGGGCTGACCTCCTTCCCCGCCTCACCGCCCCTCGGGGTGGTCCTGGGTCCCCTGCAGTGGGCTGCGAGAAGCCACTGGAGCCGGGAGCCAGCACCCAGGGACTGCCCCCTGAGCCTTCAGGAAGCAGCCCCTGGCCTGGCGGGCCCTCCTGGCTGGTGGCCCTCGGACAGCCTGACACTCTGCCTCGGGAAGGCATCGTGCCCTCAGTAGCCCACCACCCAGGCGGTGTGCCTCCCCATAGGTCCTCCTGTGGGTCCCTGCAGGGTGCAGGGGATGGGCAGGCCTGCCCCTCACCCTGGCGCCTGGGGCTCCCAGAAGTTTCCCGACCCTGCTTTCTGCAGCAGGCGGTGCCCAGGGGTGGGCAGGGCTGAGGGCAGCGCTGACTGGGCCCCGCAGCTGGGGGCTGCCTCACCCAGCCCCCTCAGCCCTCTGGGGCAGGGCAGGGCAGCTGGGCCTCGGGGGAGTGGAGCCGGCTCTGTGCCTGTCCCCATAGCTTGAGTCCTGGCCCTGCACTTCCCCTTCTGGACCCCATGACTTGGTTCATTTCACAGTCACCCCCTCCCACCCCCAGTTTCTATCAGAGAAGCTGGGCCAGCAGCCCAAGTGCCGGGGAGGGGAGGCCCCCACCGTCCCACCCGAGGTGGGTGCTGGCCGATGCCCTCTGCTGTGTGGGCGAGGCCTTCCGTTTGGGCTCCAGCATCTCTTGCTGGCTTCTGCTTGCCTGCGTGGTGGCCGGGGGCAGTGGGCCTTGGCGCCCGCCCCCGTCGGGGGAGAGAGCACCGAAGGGAGGGGCCGTGGGGCACCCTCAGAGATGGTGCTCTGCTGGGGTGGGGGCTTCCGCCTGCCGGAGGGCAGGGGGCTGCGGTGGTAGGCCCTGGGAGGCCCCACCCTGGGGCTCCTGGGGCCTGGCTTAGCCTTCGGGGGCCCAGAAAGCAAAACCAGTCAACAGAGGTTGGGCCTACTGGTAAATTCGGGCCAACGGGGAGAGCTGTGCAGAAAGCAGCCCAGAAGCTGAGACGTGGTAGCCTTGCACAGAGATGGGAGCAGACGGGGGCGTGAGGCCAGAACAGGGCGGGGCCCATGGCAGGGGCTGGGGCACCTGTTGGATGCAAAGAGCTTGGAGGCCGAGGCGGGTGGGGTCTGCTCAGGTCTCAGGTCCCCTCTGGCAGCCGTGGAGGCCGGGGTGGGGGTGGTGCAGGGGGAGAGGGCGGGAGGCCAGGGCTGATGGGCTGGTGATGGGTTTCAGAGACTCGAGGCAGAGCTGAGGGACGGGCTAGGATGGCGTGCAGAGTTCTGCCCTGTGGCGGGGGAAGGCCGGCGGTGGCCAGGCTGGGAGCCTACCGGAGAGGGGACACCGGGCCTGGAGTCAGGGCCCTGGGGACAGCCCCGCCCCCCACCTGCGGCCATGGGGCATCCAGAGCAGGGACCCCAGCCTGGATGAGGGGCGGGGCGACGGACAACGCACCTCTCCTCCTACCCCCCAGCGCCCCCACCCCACCCGACCAGTGCCCAGACTGCCACCTCAACTGACCACACCTTGTCCCCACCTGAGCCCCCTCACCCCCCCCTGCACTTCCTCCCCAGCACCTCCCACCATCTGGCTCCAAATCCTGCCCCTCCCCCAGGACCACACCCAGAACTCCCCCAACCCAGGAGCTCAGGGTTGCCGGGTCTGTGCCTTTGGGCTGGAGTGGAGGGCAGAGCAGGGCTGGAAACCAGGGTGCTCCCTCCAGGAGGGGCACCCCCAGGAGGACACACCTCAAGGAGGGCATCCCTCAAAGAGGGCCCCCCCCAGAAGGACATACCCCAAAGAGGGCACGTCCCCAAGGAGGGTGTTTCCCCCAGGAGGGGGTGTCCCCCCAAGGAGGGCTTCCTGAACAGAAAGGAGTGGTGCTCATGCCAGCCTGCCCACCCGCGGAGCAGCACAGGCTCCGTCCTCCACGGCCCGTGAGATCCCGCAGGTCGGCCGGCTCAGGGAGGGGGTGCCACGGGTGACGTGGCCTCTGGCCCGCCTGTCTTGGCACTAGCTGGGCGCACAGCTGAGCTGCTGGGAGAGGGGGGCTCTGGGCCCTGGGGCTGGTGGGGCCGTGCCAGGCAGTGCTGCAGTGTCTGGGGCATCCTTGGGGCTCCGTTCAGCCCTCCTCCCGGGCCCTGGCTGACGTCATGGAGCTCTCACCCCTTGTGTTCCTGGAGAGGCTCACAGGAAGCCCTGAGCCGTCTTTCGCCATCTGAGGCCCTCTGTGGGGTCTGCGAGTGTCAGGGGCCCCCGGGAAACGGGCAGATGAGACGGGGGGCATCGGCACCAGTGTGAGGGTTGTAAGTCAGCAGGGCGGTCCCCGGTCGTCATCCTTGAAGCAGGCTGAACCCTCCTCCTCGCTGTCCTCCGCGTCCTCCCGCCCCTCTGCCCTGTCCGCTGCTGCCCGCCCTGCCCTGTGCAGCCCCTGCCTGCCCCCCGCCCTGGCTGCCCCCGCCTGGCTGCCCGCCCCCTCTGCTTCGCAGTGTCGTGTCGTGCGCCCGCCCTGCCGCCTCTGCCAGGTGCCCGGCGGGTGGCCCTGACCACGGCCTCTCCTCCCCCAGGGCCTTCGTGTACCTCAGCAACCTGCTGTATCCCGTGCCGCTGGTGCACCGCGTGGCCATCGTCAGCGAGAAGGGCGAGGTGAAGGGCTTCCTGCGCGTGGCCGTGCAGGCCATCTCAGGTGCGTGCGGGCAGCCTCCCCCACAGCCCCGGCCTCCTCCGTCTCTCCCTGCAAGAGAAGCCCTGCTGCCCGGCACTCGGCTCGGGCTCCCGGGGCTCCTCCTGGTCGGCTGGGGCCTCCAGGGCCGTGCAGGCCGAGCCGGGGCTGTCTGAGGCCCCTTTGGCTCGGGCCCCCCACCAGGCGGCCTGCAGATGCAGCCTAGTGCAGAAGTGCGCCCCAAGCCCCCGCCATAGTCTCAGCCCCAGGAGGGGTGCGCACACTCCGGCCCTTGGTCCCCCAGCCTTCCCGAGTCCCTAGCACGGCCCCCTCCGGAGCGCATGGCTGCTCGGGTGCTGACCTGTGTCCCCAGAGGCCGTGAGCCCCTCCCCACCGCTGGCCAGCTGGTCCAGCCCCCCACTGAGAGGCAGATGCCCCTCACTGCCCAGTCCCCTCCCGTCCGCCCCTCTGGGTTGGGGACAGCCTCCCAAGGGAGGGCATCGGGTTTGCTGGGTTTGCTCCTCTGAAAGTGGGTCCTCTGTGAAGCTTCTTAGACAGGAGTGTGGAGAGATGCTTGAAGGACTCATGGGGAACTGCTGGGCTGGAGGGTCCCTCTACTGCAATGGCCAGTCTTCCCTTCCCCACCTCCAGCCCCCAGCGCCTCCTCGGGCCTCTTCCTCCGCTCCCGAGGCTTGGCCTGGGCACTATGGGTGCCCCGTGTCAGCTGCAGAGGGCCAAGGCTGGGACAGAGAGGTGCGGAGCGTGAGCAGCGCGGGTGGCCTGCTCTCCCACTGGGTGACCCGTGTGTGTGCACTCTGGATGTCTGGACCCCTGTGCCAGGTTCTCGCTTCCCCACGATCCCAAGCACTCTCCCCAGCTCCTCCAGCTGTGTGACCACGGTGCTTAGGCCCCTGGGGATGCGGCTGAGAAGGGGGAGGCTGGGGTGGGCTGGCTTTAGGAACGAGCCAGGTGACAGCGATTCTGGGGCATCCACTGCTGCTCTCCTCCCCCGAGGGGGGCCCAGGCTCTCTGGGTGCTTCGTCCTCCCCGGTCTCTTCCTG
Source organism: Dama dama (assembly GCF_033118175.1). Classification (NCBI taxonomy): domain Eukaryota; kingdom Metazoa; phylum Chordata; class Mammalia; order Artiodactyla; family Cervidae; genus Dama; species Dama dama. The sequence goes on along the minus strand of NC_083700.1, from coordinate 116,147,392 downwards.
GCCCTTCCTGACCCCTCGGCCCCTGTAGAGCGGGTCCCGCCTGGCCGGCCGCTTCATAGACAGACAGGTTGGTGCTGTCTGTTTGGGCCGGACCCGACGTCCCCCGTGTGGTGGCTGAGCTGGAGGAGATGGCCACCCCTGCCCCTGCCCCCCCGCCGTGGCAGGGGCCCTCCTGCGCACTTGCCCTGGGCCGCCCTGGGCGGTGGTGGGGTAGAGCCCTGGGCCCTCGGGCAGCCGGGGTAGACGCCTCGGTGGTGTTCGCACCCCCACAGGGCCCCAGAACAGAGGGTCAGAGCCGCGTGGCATCTGTGAAGTCTCCTGTAGCGGCACCTAGCCAGAGTGGCTGGAGTTGGGGGCTGGGGGCCTGGAGGGGGCAGAACTGGGGGCCTTCAGGCGGCGGGAGAGGGTTTGGGTTTTGTCCCAGATGGTAGGCAACCCTGGACACCAGGGAGAAGCGGGTGTGAGAGCATGTGGGGTGTTGAGTGTCCAGCTGCGTGACGGGGGGAGGGGAGAGGGGTGGGGGTCCGGAGGCGCCTGGGTTCTGCTGCAGCGGCTGAGTCTGGGGTCAGGACATGGGGTGCGGGGCAGAGGTAGAAAGCTTAGCCCTGACAAGGTGGCTTTCACGGCCCCATCGGCGTGGCCGTGCCGACGACATGGCTGCCGCTGGGCCATGGGGCAGCGGAGGCCGGTGGTCAGGGTGCCCGGGACATGCCCTGGTCATTCAGGACTGCTCGGCCATGTCTGGGATCCCCCAGGCGGGTTGGAGCCGCACCTGGTTCCCGCATCCCCCCCGCCAGCACTCAGAGTGGACATCCTGTCCCACCTGGGGACACGCTGGGCCTGACCCTCTGCTCCGTCCTGTTTCAGCCGACGAGGAGGCCCCTGACTACGGCTCCGGCGTCCGCCAGTCTGGAACAGCCAAAATCTCCTTTGACGACCAGCATTTCGAGAAGGTAGTGGGGTGGCCACGGATGCCACCGGATGGGCCGCCAGCCAGGCAGGGCCTCGGGGTGGGGGAGGACGGCGTCTTCCTCGCAGGCGCCCTTCCTGCTCTCGGGCGGCAGGCCTGAGCGGGGAGCTCCCAGGCCCTGCCTGAACTGTGGTGCTCTGAGGCGTTGGGCCCAGGACCCCCGAGTCATCCCTCTCAGAGGGGCTGTCAGTGCTGGGCCTCACAGGAGGGGCACGGGGCGTCCGGCAGAGCAGAGAGGGCCCGGGGTGGGGGCGGTGGGGGCCATGCGGGCAACTGGTGGGGGGGCCTGGCTGGGCCCTGAAAGCTGCTGGGAGAATCTCTAAGGTGGGGGAGCAGGGGGCGGAGCTGGGGGAGGGGCGGAGCTGAGGGAGGGGTCCTGGCTGGGTGGGCGGAGCTGAGGGGGGCGGAGCTGAGGGAGGGGTCCTGGCTGGGGTTGGGGCGGAGCTGAAGCCCAGAGACGTGTCCCACCTTCCTTTCCCGCTGCGTAGACTGACAGAGGCACTCAGAGCCTGGGGAACCTAGGGCTAGGGAGGAGTCCGCCCACGGCAGGGGCGGGCCTTGTGGGCGCTCAGGGTTCCTGGCCGTGCTCTGTCCGACCCCGCCCCCGCCTGCACAGTTCCAGGCCGAGTCCTGCCCCGGGGTGGGCATGTCCCGCTCAGGGACCTCCCAAGAGGAGCTGCGGATCGTGGAAGGCCAGGGCCAGGCCGCAGACTCTGGGCCCTCAGCCGACGAGGTCAACAACAACACCTGCTCAGGTGGGTCCCTGCTGCCCACCTCTTGGCAGGCGCACGTGCTGCAGGCCAGTCCCCGAGCCCACACTCAGCCCTTTGGGTCCCTCCATGCCCCTCTGCCCTTGGCTCCCAGCAGCGGTGACCCCGGAGGGCCTCCTGGACAGCCCCGAGAAAGCCGTCCTGGACGGGCCCCTGGACGCCGCCCTGGACCACCTCGGCCTGGGCAGCACCTTCACCTTCCGCGTGACCGTCCTGCAGGCGTCCAGCATCTCTGCTGAATATGCTGACATCTTCTGCCAGTTCAAGTGAGCCTCATACCCAGGCTGTGCGGGTGGGCCTTGGCAAGGCGCGGGCGCAGGGCACCAGGTGGCCCCCTGGAGGCTGGGGTGCCCGCGCCCAGGCCCCACACCCACCAAGCATCTCCTCCCGGTTCGCAGCTTCATCCATCGCCATGATGAGGCCTTCTCTACGGAGCCCTTGAAGAACACAGGGAGGGGGCCCCCGCTGGGCTTCTACCACGTCCAAAATGTACGTCCTCAGGGCCCCCGTCCCCCTGCCGTGACCCGCCCCTCCCGGGGCCCCAGCTCTGCTGGCCTCCCTGAAACCCCCGAGGTGCTTTCACTCGGTCACACCTTCTCCCTCTCCTGGGCACCAGCCCTGGGCTGGGCGTGAGGACAAGGGCCTTGGGTACCAGGTGGGGGCGCGTGTGCTCCTGCTGGGCAGTAGGGGCTTTGGGGAGCTTAAGGCTGGGGGTGGGGGCAGCCCAGAGCCCCACCGAGGGCCCCTGCAGCAAGCCTCGGTCGGATGTGGATGTGAAGGGTCTGGGGGCCCAGGGAGGCCGCCCTAGCTTGGTCCTGGGGATGAGGTGGGGCAGGGTGTGCGGAGGGCCGTGGGGTGCCCAGGCAGAAGCCGGAGAGGCCAGGGAACCCCCAGCCCGGGAAGAACTGGCAGACGGCGGGGACACGGTTCAACCCGCAACTCGAGCCAGGCTGTCAGGAGAGCAGGGGACTGTCTGCTGTGAGGCGGGGAAACAGGGCCCTGACGGAAGCCGTTGGGTCACAAGACCTTGGGGACCCAGCAAGTGTGAGTTGGACCTGAGCTGTGGCTGTGCCCTGAGCAGCCACCCCGGCCTGGCTCAAAAGGGCCCTGTGGACTGTGGCCCATCCTGCCCCTCGGGGACGAGGGGCTCTGGTCGTCTCTAAGCCAGGGAGGCAGGGCCGGCTCTGCCAGGGTGCTGTGTGGGTTCCTTCCCTGGCAGCCCAGCAGGGCCCCTCAGCCCAGGGGCTTTAACCAGGGGCTGCCTGCCTCTCAGCCCCTGAGGCTTAAGTCCGAGAGCCCGGTGGGCTCCAAGCTCCCTCTGAGGCCATGATGAGAACCAGTTGCCACCTCTCTCCCTGGCTCATAGATGGCCACCTTCCCCGGTATCCTCACGTCACGTCCCGTGCGGGCCTGTGCCCAAGTGTCCCCTTCCGGGGGGCCTGTGGGGCCCCCAGTGGCCTCATTCTAGCTCGATCGCCTCTGTGGAGACCCCTCTCTGACACACGTGCTGGCGGTCAGGCTTCAACACGTGGGATGCGGGTGGTGGGGGACACAGTTCACCCCACACTGCCGGGCGAGTGGACGAGAGCCCAAGCGCGGTCAGGCCGGGTCGCAGAGGCCCGTCCTGCAGCTCTGCCATCTGAAAGAGCAGCTGAGCCCAGGGGCCCTCAGCCCGTCAGTCCTGTGGGAGAGCTCGCGGGCCGGCCCGCAGTGGCCGGTCCACAGGGCGTGTGGAGGAACAGGCTGGGCGGACCCAGGCGAGGTCAGCCCCGGGCTCTGCGGTCTGGGCCTGGGGTGCCGGGTGCTCCATGGAGGCCGAGCTCTCCCCTCCTGACTCCCTGTGCTGCCCCCCGACCAGATCGCGGTGGAGGTGACCAGGTCCTTCATCGAATACATCAAGAGCCAGCCCCTCGTCTTCGAGGTCTTCGGGCACTACCAGCAGCACCCGTTCCCGCCCCTCTGCAAGGACGTGCTCAGGTCAGCGGGCTGGGGCTTTTCGCCTCCGGGCCGGCAGGCTTGACTTGCGCCCTGGATGGGCCTGGTGTGCTGGCTGTGGAGCCTTGTGGCCCCCCGACGCCTTCCGTCTGAGGCCGGACATGGAGCGGTCAGAGACGGCCCCGCGGGGCTGAGGAGGGGTCTTAGAGGGTCACTGTCAGAACCTCGGCCTGGCCTGGGCCTGGCTGTGTTCCAGGGCCCAGGGAAGCCACGCGGGGCTGGCGGGGGCGACTCCCTGCCCTGCTCCTGAGTCCTCCGCCCCCCCAGGCAGGACGGGGGTGACTGGCCCTGCTCCCTCCCCTGCCTGGGGCTCTCAAGGTGGGTCCCTGCTGAGCCCCCCGCGTGTGGGGACAGCAGCCCAGAGGATTGGGGGCAGTGCCACCTCCAGGCGCCCTCTGTGCTGATGTGCGGGACCCAGGGCGAGTGTCGGCAGAGCAGGCCAGAGGGGCTGGTTCCAGGGCTCACCTGTCCTGGGGAGGGGAGAGGCCTGCCTGGATTCCTGGGGCCTCGTGGGGCCTCCCGGGGGGTCCTGAGTTCTAGGGTGCCCCCTCCCCGGCTGGCGGAGGCCTGAGGTCAGGCCTTTCCCAGGCCCCGTGGGAGAGGCACTGGCCTCTGGTCACTCACGGTCACTCTCCCCATCTCTGTCCCCACAGCCCCCTGAGGCCCTCACGCCGCCACTTCCCACGGGTCATGCCGCTCTCCAAGCCAGGTAGGCGGGGCTCTCCCTGGCGCAGGGTGCCCGTGTGGGCCGGCCACGCTTGGCCAAGTGTAGTCCTGCAAGGGCGTCCCTGCCCCCTAGCCTCCTGGCACCTCCCTGCCCCCCCGCTGGCCCTCTGGGGCACCCACAGAGTCAGGGCTCCCTTCCAGAGCAGGGGCCACAGAGGAACATCTGGGAGGCTGCCCGCGGCTGGGGATGAGGGCCGGGGGCTCCCTGGGGGGCTGGGCCCTGTGAACTGAACCTGCAGGACAGACACTGTCTGAGAGGAGGCAGGCTCGGAAGCTGCTTCCTGGGTGGGAGGCTGGAGGTGGGCGAGCCCAGGAGGTCCCTGGAGGAAGGGCCCTGGGAGGTCAGCTGCGCCTGGCACCCAGAGCGGAGGGGCTGTGGGCAGAGGTGGCTGGGCACACGGGGCACAGAGCCTGTGTGTTGGGAGTGGCCACATGTCTAGGGCAGCGGGGCCCAGGGCCTCTGTGCTGGAAGCAGGTGCTTGGCGTGGCTGAGGGGTCCCGGGCAGGTCGTGGGGCCTCAGAGCAGGCGTGGCTCCAGCCACTGGGGCTTCGGGCTCCTCCCGCCTGGCACAGGCAAGCCTGCAGTCACGCCCGCCCCCCCAGGGGTGGTGGCCGAGGCCTGTCTGTGCCCTGGGGTGGAGCCCGCCAGTCTTCCCCGTGGAGGGCGGTGTCCTTGCCGCTGCTGGGGGTCTGCTCCCTGCCTCCTCTGCGCAGCCTCACCCACGAGCGGCCTGTTTGCACCCACATCTCCTCTCTGTCCCCCCAGTGCCGGCCACCAAGCTCAGCACACTGACGCGGCCCTGCCCAGGGCCCTGCCACTGCAAGTACGACCTGCTGGTCTACTTCGAGATCTGCGAGCTGGAGGCCAACGGCGAGTGAGTCCCGAGCCTGTGCTGCCCGCGCGGGGTGGGGCAGGGGTCCGCGGGAAGTGCGGGGCCAGGAGGGGCCTGGGGCAGCGGGTGGTGTTCCCCTGCCCTCTGCTCTGCTCCGGGGGGCCGGCCGGCTGTGCAGTGCGTGCGGGGCGGGACCGGGGTCTGTGGGACCCTGTCTGTGCTGTGGGTGCGGGGCGGGGCCGGGCACGCCCTCAGCCCTGCCGCCTCTCTTCCAGCTACATCCCGGCAGTGGTGGACCACCGCGGCGGGATGCCATGCATGGGGACCTTCCTGCTCCACCAGGTGCGGAGACCTCGCTGCCCCTGCCCCGCCCACCCTGCCCCTGCCCCGCCCATGCCCCTCCCCTGCCCGCCCCTGACCCGCCCCGAGCCCCGCCCCTCCCCTGCCATGCCCCGCCGTGACCCGCCCCGCCCCTGCCATGCCCCGCCCCGCCCCGCCCCGCCCCGAGCCCCGCCCTCGCCTGGCCTTCCGCTGTCTGACCGTGCGGTCTCCCCCTGTGCCCCGCAGGGCATCCAGAGACGGATCACCGTGACCCTGCTGCACGAGACGGGCAGCCACATCCGCTGGAAGGAAGTGCGGGAGCTGGTGGTGGGTGAGTGAGGGCTCACACAGGTGGGAGCAACGCAGGCGCCCGCCTCAGCCCCAGACCCGGCTCTGCCCCTGTTGCTGTGTGGTTTTGGCTGAGTCACTTAACCTCTCTGTGCCTCACCCCTCACCTGAAGAGAAGCGCAGGGACTCAGGCGATGATTCCAGACTTCTATTTAATCACCGCGTTAGCTTCCTAGGGCTGTCGTAAGGAAGTCCCGCACTCCAGATGGCTTGAAAGCCCAGAACTTGGTCCTGTCGTGGTTGTGGATAAGGCCTGTGATGAGGGTGTCAGCAGCTTGGCCATGCTTCCTTGAAGCCCCAGGGGAGGTCCTTCCTCCGCCTCTCCAGCTTCTGGTGGTTTGTGGAGAGCCCTTAGCTTGTGGACGCGTCACCCCAAACTTCTGTCTTCACGGGGCCTGGATACTTAGATGAGGGCCCACCGGTCCAGTGTGACAGAGTCTCACCTCCTCACGTCTGCCAAGCACCTGTTTGCACATGAGGTCACGTTCTGAGGTTCTGAGGGTCAGGACCACAACATGTTGTTTTGAGGGGGCCCAATTCAGCTCACAGAGAGTGCCAGGTCTTAGATGCTTTCCATCTGTAACTTCCTGCCGTGAATTCTTCCACCTTGGAAATGTTCCCTTTGCTGACTCTTTGCAAAGAATCTGTTTTCCCAGTTTCTGTTCAAAGACTGGGACCACCATCCCTCCCAGGACGGACCACTGTCCGTCCTTAGCGTGAAGCCGCCTCCCCACCCCACCGCCCTGGAGCTGAGGGACCTCCGAGGCCTCGCCCCGGGTGTTGCTGTGGCCAAGGGCATCAGCTCGAGCGCGGTGTCCCTGGGACTGGGGAGTGGCTCTGAGGGTGTAGCAGCAAGGATGTGACGGGGCCCGTAGTCCTGCGTCACTCGGTTAGGATCGTAGATCGCGGGGTTCTGACGGCCCCAGGACAAACGTTTCATTTGAGATGTTCCGTGTCTTATTTCCACACAAATGAGAACAGCAGAACAAACGCACACACCCCTATTGCAGATGTGGTCTGGGGGAGAGGCCCAGTGATTCCTTTCTGACTTAACAAAGAAAACTCAGTACTACTTGTTTATTCCTTGAGCAGGCAGAGTGATCAAATTAACCATCACTATAAGGGTAAGAAGATCCCCTGGAGGAGGGCATGGCAACCCACTCCAGTATGCTTGCCTGGAGAATCCCACGGACAGAGGAGCCCGGCGGGCTACAGCCCATGGGGTTGCACAGAGCCGGACACGCCTGTCTGACTAAGCACATGCACTCAGGGGCGAGAAGTGGGTAACGGAGGCACCAGGAGGGAGTCGTGACTCGTGGCGGTTCTGGTGCCTTTTATAGACAGAGTCACCCCGTGCCCCCACCACAAGTACAGGCATCTTAGAGGGCTTGGCTGGAAATAGCCCTTGCAAGGAGACATTTCTTTTTCTTAAGTATAAAAAGAGAGGAAACATTGTTTCCTTCTCATCTTGCTAAGATGTCCTTTTCCAACTAGTAGGAGGGCCTGTGGGTTCCAGGCTGGGTGATTGGAACCTATCAACTGGGGTGGAGAGATATTGCAAGTTATTTATGGCTGAGAGACTGAGAAGCTCAGAACTTGGGCTGCGAGAGGACGTCCACTGACAGGCAGCGCCATGGGCAGCAGTCACTAAATTGTGTCCGACTCTTTGTGACCCCGTGGACTGCAGCATGCCAGGCTTTCCTGTCCTCACCATCTCCTAGAGCTTGCTCAAATGCATGTCCATTGAGTTGGTGATGCCATCCAACCATCTCATCCTTTGTCGTCCCCTTCTCCTTTTGCCCTCAATCTTTCCTAGCATCAGGGTCTTTTCCAAAGAGTCAGCTCTTCATGTCAGGTGCTTCAGCTTCAGTATCAGTCCTTCCAATGAATATCCAGGGTTCATTTCTTTTAGGATTGACTGGTTTGTTCTCCTTGCTGTCAAAGGGACTCTCAGGAGTCTTGTCCAACACCACAGTTCAGAAGCATAGATTCTTTGGTGCTCAGCCTTCTTTATGGTTCAGCTGTCACGTCCATAGATGACTACTGGGAAAACCATAGCTTTGACTGGATAGGCCTTTGTCAGCGAAGTGATGTCTCTGCTTTTTAATACGCTGTCTAGGTTTGTCATAACTTTTTTTCCAAGGAGCAAGCGTCTTTTAATTTTGTGGTTGTAGTCACCATTCACAGTGATTTTGGAGCCCAGAAAAATAAAATCTGCATTGTTTCCACTTTTTCTTTATCTATTTGCCATGAAGTGATGGAACCAGTTGCCATGATCTTGAGTTTTTTGAATGCTGAGTTTCAAGCCAGCTTTTTCACTCTCCTCTTCCACCCTCATCAAGAGGCTCTTTGGTTCCTCTTCACTTTCTGCCATTAGGGTGGTGTCACCTGCATATCTGAGGTAGTTGGTATTTCTCTCAGCAGTCTGGATTCCAACTGCAGAGCCTGCATGGGCCTCCCTGCGCCTCTCGGTGTTGCCTTTAGCTGGGTGCCCCTGTGGCCATGTGGGCAGCCCTATGGCACGGCCTCGTAGCCAGAAGCTCCTGCCCAGGCAGAGGTGGAGAGCGGGGACCTGGCGCCCACCTGCCCTCCTGGGAAGTGACCAGCGGCCCACCCCCCTTCCCGCAGGTCGCATCCGAAACACCCCGGAAACGGACGAGTCCCTGATAGACCCTAACATCTTGTCACTCAGCATCCTCTCGTCTGGATACGTCTGCCCGGCCCAGGACGACCGGTGAGTCCGCTCGGGGTCAGCGCTCTCTGGAGGAGGGCCTGAGTCAGGGCCCGGGGTGTGTTCTCAGCCCCGCCCCCCCGGCCTGCCCGGCTGCGCAGGGCCCTGAGCTCTCCAGGCCTTCTTCCTGGCCCTCCAGGAGGTGGTGCAGGGAGGGGCCCGTGGCCGTGGGGTCCCCTGGCGAGCTCGCTCACCTGATGGAGGGGCACGTGGGCGTGGCTGGCGGAGCAGCCGGGTCCTGTCCTCAGGACTCTCGCAGGCGGGAAGCGGCATGGGGCAGTGGGCAGATGAACCGGCCGGATTTCCCAGCCACGCTGCTGCAGGCACATGTCCTGTTTGGCAGGCATCCTCCCTGTGGCCCAGGGTCCTGGAGGAGCTCAGGGTTGAGCCGGCCGGTGGTCTGGCATCCCGGGGTGGGGGTGTGCCCAACGGCATGGCTTGGCACACGCTCTTCCTCACTGGGTTTGCCGGGCTTGGGGGTTTTGGGGGAGAGGCCTCTGGGGTCCAGGCTGGGGTGGACAGCTCCCTGCCAGAGCCACCCTTCTGGGGGGATGTTGGTAGGCTTGGCTTTGTCTGAGACGCTGCTTCCTGGGGGTGTGGGGACATGGGGAGGGGGCTCCCAAGTCCCAAAGGCTCAACCTGGTCCAAAGGGCAGAAGCCAAGAGCTGACCCCGAGCTCCAGCCATGGGCATCTCCATGGGCTCTTGAGCCGTGTTTGCAGAAAGTATCTTGAGGGCTGGGTGCGCTGGAGCAGGTGGGGCCCCCCTGGCCAGGGGAGCGGGATCCATAAGAATAAAGGGTCCTAGTCCAGGCAGAGCTGAGCTTCCTCGCAGGCTCCCCGGAGAGGGGGCAGCGACCCCGCAGGGGCAGGCGTGGCTCTGTTCCAGCCCTGCCCTGGAACCTTCTGGAGGAAACGCAGCCTGCACTGTGTCCAGAGGAGGGAGGGTTGGATGAGGATGCTGGGGGGTGTTCTCTCGACAGTGGGGGCACCATGACAGGCAGGCCGGGCTTACGGGAAGGGAGGTGCGGCACGTGCGGGTAGGCCCGTCGCCGTGGGGACATCCTGGGGACCCAGCAGGAGGGCCTGGCACCCTCTCACGGGCTGCCTGCGGGGACATGGGCCTCTGAGGCCGGACCAGGGGTGGGGCCGAGGGGACCCGTGTCACCAGGGAGGCTGACCTCAGCGTCCCCCCAATCTCTGACCCTCCCTTTGTCCTGGCAATGCCTCCATTCTTGGGCTAGAAGGGGAGTGGACCGGGGAGAGGAGGGGGGTGCGGGTGCCTCTGGGACCGTGTCTCTGGGCTCCTGACCTCCAGCCGGCACAGTGGCTGTGGGACACGTGGCCAGCCCCGTCCTGGGCTCCGTCCTGGGGAGCTTAGGGGGCTAGACCTCAGGTCAGTGGGGCTTTGGCTGAAAAGGTTTGCCCTGCTCCTGGAAGTCAGAGCATCCATTGCTGGCAGGCCCGGCCTGTGCCCTGGGGACCATGGGACGAGAGGCCAACTCAAGTGCGGGAGGTCGGGGGCCCCCGGGGCTCCAGGAAGCCCCCAGACCAGAGTCCCTGCCCGCAGCTGCTTTGGCCCTTGCTTGGCTCCCCATCTTCCTTCCTGTCTCATTCCAGCACGGCCCTGACCTGAGCCCCGCCCTGGGGAGAGTCTCGGGGACCCCCTTAGCGAGCAGCCCCAGGTGGGCGGCGTGCAGAGGCTTGGCTGGTCGACCAGCAGCTCCCCCAAGGACCCTCTGTCCCCTGGACCCTGGCTGACGTCCTCAGAGCTCCGCGGGTGACGGGGCAGGCCCTCTCCCCACCGGGAGATCCGGGCCAGCCTTGGGCCCCGCGCCTCGGCTGCCCGCCTGCTTCGCCACAGCCCTGGCCCCCCGACCCCCGCTCAGGGTCCCCACGCTGTGTGGCCTCCCGGCTCCGCTGGGCCGCCTGCGTGCTGCCCCGCCTGCTCCGCTGCTGCCGCCCCCGGCCCCCCCCAACTAACCTGTGATTGTTTGTGTTTTGCAGGCAGTTTCTTGATTCGGACATGCCTAGGTACCATCCGTGCCCCTGGTTTCTTTCAGCCTGCCCCCACTCCACAGCCCCGAGATTTCATTCCAGCTTTCGGGCCCCTCCACACTCGCTCACCTCCCCGTCTGTCTCTGCTGTCTTCTCCTCCCGTTTTATTTCCTTTTTCCTCTCCCCGTCACACCGCTTCCTCCCCATTGCCCTCCACCCCCCCCCAACCCCCCCCACCCGTGGCTGAGCACCCCCGCCCTCCACTCTCGATCTTGGCTGCTTCGGTAGTTTCTGCCCTTGTAGATGATGGCTGGCCTCCCGCTCCCCTCCGCCCCCCGAGCCTTGCCCGTGCCCCACCCTGCCCCAGCAGGAGCAGGCGCCCGCATGCAGGCTGGCCGGCCCCCTCCCCGCACAGTGAGAGAGCAAAGGTGCATAGTGGGTGCAGGACGGAGGGCAGATAGGCACGGCCCAGCCCAGCCCTCCCCGCTCTGCCCCGCTGCCTCAGGTGCGGGCCCCTCACCCAGCCAGACTCCTGGCGAGGCCATCACACGCCCTTCTGGAAGGGGGTGGGTGGTGAGGGGCGAAGGGCCCGGGCTCCGGACTCGCTGGTCCCAGGACCAGCCCCTGAGTCACGGGCTCCTGGGCCAGGCACGGAGATCCCTCCCCACCTGAGCTCTGGCCTTGGCGACCCGGTGCAGGGTCCTGGAGGCCCCGGGGTGGATGGCCTCACAGTCCCTGTTACAGACGCTGTCCTTGAGGCCGCGGTCTGCTCTGGGGCCGTGTGGACTGTGGCCAGAGCTGGGCGCCCTGGCACCCTGAAAGAGGAAGGGGGCAGCAGAAGGCCTCCAGTGAGGACGCCTGGTCCTTGAGGGGGCGCAGGGCGCAGGGCAGTGCCTGCCCCTTCTCAGGGTGGGGCCCAGGGCAGAGGGCGGGGTCAGGTCTGGTGCGATGTGTTGGGACGGATGGTCATTCTGAATGTGCCCTGGGCAGCTCTAGCTGAGGCCTCAAGGGGTGGCCAGAGGCTGTAGTTCCTGTCAGCGTGTCCCCAGGGCATGCGCACCCGAGGCAGGATCAGGTCCTCCCTGGGAACAGGCAGCTGGCTGTGGGGGGGACTCTGTCAAGGAAGACCTGCGGCGAGGCTGCACTAGAGGAGGGTCACATCCCTGCGGGGCCCAGAGAGCAGGGCCCTGCCCCTCTTGGGTAGCCTGGAGGGCTTCCTGGAGGTGGCAGCCTGCCAGCTGGTCCTGGAAGCAAACTGGGCCCGCCATGGCAGCTGCAGCCTGCAGTCCGCCTGTTCTCAGAGAGCTCTGGGGTTCAGACTTCGGGCCTGTTTCCCTGATAAGTCCATCAGTACGATCACACAGTTTGTTCCAGTTTGCGTGTCCACAACCAGCCCGGTGTGACAGAGGTGTGCTCAGGCTGGTCCAGCACACCCCCTGCAAATACATCATGAAATAGAAACACTCCCTGTGGCCAGAAGGAGAGGGCCTTGGGTTGGGGTGGGGGTGGGGCTCCTACTCAGCAGGACCTCTGCACCAGCCCCCAGGCTGCAGAAGGGCCTCACCCCAGCCCCCAGGTGCAGAGCTGGGCTCGTTGGCCCCCAATGGCCTTGGCCTACAAGAGGAGGCCCAGAGTGCTGGGAAGGGTGAGGGGTCAGAGCCCCGAGCCTTGGGCTAGGGCCTGCTTCACGCAGCAGAAAACTGCTGTGTTGGGAGGTTCTGGGGATGAGCAGAGGGTGCCGTCTTGATGTCTGGGGTGGGGTGGGGCCTGGGGGCTGCACCGGCTGGCCGGGCTGGCTGTGCGAACGTGCACGTGTGGCAGGATCTTCTGGAGCCTGTGTCTGTCCCCTAGGCCCGGGACTCTGAGGGCTGCCTCAGTGTGTGAGGCTAAGTGAGATGAATGGGACAAGCTCTAAGGAGGGGCCTTGCATGCAGAACTTATTAATGTGTGTAGTGTGGTTATTTTCACTGCCACCTTGTTGTTCAGTTGCTCAGTTGTGTCCGGCGTTGTTGTTACCTCGCTCAGTCATGTCTGACTCTTTGCGACCCCAGGGACTGCAGCACGCCAGGCTTCCTTGTCCTTCACCGTCTCCCAGAGTTTGCTCAAACTCATGTCCATTGAGTCGGTGATGCCATCCCATCATCTCATCCTCTGTTGTCCCCTTATCCTCCCGCCTTCGGTCTTTCCCAGCATCAGGGTCTTTTCCAGTAAGTTGGTTCTTCAAATCAGGTGGCCACAGACTGGAGTTTCAGCTTCAGCATCAGTCCCTTGAATGAATATTCAGGACTGATCTCTTTTAGGATGGACTGGCTTGATCTCCTTGACACCCAGGGGACTCTCTAGAGTCCTAGCATTTAATTTGAAGTACTCCTAAAGCACAAACCTCCTCAGCAAAGAGCCTAGTTTTTAAAAAGCTAACCACACCCATTTTCCAGAGGAGCCCTGCTGAGATGCAGGGGTCTCACTCTCACAGTGGGGAGCGAGGAGAGGTGGTGACCCAGCCTGACCCACGAAGAGTGAGGTCAGACCTTCCACCTTCCACCCTGTCCGTGCATCTTACCTGAGCTCACTTTCCTGCCCCGGGCTCCCGGTGCCCAGGGCAGCAAGGGGCCACGAGACCCTATAAAGTAAGGCAGTGTGAGGCTGGGGAGGACGGTGGTCCACAGTGACCCTAAAGTAAGGTGGCGTTGAGGCTGGGGAGGTCGGTGGTCCACAGTGACCCTCACCCCTCCCACCAGGCACAGGATCGGATTTCTCCAGACAGGTGGCTCAGGTGCCCCAAGGGCTGCCCCAGCCTCCCTGGGACAGGCCCGGGTTGGGAACTTGTGGAGTCTCCTCTCTGTCCTGTTTGCTGCACCATCGACAGGACATGACCCCCACTCACTCACTCATCCACTCATCCTTCACACAGGGCACGACTCCCACTCATTCATTCATTCATCCCTCACATGGACAGGACCCCACTAACTCATTCATTCACCCGTCACACGGGGCACAACCCCCACTCACTCACTCACTCATCCGTCACACAGGATCTGACCCCCACTCACTCATTCATTCACTCGTCACATGGGACACAACCCCACTGATTCATTCTTTCATCCATCACATGTGAGCCTTCTTCTGCAATTGTTCAAAAGGGGGATTAAAGACTAAAGAGGAGGAGTCTGTCTCCAGGAAGCTCAGATGCCGGTGAGGCGTTCATTTGTCCCCTCACCCCTCGATCCTCCCTTCCCTCCATCCCTCTGGTCAGAGTGCTTGCTCTGCGTGGCAGGAGACGCCGCTCGGCTGTGCGAAGAGCTGAGTCTCTGAGGTTCAAGGTCGCTCTCCTGCTCTTAGCCGCGTGGCTGCACCCTGTGACCCTGGTCCCCACTGGATAGGAGGGCTGTGCTGGCTGCAATTCAGGGGGCTCAGATCACCTTCCCTGAGTTCCTAGGCCACTTCTACTAAAGGTGACATTGTCAAGAAACATACTTCCCAGAGTCTAAGGCATTTCTGGTTGATACCTCAAGGGAGGGGCTTCATTTGCAGATTCTCAGCAGACCCATTTGCACCAGGCTGCCCACTGTGCCTGTCCATGGGCGCCCACGGCTGTGACTCTTCTCAGAAGTTGTCTGAATGAGCCCTGTCGGGCTGTCGCAACAGGGGAGGTGGTCACACTCAAAGAGTGCCCAGGGGGTCGTGCTGGGAGCCTTGAGATTCTCTTACCTCCCCCTGGGCAGCCCCTGGGCCTCTGAGCACCCCAGGGCCTCCTGCAGCCCCGAGAGGGTGCAGTTCAGTTCAGTTTCTCAGTCGTGTCCGACTCTTTGTGGCCCCATGGAAGGCCCTCCAGGCCTCCCTGCCCATCACCAACTCCCGGAGTTTACTACTCAAACTCATGTCCATTGAGTCAGTGATGCCATCCAACCATCTCATCCTCTGTCGTCCCCTTCTCCTCCCACCTTCAATCTTTCCCAGCATCAGGGGCTTTTCAAATGAGTCAGCTATTTGTATCAGGTGGCCCAAGTATTGGAGTTTCAGCTTCAGCATCAGTCCTTCCAATGAACACCCAGGACTGATCTCCTTTAGGATGGAGTGGTTGGATCTCCTTGCTGTCCAAGGGACTCTCAAGAGTCTTCTCCAACACGACAGTTTAAAAGCATCAATTCTTCGGTGCTCAGCTTTCTTGATAGTCCAACTCTCACATCCATACACGACTACTGGAAAAACCATAGCTTTGACTATACGGACCTTTGTTGGCAAAGTGATGTCTCTGCTTTTTAATATGCTGAGAGGGTGCAGAGGCAGGACTAACGCTGGCTTCCCTGACGTAGACCCGGGAGAAAGGATCCCTGTCTGGCAGGATCCCTGCCTGGCCACAAGGTCACGCTGTTTGAACAAGAAATGAGACGGGGCAAAAAAAAAAAAAAGAAATGAGACAGGAAGGATGTTTTGCAACACATGACATTTTCTTTGTCAACAAAGTTTTTTGTTTTTTTTTTTTAACTTTTTCTTTTTAATCATTTTTATTTTTTGGCCTTACAACATAGCATGTGGGGTCTTAGTTTCCTGACTAGGGTCAAACCAGTGGAAGCTCAGAGCCTTAACCACCGGGCCACCAGGGAAGTCCCTAGTTCCCAGTCTTCCCCATGTGGGTCCTTGCTTGTCTGAGCCTCACACTGTTTGTCCCAGAATTGAACCTTGGTGGTCCTGTCTCCAGGCCCCTGCTGCCCGACTCCTTAGGCCACTCGGCAGAGCCCCTCATCCAGGACCTCCTCCCCGCCTGGAGGGCTCACCTGGAGTCAGGAAGTCAGCCGAGCCTCCTGGACGTGGACAGAGGAGTGTGAGGGCTGCAGGACTGTGCCGATGAGTTTCCGCACGGCCAGGGAGCGTGCAGGCCAGCTCCCCCTGCCGGAGCCTGGTGGGCTCTGCTGTGGGTGCAGCCTGGGTGCCTGCCCCTTTTCAAGTGGAGTCCAGAGCATGGCGCGTGGCTGGCAGGGCAGACTAGGCCCCATGGGCTCACTCTACTGTGGCCCATTTCCCCAGGATGCCTGGGTGCAGAGGGTCCGCAGGATGCTGGGGCCAAGCTGACTGTGAACTGCTGATTCTCTGCCCTTGAGGTGGCCCCACGCGGCATCTCTGTTTCTGTGGGTGCGAGGGCCCTGGAATCTGCGTTCCTGACCAGTTCTCAGTGAAGCGGACCCTGTGGCTCCAGAGTCCCCATGTCTGGGCCACCCGTCCCCCTTAAAAGCGGCACGGGGTCTGGCTGAGTGTCGCTCAGAAGGAGCGGTCCTGCAGGGGGTGGGGGGGGGGGGGCAGTTCCCGAGTGACCTGATGCCTACTGGGGTGTGGGGTCCCGGGGGGCCCCCCGCCTCCCAGTTGCCGCCTGGGTACACCGTGGCTCCCTCTGAGCCCACTGGGTCTGAGTTTCCTGCCATGTCATCAACGGGGCATGAGTCAGTGCCCCCCACGCCCCGTCCAGCAAGCTCAGGGGCCCCCGCGTGACTGCCTGGGTCCCACATGGGCATGGGCCGCTCTCTGGCCTTTCTGGGGTGGGCTGGGTCCTCGCACCCCAGCACTTGCTAGGGAAGGAATCCAGCGGTGTCCTTCAGCGAAATTTGAGGCAGGTGGACAGGGCAGCACTGAGCCAGGTGCTGGCCACTGGGAGCGTCTGGGGTGAGGACTAGTCCTGACCCACGCCGCCCAGGCACTGTCCTCCGCTCCACACCGGCTCACGTAGCCGGCAGGACGGCTCAGTGAGGCAGGACAGTGACCGCCACCATCTGACCAGGAAGCAGGGTGTGGCGTGTCTGCTGACAGCCTGAGGTCATGTGCTGTGAAGTGGCATCTTGGTCTGAGCTGGGCTGCAGTGGGCCTCTGGCTCTGTCCACGGGCCTGGACCCTCAGAGCTGGGGCATCTGGGGGCCCCCGGGACAGAGGGCATCACTCTGGTTCTGGGTGGCAGCTCCAGGCATGCCCAGCTGGTCCTGCTGGGGACGGACCCAAGGACATGGGGAATGGGGTGTCTGCTCGTGGACTCAGAGTGGGCCTTCACCCCCCGGGGCTCAGAGTGGGCCCCCCACCCCCGGGGGGCTCAGAGTGGGCCTTCACCCCCCGGGGCTCAGAGTGGGCCCCCCACCCTCGTGGACGCAGAGTGGGCCCCCCACCCTCCTGTGCTCAGAGTGGGCCCCCCGGGTTGTGTCTGGGCCCCGGGCCGGTGGTCGGCAGCCCTGTGGGCAGCGTGGTGCGGCGCCCGCCTGCTCCGTGTCAGCTTGTACCCGGCCGGGTGACGGTGCTCGTTCTGACATGTGGTCTCTTCTGTGTGTGTACGTGTGTCCTGGCTGCCTCCGCCTTTAGCGTTTCGTTTGGAAGTGACACTAGGTACAGCTCACTTTTCTCTTCCGCGCCCGCTGGCCCACCCTCTCTGGTTTCCAGTCTCCTCTCCCCTCTGATGTCCGCCCCACTCCCCGCCCGCCCTCCGGTCCCTGCTGTCCTCCCCTCCTCCCCGTGGGTCTGCCTCCTTGTCGTGCCCGGCACTGGCCCCGCCCTGTCCGCTGCTTCTCCCGTGGCCCAGATGCCGCGGAGACGGGGCAGCGCCTTCGCCGCCCTGCCGTCCATTCCCCTGGGCGGGGCTGGCCGTGCGGGTGCGTGTGCGGCGCCCCGCTTGCGCTGACATGTTCTCTGCCGCGTCTTCGTGGGGATGCTGGGTGGAAACCGGAGAAGCTGGGGCTGCCAGGGCTCGCAGAGCGGCCACGCTAGGGTTTGAGGCAAATTCCCATCTCATGAGTGACGGGCCTCGACTCACGCCGGGACTGAGGCAGGGTTAGAACGATTGAGAGCAGAAACTGTCGAGTAACAGGAAAGCCGGCCAGAGTGGCGGCCACCACTCGTCTGGCCCCTGAGGCTGCCCCGAGCCGCCCGCAGCGTGGGTTCCTGGCCACGGTGCTCATGCCCCGGTCGTTGCTTCCTGACTTACAGCCTGGGGACAGAAAGAAGCACCCGCCGCCTGCTCTGTGCTCTGTGGGGCCCAGCCGTGGCCGCAGGGGCTGTGCTGTCTTTGGGGGGCTGCCCCGGTTTCCACCCCCAGCATCATTCCCAGGGCCGTCAGTTGGGGAGGAGATGCTGCGGAGAGCTCTACAGACCCGCAGGCTCCCTTCGGGTCCAGGGAGAGACCGTGTGCCTCCTTACTCAGGCTCAGGGGGTCCCTCGCCTCTCCTCTCCCACCAGTGATCACAGCCCCTCTTCCCTCCACCCTCCCATCCCCACTTCGGCTCCAGAGTCCCCGGCTGAAACCTCCCATCCCCCAGGGTGGAGCTGAGAGCGCTCCAGGGCTCCTCCTGGTGGGGCGTCCAGAGCCCCCAACCCAGGCCGGTCCTGAGTAAGGAGGGGTCTGTCCTCCCTGGACTCCGGCCCCAGCGGCTCGCCCTGCAGGTTGCCCACACGTCCGTCTGTCTTTGTGTGTCTGCATGTCCCCATCCCCGCCGAGAGCACACCACGCTCCGTCATCTTTCTCCCTCATCTCTGCTTCCTTCTAGAACCTTTTACCAGTTTGAGGCTGCGTGGGACAGCTCCATGCACAATTCCCTCTTGCTGAACCGGGTCACCCCTTACCGAGAGAAGATCTACATGACCCTCTCTGCTTATATCGAGGCAAGAAACCTGTGCCCAGATCACCCATCTCCCCAGCCTGAGTTGCTGGCCAGAGGACAATAAGGATGCTTGTTAGTCCCACACAACCATGGTCAACCCTGTTGTCTTCTCAGAGGGCTTCTTGAGTCCTTCAGTTAAATCTGTGTACTTTTAGTGGGAGTGCTCAGAATTAGTCAATTCCTCTATCTTTAGTGTGTGGGTTTGTCCTTGGGGTTGCAGCACCAGCAGACATTGCATCTATGTTCCAGACAGCACAAGAACAGAAGCCTCCGTTTCCCCATCCCAAGGGTTTCTGGCTGTGACTTGCTTGGAAGCCCAGGAGGAGGCTGGGGGTGTGGGCATTTCTTGCTGGTGTGACAGCCAGCGGAGTGGTAGAGACTGAGGTACCCACCCTCCCTCACTCCCTACCCCCAGAGTCTAATTATTGTGGCTGTAACATGGGGACCAGTGTGACCGCCCCACGGGATGAGGTTTGCTCAGCTGAGCAAACACTGGTAGAATATTGCCCAAGACCCCAGGACACATCCGCTTTTGTCAGTTGTCAGCCTGGAGCTTCAGGAAAACCAAAGAACCTGCTGTTTAAGTCAGCAGCTCGCTCGTTGGGCAGTGATCTCCTGTGGGCTTTAGGGTTGACCCGTGGGCGCACAGACAGGGTCCGGTCAGATCCTCACAAACATTTTGGGGAGTGTGTCATCCCAGTTTCATGGTGAGAAGGCTGAGGCCCATGTCTGGGATGTCGGGGTGTCCTGCAGGGACACCTGGCCCCTGGCCCCCGGCAGCTCCAACAGAAGTTGGTTCAAGGTGGGGGCAGAGACTCTCCTGGGCTGGGGCTGTCCCGGGGACGGGGGAGGGGGAGGGTCTGTGGCTGCGGGCGGTGTGGCTCTTGGGCCTACCCGCAGAGGACAGAGGACAGCCCCCCAGCTGGGTTGGCCCGGGCGTGCCTGGGCTGAGCCCACCTCCCCCGCCCCCACAGATGGAGAACTGCACGCAGCCGGCCGTGGTCACCAAGGACTTCTGCATGGTCTTCTACTCCCGCGACGCCAAGCTGCCCGCCTCACGCTCCATCCGCAACCTATTCGGCAGTGGGAGCCTGCGGGCCTCGGAGAGGTGAGCCCGCCAGGAGTGCACTCCGGCCCATCTCGCTTGCACCACTGGAGGAGGCCTCTGCGCACTTGTGGGGATGCGGATGTTGTGTTGGGGGGGCGGGAGAGAGCTGGGGTCTGCCTGCCAGGTGCAGCAGGAAGGCCTGTGTGTCCACTGTGGGGTCCCTATGGGTGGCCCCGGGTGACCTTCCTCCGCAGCAGCCGCGGGGCCCTGTTGCTGGGCCCTGGGGGAGGTGGGGCAGAGGGACCCTGGACGGCATGTCCCCAGGGACGTGTGCAGAGCCAGGCCTCCCGGCACCCAGGGGGTTGGACCCCAGGCCCAGTGTTCTCTTCTGCATTCTTCGGGGAGAGGAGGAAGGCAGTGGAGGGACCCTGCCCCAGGAGCGGGGACACCCAGGGTGCCAGGACCCTGCTGGTCACCTTCAGTGATGCTCACACACCCCGTGTTGTGGGCGGCCGCCCCCGGGGGCACAGCCGGGAGGAAAGAGCGTGGGGGTCCTGGATGGCCATGACCCCATGACCCTGTCGTCCAGGAGGTCACCTTGGGACCACGGGCCCCCCTCCATGAGCGGGTTAGTGGGGTGTCCTAGGCAGAGTCAGAGGCCCCAAGAAAAAGGGGGCCAGCGGGGGCCTGGGTCGGGGACCCTGACCTCCCAGCCCCCACTGCCTGGCGTGCGGGCCATGTGACTGTGCCCAGAGTGCACGTGATGGTGAACAGGCGCCCGGCCGTTGCCACGCGGGTAACAACACCTGGCTCCCCTCCACAGCAACCGCGTGACGGGCGTGTACGAGCTGAGCCTGTGCCACGTGGCTGACGCGGGCAGCCCAGGTAGGCGTCTGCCCTGCGCCCTCTGCCCCGGGGTGGCGGGGCCCCGACGGAGAGCAGGCAGAAGGGAGCCGGGGCACATCGGGTGACGCCGGCTACGCTGCCGTGCGGGGAGCCCCTCACGTGGAGGCCCTGGGGGCCGGGGGACGGTGGGGGCCAGGGATGGTGGGGGCGGGCGCGGCCCCCAGGGTGCGCCACGTCCACGGCCCGTGCAGGCATGCAGCGGCGGCGCCGGCGGGTGCTGGACACGTCCGTGGCCTACGTCCGCGGCGAGGAGAACCTGGCAGGCTGGAGGCCGCGCAGCGACAGCCTCATCCTGGACCACCAGTGGGAGCTGGAGAAGCTGAGTCTCCTGCAGGAGGTGAGGGCCGGGCCCCACCTCCCCCCCCCGGCGCCCCCCGGACCCCCGTCCCTGCCCCGACCGCGCTCGCACGCCCACCTGTCATGGGGCTCAGGGCCTCAGGATGGCCCCCGGCTTCCGGCGGAACGTTCGTCCTTGGTCCAGCCTCAGATTGGGGGGCGTGTAGCGGAGACGAGAAGGACACTGGGAGGAGAACTGGGTGGCGGCGAGGCCCTCTGGTGGCTCCGGTCAGGACAGCCCGTGTCCAGCAGCGGGCACTGACCACCGGCCAGGGCAGCGGGTGGAAAGAGGGCATTGGGGTCTGCATCCGTCCACGCTCTGGGCCCTTCCCGAGGCTGCGCCCCTGGAGCTCGTCCGTCCGCTCGCGCTAGGGCGCGGGCAGGTCTGCGGGCTCCAGGTCGCCCACCACGGCCGGCGGAGCAGCGGGCTCTCCCGGGCCTGCCAAGGGCCAGGGGCTCAGCGCGGCCACGCCCTCCCCGCCCGGCTGGCGCAGTGAGGCCATGCTCGCGCTCCTCGCAGGTGGAGAAGACGAGACACTATCTGTTGCTGCGGGAGAAGCTGGAGACGGCCCAGCGGCCCGGCCCCGAGGCGCCATCCCCCGCCTCCAGCGAGGACTCTGAGGCCCATGGCTCGTCCAGCGCCTCCTCCCCGCTCACGGCCGAGGCCCGGCCGGCATCCCTGGAGGCGCCCAGTGAGAGGCAGCGGGAGCTGGCTGTCAAGGTGGGAGGCCACCCTCCCGGCCCTTCCTGGTGCAGGCAACCGCTGGGACCTGGGAGGACGAGGGTCCCAGAGTCATCTTGACCCCGTCCCCACCCCGTCCAACCCACAATGGGACTCGGGCACTGTTTGCAGCCTCCTCCCCCAAGCGGTGACCTGCCCCCCCCTTGAATGCTTGCAGTGACGGGAAGCTCACCACCTCCACCAGAGCCGGCCCTTTCTGCCGCTGGTTGGGCCACAGGGAAGGCTGCCTGCACTTCGTGTGCCCCCACCCCCTCCTTTGCCCAGGCCCCAGCCTGCCACAGGATTCCTCAGATGGCCCCATCCCCTGGGAGTCCTCCTGCGGTGCCCGGCCCCTCGGCCAGCCGCCCGCGTCCACGTCCGAGCCGGGTCCGGGGGCTCCTGACCGGGCGTTTGCTCTCCCCGCAGTGCTTACGGCTGCTCACCCACTCCTTCAACAGAGAGTACACCCACAGCCACGTCTGCGTCAGCGCCAGCGAGAGCAAGGTGGGCACGGGGCGGGGGCACCCTCTCCCAGCCCAGGGGGATGCCTCCGAGCTCAGGGATGGAGGCCAGAGCCCATCAGGGCAGAAGCGGGGCGCCCTCCTCTGCCCACTGTCCCCAGTAGCAGCCCCGTCCCACCTGGCCTCACCCCGCTCGCTGCACCTGTCCCGGGCGAGTCCAGCTCCTCCTTGGTTTCCATCCTCACCCGGGGCCCATCAGGGCCGGCAGCCTTGGGCCTGTCCCCTGGCTCTGTGCTGCCCTCCAAACAGCCTCTGGAGGGGATCCTGCCCGCGCCCTCACTCGGCCCTGCGGGCGACCTGCCCTCTGCCCTCTGGCTGGTCTCTCCCTCTGTCCAGAGCTCCTCTTGCTGTGGCCGTGGGGCCACACGTGCTGATGTCGGGGCTCAGAGGCTACGCCTTCCTCAGTCCTTTCCCAGGGGTCCTCCGTTCCCCCGAGGCAGAGCCCGAAGCCCTGGGTGGGGTGGGCAGGGAGGGTCTGGCCTGCAGTAGGGGTGGGGGGTGCCCCCCCACGGGGGCCCCGCACTGGCCCAGAGAATGCCGTCTCCTCCGCAGCTCTCCGAGATGTCGGTCACGCTGCTGCGGGACCCGTCCATGTCCCCGCTGGGGGCCGCCACGCTCACCCCCTCCTCCACCTGCCCCTCCCTGGTCGAGGGCCGCTACGGGGCCTCTGACCTAAGGTACGTGCGCGCCGGGCCGGGCCGGCACAGCCTGAGCCTACAGGAGCGAATGGCAGGGTGTGGGGGGCAGCGGGGGGCGTCTGGGGGCGGCATGCAGCAGGGCAGGGCTCATGCTGCTTGTCCTGGGCCACTTTCTGCTAAAGCGTAAATTTAAACTGTGCTCTTCTATAAGGCTGGGAACAGGTCAAAACACTGAATGAAAGGCCTTTCCAGTAGCAGATGGAATAGTGGAAAAGCGGTGACAAAGCAGAGACTCGGGGCCCTTTGGGTCCACTGACTTCTGCTGATGTGGGAGCCCCCTGCTCACACCACCCGTGTCTGACCCCCAGATCTTGTAGCTCCTCGGGGTCTCTTTCCCCTGACTGAGAAAGGCGTGAAGCCCTCTGGGCCGCATCCTGAGACAGGCCGCCTCGGCCAGCGCGTCGGCCCCTTGGGCCAGGTCGTGGACCACCCGCTCTCTCCACGCAGATGGTCCCTGAGGAAGCCGAGTCAGCCTCGGTCAAGACCAGGAGCCGCTTTTCTGGGGTGGGGGGCCAGGGCGCCCCTGGAGAAGGAGCCGGTGGTGGGCGGACCCAGTTGGGTGCCCCAACGGCCCCGGCAGGTGATGCTGGCCCCGAGGAGCCCACCGAGGTTCCCGGGCCCTCCAGGAGCGTCCTGGCACCGCAGCAGCTTCACTCTGCTCCCCCAGGACCCTACAGCCCTGCTCCCGGCCGGCCAGCCCGGAGCCTGAGCCCCTGCCCGAGGCAGATGCCAAGAAGCCCCCCTCCCCTGCACGGGCAGCAGAAGCCGACAAGGAGCCCCAGCGCCTGCTGGTGCCCGACATCCAGGAAATCCGCGTCAGGTGTGTGGGGGCCCCCGCCCAGCCGGCTCCTGAGGACCCCAGCTCTGCTTCTGCAGGGACGGCAGCCGCCCCGACCGGGGCAGTGCTGGGGGCCAGGAGACCACCCCCTGACCTGGGTCAGTGCAGGAGGTCAGGAGACCACCGCCCCCAGACCTGGGGCAGTGCTGGGGGTTGGGAGACCGCCCCCTGACCAGGGGCAGTTCTGGAGGCCAGGAGACTGCTACCCCCATGTGGGGCAGTTCTGGGGGTCAGGACACTGCCCCCCTAACCTGGGACAGTGCTGGGGGCCAGCAGACCACCCCTCGATGTGGGGCAGGGGCAGCTCTGTGCTGTAGTCAGACCAAACCCCCCCAGACCTAGGGCAGGGGTGGAAAACGAGCTGAGGTGGAGGACAGGAGGGTGGCCCAGAGCCTGGACCGGGCTGGGGCCCAGTGGGAGGCTGTGGGGGGGAGGGGGGGAGCCTGGAGGGAGGCTGCGGGGGGCCCAGTGGGAGGCTGCAGGGGGCCAGGTGGAGGCCGTGGAGAGGTAGTTTTGACACGTCGCCACCCTGCAGCCCCATTGTCTCCAAGAAGGGCTACCTGCACTTCCTGGAGCCGCACACGGCTGGCTGGGCCAAGCGCTTCGTGGTGGTGCGGCGGCCCTACGCCTACATGTACAACAGCGACAAGGACGCCGTGGAGCGGTTCGTGCTCAACCTGTCCACCGCCCAGGTGGAGTACAGTGAGGACCAGCAGGCCATGCTGAAGGTGCGCCGCGCCACGGCCGGGCGGGGAGGGTGGGAGCCGGGCCCAGTCCCCCACGGGCCGCGTCCCCTCACCGCATGGCCGAGGCAGTGTGACTGGACGTCACGGGTAGGGGTGTGGGGCTCAGCCTCTCGTGTTCCGGGGTCACTCTGCCCAGCCGTGGGGCGCGCCATCCTGGTGATGACCAGCAGTGAGGGGTGGGGCGAGCATGGATACCAAGGATGCCCCGTTTGATGGCTCATGACACAGTCCCTCCTCCAGAGACACCCACAGAGGGTGTCAGGAGCCCTGCAGGCCAGCGGGGCGCTTGGCCCAGAAGTGCAGCCTCCTGCCCCCAGCTTTGCCCCTGACCCTCCCGCGGACTCCTCCGCTGCCCCTTCTCCGACACCCCCACCCCGACCCCCGAGGAGCAGTGGCCACCCCGGGCTGAGCGCGGGAGGCCTGGCGCCCCTCACGGCGGCCTCCTCTGCAGACCCCCAACACGTTCGCCGTGTGCACGGAGCACCGGGGCATCTTGCTGCAGGCCAGCAGCGACAAGGACATGCACGACTGGTTGTACGCCTTCAACCCCCTGCTGGCCGGGACCATACGGTACGTCCGCCTGCGGAGGGCCTTGACGGGCGCCTGGGGCCCGCCCCGTGTGTGGGTCCCTGAGGCCTCCAGAGTCCACGGTCGGCTGGCGGGAGGGCACCTCTGTGTCAGGACCACCAGGCCCTGGGTGGCCGAGCCTCGCCCCTGGCGGGGGACCTTTTAAAGGAGGCTGTGGGGGTGGGGGGCTGCTCCCACCGAGTCCCAGGGGCAAGAGGCAGAGGGTACGTCTCCCGGGCAGTCAGGGAGGCAGGGGCGTGCCCGTGATGCCCCTCATGCCAGCCTGCAGGCGCGCACGGCCCTCTGACCACCGCTCCTGTCGGCCCCGCAGGTCCAAGCTGTCCAGGAGGAGGTCTGCCCAGATGCGGGTCTGAGCCCAGCCTCCCGCAGGCCCGGCCCCGTGTCCCATCATTGTCACCGTCTGTGTCAGCGCCGCCCAGCCCCGCCCGCCTCCTGGGATGCCCGCCCCGCCGGGGACCTGCCACATGACCTGTCCCAGCAGAGGCCGCACGTGTCGTCCTTTGTTTCTGCAGGAGGCGCCCCGGGTGGGAGGAGCTGGGAGGCGCCAGAAAGGCGGGGGGCAGCAGTCACGGGGCGTCGCCGCCGTTCTAATATTTTTTTAAGCATAGACAGACTTATAATTAATATACGCTAGTTAGTGACGTTGAGACAGTTCCCTCAGACATTAACGATAAGACTGTGTTCTATTTATAAGTATTTATTTCTAACGCCTTCACGTAGACCTGTAGGATTCAGATGGACCCGCCCCCTTGTTCCCACACACCTCCCAAGCCTCTCGGGGACAGACGTGTGAGGGCGGCTCCCTGGGGGCCACGGGGACGTGGAGCTGGACAGATGGCCCCGGGGATGCACTGCCGTGGCCGCAGCTGAGGCCTGTCCCCACGCACGCGGGGCCGGCGTGGTCCCGGGGCCTGTGTGTGTGTGCGTGTGTGCGTGTGTGTCGGGGGTGTGCTGCCTGAAGGCCGAGCAGCACAGGTGTGTCTTTGCACCAGGAGTAGAACGCGTGTCTCACCTGGACGGCAGCCCCTGAGCCGTGACCGCTGGGGGACGCTTGCAGCGCATCCCTGGGAGCGGGTGGGGGGCCCCAGGCGCCCGGTCTGGGGTGAGAGGGTCAAGGTGGTGCCCGGTGTCCGGGCCAGCCGGGGGCGGGGCTGGGTCTACGAGAGGCTGTGGGCAGCGTGAGCCCCAGGTCGCCGTGGGCCCCTCTCTTGCCAGGAGAGGAGTGTTCGGGGGTCCCGGGGGAGACTGGCGGCCAGTGCCAGCGCTGGGTCATCCGTCTTCCAGGAGCCTTTTCTTGTGCCCGAGGGTGTCACCGTGTCTGGTCTGGCCTCTCATGATGATACCCATCTCGTCCCCTCTTCAGACTCTGTGCCCGAGGGTCACCCGGCCTGAGGGTCTGGTCGGGGAACCCACTGGCCTGGGGTCTTCGGGGAGCTGTTCCTCCTCCCAGAGACACGGCCGGCCCCTCTTCAGCTCAGGGGAGAGCAGCCACAGCACAAGCCCCGTCCGCTCTGCGGCACCCAGAGCAGGTGGCAGAGGGGGAGGGTCTAGACGAGGACCGAATGCCGTCCAGAAACCGGAGGCCCGAGCGCGCCGGGGTCCCTGGAGGCGGAGAGCAGAGAGCAGGCTGACGGCCGCTCCGGAACCAACACTGAGCCAGCTTCGCGGGCAGGGGGAGGACGCACGGGTGAGCTCTGGGGGTCAGTCCCGAGTGCCCCGCTGTCCTGCGGGGAGACTGGGGCGCAGGGCCCGGCCATGGCCCCTCAGGTCAGCCAGCCTGAGGCCATGGCCTCGCCAGGGTCCAAGGCCCTGTCTGGGGGCAGGGTGCCTGGGGCCAGCCAGCCTGCAGAGCCCCTGCTGTGCGGGGCAGCCTGAGGGACTTGCCCGCATCCGGGGCCCCCACGGCCACGGGGGCCACCACGGCTGCTGCGTCCTGCCATCCCAGCGGGGACGTGGCGCTCAGGGTGTCCCTGCCCATCTCCACCTCCTGCTCTCGGCCTGGGCCCAAGAGCTCCGTCTGCGTGTCGGGAAAGCCGCTGTCCCGGGCCAGGTGCCATGGGAGCCAGCACAGGGGGTCTGGGACCCCGTTCCGCCGGTGACACAGGGGGCCGGTCTGGAGGCCCGGGGGTGGGCGCAGACGGGAAGGTTGGGTGCAGGGTCGTGCTGCATCCCCGAGGGGCGGGAAGGATGCAGGGAGCCACCTCTCGGACGGGCTTTGTTTCGGTGCTTGAGGCTGCTCGGGCTGCAGCTGCTGTGAATTTGGGGGTGTCCCCGCGTCCCCTCCAGGAAGGGGGGCACACCTTCGGCCCCACTGGGGGCACGCTGGCGGCCCTGGGCAGAGCCCCGGGCGGGAGAGTCTGGGTCCTGGTGAGTGGGCTGGGTGTCAGGGGCAGGTGTTGAGAGACTTGTCAGTTTCAAGGCCTCTGTGCTCGGGGTGACTGTTCTTAAGATGCCAGCATTTCGTTCTCTGACAATGCGCACACACACACACACACGCACACACACACACACGCACACACACCCAGCACGCTGACTGCGGTGATCTCCCGTCAGTCCTGGACCCCCTCAGCGCCCCTGGGCCGGATGAGGCAAGACACCCAAGGAGGGTCCCTGAACGTCGCTGATGTTACGGCCCGAATGGGGCTGCCACGCCGGTCCCCGTCAGCTCTCCCCAGCTTGGGAACCCCAGAGGCCCCCTCCTTCATCCCCTGGGACAGACACGAGGCTGCGGCCTCTCCCCAGACCCAGGCCTCCTGTGGCCAGCCGTTCCCCGAGTCCCCCGTGGCTTGTACATATGTGCTTGTGTGGCCCCTGCACCGTGACCGCCATCCTGATGTAACGACTAGTTCCCTGGTGTCCTGAACCTGAGTGTTAGGCTCTTGGCTCCTGCCCATGTGTGTGCACTTAAGCTCTGTCCAGTTAAGAAATAAAATGGCTCTTTATGCAACACCAGACCCACGGGCCCCTGCTCGGCTTTATTCGTGTGTTGGTCTGTTTGCTGGGGACTTAACTAGCCGCAGGGCCAGCTGTCCAGCATGTCTGGAGGTAGCATGCGCCTCCCAGTGCCAGGCAGAGAGGGGAGAGCGAGCCTTGAGGGGTGGGAGGTGCCAGGTGGTGTTTATCGCGGGAGCATCCACCTGCTTCCCTCAGCACTGGCTGCACCCGTCTCAGCAGCTCCAGGTGCCCTCGGGTACGCCAGCCCTGCTTACTTCCACCCTCAGCCCAGGCAACTTCAAGTCCTTTCACGTGGTCAGCATTACCTCATAATCAAACCGGATGAAGACATTCCATGAAACCATAGACCAATGTCCTTCTTCAACACAGAAACAAATCCCCTCAATAACATCTCACTAAGGGCATGGCAACTCACTCCAGTATTCTTGCCTGGAGAACCCCATGGACAGAGGAGCCTGGTGGGCTACATTAGTCCATGGGTCGCAGAGTCGGACACGACTGAGCAACTTCACTTCACAAGGGCATGGCAACTCACTCCAGTATTCCTGCCTGGAGAACCCCATGGACAGAGGAGCCCGGCAGGCTACAGCCCATGGGGTCACAGAGAGGCAGACACAATCGAAGCCATGTAGCACGCAACGCACACTGCATCTCACCAAGTTGAATGTAGGGGTACGCAGAAAGGCCGATGCCCCATGACCTAGGTGGGTTTATCCTGGGAATGCAAGCACGGTTCAAGAGCTGATCATTCTAATTCACTGTATTAAGCTAACAAAGGAGAAATCACATCATCTCTATAGACGCAGAAAAAGCATTTGATGAAAATCCAATATCCCTTGCTAATCAAAACTTGAAGTAGAGGATAACTTCCTTAACGTGGTGAAGTGTGTCCACACTAAGTCTGTAGGTCACATCGTGTGTGTGTGTGTGTGTGTGTGTGTGTGTGCGTGTCTGCTCACTCAGTCGTGTCCGACTCTCTGTGACCCCATGGACTGCAGCCCGCCAGGCTCCTCTGTCCGTGCAATTTTCCAGGCAGGACTGGAGCGGGTTGCCTTGCCTTCCTCCAGGGGCTCTTCCCAATCCAGGGATCGAGCCCGTTTCTTATGTCTCCTGCACTGGCGAGCGGGTTCTTTACCACTAGTACCACCTGGGAAGCCCAAGCTAGCATCATACTCAACAGCAAAAAGTGAAGACTTAACGCTTAAGACTGGGCACAGGACAAGGATGCCCTCTCTCATCACCCCTATTCAGCAAGGTAGTGGAGCTCCTGACCAGGGCAGTAAGGCAAAATGAAAGAGGAGGTGCACAGATCAGAACAGAAGAATGGCGCAAAAGGCAGTAAGTTCTGAATGAATATCACAAAAATCTGCTATAATTAATACGAGTTAACCAAGCCTGCACAGTGCAACGATAATGTACACTCATTTTATTTATGTTTTATTAAAGTACAGTTGACTATGCTTAAGGTGTACATCAATGTGACTGTTATATATGCATATATATGAATACACACATATATGTATATTCTTTCTCAGATTCTTTTCCATTATATGTTATTACAAGCTACAGAATAACAAACACAAATTTTATTTTTATATGCTAGCAATAAACTGTTGAAACTTTGAATTTAAAAAATAGCACCGTTTATATTGGCGGCTTCCCTGGTGGCTCAGATGGTAAAGAATCTGCCTGCAATGCAGATTCCTGGTTTGGGAAGAGCCCCTGAAGAAGGAAATGGCTACACTCTCCAGTGTTCTTGCCTGGAGCATCCCGTGGACAGAGGAGCCTGGCGGGCTACAGTTCATGTGGTCACAAAGAGTCAGACACAACTGAGCAAGTAAGCACACATTTATAATAGCAGCAAGAATGTGAACTACATATGTATAAATCCTAACAAAATATATGCAAAATCAATATGCCGAAAGCTATAAAACACATGAGATAAATCAAAGACCTAAGTGAAGTGAAGAGTTACATTCATAATTAGAAGATTCAATATTTATTAAGATGTCATCTCTCCCCAAATTGACTTTTAAATTCAACGTGATCTCAATCAAAATTCCTGTAGATATCAACCACCTGATTCTAAAATTTATGTGAAAAGTAAAGGCACTAGAATAGCTAAGACAAATTTGGCACAGAAAAATAAAAGCTAGAAAAGTCACAGTATCCATTTTGACCTATGAATCTAAGGGGATTGGGACAGTGTATTTTTTTAATTGGAATTTAGTTGCTTTACAATGCTGTGTTGGTTTCTGCTGTAGAGCAGAGTGAATCAGTCACATACACACACATACCCGCCCTCTTGGGCTGCCCCGCACCCCACGCCCACCCTCCCATCCTTCTGGGGCATCGCTGAGCGCCGAGCTGAGCTCCCGGAGCTGCCCTACAGAGCCCCGCTAGCGTCTGTTTTACACCCGGATCCCGCACTCCACTCCCCCCCACGTCCACACATCTGTCCTCTACGTCTGCATCTCTATTCCTGACCCGCAAAAATGTTATTTGTACCATTTTTCTAGATTCCAGGACAGTGTGGTATTGGTGAAGGAACAGATACATAGATCAGTGCAACAGATGTAACCAGCTGACACTTTTTACGAAGATGCAAAAGCAATCAACGGGGAAAGGATAGGCTTTTCAACAAACAATGCTGGAACAGTTGGATTTTGATATGTCTTTTAAAGTGAATATAAACTTACCACTTATGCAAAAAGTAACTCAAAATGTTATGTAAAATCTAAATCTATAAAATTTCCAGAAGAAAATAATATTACAAGGAAACCAGGATACAAAGCTAGGCATGATGTTGTTGGATGTGACACCGTAAGTCCTATTCACAAAGAAAGAAATGCAAGGGTGAACTTTATGACAGTGAGGAAGCTTTTGCTCTGTGAAGGAAAATGAAAAGACGACCTACAGATGTGGAGAAGATATTAATAAATCGTACCTCTGGCCCAAGACTTGTCTCCAGAATACATTAAGAATCCTCCCAAATCTCTGATAGGAAAAAAAAACAACCCAACTTAAAAATGCTAAACAATGCCACTACTCACATACTTAAAGGGCTGAAATAAAAAACAAGAAGTGAAACCTGACGATATCGAGTGTTGGTGAGAAGCAGCAACTGGAACGCTCCACTGTTGTTTGTGAAGCTGCAAAAGCTGCAGTCACACCGGACAAGGGTTTGGGACTTTCTTAGAAAGTTAAGTGTACACTTTCATACGACTCACCAGTCCCACTGCTGGGCATCTACCCTAGAGAAACGAAAAACCGTGCCTTAGAGAAATGGATACACAGATGTTTAAAGCAACTACTCATTGTTGCCCCCAAGTGGGGCAATATAGAATCAAAATTAAAAGTTGGTGGCCTGCCTGTGTACCAGCAACAAACAGCTGGAATTTGACATTTTAAAATCACCATTTAGAGCAGTGCCAAAAAAAAAAAAAAAAAAAAGAAAGAAATAAGGTGTAGAAAACAACAAAATTCTGATGAATCAATGGTGTAAGTAAATAGACATTCTGTGTTCACTGATCGTAAGACTCGCTGCTGTAAAGACGTGGGCTTTGCTGGTTGGCCCTATAGACGCAGTAGGGCTTTTCAGGAGGTGCTAGTGGTGAAGAACCTGCTTGCCAATGCAGGAGATGCAGGTTCAGTCCCAGGGTTGGGAAAATCCCCTGGAGGAGGGCGTGGCAACCCACTGTAGTATACAACCTCCCACAGACGAAGAGCCTGGCAGGCTGCAGTCCATAGGTTTGCAGAGCTGGACACACAGACTCAATGCCTCCCCAGTCACACTGCAGGGGCGCCAGTCAGATATCGACAAACTGAATCCAAAATGTGTTTGTCAAGGCCAAAGACCCCAAAGAGCCAACACTGAAGAAGAGCAAATTTGTAGGACTCACACCACCCAGCTTCAAGACTTACCATAAGCTTTCAAAACTCAGGATCGGGACTTGCCTGGTGGTCCGGCAGCTTAGACTCACCCTCCCAATGCAGGGGTCCCAGGTTCGATCCGTGGTCGGGGAACTAGATCCCACATGCCGTAACTAAGAGTTTGCATGCTGCAACAAAGATTAAAGATCCCGCGTGCCACAATTAAATAAATAAAAACAAATGCTTCATCAAGATAGTGTGATGCTGGTGATCGAGCAGACAAGTAGATCAAAGGTACAGGAGAGCCGAGAAATAGACCCACACAGAGTCAGCTGATTTTTAAAAGGAACACAGGCTGTTCAAGGGCAACAGGACAATCCTCTCAGCAAATGGGGCTGGAGAAAGGGATGCCCAGAAGCAAAAAGCATTTTAAAGAATCTGGTCACAGATCTTACACTTCTCACAAACATTCAGATGCTAAGTCAAAATGGATCTTGGACCTAAATGCAAAACAGAAAGCTAAAACTTCTACAATTACTTATCAGCGTTAAGACATGCCTAGGACCTGGGCTTCCCAGGTGGCTCAGATGGTAAACAAAGCAAGTGTTAGTTGCTCAGTCATGTCCAACTCTTTGTAACCCCGAGGGCTGGGTCTCACCAGGCTCCTCTGTCCATGGAATTCTCTAGGCAAGAATACTGGAGCAAGTAGCCATTTCCTTCTCCAGGAGATCTTCCCAACCCAGGGATCGAACCTGGGTCTCCTGCATTGTGGGCAGACTCTACCGTCTGAGCCAGAATCCGCCTGCAATGCAGGAGTTCCGGGTTCGATCCCTGGGTCAGGAAGATCTCCTGGAGGAGGGCATAGCAACCCGCTCCAGTATTCTTGCCTGGAGAATCCCATGGACAGAGGAGCCTGGTGGACCACAGTCCCTGGGGTCACAAGGAGTCAGACACGACTGAGCGACTAAGGACAGCACACCAGGACCTGGGAGGAAATGCTTGGAAAACAATTATCGAACAAAAGACTTGTCTTCAGAGCATGTGAAGAATTACTATAATTCAGTAATGAAAAAGATACGCAACTCAGTAAAAAACAAAAAGCATTTGAGTGACCAATAAGTAGGCTCCTGACAATGTGGTCACATCACCTGTCATCAGGGGAGTGCAGCCTCCCACCACAGAGAGAGCAGACACCAGGGGCAGAGACTGTGGGTGTCTTCACTGCATCGCGGGGTTTGTGGACACCTCCTGCCTGGAAGATCAGCTGCTGTGGCCCTACCTTGGTCTCCTACCTTGCTCCTACTGTTGTTGAGTCCCTCCTTTGTGTCCGACCCCACAGACCGCAGCACGCCAGGCCTCCCTGCCCATCACCAACTCCCGGAGTTTACCCAAACTCATGTCCATTGAGTCGGTGATGCCATCCAGCCATCTCATCCTCTGTCGTCCCCTTCTCCTCCTGCCTTCAGTCTTTCCCAGCATCAGGGTCTTTTCCAATGAGTCAGCTATTTGTATCAGGTGGCCCAAGTATTGGAGTTTCAGCTTCAGCATCAGTCCTTCCAGTGAATATTCAGGACTGATCTCCTTTAGGGTGGACTGGTTGGATCTCCTTGCAGTCCAAGGGACTCTCAAGAGTCTTCTCCAACACTACAGTTCAGAAGCATCAATTCTTCGGCGCTCAGCTTTCTTTGTAGTCCAACTCTCACATCCATACATGACCACTGGAAAAAACCATAGCTTTGACTGTACGGACCTTTGTTGGCAAAGTGATGTCTCTGCTTTTTAATATGCTGTCTAGTTTTGTCATAGCTTTCCTTTCAAGGAGCAAGCATCTTTTAATTTCGTGGCTACAGTCACCGTCCTCAGTGATTTTGGAGCCTAAAAAAAAATCTGCCACTTTCTACCTTTTCTCCATCGATTTGCCATGAAGTGATGGGACTGGATGCCATGCTCTTAGCTTTTTGAATGTTGAGCTTTAAGCCCGCTTTTTCACTCTCTTCTTTCACCCTCATCAAGAGGCTCTTAAGTTCTTCACTTTCTGCCATTAGAATGCTCCTGGGAACGTAAATGCTACAACCACCTTGTGGGAAGTAGCAACAGAGCCTCACAGAATTAAGTATTGTCCTGCCCTGTGATTTGGAAAGATTCTTTAGCTACTTACCACCACCCCAAAACCAAAAACACTTGTCTACAAGGACTTACACGAACTTACTGAGAGCAGCTTTATTTGTATTGCAGGGGAAAAAATGGAAGAAAACCTAAATGTTGGTTCATTATCAGAAAGATGGATTAACAAGTTGTGGTTCAGTCATGGAATGGAATTCCATTCAGCATTAAGTAGGAACAAAACTCTGACACTGGAAAGCAAACCAGCCCACCTCCCTGCCGGCCCCCACATGGAGACACAGGGCTGACACAGGACTCGGGCTACACGGGAGGTCCCCAAGCCTCTGTGAAGCAGAGCAGGAAGCCAGATGCTCCTGATTGGGGGCGGGGCCCACTGGAAGGGACGGGGCTTTCTGAGAGCGCACTCAGCCTGGGTGACCCGCGGCTGTGCGTGTGTCTCACGGGTGAGAGTTCACTCTCAAGATAGGTGTGCTGCACACCATTTAAGTTTTATCTAAAAATATGAGGTATCTAGAAATACAGCCAATTCAGGCTGATGGCTCAGTGTGGATTACCATCCAACTCCAGGCGGGATGTCTGGTGGTCAGTGTTCGCTGTGTTCCGACCCCGGCAGGCCCTGGCCGCCTGGAGACCAGGCCCCATGGGGGAGCCGCGGGTGACCAATGGGTAAGGCGGAGGCCCAGGGCTCCAAGGTGGATGGGAGGTCCCCTCAGGCACTCATGCTGTGTGTGGGCCTGAGGGAAGCCCGGGGTCCACGAACACAATCGGTAACCTGTAACAGGAAGAGAAGAGTTTCACTGAACCCAAACTGAAGACTATCATCCGGGAAAAAGCTTCCCAGGTCACTCCGAGGGAGTGCTCCAGAGCAGTTCTATAACTCGTTGGGACAAAGAACATCAAACAAGTCAGGGACGTGTCCCTTCATACCCACCCGGCTCCTCTGTCCATAGGATTCTCCAGACAAGTGTACTGGAGCGGGTTGCCACGCCCTCCTCCAGGGGATCTTCCCGACCCGGGGATTGAACTCTCATCTCTTGCTTCTCCTGCATTGCATGTAGGTTTTTTACTGCTAGTGCCTCCTGGGAGGCCCCATATCCCTTTAAGTTTTCAAAAAAACAGACCGGCTCGTACATAGCGAGTCAGTGTGTCCTCAGCACCTGAGAGGGAGTCTTATTGTTAAAGAAGGGCCAGGAAGGGAAGCATTTAGCCTTTATTTTTAACATGGACATTCTTTGTTTTCAGTTCAGTTCAGCCGCTCAGTCGTGTCTGACTCTGCGACCCCATGGACTGCAGCACGCCAGGCGTCCCTGTCCATCACCAACTCCCAGAGCTTGCTCAAACTCACGTCCACCGAGTCGGTGATGCCATCCAGCCCTCTCACCCTCTGTTTTTATTTATTCATTTATTTTTGGCTGTGCTGAGCCTTTGTTGCTGCCCAGGCTGCTCTCTGGTTGCGGTGCTCCGGCTTCCCATTGCGGTGTCTTCTCTTGCCCCGGACCACGGGCTCTAGGGCACGCCGGCTTCAGCAGCTGTGGCTCCGGGCCCGAGAGCGCAGGCTCAGCAGTCATGGAGCACGGGCTTAGTTGCTCCGAGGCATGTGGGATCTCCAGAACACAGCAATCAAACCCGTGTCCCCCGTATCAGCAGGTGAATTCTTTACCACTGAGCCGCCAGGGAAGCCCCGGACATTCTTTCCTTCTGGTCAGTGCACCCTTTCCTTTAATAATTAAACCAGAGGTACAATGTATGTTTGCTGGACCACAAACAGGCTATTCCTGTTAGCATCAAGTTCAAGTTAACTCAGGAGGATATATGTGTATGTATAGCTGATTCACTGTGCTGTACAGTAGAAATTAACATTGTAAAGCAACTACACTCCAATAAAAATCAATTTTAAGACAAGTTAACTCAGGTAAAAGCGAGAATGACTTCCTAGCTCCTCAGTCCGTGAGCGTTTCTTTTATCACCAGCTTCAGTGCACCAGGTCGCTGCAGCTTCGAAAAGGCTCCCTGCTCCTTGGAGAGGGTGGGGGCCTGGCAGAAGGGAAAGACAGACACCCCATGCCCAGGCTGGAGTCTGGGGGTGTGTCTGCCTCCTGGGTGAGGTTGGGGCCCTGGGGACCTTCCTGCTGGGGTTGGCCTCACCCCTCTCCCGGGGCATGGGGTGGGGAGACGGGGGCACCAGACGCCTTCCCACCTCCGGGAGAGTTCTGAACCCCAAGGTTATCTGCCAGGACAGCCGAAACTGTCAGCCCCTGTACCTAAGCTGCAGGTCTCTGCCCCCCGCCTCACCGCCCTGGGCCTGGGCTCTGGGGGGACAAGCGCTGGGTGGGGAAAAGACAACAGATGGAGCTGTGAGGGGGCGGGGATGCGGGCGTCAGAGGCAGGTGAGGGGGCGGGGATGTGGGCATCAGATGGCAGGGCCCCTCTGCATAGCAAGAATCCTGGGGAGGGCAGAACGGAAGCCTCAGCTGGTCTTGGGCCACACACCCCCCCATTAGAAGTGCAGTGACCTGCTCAGGGAAATGCGTCCCCAGCTGAGGCACCGTCGGGAGCAGGGCCTTGGGTGGGGAAACCGGTGCTGCTGCAGGAAGCAGGTTAGCGTGGGCGCGGCCAGCAGCAAAGGCGTCCAGGCCCGGCCCTCAGCCTCGCACGCGCAGCACTCTGCAGCCCCAGGCCCAGCCGAGCTCCTCTGGAGGAAACTCACCCTGATTTGGAGGGCATTTCTTTCATCCTGGTGGCTCAGCTGATAAAGACTCCGCCTGCAATGTGCGAGACCTGGGTTCAATCCCTGGGTCAGGAAGATCCCCTGGAAAAGGGATAGGCTACCCACTCCAGTATTATGGCCTGGAGAATTCCATGGACTGGAGAATTCCACAGAGTTGGGCACGACTGAGTGACTTTCACTTTTGTCTTTGGAGTCAAGCCCCTGGGAAGGAGGACAGGGACAGCAGGTCAGGGCGGCAGGGATGTGAGAGACAGAGCAGCAAGGGTGGAGGGCCGGGGGCCTCCAGGTGGGCTTGAGGGGGCGTCACCTGGACCCCTTCCCCAGCAGCGGTGGCCGGACATGAGGCCTCTGCCTTCAGAGACCCGGCTCCTCTGCTCAGAGCCCCCTCCCCCTTCTGCAGGGGGCAGGCAGGGGCAAGCCACCTGTCTCCCCTGGGGCCCCTGCCCAGGGACCCCTCCGCTGCCCTACGCCCGCTACCTTGGCCCCTGCGGGGTGTGGCTGTGTCCTGGAGACCTTGACTTTGACCTTCAGCAACAGCGCCCCCAGCCCCTGGCTCAGTCCCCCTCCCCCGGAAGCCTCCTCCACAGCCGGCTCCTGCTCTCTGCTCCAGCTCAGGCCTGCGGGCCGGGGTATAGTGCACCCTGAGGGCCCTGTGCCCGGCTCGGGCCTCCCCTCCACACCCTCTGAGCCTCGCTCAGCCTGTCCCCTTGGCCTGGAGTGACCACTGGGCCAGAGGCGGCCTGGCAGATCCAGCGCCCCTGCTCCTTCAGGTCCTGAGGTCACTGTGGAGCGTCCGTGACCACGACCTGGGCTGTCTGTCCTTGCAGCCTGGTTGGTGTCCAGCAGAGTCACGAGCAGAGCCCCGGACTTCCAGTCCCTCTGACTTGGGAGCCAGGGCCCAGTGATGTCCTTGGGCCAAGGCGCTCACCTGGACTCCAGTGGGGTGTGGAGAAGGGTTCACAGGGGACCCCACTTGCCTGGATCGGGCCGTCTCTTCCAAGTTCACCATGTGCTGGGCCTGCAGGAAGCCCCCGAAGCCCCCAAGCAGCCCTTTTGCTCAAGACTAACTCACAGCTTTGCTAGAAATGCAAGTCACATTCCCACCCTCCAGGCAGAAGATCCAGGGCAGTAAGTCCCCTTCTCGGGAACCTTGAAGCTGCGAGCTTTCAGAGGTGCAGATGTCTGTTTCGTCAGCGTCTGGTGTGAGCCAAGGCAGCGCGCCCTCCGTCTCCTGTTGCTGACGACCCTTCAGCTCTACCGTCTCCCCCTCCTCTGTCTCCTCCCGCCAGTAACACTCCTTGCTGTTCACTCAATGCTAGCCCTGTGTGCCAGCTGTTGGTATGTACTACTGCACTTTTCAAGGCACTGTGTGTACTGTAAGGTTGACATGTTTTTGTTTGTTTTTTATGTATTGTTTGTGTTAAGAGTATTATAAAGGGCTTCCCTGATAGCTCAGTTGGTAAAGAATCTGCCTGCATTGCAGGAGACCCCGGTTCCATTCCTGGGTTGGGAAGATCCCCTGGAGAAAGGGATGGCAACCCACTCCAGTATTCTGGCCTGGAGAATTCCCTGGACTGTATAGTGTGTATATATAGACTGTATATTTGTGTGAAGAGTATGATAAGCCTATCACAGTACAGAACTATGTAGCCATCGTGTGGACTACAGACGTGCTCTCAAAACGGAACCTGTTCGTGTGCAGGGGACTTACTGCATGAGGTGACGTGGGTCCGTCTCTGCAGGCTCAGCTTCCAAGGTGCCCAGTGCAGCCCTGCCAGGGCGCCCCCTGCTCCCCATACGGGGCTCCTGAGCCAGCACACGGCCACCCTCCCGAGGGAGCTGGTGCCCGGGGACCCTCACCCAGGCGCGGATGGCACAGGCGCCTGCCGGGAGCTGCCCGGTGGAGCCAGGAGGCCGGGCTGAGTCACGGAGCCCCGGTGGCTTTGGGGAGCAGCACCCGGAGTGCCCGAGGGGGGCCGGGTGTCCGCGGAGGACGCCCAACTGAGGGGCGGGCCGGGGAGGCACTGCGGGTGGTGCAGGTGTGAGGCTCCCACGGGCCTCCCTGCCCGACACGTCAGCTCAGGCGCCTGCCAGCCGTCCTTCTGGAGCCTCCAGGCTGATGGCCAGTCTGAACGTGTCCCTCTGCTTCTTCCTCGCCACCTTCGCCCTCTGCCAGGCGGCCAGGAGGGCGGCCAAGGCCCTGCTCCCCGGGGGCGCCTACGCCCACTTTGCCCGGGAGGCGGCGGGCACGGCCCAGCTGGGGGCCTGCTGCCTGGAGATGCGGATGCTGGTGGAGCTCGGGCCCTGGGCAGGGGGCTTTGGCCCCGACCTGCTGCTCACCCTGGTCTTCCTGCTCCTCCTGGTGCACGGGGCCACGCTGGACGGGGCCTCGGCCAACCCCACGGTGTCCCTGCAGCGGTTCCTCCTGGCCGAGGCCTCCCTGCCCGGCACGCTGCTGGAGCTGGTGGCGCAGGCGCTGGGCGTGCAGGCGGCCGGCGCCCTGACGCGGCTCTACTGGGCCTGGGGGCTCAGCGACCTGCACGTGCTGCAGAGCCTCATGGACCCGCACTGCAGCTCGGCGCTGCGCACGGCCGTGCCCCACGGCGCCCTGCTCGAGGGCGCCTGTGCCTTCCTGCTGCACCTGGTGCTCCTCCGCCTCCAGGGCAGCCGCGCCGTCCACAGGGCGCCGGCCGTGGCCCTGCTGCTCACCGCCGCGGCCGGCACAGGTGAGACCGGCCGCCCATCCCGGGGCCGCTTGGCCACCCAGGAGAGG